>NC_081411.1:758947776-759682776 GCF_030272615.1 Cryptomeria japonica
GATCTAGCTTTTCATTCTCCTTAATCATTTTGCGAGCACAAAAAATGCATGAACTGGAACACATATTTCAACTGATTTGATTGGGTTACCTTGTAACCGATGATCATGCTTGCAAATTGAACTGCTTTATCTCTGATAGTGCTAATTCTCATTGACCGGTTGTTAGATGTTGCACCAGTTAACTTCTCCACCTCATTGTTAGATATCTTCTTCCTTCCAGGGGTTGGACCGGTCTGGGGTAAATCGGTGATCATACAAATAGCCTCCTTGGTGATCTCGTGGGGTTGGTCTAGCCATATGAATTCGTCATGGACTTGACTCAGTGTATACCAGATCAATTCATCTTCAAATTCTAGCATCTCCAAAATGTTGGTAAAACCCTGATCCTTCAGAATTTGAAATTCTGGTTTCATCGACCCATCTTGGTTCAACAAAGTGCCAATATACATGTTCTTCATCTCAACAGAACCCAAATCCTCCAAAGTGCAATGAATATATGCACGAACATCTTTGACATACAAAACTCCTTCAAGAACCCTAGAAAATGCGCCAACTGAATCATTGACCTTCACAATCTAAGGGCATTGCTTGAAAATAGGGTGTGCACAATCCTTGATATCAAAAACAATAGGGGTATCCACACCTATCAAAGATGAAGATGATCCAGAAGCCATTGCAAACAAAAGATAGCTCGAAAACTTATTAAATACCTCACAACCTTCACCAGTGAAAGCTCTTGAAAATCCGATTGAGAATGCACTGAAATTCACTTGAAATGCTTTTGATCGCCTTGAACTTGCTCTGTTTCGCTCTGAATGTTGTCTGATCGAAAATGAACCAATATTTCCCTTTTATTCTGCGAAAACCCTAGTTTCTCATTGTCATTAATGCATGTCAGCATATCATACCATATTCAAAATCCATTATCTCAATGCCGGTGAATCTCCAGACTGACTTATCCAAGATCTGAAACAAGATTTCAAACCTCTACCAGGGGTAATGCAAGATTCATCATTAATTTGCCTCCCCATAAGGTTAATGCCTTAGTTATTGAATAAGTTTCCTATCGATGCAGGAGCATTCTGCTATGTCAATTGAGTAACTGGGTTGATTGTCTCTACCGGTTGATCTTTAGATTTCCTAGCCCATTTCCTCTCATGCTCCTTCCGGATATATTCAACTTTTGTTTTCCTTTTTCATCATTTCCTATCAGATTGTTCTTTCTTCTGCAATATTTGGCAATATGTCCTATTTTGTTGCATGCATAGCAAGTGACATTGTTTTTTTTCTGAATTGCCTTGTTGATTCCTTGACCATTATTTGACCTACATTGATTAGCCATATGTCCAAACTTTCCACATGCATGACATCTGATATTCATTCTACAATCTTCTATCCTATGACCATACTTATTACATTTTGAACACTGACCAGGAACAACATTATTATTCTGATTTCCTCTATTTCTGCATTGACTTGCTCTATGATCAAACTTATTACAAACAAACCATCTTAAATTTATGTGCATTTGGTTGCCTTACCGGTGTATTCTAATTTTGGTTTTCAGATGGATTCTCCTGATTTGTAGTACCAGAGCTTTGTCCATGCTCAAATACAAGACCTCTAGTGTCTGTGATCCTTCAATAGTTCATCAAGCCTTGTAGAACCGACCCTGAACTTTTATTTGTATTCATTTGCAGCATCCAGATCACTTCTTAGGATTTACATCATTCTTTCCAAATCTTACTCATTTTTCTACGATTGCACCAACTCAGTTCTAAACACATCATTCTCATGTGCCAACCTTATGCATTCCTTAGATCTATCTTTTAGAGATTTGCCAAGAATCTCTTCATTCTTCTTCCGATCTTCAATATCCTTGGACATCCTCATAGTCATGGCTTGCATTTCATTCTTCATCACACCATTCTCTTGACTCAGCTTTTGACATTGTTCCTTAAGGGCATCCTTCTCTTCATCATCCAATTTTTTGCAAAAGTTCCTTCCTTTTAGCTTGAACATATGTCATCCTCTCCTGCAGGGTAATAATGAATTCCTTTGTAGAGTTCAATTCATCTTGCAACTTCAAGTTCTTCATACTTTCAACATCATAGTCCTAAAGTGCTACTTCAAGTTGTTTTTGTAGACTCATCTCCATGGATTCCGGATTCAGGATCTTCTTCAGGCTATTAGACTTACTCTAAGGCACCAGGCTCTGATACTAATTGTTGGAATATAAGAACACTGAGAGGGGGGGGTGAATCATTGTTCTTCCGATATAGTCAATTTTAACCTTATTAACAATGCATTTTAGTAACTGGTAACCATAAAGAATATAACAAAAAATAGAAATGAAACAACTACAAGAGCATACACCATAACACAAATATTTATACATGGAAAACCTCAAAGAGAAAAAACCACAATGGGATTGGAGACCTACAATATCTATCCACTAGCCAAATGAATAAATATTACAATAGGGGCCTGCACATTCAGGAAGGCCAACAACCTAAAGCACACTTCTCATCACAAAAAGAGCCTCACTGACTACAAACACCACATATGGAGTTACAAACAAAATTATGAACTCTGAGAGTGCATCTGCTATGCTGGATGAGTTTTGGTTAAAGCACAGTTTGTACCAGTTTACACTGTGTCCTTACCAGTATCTTGCTTCATCTCCCAAACCTTTAAACCAATAACCAAGACCGACTACAGAATATCACATTCGCATTCTGTCGATTAAGATCGCTCACATAATATCACATCACTATATTCCATTACCTTCTCTCTCTTTTTTAAATAACCTAACTGGACTAACTTAAATACCCTTCCCAAATACAAACATAAATGTCTTATGTCGGCTTACAATGATATTACAATTTATTTACATGTCGGCCTAAGCAAAAATAAATTCATTAAACTTCAAGACCGATGCCTTGTAGACCTGCCAGATCAATCTCCCATGTTGGCCTCATATACTGGTTCCTAGATTGTCAATTTCCCTTTCATGTCGGTGTCAGTTGACAAAAAATGTATATCAGTGAGTACCGATTAAGTGACCAACCCAAAATGGTGTGTGTTGCCATCAATGACAACACAACTAAGTCGAATGAGTGTCAATTGCCAACACATTGTTCGTCCCATCCTTGAGCTTTTGAGATCCAATAGCTATTAAGTTACCCTACTCATCCCTAACCACACATCCTATTTCGAGTGGCCTAGGATTCCCCTAGATGCACCATAGAAATTAACTTTAATCCATCCTACATCGGGCTTTGACCATTCAAACCCTTTCTCCTTCTATAAAAAATGGATTCCCATAAAGGCCCATTAATGGGCATTGGTTAATGATATTTTATTTGTTCACATGGGAGTTTCCAATTCTTTGTTAATCATGTCAATTTTATTCATGTCTAGTTTTTCAAACAAGTTCCCAAATTCCTTTTTATGTCGCATTCTCATTACTCTCTTGCAGGATCCATTTTTTTAATTATCATTTTTACCTTTTATAAATCCAAAGGCTTAAAGAATTTGTTAGCTCCTTAAATCTTTTAATGATTTAGATTTTTAGGCTACATAATGAGATCCAAAAAAGACCTTTAGGTCAATATTTTGAATGGTAGAGTATGTTTGCTTCTACAACCTTCTTTCAATGACTCATTAGTTGTCATACATTCTTCAGCCCGTCTTGCTAAATCTTGCAATTTTTTTATTGTTTTATGAGGGATATTGAATTTCCTAGATGTATCCTTGTTATAGAGTGGCCTAAATAATGCTAGGATGGATAGGGGTGGTAAATTTATATACAAGAGGTTCTTAATACCTAGAAAATGGGATTGTTGGATTTGGTTTAGTTGTTAGATTCCTACTTAGTGGATAAGAGAAGGTTGATATCTAAACCCTAGTAAGAGATACAAGATCAAACAAATAAACAAAAATAAAAATATTTTAGTTTTTACATTTTGAGGAGTTTTAGAATTTATTGTCATATACAAGTATCTCATGAGAATACACAAGACACTTTGCATAATCCTAAAATTATTTAGGTAGGAGTGTTAATTTTTGTGGGCTTAGAAATATATTGTAAACCAAGTGAGTGATAGCCAAGGAATGCAAAGGTGTAATGGTGGGAAAATGACGAGTGATAGATCAAGAGGAAAACTAACCCTTTCCCTCAAAGATAGATGAGAGTTTCACTATTGATTATCCTTCGAGCACTTTTCACCATTACATTAGGAAGATAAGGGATAATTTAGTAGATTCAATCTCTACACAAAGATGATAGATTGAATTCTAAATGAATTAAGAATGTTAGGATGATCTCTTCTTCCTTTGTTTGATTTGGAAAGGAATTGATTGAATTATGTAGTGTAAAAGTGATAAAGAATCGATTATAACTTGAGATCTGAATATGGGATGAAGTTGTGCACCTGGAATTGGTAGTAAAATATCAAGATGAATTCGCCTTGCAAATTTGAGGAAAAGTTGTCCGGACCGTGGCGGAAATGTACACAGTCCTCCAAAAAATTCACGAAACGAAAAGGGTTTTTCTACCTCTATAAATAAAGCCTGAATCTGAAAGTATAGCTCCGCACTTGCAACCTACACATAGAAAAGAGAGGGAAATGTGTTCGGATTGGGGGTTTGCCTTTAAATCAAACCCCACTTTTGGAATTAACCAAATAATGAAAGAAAGTACTTGCAAGTAGATGTAAATGAAAGACTAAATTGTAGATCACTTCAAGGGAGGTTGTAGTAGCAATGTTGATAGAAATGCTTGTATGGAATTGTATGTTGAAATCAATCTCCTTTTCAATGGTTCAATCCTTGACTTGAATGCAACATCTAGCCTTGAAGGGAGACTTGAGAATGCTCAATGCTGGAAAAGATTGCTTGAATGCTCTTAATCACTTATGACCTTATTGAAATTCCACCTATTGAACTCATGCAAATGAGAGAGCGAATGCCCCCTTAAATACATGTTTGAAGGATTTGAATTTTGTCACAAGCCGACATCGGGGAGATTTCCCACTCACTGCACAACCCACAATGCATGCTTTAGGAAGGTCCTAACCCTAAATTGGGTAGGGACAGGGGCACCACGCCTATCCTACCCCTTTCTCCAGGGTAGAGTGCAGACAAAGTGATGCGGAGGCCAAGGAAGAAGTTGTTTTTGCAAGCTGAGCACTCTCTGGTCTCCGATCAGGCTAGAGGATTTGAGTTCACATGTGTGAGGACCCTAATGCAGTCATAAATTGCTAGGGTCACAATTTTATGACACTACATTTAGCCCCCACTTTAGTGGGAGTATAAGTGTACGCCAATATTGTCGGTAAAGTACAAAGAAACAAGATTGAAAGACTTTCACCATGTCAAGGAGGCAAGATGCGCCAAGCCCCTAGTGGACTTAGGATCTTACGACTTCGATTGACAAAGTAAAAGGGAAGATCAAGAAGGGGAGAACCATGACTGGAAGTAGCAAAATTCCCTTCACTATGAGTCATGAAAACAAGGATACAAAAGATTACAAAGCAAAGCAAATTTCACTAAGTAATTATAAGTATCACAAGAAGAAAAGTATGAGCAAAGTGTATGCCCCCACGTTAAAGTGATCGCACACACCTTATTAGGAGCGATTTCTTTAAGGTAGGATACACCCCAGAGAAAGAGAAGAGAGGGAGCACGTTATCGCAAGGATTTAGCCCCCAATCGAGGTATAAACCCAAGGATAATGAACACAAAACATAAGGTAGTGTCACTTTCCTCGGGGTCAGTATGTTGTATGATAACTCATGTATACCATGTATGTATATGCGTATAATAATCTTCATTCCCCAAAGAAGGACACTGCCTTAGAAGAAAGGGAAGAGAGGATGTCTTTTGAGTCAACATGAAAGAGACCAAGAGAATATCTCAATGCTTTGTATTGTCCCCGAGTCATTAAGGGAACAATAGAAGAACAAGGATACATATAGAAGAATGGTCACAAAAAAGAAAGAAAGGAGAGAGAAAGATCTGTAGTGCTAATATTGCTAATCTAGCACGACATCTGCCTCCCGCTCTTGCTGATCACTATTTTGGGAAGGCGAGCAACATGCCAGAGGAACAATATCAAGCACAGCAGATGGAGCTATCACAAGATCCAAACAAGGACTGTGCTCATGTTGCAAGTCACTTTGTTTGATTCTAGGAGCTAGGATTAGAGTTTGTGAAAACTCATCCGATAAATGTTTGTCCATATCAACATACTCATACTCACTGTCATAAGCATTAGGAGTTGTGTTACCATTATGAATAACATTTTCACCCATTTATTCATCAAATTTTAAAGCATGAGGAGAAAGAACACAAATAGGAGTAAAACCATCACATGTTTTATGCAACTTATGATTGGGAGATGTTGGTTGAACATATTGCTTAGGAGAAAACAAAATCATGTCAACTATTGGAGTCTGAGGAGATTGAGTATTTTGAGGGATAACTTCACGAGCTCGAACACAGCGTTGTTGTCGGTGTTCTCTCGCACAATGATTTCGTCGAGTCTTAGTGGAAGGCTGAGAAGGAGGAGGAACACTTGAAGAAGTAGGAATGATGTTCCTCTTAATAGTGGAAGGTTTAGGTTGAGGTCTTTTTGGTTGAACAATAGGAGAAGCGAGCCTCTTCTCTTGATAAGAGGAAGGAGGTGGAACTGCGCCATAGAAAGGAGGAATATTAGGTGTAGGAAGGAGACCAGGTCCATCATGAGGAGGAGGTATAGGTCTAACATTAGGAGGAATATTGTTGTTCTCCTTAAGAGAAGGTAAAGTCATGCCCATAGGGGTAGGTGGACAATCTTCCTTATGAGGGAGATTAGTTCTATCCGTGAGGGGAAGAACCTTATCTTTTTGAATAATAGGAATGTAAAGTGTTGGCGATCTAGGTTAACTTAAGGATAATATCATATCATTCTTCATTTTTTTATAAGATTGAAAAAGAGCATCACTCCTTGATGGAAGAGATTGAAATTGTTTAGGCCAAAAGAGATCAGTAGGAACACCAGGGCTTCTTTCGAATGGACAAAATAAGCTATGGTTCACGGTTATGATTTCTCCATTGTGAGGAAATTTAAGACACTTGTGGATTGGAGAAGCAATAGCCTTGATGGAAGATAGCCAAGGATAGCCCAACTTCACATGGAATTGCTCAGAAGAAGGTATGATAACAAATTCAACATCCATGGATTTAGCATGAACCTCAATAGGAAGAGTGATAGAACCAATGGTAGGACAAGAGAAGCCATCAAATAACTTCACAACTACATTAGAAGCATCATATAGTGGTTTATGCAATCATAAAGTGAAAAGATACTCTTCAGTTATGACATTAACCATGCAAGAGGGATCCATCAGGGCACCACGGCAAGAGATATCCTTAACCTTTGCAACTATGTATAAAGGGCCATCGGGTACTCTAATGGTCTCACTAGGGTCAAATGTAATACAAGAATCCTTAGGCGAACCTTGTGTTTCTACCATATTAACCAAATTTGGAGCCATATAGATGAATGTTTCAGAAGAGAGAGAATTAAGCACAATCTCAATAACGTTAGAGGTATGGGATGGCAAGGGATCAGTGAAAATCTTAAGATTTTGATTAGGAGGAGCTACTGATTTATTCCATTTATCATTCACACCTGCCAAAGATATATTATTATCATCAATCAAGTCTTGAATCTTATTTTTCAATGCAAAACATTTCTCAGTATCATGACTAGGTTGGCAATGAAATTGGCAAAAGGAATTGTTATCAAAATGAGGAGATGCAAGTTTGGAAAGATCAACTTGTTTTATAGGAGGAATTTTGATAACATTTCTATATAATATCTAAGACATAATGCTATGCAAAGATTCATTCAAAGGAGTAAACTGTCTTTCTCTTTGGAAAAAGTTAGAAATAGGAGGCACACCTGTTGTATCATTCACATGATTGTTGTTGATTAGATCATTGAACTTGGTGAAGCTTTTTGTTGGTTTGGACTTCACAAAAAGTTGTTGAACACTTTTCCCTTATCACTCAGAGCCATAGGAGTGGATTGCTCCATTTGACTCACAACCAGTTGATAATTGTGGAGTGTTGTGCACAACTGCGGAAAGGAAGTAAACTCAGACAAAAAAAGCTTTTCCTTGAAATGTTTTTGTAAATTAGAAATGAAAATTATTTGAATATCATTATCAGGAACATAAAAAGAAATTTGAGCACACAAATGCTTATATCTACCAATGAAATCAATCACTTTCTCTTTAACACCTTGTTTACAATGCATTAAATTAGTCAAAGTGATTTTAGGACCGATGTTGTTTTGAAATTGTTGGATGAAAGCATTTGCTAGTTGTTGAAAGGAAGTGATAGAATAAGAAGGCAAAGAGCAATACCATTGTAAAGCCTTATCTCTTAGTGTTCTTGTAAACAATTTTGCAAGCAATCGTTGATCATAAGCAAAATCAATACACAAGGTTTGAAATGTTTTGACATGCATAAGAGGATCACCTTTTCCATTACAGGGTTACAATTGAGGGATCCAACATGTTTAGGTGGCACGAATTTAACAATATCAAGAGAAAGTGGGCTCTCAACATCAAAGGTGGGCATGCCAAACTTGGATTTACTCATAGAAGAAATTTGTTGTTGTAAGGAAGACATGGTTTGGGCAAGATTGTTGATTGCCATTTTGGTAGAAGAATTCATGTTAGACATAGGTGATTGAGAAGGTGGGGTGATGTTGTTGAAAGAAGGCATGGATTGAGAATAAGGTGGTGGGAAAACATGATAAGTAGGCATTGGTGATGATTGGGTAGGAAAAGGGACACTTAAAGGAGGAATAAATTTGTTGAAGGAATTAACCCCTTGTGTCACACTGATTGGTTGAGGAGTAGTAGAAATACTCATGGAAGATATAGGTAACGATGGAGGATTAAATGAAGAAGAGGGATTTCCCCCATGACCTATGGTTGTAGGAATGACATTTTGAATTGATGTAGCCATGATGTTGGATGTGAAAGTAGGAATACTAGTCATAGGATTGGTCAAAGGAATAGAGGAATTGACTTGTGTTGAAGGTTGTGAGTAACTTAGGGTTTAGGCACAACTCTTGATAGGCATGACATTAGAATCAATAATATGTGAAATGCCACGCAATATATAAATTGCATTCTTATCACTTTGAAGCATGCACTTAAGACCTTCAATTAATGGAAGAGCTTCACTATTAGGGTATTCTTGGGACATCCATTATTGAAAGCTAGCAAATTGATTTTCCAATGTAGAAAGTTGATCTAAAGAAACCCTAGTTAAAGTTTCTTCTTCATCATGGGATCCATCAATGGGCACATGATTGGGATGGGAAGAATTATCATGACCCTCATTAAAGAAGTCACCCAAATTTCGCTCCATCTCCTTGGTAATTAACCCTTGGGAAGCTTTAATTATAATGCTTCGTCTAACAGGGATAGGATAGGTAGGACTAATAGTGGTAAAACTCATGCACTAGAGGGAAAATTTGACTTGCAAAAATTGTGTAACGCAAAATTTAAAAAAATAATGATTACACAATTTGAACTTTGTTGGAGGAAGGGAATGACACAATTTCCAAAAATGAAAGGAAATTGGAATTTAAAAATAAGGCCAAGGGAAGACCACTTAATTTTAAAATCAGAATTTTAAAAATCAGGGCAGACAATAATTAACCTCTTAATTTTAAATATTTTCTTGAAAGTTGAAATGTTGAATTTTGAAGGTATTTTCGTTTCTAGAGGGTTCAAAAATTGATAAAATCAGCCAATCTTTTGGATTTAGGCTATTAAATACAGTCATAACAGTCTCCTGAAATTTCGGAAAAAAAGTCGAGGACCGTGGCGAGAACGCACATGGTCTGCCCACCATTTTTCAAAATTTTCAGGGATGGATATTACGATGATTTTAAAGCTAACCCCCAAAATTGGTGAATTTTACGATCTCTAGATGGGCGAAATGAAGACACAAATGTGAAAATAGGACGTTATTAGGGTTTTGAAGAAAAAGAGGAATTGAAGTGCAATTTTGAAAAGGGTCAAACCTAATGGATAGGGACATCTTGAAAAATGCTTAAGAATCTGAATGTAAATGAAATTGATTTGAAATTCACGCAAAATCCACTTAATTTTGAAAATTAGGGTTTGATGACCTAACCACTTAATTTTGAATTTTGAATTTTGGGAAAAAGTGGGGAAATTGAAATTTTGAATCATAGAACTGAAAACAAATTTGAGAACAATCAGAAATTTGAAAATTAAAGGGAAATCCAATTTTTTGCACAAGTTCAATATGATTTTTGAAAATTAGGGTTTGAACAAGTAACCTCTTAATTTTGTAAATTTTAATTGTAAAGTGAAAAAGGCAATGAGAAAATTGAATTTGACAATCCAAACAATTTTTCAAATCTAAGACAACCACAAGCAATTTTTACAAATCACAAGTTCAATTTTAAAACTAGGGTTTTTAATGATTTAACCACTAAGTTTGCAGAAAATTTAAACTTGCAAATGAAAAATATGCAATTTCGTTCAAAGGAGAGCATGCAAGACTTTGGGTTCACAAAAATGTAATGGTGGGAAAATGATGAGTGATAGATCAAGAGGAAAACTAATCCTTTCCCTCAAAGAGAGATGAGAGTTTCACTATTGATTATCCTTCAAGCACTTTTCACCATTACATTAGGAAGATAAGGGATAATTCACTAGATTCAATCTCTACACAAAGATGCGAGATTGAATTCTGAATGAATTAAGAATGTTAGGATGATCCCTTCTTCCTTTGTTTGATTTGGAAAGGAATCGATTGAATTATGTAGTGCAAAAGTGACAAAGAATCAATTATAACTTAAGATCGGAATATGGGATGAAGCTATGCACCTGGATTTGGCAGTAAAATGTCGAGACGAGGTCACCCTGCATATTTGATGAGAAGTTATCCAGACCGTGGTGGAAATGTACACGGTCCTCCAAAAAAATCACGAAACGAAAAGGGTTTTTCTGCCTCTGCAAAGAAAGCTCTAATCTGAAAGTACAGTTGAATACCTGCAACCTACACATAGAAAAGAGAGGGAAATGTGTTGGGATTAGGGTTTTCCTTTAGGTCAAACTTGATTTTTGGATAACCAAATAATGAAAGAAAGTACTTGCAAGTAGATGTAAATGAAAGATTGAATTATAGATCACCTCAAGGGGGGTTGTAGTAGGAATGTTGATAGAAATACTTGTATTGAATTGTATGTTGAAATCAATCTCCTCTTCAATGGTTGAATCCTTGACTTGAATGCAACACCTAGCCTTGAAGGGAGACTTGAGAATGCTCAATGCTAGAAAAGAATGCTTGAATGCTCTTGATCGCTTATGACCTTATATAAATTCCACCTATTGAACTCATGCAAATGAGACAGTGAATGCCCCCTTAAATATATTTTTGAAGGATTTGAATTTCATCATGGGACAACATCGGTGAGATTTCCCACTCACTGCACAACCCACAATGTATGCTCTAGGAAGGTCCTACCCCAAAACAGGGCAGGGACAGGGGCACCATTCCCTTGTCCTGGGAGGACAAGGGCACCACACCCCTATCCAAGGGGGGACAAGGGTGACACACCCCTGTCCTACCCCTTTTTATAGGGCAGAGTGCAGACAGAGTGATGTAGAGGCCAAGGAAGAAGTTGTTTTCGCAAGTTGAGCACTCTCCGATCTCCGGTTAGGCTAGAGGATTCGAGTTCGCATGCCTGAGTACCCTAATGCAGTCATAAATTGCTAGGGCCAAAATTTATGACACTACAAAAGGTAATGGAACACCTTCCAACCTCATATCATGAAGGCATTGACAACTTGAAATTATGGTGTGAGTAACTTCTAAGTCAATCTTCTTATCTATGCATCATAAAAAAAAAAGATGACCAAAGGGTCTTTATATAGGATATACAAGCTCAAGGAGGGGATATCCTCTATAAATTTAAAGGTAACGAGGGTTGAATTTGTGAAATTAAATAAAAACAAGTCAAACAACCTAGCAGAAGAGGGTAAACCACTTTTCTTGACTTTGTAAAGTATAAATTTCTTGCAAGCTTACCTTAAAATGATAAATTTTTAGTTCCAATGGACACATTTAATTCTCCCCCAAATTTCCATACCCTACTAAAAAATGGGGGTTTGGGTAACCTCCTTAGTGATTAAACACAAGGTATGCCCTTGCAAAATATGATAACTAAGTGTATTTACAATTCACTTAAGATTATTTTGTAACACAAGAGGAGAGCTTGTGCACTTAATTTATTTAGGATCTATTTTAGAAAAACAAAAGGAATGATGTGAAGTTTTTGATTCTCAAGATCACACAAGTGTATGACAGAAGAGAATACATTTCACACCAATCACAAACACATTAAACAACTTGATTCCCTTAAGAAAATAAAATATTATTTAAAGTAGTGGAAAAAATGAGTCTTATACAAATGATACCTATGACACACTAGTTAGTAGTTTAAATGAAATGAAATTACTTTGGTGAGAAAATTCCCACAAAAAAATTATTAGTAGTTTTTAGTTTGAAAAACTCTAACAAGCAAATCCTTGCAAAAACTCGGTTAAAGCAACCTATTGCAAATAAAATTGGTACAAAATATAGAAAAAAAACAAACTAAAATGCAAAAAGAAATTATGAGTTTTTAAAAATAAAATATGATTTAATGCTTATGATAATGGTCAAGAACATAGTTGAGTTTATTTGAATGGAGGCACAAAATCAAGCAATTTACACAGCTTGTCTATATTGAACCAAATATCGTAGACTATGTTCATTCTAGCATTTGCACTATGGAAATTATAACATTTGACTACATCACTAATTAAATTTGCAAATAATACACATTAGATGCTCCAAATATTGATTATAAAATGTTTGAAACTCTATGATCACATTGTCACTCATCAAATGGAGATGTTAGTAACCAAATATAAATCAACCATTTTAAACATGATACGATGAAAGATTTAAATACCTGAAGCATATAAGAGACAAACAACACAAATGAAATGTACTTAAGACACTCACATTGCTAGTATTCTTCCTTGTCCTCCTCGTCTCCACAAACCTTGAGTGATCCAAGGTTAACGAATGAAGAGTGGGAGAAATAGGTGGGGGTGAAATGTGGATTGATCACATTCACATGACAACATAAGGATGGGTGGATAAGGATATTGGAATGATGAGGTTGCAATGGAAATATGATTTATGTTCTCATAAGGACAACATAAGGATACTAAATATGGTGAGTATATAACCAAAAGGGTAGCATAAAATTATGATGAAAAGTGGATGATTGGAGATGAGAGAAGGGCTCAATTTATAAAGTTTGATGATTGGAAACAAATGGTCAAGATCAAAAGTTGATCAATGAATGAGATTGAAGGAGAGAGTAAGGTGTGCTCACACATGCGTGAGCACATCTTGGGATGAACAACTGTCATAGGGAAAAGAGGAAGGTGTGCTCACATGTGTGAGCAAACCTAAGGAAGTCCATGAAGTTGACAAATGGAAACACTTGTGGCAAAGGTGTAAGGGCTAGGTAAAGGGGGTTTATGACATACGGGCCAAAAGGGGAAAGTGTAAGGTGGTTCTATGGGGAAGAGCAATTCTCACACATGTGTGAGCAGCCCTTGGTCAAATATGATGTGGGTGGGTGAGATGAGTTGGGTAGGTGTGTAGTATTTTAAATTTGAATAAATACTAACAGGGATTAGGCTTTGCGTTAATTGGTTTAATGGAGGGATTAGAAGATGGGTTTGTAGGAATCACTAAATTAGTCGAATTAATCATGGATTAATTTAGCTAATTGGGATTAGGGATAAAATTGGAATATTCTTAGGGTTGAGTTTGATTTATTAAAATAATTCAAACTTTGGGAGGAATGGGCATGAGGTCATTAATTAAATATGATTTAATTAATTTAAGGGTAATAATAGGATAAAATGACTAATTAAATTAATCATGTGGGTTTTTGTTGCTCACTACTCATAAAAATGACACAATGAGCTTTTTAGACCATGATAATAGAAGCTCCAAAAGAGAAGAATGTTTTAGTAATCCAAAGTTACCATTCGACTCCCACTTGCTATTTCATTCTCTTTACAATTTACAACAACATGAAATTTGAATTTAAAAAATAATTTAATGACAATTAATCTTCCAACTGTTGCTAGAAGAAAATCATATTTTATATTTACTAGATTCACGATCTTGAGACCAAATTTTGTAAATTTTTAGATGAGATATTTTTTGTGGGTTATAATTTAGCGTAATTTTTAAAACTTATATGGAAATCAATCTCCTACAATTATTGCATCAAGCCTTTTAAGGAAGAATATGGATTATGAGTTGAAATTTATTTGTAGGGCAAGGAATGACACAAGGATAACAATTTATCTTCATACGAAAAATGATAACATGAGTAGAGTAAAATATTTGAGTATTAATTAATGTCAAATTTCTATCTAGATTGACTCAAAATTTTATCATGCCAATATTCTCATGAAATTTCGCTCTTTTACTCATTAAATTTTGATCTAGAAATTTTGAATCATGCATTAGATTAACATAAAAAGGTGATTTATCACTCATAATTTATAAATGAAGAAGAAATTATGATATTGCTATCAAGATTTGACTGTGTAGTTTTCAATTCAAACTCACTAACCCATGATTCATGAGTAGTGGTTCACAAGAACCAATCTCTCATGAGAATTTCTTAAGAAGAAATTATTGAACCGAGTGGAAGTGTGCATCCTTGTTCACCTTGCACTCACTCTTGAATATCTTGTATTTGAGGTTCTTAAGATAGCATTACTAATGGTGGAATTCTACCAAACAATCATAATGTTCTCTTGCTAAGAAGTCTTGTAGTGGTATGGCTCGAGAGATTAAGGCCGAGGCTTGAAGAAATTTAATCATTATTAATAAGTTAATTTTGGAAGAGAAGGCTTTTGTTTTTTACCTAAGCCCTAAAATTATATAGTTAATAGAGAAATACCTTATATTCAAGAGAAATGAAATTTACACGTAAATAAGGAGTTAACTTGAAATAAACCCATCAAAAAAACTTATCAAGTGATGATAAGTTAGCACGAAAAGTCCATGTTAAAATTAAAACAAAGAACAACTATCCTTGACGCGTAGGGGTTAAATAAGTCATTTGAAACATGTAGTTCATTAAAAATACTCAAAATCTGCAAAGAAAAATAAGAAATTCTATTGTGTAATGAAGAGTTGTCTTCAGATAATATTTTCATGTCAAGTTCACCAAAATGTCATGCATGAAAATTATGACAAAATAAATAAATGAAAATAATATTTAAACCACCATTATAACTTTGTGCAAACCTTCATTCGAGTGTTGAAAGGACGCACCTATGATCTCAAAGATATTTGGGTGCTCTTAGTTGGCCAACAAAATGATAGTGTAGACACCTCAAATTGTCATGTCTAATTAAATAAATGTTTTTATTTATTGAAATATTTTAGCCTAATTCTTCTATTAATTAAATAAATCTTTATTTACTTAATTAATTCATTTATCCTTTTCTAGCCTTATTTCTCATTTAAATAAATACTTTTATTTATTTTTTCATTTCTTATATTAATTAAATGAATCTTTATTTATTTAATTAATTCATTAGCCTTTTCTACTTATGACACATGTCATTTATCTTTTAATTCCTACACTACCTACCCTCTCATTATTTTCTTATTTCTTCTACCTACCCTTTAATCCTAGCCGGCCATTTATCTTTTACACCTCTCAATCTTATCCCTCCATTTCTTATAGTGTCTTCTATATAAGGAGACGCTTCCTTCATTATCAACCCTAACTCCTGGACTAGCATTCGAACTTTCATATGCGATCAAGCCTACTTGCGACCACATTTCCATTCTTTGTTGAGCTCTTGTGCACACATAAAATCTGAGAGAAAATATATCAAGCGAGATCAATGGAGATAGGAAGAATGGAGATGCAAACCCTATTGGACATGTGATGGTATAATCTTTGTGATTTCATTTATTTGCATTTGTCTTGGGTAATCTTCATATGTTATGGTGGATCTTTGTTGTTGCTAGGCTAGGGTTTTGTGGTTGAATATATTTTAGTCCTTCAATATTGTTGTTTCCATTTTTACCATAAACATTTTGGCATGCCCGGTGGGACTCTTGTCCTTTTGCATTGAACATCTTGGTTGCAGATTTTATGCTTTTGAAGTTGCAGATCTGACATTTTCAACAACATCTCGACTTTTAGCGTCTGCGCATTTTGGAACAGCGTTTTTGCTTTTCTACCACGTCCGTGAACCTCTAAATCGCTTATGTGTTTTCGATAGTATTTTCATTTTCCTGATTGTAGGCTTTCATTATAGGCACGTCTGTGGGCAATTTAATCGTATCTGTGAGATCTAATCGTGTTTGTGATCATCTTAATCACGTCTGCAATCTGCAGGATTTTCTATTTTTGCTTTTTTTAAACAGAAACGCGTTTGTGAGGTGTTAAAACGCTTGTGTTACGAAGCTGCGTCTATGACTAGTAAAATCGCATTTGTGTTTTCAAACAAAAAATAAAAATAAAAAGATTCCTCATTTAGGGTTTTGATTTTCGCCATTTTGTCTTGCATCTAATGTTTCAAATTTGGTTTGTTAGGGCTAACATCTTGTGATCTAGCTAACAAATTGGTGCAGCTTGTCCTTGAAGCAACACGTCTTGTCGAAGACCCCTTTTTCACAAAGTCTTTTGGATCTAAAATTTACCTAACATGTGTGCTTGCAGGAGGGGTATTATTGCAAAACTACTAACAAATCTTTGTTGCAGAATTTTGGCAAGGGTTTTTTATCTTTATTATGTGCCTTGTTTTCATAGATTACCAAACACTTAAATTGGTGCACTAAAATTGAACCAGTGTCTTTTGTGTCTTGAGCAATAGGCTCTTTTTGTTTAATCTCTAGAGGGTTTGTCTCCCCGTGTGGTCATTAGGACTACTAGTGAGGAGAGAACAACCCAAGTGGTAGCGAGGAAAACCCACCTCTTCTGAACCACTATAAATAACTATATCCATGGTGAAAACCATGGGTAACATGTGTTGATTAGTTCATACCGACACTATGTCTCCCCATAAACCCGTTTGATCAAATTTATTTGATCAGTTGTAGGGTGTAACCCCTACCGGCTGGGAGTCTTCTGTATTTACAGAGCTGAAAGTGCAGCATGGATGGACACACAAGTGGATGCCCTTACTAGCACGTTTTTGTTTTAGAAATCCAAAATCCTTCTAGTTGTTGGGGCAGGAGGTCGGACCTCTGGAGTGGCCCACACACATACGGTTCTTAGTAGAGATACAAAGTTCACCACGGGGAGTTTTTCGTAGGGACTGATGCTTGGTTGCCCCAGAGAAGTGAGTGTCAAGGGTGGAGCCAATGGGGTCAAACATCTAAGTATCTGCTCCGAATAGCGTAGCCTCAGGGGAAACCCCATGTGGGATCAACAACTATTGTCCTGGACAGCCATAAGAATTGTGCTTGTCTTCTTTTGAACATTCAAACATTCAAGATCAAACATCAAAACATTGTATCTTTTGTGTCTTCAAGTGTATACAAAACATTTTTACATCTAACAACACACTTTATTTGGAGTCATTTTGAGTCTAAACACTTTCAAACATTGATTCCTCATCAACATTGTGTCCTCTTGTCATGAAAAATAGTCAAAAATTCAAATTTGGTCACAACAACAACTTTACAAAATTGGAAAAATTGCACTCAGTTTTAGGAAATACGTCTGTGCAGTGTTCAAACACGTCTGTGTCATTTGACCGCGTCTGTGCAAGACAAAAATGCGTCTGTGTCATCTTAAGCAAAACTGCATTCACAAAATCTCAGCAACGAGTCTATGTAGTGTTCAAAAACGCCTGTGTCAGGAAACCGTGTCTGTGAAGTATACAGGCATGTTTGTGTTCAGTATTGAAAAAATATTACATTCCAGCAAACAAGAGTAGTCATTTTCAGACTTATTGAGCTTCCTAAGTTATTTCTCTGGGTTTTCATCTAGCATTTAGCCTATTTCTTGGTCTCACAAGGTCCATCATTGCTTTACACCTTGCATTACATTCACATTTGTCTAAACTTGAGTCAAAAGGTCACTTGCTTGTCCTCATCTTGCTATGTCAACACAATACATACAACAACATTTTGCTAAGTGGTCCCTCATCAAGGCCTATCACCTTTAGGTCTCATTTGGTCTTACTTAGAGTCAAGGTCAACTTACCTCATCAAGAGAAACTATCATTTCTTTGGAAGCCACACCTACTCTACTACATACATATTTGGTCTTACACTTTGGACATTGCAAGTAAACCTTAGATTCATTTACATTCCATCCAACTCTTGGTCTTACATACTCTTTCCATTTTCATCTAGTCTCACACATCTTGGTCAAGACCTAGTTCATGGTTGAAACCCGTTCCCAAAAATCTATGAGAGAAGCTAAAGAGGCTCAAGAGTCCGCAAACATGAGTGCCTATGAGTATGACAATGATATCTTCTTCAATTCTGATCACACCACATTACCTGACATGGACACTTATAGAAACACTCAAAATGTTGAGAACATGGATAATACAAACAACAATGATACACATAATGACAATACAAACAACTTTTTTTGTACATTCAGCAGAAGTGGAAGACTCCATCATGGATCCCTATTTTAATAGATTGGCTGAGGAAATCATGAGAAGAGATAGACAATATTTCCTATAAGTGATGGCACAAAGTGGAACCAAAATACCTCATGATTTTGACATGTCTCAAATAGTGGAAAATTGACCCATGCAAGAAACTCAACTCAACATGGATCAAAGAAAACCTAATAGTGGAGGTACTAGAGGACTACGTTTCGTGCCTGAGTCTCCATCATCTTTGTTTCAAAAACCTGAGGTCCCAAATACACATGGTCAAGCTTATGATACTCGTGAAAGAGCATCTCATGAATAACTCTATCTACGTAGACCATTATGGAAGTCTTATGCAGATAAATACACTCAATTGCATACCAATGATAAGGACCAACCTCAAAAGCAATTGGATGTCCAAAGGCATGCTCAAAATTTGGACACAAGTAAACCCCGTGTCAAATTTGGGGGCAACACACTAGACCAAACTCATGACATGCCTGTAGAATATGATGTACATGGACAAAGCGGATATTTCATTCCTCATTATGACTCTATACCAGGTGGTTCCTATACGCAACATTATTATAGACCTCCTCCATATGAACATGTTTATGATCAATACCATCCATACATGTAGTATGCTCCTCCTCCACCCGGTGGCTAAGGCATGGGATATGGTCCAAGAAGTCGGTCTCCACCTAAGAACAATTTGGAACAACAAATAAAGGACTTACAAAAGAAAATGGAGGACATAAATACACCAAATCCAGCTTACAAAATTAGAAACATACGTCCCTATCCATTTGACAAAAGCATTCCAATGCCTCCTTTCCCTACACATTTCCTGACACCAAATTTTGATAAGTACATAGGCAAGGCAGACCCTAAGGCACATATAAGACAATTTTTCACAACTTGCATTGAGGTAGCATCAAAAGAAACATACTTGATAATATTATTCCCACAAAGCTTAAGTGATCAAGCTATGGAATGGTTCTCCCAACTTCCACCTGGAATTAAGTCTTGGGGTGATCTAGCAGAAGCTTTCATACAACATTTCTCATACAACATAAAGACAAACATATTAGTCACCACTTTGTGCAACACCAAGCAAGAGGATGGGGAGTCATTTTCATCATTTTTACAAAGATGGAGGAATTTAGGCAGCGGATGCTCTTGTGAAATTCCACAAAAACAAATGGTAGAGATGTTCACACAGAATGTCCACAGACAAGTTGGTTATGATTTAAGGAAAGCTTGCTTGCCCACTTTCAAGGACATCATTGAAAAAGGCTTAGCAATAGAGAACATCTTAATTGAGCAAGGAGTCATTAAGATCTTCAAAGAAAACAAAGAGGACTTTAAAGGAAAAGACAAGCCACGATTTTGGAACAAAAACAAGAACACAATAAATGATGGCATTGTCGATGCTAACACAGTGAGACCCAAAATCATTCTTTCTGGCTCAAGTTCTACAAACAACCAAGTGAATACTCAAACAACTTCCAAACCATGAAGGAAATACACCCCATTGGGAGAACCACTTGAATCAACTTTTAAGAAGCTAGTGGAAAGCAAGATAATAACAATTCCAAACAATCCTCCATATGAACCAAAGGTCAAACCAAATTGGTGGAATGATGATGAGTATTGTGAGTATCATAGGAGAAAGGGACATAAAACAAGAAATTATCATCATCTGAAGAACATCATACAAGATCTTATTGATAGAGTTGACATTGAGATCGAAGGACATTCATCCAATCAAGAACATGAGATGTTTAAGGAACCATTCCCTAAACATGACAAGGGAAAATCCAAAGCCACAGATGAACAAACTAATTATACTAGAGCATCCTATAAGTATGATTCAACTATTAATCCCATTTTGATGGACAATTATGTCTCTACCATTATCACAAAGGAAAAAATGCCTGAAAATTCTACCCAAAGACCCAAAGTTATCTTGAAAGGTATTGGACCTTCTTTTGAATCTACCTTTGAATGTAATGTCACAACTCGTCGAGGTAAGGTCACTTTACAAGGTGCTCCAGCTAAAACCACTGCTTCCTCAACAACTAAACCTGAATATGGTTTGGTAGAACAGTTAGGGAGGACGCTTGCGCTTATCCCCATCCTTGAGCTTTTACTCATATCCCTCGCACGTAAAGCCATTCTTGACAAAAATTTGAGAGACACTTTCGTCCCCACTAATCTGAACGTGGACCAGTTTCAAGCCATGGTGGGATACCTTTCCATTCCACATTCTCTTACATTCACTGAAGTTGACGATGCCTTTGTAAGCCAACCACATAATGTATCTTTACACATTGAAGCCTTCCTGCACAAACATCGAATAAAACAAGTCCTGATAGATGGAGGAGTTGGTCTCAATATATGTACTTTGAACACAATAATACAATTGGGATATTTAGATAAAGCTATGAATGCTACAAATAAAATCACCATCAAGGCATATGATGATGAAGAACGTTCATCCAAAGGCACAGTCACCTTACCTCTCAGAGTAGGGTCAGTTACAAAGGATGTTGTTTGTCAAGTCCTTGATCTAGATCTCACATACAACATACTCTTGGGATGCCCATGGATTCATGAAATGAGAGTTGTTCCCTCAACATATCATCGATGTATCAAGATCCCACACAATGGAGTTGAAGTGATCGTCAAAGCTGATCCAAATCCATTCATATATCACAACAATCTGCGACCTAGATCAGAAATAACAATCCCAATCAATCGAGAGGTTGTTCCTTCGCTAGCATATGTGGATCCACAATCCTTGAAAGCTTCTACATCAAAACAAATGGATATCAAAGAAAAGTTCAAGATTAAAGATATGGGATGTGGTGAGTATATCTTTCATATTGATCAACTCTCGCTATCTCCTAAGACATTTAGTCGACAGGAACAACCTACAAACAATTTTCAATGCCAAGGAACTGGGTATGAACCACCTTTTGATGTGGCTACTAAGTCTGAATGCAAATCTCCTCTAGTGGTGCAATCAACTCTTGATATCAATGGTCCTAAGAGTGGTTCCAGCGAAGAATCTATTGAGTGTATTGCCAACCCTCTTGAGAAATCACATAGCTTTACCATATCATCCACTCATTCCATTTCTACTTCTCTCCTAGGCTTGGATCAATGAGAATCACAAAAGCCCTTACTAATTGGGGATCAAAAATCAAGCTTTGAAAAGAAAAATCTAAAAGTCAAAAATAAAGAAAAGTCTTTCAGTCTAAATCAAAATCAAAAGCTATTGGACTCGGCAAAAATCAAGGTCAAGAATAAAAATCCTATGAAAGAAAAAGAGCAAGATTTGATCTCCCCTAATATCAAAATAATTGGGGGCAAAAGTTCTAAAATTTCAAGTCAAAAAGAATACTTGTTGATCCTAAGTCTCCATCATGTCACTCCCACTTTCACTTCTTTTCACAATCATAAGCCTTCATAACTCATCCACTTGTTTCACACATCCATTCCCTTTTGGCGAGACATCATGGACCTTTAATGGAGCTTCCTCGAGGGACTTTGTTATCAAGGATGCCCAAACTTCTTTAGGTGACACGCAAATAGGCCTGTGTAGTCCACACATTAGTAATTCTATCTTAGTTCCTTTATCAAGGAAGACAATCACTCGAGCTACATATCATTCAGTCAAGGAACAATGCAGTTACAATCATAAGATAAAGCCTCACATATTTGAGGTAGGTGACTTATTTCTCAAAGAAAATCCTAAAAATCAACAAGATAGAGAGAAGAAGGGCAAGTTCGAACCAAATTGGCTTGGTCCTTACATCATCACAACAACTTATGGATCTGGTGCATATCAGCTCTCAAAACCAGATGGAGAACCTTTGGAGGATCCTATCAACAACATGCACCTTCGCAAGTTTTACACATAACTCTTCAGAATGTCCTAATTCAAAAATACAAAAAAAAAAAAAAAAAAAAAATTACAAAAAAATCAAAAAAATTAAAAAATACCCAAAATATTAAAAAATACAAAAAAAATAAAAAAATAAATAAAAAAAGTAAATACAAATAATTTCATCCAATGGTGAAAACCACTTTGGTGGTGCCCTGAGCAAGTACCATGGTGAAAACCAGGTTACTGGCACCATGTGTAGAGACATTGCTCCTCCCTCCTTTAGGATTCAATCTCATCCTTTCACTTTGCACACACTCACAACCTATCCATCCATAATAAACTTACCCATTCCCATCATGGCTTGTTATTGATCTACCTAAGATTGGTTAGCCATTCATAATAAACCTCCCTTTTCACCCCTTTCCATCCATAATAAATCAACTCCTATCTTTGGCTAAGACAAATCCTAAGTCTAGTGATGGGTGTGGAACTAAGAGCATCACACATTCTGAGGAGTACAATTTCTTCCAGTTTTCTTCAGTCTACCCGCGCACAATCCACAATAAAGCAACACTTGCATCGCCAATCCACAATAAAGTATCGGTTTCATGGATTCAGTCAGTTCAGATGAGACACAACAACAACAATGGGCTTCAACAAATCAAATCTTTCAACAGACTCGGATAACATTATGGTTTAGTGTTATCTATCCTTTTGTGAAAGTAAAAATTGTGACCACAATCAAATTGACTTATACAAGTGACAAGAGACACCAAAATTGAGGACTACAGTGGATGTTGGTGTCGAATCTTGGTTTTATTTTGATTTTATCTTTTTGGTGACATGTCTTTTAGCTTTTCCGAGATGTCTTTGACTAGAGATTCTATCTCCAAGATGTCTTTGACTAGAAAGGCGAGGATGGGATATGTTCACCTATTGTTTTGTTGTTTGTGGATCATCTCTTAGTAATGCTATGACTTGTCCAATGATATGAGGACACTAAGAGTCTAGTGTGAATTGGGGAATTCCTTTTTTTGCAACTATCTAATCTCCATGCAAACAGGTACAATGACTTTCTGGGTCGAACATATGCCTCGATTATCATAACCTATTTGCCATAATAAAGTTCAATGATGATAATAGCACAATAATCTCTTTCACTTCCATATCTTCTATCTTCCATCCCCCTTTATTGATTGACCTCCATCGTCCTTCTTGAGTCTGCGTAGCCCGCTGTCACATGACCGAGTATAATGACACGCCAAAAATATTTGTATTTCATGTAGTTTGCACTTGCATTACCACATATTAACATTTCATACGTACATATAGATATCACAATTACATCACATCCTGCACACAACACATGTTAGCACATTTTACATTCTCATCATGTAAATAGTTATGTACATTATCATATTCATCTGCATTTCATACATTCACATTCACATATGCATAACATATGAAAAGCATAAAAGAACAAAAATATTGCATTCCATCATGTACATATTTGCATCCATATCATAAATATCACATAGAAACATGCATCACATAAAAGCAACATCACATAGGTACACATGCATATAGTTGCCACAAAGATGGATCATCTCTCATATATATATATATATATATATCAAAACCATAAGTGTCATGATACAATGATGTCAAAATCATATGGCTAAAATCACTTGAAGGTGTCTACATCATCATACAAAAAAGGTACAACACTGATACATAGGGAGCCCTTTAAGGCTATGATGAACTCCCTCCCTCGGAGCCAGGTAGCGTCGATGGAGTCTGATCCCTAGAAGGACCCACCCCAGGATCATCTCTCGTGCCCCCTCTATTTGGTGGTGGTGGAGGACCCATGACCCCATTGCTAGATGCCTGTCTCCTATCTCTCCCTCTAGTGGTTGTCGTAGTCCGCGACGGTCTCCGGAAGCTCCTAGCCTGCTAATCTAGTGGCACCACTCCATAGTACATGTCTCTTCAGTAAGCTATCTCCTCCTCTGCCTGTAGAACATAGGCATATTCGGCCCCTATGTCCTCGCTGCCTGCCTTCCCTCAGCATTGTATCAGCCTCTGTATAGTGTTGAATAGCCTGATCTCTCTCCTGCTTAGTGTCCCTCAACTGTCTCCTGAGCCTAGTCGTATCCCTCTCCAGATCCTAGATCTCATATGCCTGTCCTTGACAAATCTCCCTCAAGGATAGTAGCTCATCCTCCTCTCTCCCCTCACCCTATCCCCGTGGCTGCTCTTGTCCCTGTCCCCATCCCTGTACCTGTCTGGGAACCTGTGTTGTTGGCACCTGTAACAACAATCCACCTCTACCCCTCACTACATGTATCTGTCTCTCCTCTGAGCCACCCTCCTCTCTACCACTGCTCCCCGCCTCCACTGTCGGTCTCTACCTCCACCATCCCCACTATCATCTCCGTCACCTCCATCGTCTCCCTCTATCGGCTCCCTTGGATCCGTTAGCCATGGAAACAGATGCTCTCCCCAATATGCAATGTACTCTGCATCCATCCCTGCATCCTCTATATCTACCCATATTTCCCAAGGCATGGGAACCGTCTCTAGAAGTTATGTCACTACCTGATCATAAGACAATAATGACCCCAAATGCACTTGATCCCTCACTATCCATGCATACATCCCCGACCCTCGTGGCATCCGTTGTATCCTACCTAACTACCTGCATGCCCTATCTATCAATTGTCGCTCAATAATATATGGTGTCCAACCAATCAGATACCTACTTCAGAACACATGTGGCAACTCCACTGCATCATCCTCTCACTCCTCACAATCTCGGTAAGGCCTCCATACTACACTGTCTATCTCATCGATCACTCAACGCCAATACTCTAGCCTCCTAATCCGTGGCTGGGAAGTAATCATATCATACAGATGTACAAAACTGCACCCATGTCCTTTGCCTCTAAAATGTATCAGACGTGTAACCGACAGATGCTCATAGGCTCGTACCTGCAACAAGGTCAATCCACACCCTAATCCTACTGATCCATGATATACAAACTGATGCAACTCATAATATATGTGTGCTAGTAGACATAGTCCCTATGCAAACCTGTTGTGCTCAGTCACCAATATCTCCAGAGTCCTCCCCCATCCCACAACCAACCCTCGTGTCGCCCTATCCGGACAGAGGAACTCACTGATAACTCTTGCCAGCACCATCGGTAGTGCCAATCCTGTAGCTGTCATGGTGTCCCAAGCCACATGTCCTGCCCTCATTTGTACTCTTGGATCCTGAAACACTCATCTCAGTGCATCCCTATCTCCCTCTCGATCGTAAGGAACTAACTCCCCAATGATCGATATCCTCAGTATCCTATATACATCCTCTAAGGTGACTGTCATATCACCCATCGACAAATGAAATGTGCATGTCTCTGAGTGCCATCTCTTAGCTAATGCAATTAACAATTCCATGTTCACCCGAAACTTAGGCACATACATAATGTATCACAATCCCATAGCCTCAACTGTTGCTCTATCCTCAAATTTCAGCTCTACTCGTAACCCCTGAGTCGAAGGGAATCTCTCCCATGACTCCAACATAGGTAAGTTCTCCTGCAGTCAAGCAAATCAATGGTGTCAATCCTAGTAGTACTCCATGTTCATCACAAAGTGCTACTCTTTTATCCTAGTGCTTATATTTATCATATGACACTCTATCGTAGTAGTACTCCTTGTTCATCACAAAGTGTTGATTGTTTTATCCTAGTGTTTATATCTATCATATGGCACTTTATCCTAGTAGTACTCCTTGTTCATCACAAAGTGCTGCTTTTATCTTTTAGGGCACCTACTTGAGTGTATCCTCTTGAGTAGCTTATCTAATTCACAACGTATGTTCTATCACAGAATTATCAATTTCAGCCTAAGCCAATTAACAACGTATGTTCTATCACAAAATTATCAATTTCAGCCTAATCCAATTGACAATGTATGTTCTATCACAAAATTATCAATTTATATGGTACTCCTTGTTCATCACAAAGTGCCTCGCTCTATCCTATCCTGAGGCCTCTTCTTGAGTGTATCCTCTTGAGTAGTTTCCTGATTAGCAACATATGTTCTATCACAAAATTGTCAATCTTAGTCATATCTGCTATCCTAGTCTTCCCTAGAGGACCTGTTTGAGTGTATCGTCTCAACAACTTATCCAATTAACAGCATATGTTTATCATAGAACCATTGATTCGACCTTGAAGACATAAACGCACTTTCATGACACAAACACGCTTACATACTTCACATATGTTTTTGCATTTCACAGACGCGCCTGGATTACACAGACGTGCCTTTGTTTTGCACAGACGTGCTTGCCCTGCATAAACGTGCTTGCACTTCGCAAACACGCTCTCATTTGACAAAGACACTTTTCCACATAGACACGATTGCACTCGACACAAACACGCCTAACCTACCTAGACGTGCCCGACACCAACGTAGACGCGCCTTCCTGTCTTTTCACCTGCTTGACATTTTTTGTGATATACCTAATATGCATTTATTGACCTACCTAACATGCGTTTATGACAACAATTAATGCAACAAGATACAAGGAGGTTTTGTGGTACTCACCGGCTCTCTTGCATCTGCTAGCCTTTGATACCGACGAATGTGATTGAATCTGTGCACCAATGCCATCGTTGCTGACTGCTCTTTGCTCTCTCTGCACTCCGATCTCTTAGATGTGTGGATGACAATGAGGGTGTTTTCCCTCATAGTTTATCTTATAGACTACCCTAGCCCTGGTCTCCCGAGTCAGTCTTCTTTATCCTATGACTCTGTCACTCTATCCTATCTTGTCAGTCCTTTCTAGCCTTTCTTTCTTATCGAGAGTTTGTTTGCGATCTTTTCAGACATTTTCATCCAATCTCTTGAGGGGGCATATCATTCCCATCTTGGGGCAACTGTGTTTCAGTTCATCTTATCTTCTTTGAAACAATGCGACGAGTTGCATTGTCTTAAAGAGGGGCAAAATGTAGACACCTAAAATTGTCATGTCTAATTAAATAAATATTTTTATTTATTTAATTAATTCATTTATCCTTTTCTAGCCTTATTTATTTAAATTATCATTTTTTCTAAATTAAATAAATATTTAATTGATTTCATTTCTTCTATTAATTAATTGAATCTTTATTTATTATATTAATTCATTAGCCTTTTCTACTTATGAAACATGTCATTTATCTTTTTAATTCCTACACTACCTACCCTCTCATTATTTTCTTATTTCTTCTACCTACTCTCTAATCCTAGCCGACCATTTATCTTTTGCACCTCTCAATCTTATCCCTCCATTTCTTATAGTGTCTTCTATATAAGGTGATGCTTCCTTCGTTATCAACCCTAACTCCTGGACTAGCATTTGAACTTTCATATGCGATCAAGCCTACTTGCAACCACTTTTCGGTTCTTTATTGAGCTCTTGTGCACACATAAAATCTGAGAGAAAATATATCAAGCAAGATCAATGAAGATGGGAAGAATGGAGATCCAAACCCTATTGGACATGTGATGGTATAATCTTTGTGATTTCATTGATTTGCATTTGTTTTAGGTAATCTCCATATGTTATGGTGGATCTTTGTTGTTGTTAGGCTAGGGTTTTGTGGTTGAATCTATTTTAGTCTTTCAATAGTGTTGTTTTCATTTTTACCATAAACAGATAGAATTATATGGATTATAAATTTAAAAAGATTGCATTTCATTGAAGATTGACGAGGAAAAGGATGAAGTTGAGGGCAAATTAATAGATCTTTTGAAGAATAAAAAGATGATTTAGATTTAATCTTAGAATTTGACCCAAAGTTAGTGGAGCTAATGAGAAAAGGTGGCAAACGTGGAGGAGTCGAAAAATTAAAATAATAATTTTTAGTCCACTAAATTTGATGAATGATTAAACTAGATTGATTGGTAGGTTATAAGGATTTAACCGATCATAAGGATAATAGATGTGTGAGCTGACTGAGTGTGTAAAGGAGTTAAGCTAGTGCATAAAGTTATTGGATAAGTGTATAAACGAGCCATGTGAGTGCATGGAGGAGTTGACTACATGTATAAAGGAGTTCAAGTGAGCACATAAATGAGACAAGTGCTTAAATAAATTAGTTGGTTGATTAGATTAATGAGTCAACTAATTTTGATTGATTAGCTAATTGATTGAGGAGAAATTTGAAGATTTTTATTTATTTATTTAATGGATAATGATGTAGAATTAATTCATTTCATTTTAATATTTGATGAATAATGAGAATATGTTAGGTGGATTTTAGGATTTTGATTATTTATTTGTATATGGGAAAACAATTAAAAAAAATTGTTGGATAAGTTATGCATAGGGAGTTATAACTCAAAAAAAATTATAAAATAATACAAATGATAAAATGCACGCCTTAAAAATAGGTGTGCACAATAACAACTATTTTGCACAAACCACCTAAATGGCCTAAATGCTATTGTCACTAAGGTTCTTGTTGACCCATCTTCATATTAGGGCACAAATTCCTTTAATCAAAAGTCAAAATCGTTCTTGAAAGGGAGCTTTCGTATATTATAGGATTATTCCTCTTTCTTCGAACATCTTAGCATTGTTTGATGTGTGGCTTTTGAGGAGGGAACTTCTTCTTGTTAAGTTTTATCCATTCTTAATCTGATTGAGATGACATCTTTGTGTTTTTCCTAATTTTGTTTTTGTGTTGTCATCAATCAACAGTAAGGCCATCCGTCAATGGGAATGCCAAGGACACCAAAGATGCTACTAAATTGTATGTAGACTTGGATTCCACTTGCTCTAAAGAAAATTTTGAGACCTCTAAAGTGGCATTGTTAATAGAAACCCTCTATGGAGAACCGAAAAATGTGTCTTGTAACTTTTTTGAAGAAAAGTTGTTTAGTTTTGAGGGTATCCGGACATAACGACTTGGCCAAAATAACCTTGGACACAATAACCCCATCACAATAAACCAAGGACAAAATAACCTAGGGTCATAATAACCCACGGTGGTCAAAATAACCCATGGACATAATAACCCATGGTCATTTTAGATCAAGCTAGTAAACTAGAAACGACATTAGAATTAAACCAAGTTGAGAGAAAAATTTAAATGGAGGCCATGTAAACTGCAAAAGTGAAACAATATTAAAAGCCATCATGCATATCATGCACATGGTTCTATCTAGAATGGAGTACTGTGAATGATTGCATCCCCAATGTTTGAAGTGTGGATATTTTTCCAATTATTATGCTAGATTTTTTATCCAATTTGCACTACTATCTCTTCATGTGCCCAAATGACCACAAATAGTCACACAAACCATATATATCCATTATATACCCCTAAAACAACCTTAAAACACCTTTAATATGCTTAAATAACCTATAAAATGGTAAATAGATGCAAAAATAAAGGCAATTTTGTGGGAATAAGCTAATTAAGAATTAAAAAGAAAAGAAATAAGTGAAAAGGAATTACGAAGAGGCATTAAGAAGATATATAAAGTGGTAGAATTAAGAGAAGTAAAGAAAGGAATAAGGGGAAAAGAAGTAAGAGTGTGTAGAGTGATAAGAAGAGGAGAAATCCAAATTCGTAAAAGAAGATATTTTTGTTATATATTTTTTTGAACATTATTTAAAATTTTCCTAGGGTTTTCTAAAAGAGTGTACAAAAATCAATATACTTGTAGGGAACCAACACATTCTTCATAATTTTTAATATATAGAATGCCTCTGCGGTTTTTAACAAGTAGAAAAAAAGAAATTACTTATTTTAAATGGTTACTCATTTTTGTTTCATTGACAAGGCATCAATAAAATGATTTGGCGTTGTTAGGAATATTTTACAAATAAATGTTCAAGTCGATGCTATACTATGACACAAACAAAATCCAATGATGTGATTAGCAGTACATAACATAATCATGTTCCAAAACTTGAGATGATCATTGTCAAACACAAAGTGAATGAAATGAAAGACATGGCATGCTCGACTCAAGATTCTACAAGAAATATCATTACTGCTTCATGTTATAATATTTCATTATCCATAGCATGAACAATACCATCAACCAATGCATTATCCAAAACAATTTGAAGAAAAATATTAAGATTTGAAGCACCACCACCAAATCCTCAGAGATCGACAAATCTTATCTTACCAGTTGAATATACAATTACCAATAGAGGGGAAAAGTTTCTTTTTCATGATAGTAATGATGAGAATTATTTTTTAATATTCACCACCACACAAAATTTACAATTACTGAAAGAGTATAAAAATTGGTTTACTGATGGTACATTTAAAATAGTGCCAAGTATTTTTCAATAGTTGTACACGATTCATGGCTTGAAAATTGATGCAATATTTCCACTCATTTATATTCTTATGACCAACAAAACAATAACCACTTATACACACGTACTTGCAGAATTAAAACAACTTCAACCCGATCTAAACCCCCAAAATATACTTATTGATTTTGAATTAGGTTTCATGGGAGCTCTTTCTGAAATTTTTTCCAAATGTCATTATTCAAGGATGTTTTTTCCATTTCTCTCAATGCTTGTGGAGGAAAATTCAAGAAGAAGGTCTACAAACACATTATAGTGTCGATGAAGTATTTGCATTTGAGACCAAGAAACTTGCTGCATTAGATTTTGTGCCTCAGATAGACGCAATTGATGCATTTCAAACACTTCTACAATCTTCTTATTATACATAACATGAGGAGATTTTGCAACCCATAATTGATTATTTCGAAGACATGTGGATTGGTAGACTAACCAGAAGAGGCAACAAAGGATCACCCAAGTTTCCAATCACAATGTGGAATTGTTATTCAACTATTCAAGATGGTCTTCCCGAAATTAATAATACGATCGATGGATGACACCAAGGATTTAGTGAATTGCTTCAAGCATCGCACAACTTAGTTTGGAAATTCATCAAAGCAGTAAAAAAAGAACATGGTCTCCAAGAGAATGAAATAGAGAAATACATGGTTGGATACACTGGGCAACCAAGCAGGAAAAAATACCGTGAACTCAAAGAAAGACTAAAAAGACTGGTTGATGGTTATGACAACCATAGCATTTTAGATTATATAAGAGGCGTCGCTCATAATTTGATCCTTTAATTGAAAAATTGAATAATAATTTTTTTAGCAACATGTAATTTATAAATTTTATTTTCCTTTCTCTATATTCTTATGGGGATATTATGTCCATGGGTTATTTTGACCAAGGGTTGTTTTGGATTGGGTTATTATGACCTTGGGTTATTTTGTCCTTGGGTTATTGTGATCAGGTTATTCTATCTAGGGTTATTTTGGTCGGGTCATTATGTCCTACAACCAGTTTTTAGTTATCTAGCCATGGAGCTGGGGAGGGAATTGGCTCCATCTAAGAAACGAGTGGAATAACATAATGTTAGAGCTCAACACCAATTCAATAGGTGTCAAGTGTTTGTCGCAAGGTCTAATTTCCTTTGTCATGGATTTTATTTCTAGGCACAACAAAGTAGATGGATCTATTGAGAAGCAATTTCTGTACTTGAAAGTGTTTTTTTCATAGTCAATTAGTTGTCTCTAATTTTTGTTACCCACTTTCAAAGATATCTTAGTTGGAATAACATTGGACAGATCCATAGCCACACATGAATGTGCACTAATGGAGCTTTCATAATTGATTGTTCCATTCAAAGCACAATAGTACTTACCTAGATTGTTTCTAATACCTTACAGTTTCTCTAGTTCCTAGAACTATAGAGGGAGGTGGGGTAAACAATCCTAAATGAAAGTCTTTATGCGAGGATCCAAAGATGGAACTTGGGCTAGGAAATTCCCCATAGAAAACTCATGGACCATTTTAACCACTTTTTCTTTATTGCTTAAGGATTCAAGGTGCAAGAGCAAATAGAAATCTCATCCCCCATGTCATATTTCTAAAATGTTGTGATCCAAACATGAAGGTAACACAACGTCTATCCCACATTTTCACAAATCTATAAACGAGGGCATGGTCTTGGATGGAGCTTTCAATTCTAATATTTAGGATGTGCATAAAATGATGAAGAAAGAGGGAACACCACTCCATTTGACACCTAGCAAAGATGAAGTCATCATTGTTGCACCCATATGAAGCAATGCTACTTGGGGAGAGACAATCAAGATGATATCGGGTTAACTGGGTAGCTGACCTCCATCATGACAATAATGCCCGTCCCATCTCACCATTGTCACATCTCAATTTTTGCTTGCATACACTTAAACATTTAAAATTGGATGTGACCATTTGACACATGTTGTTATTTAATTTCTCTGTCATCTCTTGATAGTGGGACATAACATGTTCGTTATGTGAAATGCATGTAGTTATATTAGGTTGCATTGAATTCCTCTTGTCCATCAATCCTACATTGCTAGCCATCTTATGTAGGGTTGGGTACCTTTCATGTAAGAATTATAGGGAAGCATAAGCTTTGTGGTTGGGTGGAAAAGTGTCTGAACCATGTTCTTGTCTTTTTGTTTGCAGATGATCATTGGCTTAGTGGTGTTCATACACTCTAGTGATATGTATCATTATTGTATTGTTGCGATGAGATGAAATTGAGAAATATCAAATCATTTTTATAGTGATATGTATCATTATTGTATTGTATTGAGTTTGCATCTATTTGTTTGTGTTGAATATTGACAATTTCTTAGCATTTTACCTATTCATCACACATTCACATCAAATTATATCAAATCATAAAGAGGAAATAGTTATACGTGTAACGCCCCGCCAGGAAACCCCGAAGGGATTAAACTAAAACACTAGAATAGAGAGCAAATAATGAAAAAAAACAAACAAAACTTAATAAGTTTAATGTACAATGAGTTAACATAAGTTTAGATTACACAACAAAAGACTTAACACCTAAAGGGTTTCCCAACTTGGTTAACTAGGTTACCACTAACATATCTTAACATTAATTAAACTTAATAACATCGTTACACTGAATCAATGGTTAATTTATCCAATATAATAAAATATCGATAACATGTTTTAATTCATTTATTAGAAATCTAACCATTTCATTATATCCAATATTCAAATAAAACATATGCATTGCAATAACTTTCCATACATACATTGCTTGCATCAAAGATAATAATTACATTGCATTTAACTAATCAGATAAAGTTATATTATTTTTTACATCTTGCCATGAAGGCATACAATATAATAAATACAACTGACCATGAAAGGTCCAAGATATACAAAGAATGATCCATAACAAATGGGATCCAACTGGATAACAAAATGCTCGAATCCAAGTGCAATTGGAACACCTGTGAAGCCAACTCTGCAAGATGGAATGAACACACACTCGATGGAAAGTGGCACTACCATCCGACCATGTGGCTCCAAAAAGAACCACCCCACCCCACCGTGCTAGGAGATAGGAATAAGACCCACTAGCAACCTATAGGTATGCACACACACATGGTCGAACTCACAACATCAGAATGACTCACAAGAAGTAAACTCGCAAAATATGACTCCACATTAAATCAGGTGAAATCAACAAGACTACACACTAGTGACCATAAGGGAATAATGTCATCACATAGCTTGGTATGGTTATCTCGCAAGCCTCCATAAGTCCTGACCCCCATCATGGGTTATCTTGGTAACCTCTCCCGAACCCCCGACCCCATCCAGGTCTCATGTGGACTGAAACAATCCTTTCGTGAAGACAAGGTTGTTGGTTTGCCATTCCAGGCCTTCTCGTTGCATCCTGAATTTGTACTAGCACTCAACCATGAGCTAGGCATGATTATCTTATTTAGTGTTTTCATCTACCAAACCCCTAATAATTTATTTAGTTATCACTTACTTAAGAAAACTTTCGATGGGTTACCCTCCAACCACTTTGGGTGCGACCCCCAATCAAAAGCCACTCTCCCATATGACACTTAACCAAAAATTAGACGAACTCCCAAACCCAAGGTGCAACATGAAATTGGACATGGAGTTCAAAACGATAGAAAACCCACTCGGCCAAACAAGCCCTTACACGACGTAACCAACTGACAAATTCCTTGACCTAAGACAAGAACAACCATGATAACCACCACATGACAACATTTGATACATTCGACAAAGGACTTACAGTTTCAAAAATAAAGGCGAATACAGTAAATAAACACACATCTTCACGAATCTAACTTGATAATAATTTTCCATATCTTTTCAAAAATACATGTTGACCAAGGTTTTCTAAAACATCTATATTTCAAAATTGCATCATAAATAAATATAAAATCACCATCTCGCAATAAATTTAAACCAAACTATCATTTATATAATCATACATATATTCTATACACATAAAAATATAAATTAATCTATATATTAATTAAACTAATATTGTTATTTTTCCCAAAATAAAATAATCATTTCCATTTTTTAAAAATAAAATATCTATCCTTATTTTTTTCCTCAAATAAAATATATTTATCTAATTTCATTTTGAAATAAACAAAACTCTCTCTCTCTCTCTCTCTCTCTCTCTCTCTCTCTCTCTCTCTCTCTCTCTCTCTATATATATATATATATATATATATATATATATATATATATATATATATATATTTTCTAATTATTTAATACGATTTAAAAATTATAAATTTAAAACTTAAAACAAAAATTAAAAAAACAAACAAACTTTAATATACCCCACCCCGTGTGGTTTTCTCACAGCCACGAGGGGTGGGCTGTTGGGGGACCATGTCGTGGTTTCCCCATAGCCACGACTGTGTGGAGGTCACGACATGGCCTCACAGCCAAGTTTCCCCCCATGGCTTGGGGAAGCCACAACTTCCCAGCCATGGGGTCGTGGGGTTTACATTTCCCTAAAAACACCCCTCCCCAATAAAAAAATTATATATATATATATATATATATAATTTTTTTTAAATTTTTTTTTTATTAAAACAATCCCCTTCTCTGAAATACATAGACTCAAATTTTTTTTGAGAAAATGATTTTTCCAGAATCCTTTATAATATATTTTTTTAAAACAATAAACCCCTAAACTAAGAAAACTTAGAAATTTTTGTTTGGGAACAATAATAGAGAATGCAATTTTTTATTTTTATTTTTTAAATTTGGCAGCATAACAACATGCCCAAAAGAAATTAGAAATTAATTTTCCACTACCGGACATTACAAATAAGAAATTTAACTTGAACAAACTAAAAGGAGATATTCAAAAATGAAATTTCTTATTTTTTTTGAACAAACTAAAAGGAGATATTCAAAAATGAAATTTCTTTATTTTTTTCAACACACAGACACACACAAAAATCTGATTTTTAAATTAATTATTTTTTCAATTAGAAAATAGATTGGGGAAAAACTAAAATTGATTTAAAATCATGCTAATTTAACATTTCAAAACTAAATGAATGATTCAACAAATTTTGACATCAATTCTTTTCACACAGAGGTTTCTTCAACCAAATCATTTTTTTAAAACAAAACAAAGATATTTAAAACTAGAATCCAACCTTAATAGCAATCTAGGAAGAAATCTGAGAAGAGCCCAACCTGCAATCTGGAAGACTTCTTCAACAAAGATGCACAAATTTCTTCCAAAACTTCTCCTCTCCCAAACCCGTGAAAGAGTTTGGTTTTTATAAAAAAAATTAGCCTAAAATTATTTTAGGTTGAAATTCTTTCTACCAATGAAATCCTTTCCATAAGGTTTAAATGCAAAAAGCTTTTCTCTCCAAAATTTTATTTTCTTCATTTATTTAAAAACTCCAATTTACATTTTTAAAATCAATGAGGAAAGAAAAGATTTTATTTTCTAAATTTTAATAAACTTTTCCCATAAAATAAAACACATATTTCATTTCTCATTTGAAAATAATACATGCTCAAACTTACTAATATAATAATTGAACCAATTGATTTAACGACTTAACACATACAAGAGTCATATTTAATTTAATATCTTTTCTATCCCAAGCATAAAACACATTTAATCTAATTAAGTACTTTAAGATTTAATAATAAATTTTACCAAACACATAATACGCAACTAAAATAACTCAAATAAATGCATGACTCGCATACCAAACAACAAGAAAATTGACGAACGACTGATGATGCTCACTTTGAGCACGACTAGGGTAAAACGTAGGTCTTAGAACTATCTCCTCCACTTCCATTGGATCAATAAGGTACGCTCAAACCTGTGAAGCCAGGTGGAGACGATACCCCGTACCTACACGGTACTTGTACTTGCAATTCCCTGCATCAACGAACCACACATGCATATATATACAACCACAGTAAACACATCAGTGAAGGAGAATTGCGACGTTCCCTGTCTCACCAAAGTGAGTGAAATAAAATCATCTCCTCGCACCCCATACACTTACAGACATGAAACATGTATAACTCATCGTACGTATAAAATGAATGTGTCAGTCCATGTTAGCAATCCAAAAAAATCCCATTTAAACATCAATAAGGAACTACTGCATGAACAACATACACTGCAACTCAAATTGAAGCATATCACAACATCGCATAATGTCTAAGTAAAATATCACAATATAATGTATCCACTAAAAAAGTCAATTGAAGTCAAACATGAGTCTAAAAAGTCTGATCGAGGAAGGGGTACTACTATATGCGGGAAAAGTGGCTCGATGAAACGAAAATTATGAAAACATGACTAGTCCACACACTAATGGGACTCTAGGTGCAAGTTATGGAGCTGTATGGAATAGCTCAACTTCCCAAGGGGTGTTCCATTGTTCTCTATCTCACAAGACCCCTTAAGCCAATGCCTTTGCTCTCAGATCACTGAGCAAAGTGACTTAGGGATGACAATCATAAGAATGAGGGATGTTTTGATCAATCTAACATGAATGCAATCTTAAATATGTATGATATTAACAAATATGAATTAAACAAGTATGTATATGATGATAAGATGAAAAGATTAGTAAAAGAACTATCCTAACATGATATACTAGCTTAATATGATTATTATGATAAAGAGAAATACTTCTAAAATGCTTATTAGATTATTTCTATTCAAAGAGGGATTGAAATGCTTGATAAAAATGAGTATAAGTGTGATGCTAAAGACTTGATTCTTGGAATGAGAGAATGAGGGCTCTATTTATAGGAAAAATAGGGCAATGGATGGTCAAGATTGGATGATTTTGTCAAGGGCTAGGATTGAAAGTTATCAATCCATGCATTCAATTCTCACCAATGAAATGGTGATAATTGTCAACAAGAGACTGCTTGAGAGGAGATCCAAGAAGCATTAAATGCTTGAGAAGACCTCATGGTTACCTTAGAAGGTAAAGGTTAAGGTTAGGTTAAGAAAACCCATTGGATAAAGCTTTTACCCAAAGGATAAATTCTTGTGCAAGGGTTAAAGGAATAACCATGGTCAAAGCAATAAATGCTTGATGAGACCCTAGGGTTAGATGAGGGTTGAGTTAGGCAAAAAGTCTCCAACCATGTAAGAAGGTTGAGTTAACCATTAATGGTTATGGAAGACTTTCAAGGTTAACTTGTTGAGGACATAAAGCCTTTAATGGTTATTGAAGACTTTAAAGGTTTAAGAAGTGACTTCCCTTTGTTTAGGGATGTGACAATGTTTAGTAGATGGGTTAGATTAATTTAGAAGGGATTAGAAGAATTTAGAAAGGGGGTTTAGGGAGGCAAGTGGGAGATGTAGGAGAATGCAAGTGGGTGGAGGGTAATTTCATTTAAAATAAATGGCTTTATTTCAACAAAATAGATGCAAGTGGAGGATTTAAATAAATTAGATTTATTTATTTGAAGTGAACCATTTAATTAAATGTAAATTTAATTAAAAAGAGTAGAAAGGGGATTTAATTAAATAAGATGATTATTTCAATTAAACGATATGAAAGGTCTAGGTGAATTTGATTAAATAAATTAAATAACTTATTTAATCAAATAGATGAATGTGGATGATTTAATTAAACAGAGGAATGAGAATAAAATGAACATTAAATATTCATTTAGGAAAGTGGTCATTTTTATGCATCTACAACTACAATACACAATATTTAGTTATTTTCTAGGATTGAAGTTGGATCTTGTTGGTTTATTCCTAGAATGAATGATATTGATTAAGGATCTTAGTTTGTGTCTTTAGGCTAGAATACCATTTCTCAACATTTCACTTAACTCTTTTCATTTTGTTGTTTCTTTTTTCCATGGTTGTTTTTGATCTAAAATTCCTTTAATCATTTTATTCGCCCTCAATGGCTTACTCTTATGATTTTTTTCTAAATGTCACATCTCTTGAAAGTATCTTTTAGGATTTGCTCCTTTTTCATTTACCACTCCCTAGGTGCCCAAACCCCCTTCACAATGTTAGAGTCTAGGACCTTTGGCCATAGATCATGAAATCTTCCCTTATCCTTGACTTTACTCCTTTCTTGAAGTTTTCCTTACCACAATTGATTTATCTATGAATTCGACGTCTCTTTTATCCTTTTACGAAGGTCCCAAAAACAAAACTAAGATGTTTGCAAGCACGAGCACAAACCAAATATTTTTGCTTGGGTACTTGAAATGTTTCATTTATACCCTAGTGTCGGGGATAAGAATAGGGTCAAAATATGTGTGTTGGATTACAAAAGGTTGTGATAGGAAATAACATATACACAATTAATAAAATTAAAATATCAATTACTCAAACATATACCATAACACATCATAACTGAATATTGAACTGGTTGGATTCAATTAATAAAATTAAGATATTTTATTACATTCGCGTAATTTATATTCTTATACTTCTTTCTTCCTTTTCATTATTCTTTTCTTTTCTCTTTCTCTTACATTTTTATATTTCTTTTAAGTTCCCACTTCTTCTATATTATATTTGGAGAACCCTTACTTATACTCAAGTAAGAGGTGTGTGTACTTTTATTACTTGTATTTGTTGGATGATTTGTTGCCACTTGCATTGGGTCGCTCTTTATTGAATCCACCCTACTAACAAACCTCAACATGATCAACATAAGAGAGAGGTCACAATACCTTATTCTTGAAAGAAAAAGGGAGTCATAAGGCTCAGACAATAGGGAAGGATAGGTGGTTACGACAATAAGAAGCGACATTCCTAATATGAGACATGATAGATTATAATTATTTAAAAAATAATATTTAATAAACATTTAATAATAAAACTTATAAATTATATTTATTCTGTAAATATTTATATTAATTATTTTTTTTAGTAAGTAAATAGTTGGATAGGCCAACACCTATATCAATAAAAGAGATTTTTACATCCGCCAGAGGTGTCTATATACCGTTTCCTCCATAAAAACTGCTGGGTTAGTTCGAGCACCAAAATAGAGTAAACAAAAAAGCCCAATAACTAGCATCTATATCTTGAAAGCCTGCTTTGACCAGGAGTACAATATTTATATTAATTATTAATGACTATAATGATTACGATAACAATAATTATGAATAAAAGTATAATAATAAATAAAATAACACTTAAAAAATTTATATTAATACAATACTACATTAAAAATACATGTTAGTAAAAATTGAAAAATAATAAAAAAGAAAATTGTAATAATTAATAGAATAAAATTATTATGAATGAAAAAATTATAATAAATGACTCTCAATCTATCAAAAAAAATAAAAATAAAATTATAATAAATTTATTTAACTCTATTTAATAATTAAATTGAAATATATATTATAATAAATTATACTTAAAATAAAATAAACATCAAACCTAATACTAGTCTTGCCCATTTTCGAATGTAGTCGGACTGATAATTTTTTGTGTTTCCGTTTTTTGTATTTTTGTGTATATATTTTGGCTTTTTGTTTGGCAAAAGCCCTTCTCTCAGATTTCATCAGAGGAAAGGCAAGCAAGCGACTACAATTTTGCGATCAGTTTGTAAATTTATTACAGCAGATCATGTTTTGCGCGAGTAAGTAAATTGTCCATCTTCTTTTTCTGTGTGTGTTTTTAAACTCTGTGGATAATTTCAGAGTAGACATTACAAGCTCAATGGCGAGCTGAATATGAGGGTTTTCTGGGCATATTTGGAAAACCATTTCAATATTTTCTCATTCTGGAGCTCCTTGCCCTTTTTAATGGTAATGTTGTCTGAATGATTTAGTTTCCGGTGTAACGCCGGAAGATCCTGTGGTTTCGAAGCGTTCAGGACTACTCTTTGAAAAAAGGCTTATCGAAAAGCATATCGCGGTACGCACTCGCAATATTCGTTGAGTCTTATATTCAATTTTTTGCTGTCATTATTACCTGCTCAAAATGATGTAAATTTTGTAGAAAACTGAAACATGTGCGCTAAACGAGATGTTTAGTGAAGATTTCGGAGGAACACATTACTATCATTTATTCTCCGGCTTCGTAATTTAGTTGTCCATGATGTCGTTCGAGTCTGAATATGCCTGAATTTGTACACCTATTTTTCTGCTAGGGTTTATGTGAGGAAAATTGACGAACGTGCGAGAACTTTGCACTGACTTTCATTTCGGTGCTTATGTTAGGATAATCTAAGCAAGTCGTTTTATTTAATGTTTTATGGTAACCTTCTGGGTAAATGGTACGACCGAGAGTTATCTCTTTCGTTCGTCATAGTGATCCGCGACTTGTGTTTTTTATAGAACATACTGGACGCAATATTTTAGCCAATTCTAACACTTTGTCGTGTCATTTTGGGATTTGAAGTAGGTCTCTAGTTAGAAAATCTATTTGTTTTACCACTGGACCTCATTCCTTTCGGCAATCCCAAAAGTATTGTTCATTTTGGGTTAGTTTTTGTAAGATCATCTTTACTTTTTTGGCATATGGAATTTTTTTAATTTTTTGTGAAGTAGAAAATCTTTATGATATTGGCTCTGCACAGCTTGTGATTAAGGATTTTTCAAAATCATGAGAGTTTGACTTCTGTCAGAGGTGAATTAAGTGGTAGGGTGTTCTCATGCCATTGTATTGGAGAAATCTTAAAATAGTCAGTGAAAATGTCACAGTTTAAGTGATTACAGCATTCGTAGAAAATGTTCATTGACAAGCACATAATGGTATATTACTATATACAATATGCTTTTATGGTTCAATTTGTAGTCATTATCATTTTTCACATAAAACAATGTAAAAATTCATGCTTATATCCTTTTAAGCTTTATCATTTTTGCTTTTTTCATTATTATGATTGATCATGTAGCATGACCTGAAATGTTGATGTTAAAAAGCAGTACACAATTTTATCTGAAAGCTTCAATCATGCTGTGAAAACCTAGTGATTCTAATGTAAATTTTATCAAAAAATAGGATGTCAATACTTGAAGCAATTCATTCGAGTGAGATATATGCTAGTTGTCAGGTTTTAGAGGAACATATTTCTATCCTTTATGGTACAACTCCATCTTTTTCTTAGTTAGGATTTTCATAGGGTTTGAGTGTGAGGACTATCCACATTTTTCCATTCGGATCTATGTGAGGAAAATTGTGAACATTTTTTTTTACAAATTTCTGTGCTACACAGGGATACATCCCCATCCCTCAAACGCTTGTCACTGTCCCTGAGGTGTTTCAGGGATGGTGGGATGTTAGGGGACATGCGCTGGCCGTCTTCACCCAACTGAGAAAATGCAGTAACGTCTGGTAATTCGTCCCTAAAATTGGGAACAGCAGGAAACACATAGGGAATGCCTGGCCTTCCCTGAGGTGGCCGTGGACATCTTAGTCGTCTGTTGACTGTCCCAGGGATGGCCAAGCGTCCACTGTCAAAAATCAATTTTTAATGATGTTTTTAAAAAAAATGCTCATGACATGAAAAAAGACTGTTAAATATATCTTGACACCATTATAACAGCAGTATAACATGACAGCATTATAACAGCAGTATAACAGCAGCAATAAATATATCTTATTTTTTTGGTCGGTAATTGCTTTTGACTTGAGCTATGAACCAGTAGGGCCACATCGGGGGACCTCATCCCCAATTACATTCTTATATGATGAGGTATTAAAACCTCCATATTTAGCTCTTTGAAATCATCTCCTTATCACTCCAATCTTCGTTATCTCTCCATGCACACCTTATCTGTCCACTCCTTATCGCTCCATTCATTCTTCTTGTCATTCCGCTTCCTTATCTCTCCACTCCTTATCACTCCATTCAAACTCCGTGGCTCCTCACTCCTTATCTCTCCATCTTACCTCCTTATCTCTCCACTGTTCCTGCCTTATCACACCATCAACCATGCTGAGTCCACCTGCTGCCAACCGTTCCGCTGTCCAACACCAGTATCGAGGTACCTCGCTCTGTGCATTGTCAATCGCTGAGTCAATCGCCGAGTCAGCACCATGTTATATCGGGCATGAACACCATTGTATGGTATCGGGCTTGAACACGAATGCTGCTGACTGAACATCGTAGAACACACCTCCATCTGGAATGCGACCTGCATCCACCGAAAGCAGCCGAGACTCGAACATGGGACCGCCCTATCAGCAGGGCCCGTGACAACAGTCACGCTGCGCGGTCAACCCCCTAGCAGCAATAAATATATCATGATAGCACTATAACATCAATTAAATTAATCATGACAGCAGTGACAGCAACAACTGTAATATAACAGCAATAATTTGGATTTCTGATTTCATTGTTTTTTTAAAACTATGCATGGTAAACTTTTTAATGTGACCGGTGATGCTGGCATGACACGCTCTCTGGCTCCATGTGAAACTCTTTTGACCTGGAGCTATGAACTGTAGAGGCCACAAACGGGGGACCTCATCCCCATACTTCACTTGATCAAACCCACAAGCTCAATAGCCCAGCGAAGGCACAAGGCATGCGAGCTCAGTGACCTAGCAGGGATTTGAACCTTGGTGGTCGCTTCACCAAAGAAGTGTTTCAACTGTGACACTACACATCCGAAGACAAATAAATTTATTATTCTGATTTCATTGTTCAAAAAAGCATCAAACTTCAAAATTCTTGATATGATATTAGAGTCAGTTATTATTTCAGTTGCAAAAGAGATTAAAGGTGCATTTGGTATGGTCTGGTACAGTGTGGTATTGTGTGAGAAGTACAAACAAACAATTTCTTTTTGGAACATGGTTTGCATGCAGACTTCTGCAGACATCATCCAGCATCATTTTAACATTGTCAATTTGTCATGTTATATTGCTGCTGTTATACTTCTGTTCAATAAGTTGTAGAAAGCTGTCTGTCTCGCTTTCACTTTTTGTTATGTAAAAACGGCCCACAGACTGCCATCCCCAAAACATACCCTCTGCCGTCCTGTTGTTCCTGTCCGGGAAACGCTGTGGAACATAGCAAATATCTCATATATGGGGCTAACCATAGGCTGAAATGCCTTAACCAAGGGTTCTCTCTTTTGTCAGAGTTACTCAAGATTTGCAGTTTGAACTTGGAACTCCACTTAAAAGCCCATTTTCTTTACCACTTAAGATCCTTCCAGCAGACATTTCCAAACATATTGTTACTTGGAGCTTGTTTTTGGTAATATCACCTTTAGATCATTGACAGGCTTAATTAATCTTTATCATCTATGGTGGTGGAATGGATTGCATTTTGAAAGTTTGTTCTTGGCATATTGGCTTTGCACATTTTTGTGTTTTAAGGGTTCTAAATAATTGTGAAGGTTAACTTTTGATTGAGATGGCTTATGCCGTAGGACTCTACATTGCTATAAGGGTCATTCTAAATGTGTATTTTTTGTTAAGTTTTGGATATGTAGAGGATTAATAAGGTTTGGGAATGCAGACGAGATAGCAGCTACCCTGCTGCATTCATCCTATAAAATATATATTTATAGCATATTAAGTTCTTTTAGTGGGAGCTCTGAACCTGATTTGTACAAGTGCCATTGATTTCCTCAAAAGGATATTACATTATGTTTTCCCAAACTGATATGCACTGTCCTATATGGGGTATTCATCTCATTAATTTTGGAACTTCAAAACATACAGTTAAAATGTCACATAAAATATGTTCCATTTAATTTTTTATATTATTCACTACCTGATGTATGCTGCCATGTGAATGTGCTGCTGTACACCTAACAAACATTTTAAATTAATAAAGCTAAATATCCAAGGGCACATCACAATGTTAAAGCTGGGGAAAATGTAATAATTTAAGTTTTTATGGAATTTTAGAGCAGTGTTAGAAGATTACAAAATAGTCAAGGAATTGTTTTAGGTGGTTGTGAAATAAGGCGTTCTTTTGGTCATGTTAATTGAACATTATTTTACGATTCTCTGTGATTAGTTCCCTAATTTATGAAAGTTTCAAGTGCAACTAAGCCTTAAGTGGAACAGTTAGAAATCAGTCTTTTTAAATATGCATTGGCAGCTACTCTATATGGTTCTAAAATTTGTAGTGTTCTGGTTTTCTTCTGAGGAAGTTTGTTGAATTTGGCTCCTAAGAAATTGGGAGAAAGTGATATGTGGAAAGAATTCTGAGAGAAACATGCTTCTTATTGTTAGAATAATATTTCTTTACTGTTAATGGTCAATAATGTCTACAGTAGCAGGTAGTTAGAAGTAGGTAACTTATTTAATAGCTACAGTGTTTTTGTAACTTCTATATATTGTAATTTTTTCCTTAGTTAATGTATGAAGAATTTACCAGTGAATCTCTATTATTCACATGGTATCAGAGCCCAGGCACCAATTTAAAGCCTTTGAAGATCATTTTTTTTTTCTGTTTTTAATACCCTAAAAATCGTGGATTTGTTTAAGAAAAAATTGAGGGTTTCTTTTGAGCCACGATTTCTTTGTCCCGTGTTTTTCATTTTTTGCGTTTTTAACACAATATGCGCCTCTTTCCGGCATAAATTGCGAATATCTTTTTGCAAATATCACGATTTTTCTGTCGCACGATCGAGGGTTTATTTTTGTTGGCGATGACAGTGTTTGTTTCTTGGATTTTCTTCCAGGATTTTTCAATTTGCGGTGTCGGGATTTTTCTTTAGGCATGAACTGCATCCTTTACCGCGCAATTCTGTGTTTGTGTTGTGCGGCGGCCATTTCCTGAATGTTCAGAGCGACAAGTCTTTGTTTTTTTGCGCGATTTTCATAGTAAAATCGCTACGCCATTTTTTTACCTGTGTTTTTTTTTTCCATGGCAACGCCTTTTTGGGTTCATTTTTGTCCTCAATCTGCACCCACGCGAGATCCTTCGGGTTTTTTTGGTGACATCTGTGGTTTTTTTTTGGCGACTGTTGTAGGCTTTTTTTGCGATTTTTTTTCAGTTCCTGCTTAGTCGCCTAGGGTTTTGTTGACGTGTATTTTGTACACAATCATACACAGAATAAAATACCCAAGGGTACCTTATCCTCTCTTGAATAAAGTCTCTGATTGCTGAAGATGTCGCAAAAAAAGGATCAATTAGGGTGACTCCAATGTTCTTTTATGTAGGGTCTCTACGTGTGGATAAGCACCAGTGGTCGTTGTGATTGCTGTTTCATCAAGGGGCCTTACGTCAATCCGAGTTGCAGGAACAAGATTTCTCTAAACTAACAAGTTCTCAAAAAGATCAAAAGGGTAGGGCTTGCAAGAGATAAATTCTAATCTAATCCTAAGAACAACTCAATGTAGGCTAGACTTGGCAAGGTTCTACCAACTTCAGTATCGCCAAGGAATTACAACTTTACTGAAACTGATGCGATCTTCTAAGGTGAGTAATGATTTTTCAAATCATCAAGAATCATAGGTACTACCATGAAGGTACATATCAATGACTGAATGATGAATGAAGGTTTATGCAATCCAAATATTTCCAGTCGACCACACAAGGCGTTCTTACAATCAGTAAGAAGCTAGTGGTTTGGAGTATGAATCTCACCAAAGATCAAGCCCAACACTTAGTCCTTCAAATTTAAATACTACTTTGACTGAGGATGATTCAAGAAAGTAAACAACCATGAAGATAACCACAAGAATTGCAATAAAACACCATAACTTCAATATTTTATTGATCTCAAAGCCACCATGAACAACAATTGTTTGAAATTCCTTCTTCAAAGCTCAATCTTGCTACAAATAACTTGCTTCTCAAAACTCTAACTATTTCTTATTGCTCTCTCTTAACTCTATCTCTATATCTATCTATCTCTATCTATATATCAAAATGAAAATGAATGAGGGTATATATAGCATCCTCAATTACAATGAACGGTCTAGATCAAAAGAAGATCAATGGCCAAGATTATGACACCTAAACCCTAATTAGGGTTTATTACAAATAGTCCCCTTTTTATTGAACAATATTAAATGCATAGCCAAATATAAAATTTTGGCACAAAAATCTAGGAGACATAGACCAATGACAATTAAGGTGCCACATCATCTATAACAACCTTTCTTCTAGAATCTTATTTCCCTTCCAATGCTCTTTCTTAGCATATGCAATGAATCTAGACACGATTCCCTCGATCTCAGCAATTGGAATCTCGGGAAGATTCCTCATTCGTTCCTCCAAGTGGATGACCTGATCGAAAGCCTTGAGAAGAGCAGTGTCCCATCCAGGTTCAAGTTCTTTGATTTTCTCAATCAGGACCATGGTAGCAAACATCTGATCCCGTTGCTCATCTGTAATAACATTTTCATCTTTGCAAAAGATGACCTTGACTCTTTCTTCTAATTCCTGCAAATCCACATCTGTCTCAACTGCAATCCTCCTGCCAAGAATAGTACATAACACTTCAAACACCTTGTCCTGGATCGGATGGATAATCTCTTCAACTTGATTGCATTTGTTACTGATGTCCTCAAAAAGAACTTCCTTCATCTGGAGTAAAGTTGACCATTGGAGTAAACTATGAGGTCCTCCATCTACTATCTTTTCTTGTGCTAGGACCTTTCCTGATGTTTGTCTGATTACTTGCAGGACATGAATGATAACATCTTTAGTATGAGCAAAGGCGGCTACCGTTATCATTAGGTTGTGGATGATCTCAAGAACCTGGATAGCTCGATGAATGGTCTGCATCATTCTTGTTGCAAATTCAATAGCAACTGTATGAGATTTGTCAATCCAAGAGCTCATAAGCTGGACCAAACTCCTGACTCTCTCTGCCTCACCAACTGACTCAAGGGGAAGTGCCTGTGTAGGAGATATTGCTGGATCCTGACGCCTCAAAGGCTGATTGAGATGGCTAAAGTAGCCTCTCCAAGCACTGACCTCTCGCTCAAGCTTTCTATTCTTTTCCATTTCTTCTCTAAGCTTGTCTTTAAGTGCCTCAAATGAATCAGTGGCCTCATCCAATGTCTGCTCGGCTGTGAGTGGACCAAGCTCAAATGTTTCTACATCATACTCCTTTGCGAGGATTTCACCTTCATACTTGTCCACTGCTGGTGTAGCTATCTGCAATTTCCTGGATCCTATCTCATCTCTGACCATCTTAGACATCTTAGTGGCCTTCCTCTTTTCTGTCACTTCCTGAGAATTTCCGACAAGGCTCTCTAAATCAATCATGTTATCTTCGTCCTCAATCACAATCACCCTAGTCAGTCTCTCCTTTAACCAATCTGGAATGGCAGATCTTGTTTCTCTAACCTGTATCTCCTTAGGCAATGTTTCTTCTTCTTTGAGAGGAGATGTAGCTTCGTCATCATTCTTGTCTTCATGTAGCTCATTGACTTGGAGAGATCGACTTGATGAACGTTGAGGTGCCTGTCCTTCTTCTTGTTTATCGTTCTGTACCATTGATTCCATAGATTCCTCCATTTCAAGTGTCCTCTTCTCTTGTCGAGAAGATGTGCCGGATGAACGGTCTCGATTGGCCTCTTGCTTCTTCTTGGAGGATTCTCTTTTCTCAGGTCTCTCTTTTCTCTTTGAGCCTCTAGGATGGGGATTGCCTTCACTTGCGCTTCGAAGGTTGCCTTCGCTTGTGCTTCTGGTATTAAGATTTCCTTCGTTTACACTTGCTCCTCCTTCTCCTAGCCTTTCCTCCAAAGTAAAAGTCATAGATATGCCCTGCTCTCTCAACTTTTGATGTTGCACATCAACCCATCTGCGAGTACAAGACAAAATTGGAGCCATCAAAACATCTAGATCCAAAATTTCAAGTTCATTCCAATCTAGCCTCACTGTTTTGCTTTCTCGGTCATAAGATGATTGGAGATGTCTGCCACTGTCCTGAGCTTGGTCGGCCACTCTGTAAATTTTGCATTTCCTGATGAAGTCTAAAGGCAATCTGGAATGCATTTTTCTTTTCACTTCAAGATCATCTGAGAGATTCATCATAAAGTCCTCTATCTGAAACTCGTGCTTGTATTTTCTTCCGACTGTCTCCTCTATATACCCATAAGGATCAAAACTCTCTCTCAAAGCAAAGAATGAAAATGAATATAAGGCCAACTCCTTTTCTGTATCATCCATGGCTAGAGCATTAGGACATACCTCAACTGAATTTACTAGTATGATAGGCACAGGAACTCCATTTCCATGCCTGTGTCTGAATGCCTTCGCATAAGCTGCCAACTGTCTAGTTACCTCAAGTAACACTATTCTGTCTGTCGGATACCTCGGCAACATGTAGGGAGGTGAAGGACATCCATGAACTCTAATATATGTAAATTTCTGGAATTGGATAAACCATACACCGTACCTCTTTACAAGCTCTTGTGCATCTTGAGATAGTCGATTGTGAATCCCGCCTTGCAATGTCCTGGTGATGTTCATCGTGAAGGTATCATTGACTAATTTGTAGTTGCTTCCTGGAGGATGATGCAAATGAACATAGGAATCACAAACTCTGACTTCCCCGGGCCCTCTTGCGATCACTCCCCTGTGAGGTAGTCCTGCATATTCAAAACTCCTTATCAAGGCGTATATGATGTATGAACTCATGTGGAAAGACTTGGTAGCCTTCAGTCTTCTTAACTGCACGTCCAAGCAATGGCTAATCATCCTAGCCCAATGAATTGTTCCTTTTCCTTGAACTATCACTTGGATGAAGTAGAACATCCACTTCTCAAAATAGAAGGCTTGAGGAGCTCCTGTAACTCGGTTGAGTAATGTTATCAAATCTTTGTACTCCTCTTGGAAGTCGATCCTATGTGGTGTGTTTGGAATCTTGCTCAGGCGAGGACGACTCTTGAGTAACCAATTCTTGTTGATGATGCTTAAGCAAGTGTCTGGATCATCTTCGTACATGGACCTGGCTCCTTCTAAGCTTTTATAAATCATATCTCTGTGCTTCGGAAGATGAAGAGCTTCACTGATAGCCTCCTCTGAAAGGTAAGCCAAAGTATTTCCTTCCTTGGACACGATCGATCTGGACTGTGGATCATAATGGCGAGCACACTCGATCATCAACTCATGGCACTGGATTGTTGGAGGGAAGCCGGCCGCCTTGATAATGCCACTTTCAATTATTCTCCTTGCGACAGGTGATGGCTTGCCAATGTAAGGGACCTCTCGAAACTTCTTCGTACTGAAGTTTCCCAAGTTGGTATCTCCAATGTTGCTCCACTTCGACACGATCTTGGTCTCCAATTCTTCGTTCTTTTGATCTTCCTTCAAGAGGGTTGGACGACTGGTGGATGCTCCTGCCTTCGGGGTCGCCATCGTGACACCTACACAACATTTCATAATGAGAAATAGATTTTGCAATATAGAAATATAGACTAGATTAAAGATTGAATTTAGGAAACTTCATGATAAATCCTTGAATTATCATTTCCTAAATATAACGATGCAATTTTGGAATTCAAGACTTTAAATTCAAAATTCAAGATTGAGGCTAGGACGTTTCAAAATTCAAAATTTGGACAAGGGAGATCTTGCCATACCTTTCTTGAGAACTAACTCTAAAAAGATGCAAAATTAGGAAATTCGCCTAGGCAAAATGGAGATTGGAGTCTTCAACGTGAGCTTCTCCTAGCCAATGCGCCTCCTTTATCAACTTCACCACCTTTGGGGTCTTCAACGCCTTGAAGGGAAAATTCGCTCCACCTCTAACCACAAACAAAGTTCGCACTCCTCCTTGGATGGAAATTTCGCTCTTCTCCTTGGATCAAAATTCGCTCCCTCTATTGCTCTTCCAAATTCGCATGCAACAATGATTGAATGATGGTTTAAAATGCTTGAAAGTACCCTCCTTATATAGGCGTTCACCTCCTTAATTGCACATAGGCCGACTTTTGGAAATAAGGCAAATAATAAATAAATTTTAAATAAAATGGAGGCCGACTTTTATAAAAATATGGAAATATAACCCCAAGCGCTCTCCCTTTTTTATTCAATTTAATAATTAATTAATTTAAATGCCTTTGTATTTAATAATTTCGATTTTTTAAAAGGCCCAATCAATTATTAAATGCCTTATGCGCTATTTTTTAAATGCCATTTTAATCAAATAATTCAAAGTTTTTATCGAATTTTAGCATTTAATGTATTTCAAAATTTATTGGCGCCAAAATATGAGAGATGTAAGGGATACTAACCACATCGCTCTGGTCCCTGGGAGAGGGACAGGAGCGATCATGCATTTTGGATTGATTTTCACGTTCAAAGTCACTTCCTTTACGTCCAAACTGGGATCTTCATTCGTAACTTGGAGCTTGATCGATTCAATTTTTTGAAATGAATGCCTCCTAGACCATTTTTGCCCTGGTCCCTTGGTGAGGGATAGGAGCGATTTTTGCTTTTACTCCTTGGTCCTTGTCTTTTAGATTGCCAAATCAACTTGCGAGGTAGGCAATGATCATCCTTGTTTGTTCTACGCATGCCAATCTTGTCCTTTGCAAAGCAAACTTGATTTTTGGAGATTTTCGCCCTAGTCCTTGACTGAGGGACAGGAGCGAACTTTATATTTGGGCTCAAAATCGCCGAGCCTTGGGGTCAATTCCTTGTTTATCATCATCGAGAGGCATTCCTTACTTTGCAAAATTCTTGCCTTGGCGTGATTTTGGAGGGAGATGTTGGATTTCATAGAAATCGCTCCGGTCCTTGACTGAAGGACAGGAGCGAACTTGCATTTATGGCACAAAATTGTTGATTTTTGACGTTAACTCCTTGTTCATCATCTTCCTAAAGATATTTGGGATCCTGCATGACCTTGCCTTGACGTAGCTTTTGAAGGAAATGGTTGATTCTATTGAAATCGCTTTGGTCCTTGACTGAAGGACAGGAGCGCCTTTTTGTTTTTTGTGCGAACCCTTGATCATATCAACTTCAAATTGTCTTCAAAGCGAAAAACGTTGTTTTTTATTCCTTCTTAAGTCTTGCAAATGATAGTAGTACTCCGAAATTAGGCACACTTGAAGAGTTCGCTCTGGTCCCTGGGAGAGGGACAGGAGCGCCTTAGGCAATTTGAGCAAGTTTTGCGGTCCTTTGCAACTTCGTTCTTCTTTGAGGCATTCCAAACATCATTTTGACTTCATATTTTGGCTTGGACTCGACCAAATTCGGAAGGGAATGCTAGATAATGCATATTTCGCCCTGGTCCTTGACTGAGGGACAGGAGCGAACTTTCATTTGTAAGCTCATTTGTGTTTTGCCAACCTTCAAGATTATCTTCAACGGATTGGTTGGGTCGCCTTTCTTTCATCCCAAACTTGTCATTCGCTTTTCCTTGGTCCAAAACTTGTCCTTTGAGAAAATCGCTCTGGTCCCTTGGAGGGAGACAGGAGCTATCTTTAAAATTCGCCTAGGTCCCTGACTGAGGGACAGGAGCGAACTTGACTTCTTGGGTAGATTTTCCTCTTCGTGGTCCATTCAAGTTATATTCAACGGGCAAAACGTACTCTATTTGATCTCTTCCAAATCGCAAAATCATTTAATCTTGCAAGAATAAGGCAAACTTGGTGTTCAAGCTCCGGTCCTTCAGTGAGGGACAGGAGCGATTTTGTCATTTTAGCATATTTCCTTGCTTGCAAATTACTTCAAATTATATTCAATAGACAAAACGTGTCTTCCTTGATCTCTTCTAGTCAAAAAAATTGTCTGGGCACTGCAAGGACAGTGCAACTTTGAGAAACAAGCTCCGGTCCTTCAGTGAGGGACAGGAGCGATTTTTGTCCTTAAGGTCAAAATCTCAACTTTTCATTGCAAACGACTAAGTCTTAGTGCTCCACCATGTTGATTTCATCCCTTATTGCGTCCTTGACACTTCAATTTGATCAAGTAAGGCCAAAAATGCCCTAAGTAAGCTATTTCGCTTTGGTCCCTGGGAGAGGGACAGGAGCGATTTGGCCTTAAACTTTAAAAATTTGCCATTTTGAGTCTCAAAAATCTTCCAAATCTTCAATTCCTGCTCGATTGCATCTCCTGGCGACCCTGCACAAGATAAATGAAACAAGTCAATAACCAAGATGCATAAAATACCAATTTCGCCCTGGTCCTTGACTGAGGGACAGGAGCGATCTTGGCTCTATAGGCCAAAATATCAAGAATTTAGGCTTTCAGTCACTTCACAAGGCATAATTAGGTCATCTCCAAGGCCAGGGGTCAATTATCAAACTTTCCAAAATTTGGTCAAAATTCACCCGGACAAGATTGCACAATTCCATCACTAATACTTAGGCAAAATTTGAACTTGCTTTCAAAAATCCGACTAGACCTAGACAGACACACCTGACACCCTGACAGACTCATCTCATTCCAAAATTGCAATCCACACGAGGATGCTCAATAATCTTCAAAATTGACTGGACTGCGGCTTGAAAATATCAAAAAAAGGAAACCCTAAGGCTTAGCCCTAGTCCAGACGACTCACTCACTTACCCAAAACCCTAAAAGCAGAGAGAAGAACAGGCAAAACCGAGCAAAAAAGAGGGGGTCCCCATTTTAATGGGGCGATGTGTGAAATGGTCACAACAGGTTTGTAAAAAACCCTTCGTCTATTTTCGGCGCCTACCATTAATATTTTCTGGGTTTGTACATTTTTTCTTCAAGGGTTTCTACAACTTCGACTAGGGTTTTGACCCTTCGTTTCCATTCGAAAAATTATTTTGATTGCAGATTCTTGATGGTTTTATCGAGAGATTTTTTGGGTATCTTTCAGATTTTTTTGGGTCTTTCGAAAAATTAATGCCTTGAATACCGTGCAAGGGTTTTTGTTTCTGCCTTAGAATCTGACTTACAAAATTAAAAAAAACCCTATGTTTTCATCTACTGGTTTTCGTCCCTTGGAATTCGTGTCTTCACCAGTTCGACCTCGGGGTACGTGATGGCATCTCTGACAAACATTATGCTTGAAAGTAGCCATAAATTCAACGGCCGCAACTATAACACCTAGAAGCTATTGTGACGTATTCACACATCGCCCCATTGCAAATGGGGACCCCACTTTTTGCTTTATGGGGTTAGCCCTTTTGGTTTTGTTGTTAGTCATTTTAGTGTCTTAGCCTTTGCATTGAAGGGATTGAGTCAGGTGGATCTCCTCAAGAGGTCAGATCAATTGAGTGATTAGGGGTTATTTAAATCATTCCTAGGGTGTTTTTTGTGTACTATTCGGTCGCACTTGAAGTTGCTAAATCAAACCTTGGTTGAATGCATAATGTCCTCCTAGGTCCCATCCCTTACATCAAGGACAGAGCGAATTCGCCTTAAGGAGTCTGGAATGTCATCCTGATCCTCAAATGTCTTGAAATTTGGCTAAGTCTGGAATGTCATCCTGATCTTGAAATTTGACTAAGTCTGGTAAATTGAAGAATCCTCCAAAAACTAGATTTTGCATTATAACTCGTGGAGGTTCGAAACCACTCTCAAACATCCTGACAATATATATGGAATATAACTTAAAGTATAAGTGAAATTGTCACTTATACTTAAATGTTATATTCCATATATGAATCCTGACGGAGATACTAACATGTCAATTTTTGGAAGGGTCCAGAGCGAATTTCCAAATTTCGCTCCTGACCCTTCCAAAGGGTCTAGAGCGAATTTCCTTATATCTCCCTTCTTGGTCCTAATTTGCCTCATAAACCTTATCCCTATGGCGTGGTTGAGAGAGTATTGATTTGTGAAACAAAGTGAAGGATTTGAGCATAATTGCAAATTTCGCTCTTGACCCTTCCAAAGGGTCCAAAGCGAAATTTTTCTAAGCTCCTGACCCTTCCAAAGGGTCCAGAGCGAAATCCTCCAAATGACTTATTTCTTCACTAAGGACATCAGATGGTGGACATACATGGCAAGGAAGGGATTCAAAAAGACAAGTCTAAGCAAGCAACCTAAGAGAAAACTTTATCAAGGACAAGCCCTATTTTCCAAATTTCGCTCTTGACCCTTCCAAAGGGTCCAGAGCGAAATTCACCTAAGCTCGTGACCCTTCCAAAGTGTCCAAAGCGAATTTCTTTAGGAAGCTTCGTTCCTTGCCTAAGCCTTTGAACTAACCTATTCCTAAGCATTTTAGAGGGCAAAAGACTTGTTTTTGATGAGAAAAGGATGAGAAATGAAGTTTTATGAAGGAAAATCAAGCAAAAGACAAAATTCGCTCCTGACCCTTCCTGAGGGTCTTGAGCGAATTTTCATAGAATCCTCCCTTTGCTTCAAATTTGGACCAATTTTGTGCCTTGGAGCCTTAGCTAGGATGTCATCATGCCTTGGAATCAATTGAGGGGTGAAAAGATGGAGGGATTTGAGGCTAAAATGCAAATTTCGCTCTTGACTCTTCCAAAGGGTCCAGAGCAAAATTTTTCCAAGCTCCTGACCCTTCGAAAGGGTCTAGAGCGAAATCCTTAGGACTCTTATTTTATCTAATGCACCCAAAAAGATCTTGTTTTAGGCCAAATTGAGGGCGGATTCACTTGATGATTATAGAGGAAGATTTCAAAAGAAGAAGAATGGTGTCAAAATGGAAATTTCGCTCCTGACCCTTCCAAAGGGTCCATAGCGAAATTTCCTAAAAACCTCTTTTTGCTCCTTGTTGAGACCAAGATCTTGATTTCTAAGGCATGGTTGGGAAAGAATTGATATGTACTCGCCTTTGAAAGGTGATTTAAGGCAATGAAGTGATAGAATTGAAGCTAAATCACAAATTTCGCTCCTGACCCTTCCAAAGGGTCCAGAGCGAAATTCCTTATAGGTCTTGTCCTTGGCCAAGGTCTAGAGCGAATTTTCTTAAAACACTATTTTTCTCCTTGTTTGAAACCAAGATTTTGTCCCTATGGCGTAAGATTGATGTATTCTTGCCTTGAGAAGAGATTTGAGGCAAAGAAATGATGAAAATTGACCTAAAATGCAAATTTCGCCCTTGACCCTTCCAAAGGGTCCAAAGTGAAATTCCTAGGAGGTCTAATGTTTTGACTAGGTCCCTGAGCAAAACCCATTCTTAAAACAATTTTGGAGGCGAATGATTTGATCTTGGTAAAGTAAGGTTGAGAATGAGGTCTAATTGAGAAACTTTATCAATTTTCACTCCTGACCCTTCCAAAGGGTCCAGAGCGAATTTCACTATAGGGCCTGTCCCTGGAAAGGATCCTAAGCGAATTTCATTCTAATGCCTTCTTGTTGATGATTTAAGGTGAGAAATATCATGTTAGAACGAATATATCATGTATACTTAATCATCCTTTGTTTGTTTTGCAGATTAACAAAATCAAGATGGAGGAGGATCAGGCCAGGACAAGGAAGACCTATTCAAGTTCCATCATTATCAAGGACACTTCAAATGCATGGAGGAAGACTCAAGGTGCTTCTAAAGCATTGGAGTACTTCAAGTGTTCGAGGAGTTGCAAGCTATCCTCAAGATCTTCATCCTACCACATGGAGAAACCACAGGATGACAGAGAAGAAGGATCTTGTAAACATTTCAAGGCAAGATGGGATACTAGAGAAGGAGTGACTTGATCGGGAAGGAGGCTTCATCAAACATAGGAGGGTCAAGGAGAGGTACGTCATCCATCAAGTACATCAAGGACAGAAGAAGATCAACCGAGGTTAGTGCAAGGGTACGTTGAAGAAGTAGATAGTTTCAGAAGAGTTAATCAGAGTTAGCTTCTCAACATCTCCAAATTGAGTATCAAAAGAGATATGAGCAAACACAAGACAAGGTGGCATCCCAGTCATTGTTCCTCCAGTCAGATAGGTCCACATCAACATGTCCAGATTCAATGTACCTGACTCACCATTGATGGCACAAACTTCGAGGCACCTACCCTGAATTCCTATTGGTTCTCATGCATTGAATGTAATTTTCTCATTGGCTAAGGGAGTTTGTTGTAACAAACCCAAATTAGGGTTTTTTATCTTGTAATCCTAGCCATTGATTGTAAATCAATCTGAGCCATTGAGATGTAAAGAGCTCTCTATATAAAGCTCTGGCTCTTCATTTGTAAGGGTTAATAGTTAAGAGTTAGGTAATAAGAGTTAGTGAATAGTCAGTAAAATAGATTAGCAAATAGAATAGAAGTTAGAGTAGATTAGGAGGAGAAGGCAAGAAATTGTTGCCTAAATTGTAAATGAACTCCATTTTCATTTAAGTTATGGTGAAATGTGTCGTTTCTTTGCCATATGCATGGTTTCTTGTTGAATCTTCATTTTAGATGATGGTTAATTAGATTGAATGAAGGAAGTTATTGAATGCACTCGCGTGGAATCTGCCTAGTCCAAACCACTACCCTCTTGTTGACTGTAAGTGCGTCCTGCGTGGTCAACTGGTATAGAATGAGCTTAATCTCGAGTCGTTACACGTCTATTGTTCATGCATTATCTTGAATGGTGATTAGTGTCTGATGGTGTACGATTTGAATATATTCGAAGCATCCTTAGAAGATCGCACTAAGTTGGTGTTGAATTGTTCAGCCTGATGGTGAGACCTAGCCCAGTAGGACTCCACCTAGTTCTTCATCCATCTTCTTGCATTCTAGGTCTTAGATTAGATTCTCCAAACCCTGTATCTTTTGATATTTCTTTATCTTCCAACCAGTAGATAGGATTCAAGTTCCAGCAGATTAAACACTCAGGCCATCAAACGTAAGTCCCCTTGTGATTCCAGCATAATCATATCAGACCAAATTGAGCTTATCCACATGTAGAGACCCTACATATAAGAACCTTGGAGTTATTTCGATTGATCCTTAGGCAAATCTTCAACATTCGGATAACTTTGTTCAAGAGAGGATAAGATACCTTGGTATTTTATTCCATGTTCGCATGTGCATAAAAAACACATCAACAGAAGCAGCACACGTTGACAATTTTTGAGTACCAATGTCTTGATGCAGTTGTTTTGGGCACGTCTCAACGTCCAATCACTTCCGGAAAAGATCAGAACAAATGGGATGAGCGCAACTGAGGAGTAGTCGTGCTCATTAAACTCTCTGTCAACGATGAGCAGCTACCTTAGGTACCGTCTGGCAAAATTGCGAAGGAGATATGGGATCATTTGAAGAGTCTCCATGAAACCTCTGACAAGAGCAGAGCATTCTTTTTGAAGAACATGCTCTTTTCGATTATGATGGATGAGAGGACACCTCTGCAGGATCACTTGACAAAGATCAAGGACATTAGTGACCAACTTGAGGCGATTGGTCGCACAATGGAGGAAGAGGACATGGTCGTCATCACTCTGAAGAGTTTGCCCAAATCTTATGAGCATTTCATTGAAATGCTCAATATGATTTGAAGTTTTCCGATCTTTGTAACAAGCTTTTACAACAAGATCGATGGTGCCAGTAGTTTGGAAGTAGTACCAGTTCCCCCTCCATTTCGCAAGTGTTCTTTGCCAAATCTTCTGCTAAGAACAAAGGGAAGGCTCAATCTTCTCAGCCGAAAGGCTCTGGTTCTTCTCAAGACAACAAGAGGAAGAAGAACATTAAGTGCAATTATTGTCATATGTTTGGTCACATGAAGGCTGAGTGTTGAATTCGATTGGCTTCTGAACAAAAGAAGCAGGGAGGGTCTCAACAAAAGGCAATTGTCGCAGAGCACTCAGAGTAGAAAGAATCTACATTCTATGCTTTTATGGCCAAGAGAACAATAGATCCAGTATACTCTTTTGCTTGGTATATTGATTTAGGGGTTTCACGACATTTTACTCATCGTAGGGATTGGTTCACGAAATTTGAACCATTCTTGGATTCAATAATCTTCGGAGGAGGAGAAGAGTACACAGTTGCTGGTAAGGGCACTGTCCAGATTCACTAAGGAGGTAGAAATTTATTTTTTCTTGATGTCTACTATGTTCCAGGCATGGAACATAATCTCCTCTTCGTTAGTCAAATCATGAGGCATTATCCTCAATTAGATGTTATCTTTAGTTCGTCCATTTGCATCATTGTTGATAGGCAAACTCGTACTACAATTGCTATGGGACTTGAGGATCATGCTTTGTATAGACTTGTTGATTTCGACGATTCTTAGGAGCACGCTTTGGTTGCTAGGAGTACATCCATGAGAACACTTTGGCATCAGCGTTATGGGCACTTAAACGTGCACTCTCTCTCTCTCAGTTATATCGGGAGGGTTTGGTTGTTGGTCTACCTGAGATCCAACCTCAAAATCATGGAGTATGTGGAGCTTGTCAAGCTGGGAAACAACACCAGACACCATTCTTGGATGGTGATTCTTGGTGAGCCTCCAAGGTCCTTCAATTGATTCACGCTGATGTATAAGGGCCAATGAACACTCCATCCGTTATTGGTTGCAGGTACTTCTTGTTATTTGTTGACTATTTCAGTCGTAAAATGTGGGTATATTTTTTCTGAAAAATAAATCAGATGTGTTCAGTACATTTCAGCAGTTTAAGGCCTTAGTTGAAAAAGAATCCGGTTCTCAGATTGTCACTCTAAGGTTAGATAATGGGGGGGAGTTTTGTTCCAATGTCTTCTCTACATTTTGTGCTACACATGGCATTAAGCGCCAACTCACCACACCATACACCCCTCAACAAAATGGTGTAGTTGAACGTAGGAATCGCATCATTACTGAAATGGCTTGTTCTACTATAGAGCATAGAAATGTTCCTAAGAAATACTGGGCTGACGCAGTTTACACTGCAGTCTATCTCCTGAATCGGTCACCTACACATGCCGTTAAGAAGATGATTCTTGAAGAAGCCTGGTCAGGACACAAGCCTAAAGTGGGCCATTTGAAAGTCTTCGGTTCTACCGCTCATGTATGGATTCCAGATGCCAAACGTGCTAAGCTGGATTCAAAGAGCCAAACACTTATGTTTACTGGTTATAGCGATAACCACAAGGCCTACAAGTTGATTGATGTGGAGACAAATCGTCTCATTTTCAATCGTGATGTTGTGGTTGATGAGACTACTGATCCATTTATGCCTTCTACTACTCCTAGTTCTGCGACTCTGTCTGTTAAGACTTTTGATGTTGGTGTTCGTCTTCCTCTTGGTTCCCATGATAGGAGGGCTTCAGAGCATTTTGACTCTGAAGATGAGGAGTCTACTAGTCATGATATAGCACCACCCAATTTTCCTCAGGACTCACATCCAGATGAATTTGTTCCCGAAACTCTAGGGGATGTTGTTCCTCCAATGCCAGATGTTGGTACTTCTAGCCTCAGGCCTATATGGTGGGCCAAGACAATAGGAGATCTTCATGATGATGAGCTTCTTGAGGATAGATCAGTTCGCCAAAAGAGAAAGCAACATAATACAGTCAACTTTGCACTAATGGTCAACATCCATGAGCCCCAGACATATTTTGCGGCTAAAGCCGTTTCACTACAACATAGAAATTGTCACGTATCTTATGTTCTCCCAATGTGATGTCAAGTTGCTGTATCCTTTTAGTCAAGGAATGGTGAAGCTGTTTGCAACTATTACATTGAATCATTTGAAATCCTTTGTGTGCAATCCTCTCATAGACACCAAGTTCACATCTATGGTGGTGTGGGTGGCTTTACTATAAATCAACACCATGGTCTTTTGCCCATGCAAAATCCCACAAATTTTGAATGGATGATACTTAGATATGCTTGAAAGTAAAGTAAGGTTGCCCTAAAATGGATGTTACTTAGGTGTGCCTGAAAGTAAAGTAAGGTTGCCCTCCTAAATCTCTCTATGTTCAACCTTTGGTTTTGGCTTCTTTTTTCAATCTCTTCATCCGGATGTACCTTTATGCAATGTATTTGACCACGGCCAAGGCATTGATGACTTGGTCCTCGTGGCTCTTTGCAAGTAAAATTGATATTGTCCTCCTAAGCTCATTTTTGGTGGCTTCTTCTTTGTTGAAATATTTTGCGGAGGGGGGACCTCCTTCTGAAGTGGTTTCTTTTGCAGTACTAGAGGCGGTGCCTTGCTCTTAGGAATTGAACTCTCTAGAGTTAGAGCTGTTATGATAGCATCCGAAAGTGATTGTGGATCAAAGGCCTTAACTAAACACTTGAGGGTTTGGCTGGATCCTCCACATATAGCAAAATTCTTCTCTCTCACATTGTGTACCATCATCGATAACCTCGGAGTTTTTGCCACATTCTGCTCTACTGTGTCTTCTTGCCTCAACTATGCTAGCTCACTGAAATGAACTTTTGGATCATTTCTATCAAATCTTTCTTCCAAACTGTGGCTAAATTCCTTAAACGTAGTGATGGAGTTATGTCCTTGTGTAATAATGCTGTGGTACCACCATTCATGAGCTAAGCCCTTCAAATGTAACATGGCAAACTTGATTGCCTCTTTCTCATACGTGGGCTTCAATGGAAATTATGTGTCCAATTTTTGCAATCAAGCCTTAGTTGACCATTTGTTTGAACTATTAGAAGTATGGTGATTTTACCCAATCATTGTTGTATGTCTTTTTGTGGCTGATCTTGATGACTTTGAATATGTCTTCTTTACTATTTGTTCCCATTGTTTGTCATCATCTCATAAAACTCCTTGAAAGACAAATCATTATGTGTTCTTGACTTCAGACATCGTATGCATCATGATACTTGTCCATACCTTCCAATGTGTGAGGCTGCAATTGTGGCTTTTTCTCAAATTGATCTTTTTTTATCTCTTTGTAGGAACTTGGCTCGGAACATATTGTTGGTTGCTGTAATGTAAATCCTCGCGTTGGCTGAATTACTCTCTTTTCTTGCTGAATTATTTTGGCTTGGCTTGGATGCTCTCAATTACTCATTTAACCCACACCAAAGCTCTACTCATATCTGCCATTGATTCTCCTATAGTGTGTTGTATCTCTCTAGTCATCTTTTCTATGTTTGCTTCTTCTCTCCTATCACCCTTTTGATGATACCTCACTTTTTTTCATTGGCTCGCATCTATTCAGATCTGCATCATAAAATTCGTTAGACCCCAAACATGAGAAATAATTGAATACTTTATTCACAAATATACAATGTATATAAAGAGAATTACAAGACGGTGTTCTAAAAAGAATAAAACGTTCAACTAAAGCTTCAACACGAAGTTAAAAAGCTAAAATGCTTAAAAAAGCTAAAAAGCTAAAAACTAAAAATCTACCTATGCCTTCTAATAAAAGTAGTAGTTACACTAAAAAAATTAAAAAAGACAACTAAGTTGACAATGAAGATGACCATTATAGAATAGATATAATATTATTTTAATACCCTCCCTTGTTAAATTCGTGCCCTAGATCAGTAATCAGATTTGTAACATTTAATCATGCCCTAGTTTATTAATCAGATTTGTAATTTAGTAAACTATAATCAAGTAAATTCAAGAATGAAACAAGGAACCAAGAGACAAACACAAATACCTTGGGAAAACCTCCAAGGTGGAAAAACCCAGCATTAAAGACCCACAGGTCAGATTATGTATTCACTCTTATTGCACAAATACAATACTTAGCTTGCTTTTCTGAATTTGATCTTTATATATCAGATCTGCCCTTTTTGCATGCTTCAAGACTGCACCAAAATGCCCTATATCCTCTTGAATAAGTTCGCCCAATCCTTGGACAAATTCGCACAACCTTCTTTGGTGATTTCGCACCTCTTGTTTGCAGAGCTAATTCGCTGATTTCATGGATAACTGAATTGTATTTGCATTTGCAATTTAACCTTTATTTATATGAGTCCTTAGCCTTTTTTAAATCCAAGCCGACCTCCCTCTTTTGGCGCCAATTTATTTATTGTGGCGTGGAGGTATAGGGCTGGGCTCAACTTGGGGGCACGTTACCCCTTTAGGATAGGATCCAGTCCTATATGGGTTCGGATGTTGCCTTAGGCAATCCGAACCCATTTTTACCTAGTTACAAACAACATCCCTAATGTTCATCGTACTCAATATCCTACATAAGACATTGAAGATCTTTTGATCACAAATGCAAAGAACACCACTCTGCTGCCACAGATACCCTCCCAGGATTTGCAGAATGTTAATGACCAAGAGTATCGGAAGCTGTCCAACTTGATGTAATCCTCACACACGAATTACTGAACCTGAAACCATAATTTTGAGAAAAAATCGACAAACCCTCCAAAGAGCAACAAACACGATTTTTGAGGACAAAATTGAGAAACCCATAAATTTGAGGTTTCAAAATTCAAATAATCGTTTTTGTGGAAAAAACAATAAAATCTCAGAATAACAAAATCCCACGCGGACATCGAATTATAGAAGATACATGATTTTTCTTTGAGGAGAAAAATCGATCAAAACCCAACAAACAATTTTTGAAGAAAAAATGTGAAAACCCACAAACAATTTGAGGAAAAAATTGTGAAAACCCTTAGACAATTATTGAGGAAAAAATCATTAAAATCCTAAAATAATTTTGAGGAAAAATAATGAAAACCCTCCCATGATTTTTTGTGGTAAAAAAAAACCAGAAAACCCATACAAATAATTTTTTTTTCCTCAAAAAATAATAAAAAACCAGAAATAATTTTTTTGAAGACAAAATTATAAATACTCAAAATAAATTTTAAAGGGGAAAAAAATTATTTAAAAACCACCGGATAAGTTTTAGGAGAAAATTAGAAGAAAACCAGCACTAATTTCTTTAAGGAAAAAAAATTAGAAAAACCAAACACTTCCATCGTGAGCCCTCTCATCGTCGTCGCATGAAAAAAACCTTTTGTCAGGCAAAAAGTGCCACGAACAACAAACCCAAAAAAACTCAGCCAAAAAAATTTCTAACTAAGTTGCAGATGGAACCCACGAAATCTGTAGAAACAAGTTGAGCTGAAGTCAGGTCCAGGATTGTCACTGAAAGAAAGAGACATGGAATCTGTAGACACAACGCTGCATGAAACCCTAGCATGCGTGTTTGCAGAAAGAAAACCCTTCACAGAATCGCGTCCCCCAATAGAAAATCGTGAAAGAGATCGCCAAAATAACCAAACTCTTGGTGCGTTTTGAAAAAAAACGTAGAAGAAATCCATAATTTTTGGAAAACATCTCACAGGAAGCAGGTAGAACAACCGTTGCGTGAGATGAAACCCGACACATCTGTGAAAATGAAATTGTTGGAGAAAAAACCCAAAATACGTCGTAGAAATATGTAGAGGAAAAATGCGTGCTAAAAAACATGGGTCGCAAAAAAAATCGCAACATAGAGAGAGAGGGGCATGAAAAGGAAAATGTGCGACGGAAAAAAGGCGCTTAGACTGAAATCAATGATGCCCACGAGCATAACAAAAGCGTGAAAAACTAGAACTTTTAGACATGAAAAATAATCTGCCCAAAGAAAAACTCGTCCAGAAATTGCCGAAATTTCTCCACGCAACCAGTAAAAATGAAACCCTCGCCAACAGAAAAACAAAAACCAGAGACTTTGGTTATCAGAAAAACCCTAGCTCATGATTCCCAAAAACCCTCCTTCAGCAGGCCCTTAGAAAAAAAGACTAATGATTTTTTTATCACTTCAATTTTTTTTTCTGGAAATAAATTTCAAGTAGAGGCTTACAAATTTTTTTATTAAAAAATTCGCCAAATTCTGAAAAATCCCATTGACCAACTTTGATACCATGAAAAATAATTGAATACTTTATTCATGAATATACAACTTATATAAAGAGAATTACAAGACGGTGTTCTAGAAAGAACAAACTGTTCAACTGAAGCTTCAACATGAAGTTAAAAAGCTAAAACACTTAAAAAAGCTAAAAAGCTAACTACGCCTTCTAATAAAAGAAGTAGTAGTTACACTAAACGAATTAAAAAAGACAACTAAGTTGACAACTAAGATGACCATTATAAAATAGATATAATATTATTTTAATAAAACAGGCTGGCAGTCTCTTTTGTTCTGATACCACTGTAATGTCACCAAACAAGATTTATGTTAAACATTGGTTTTTTTTCTGATATTTCAATAAAACTCAGTGTTTCACGGAAACACATTTCTCCCTCTCAGGCCCCAAGTCCCCCCGTCCCCGAAATCCGTCCCCAAAACTTTTTCTCTTTGCCCCCTCGTTCCCGAAGCCCGTCCCTGTGTCTCCCCATTCCCAACATCCGTGGAACACTGATAAAACTTAAAAATGACAGCTAGTATAAAATTCAAATGATTAAATTTATGATTTGGAAATCAAACCCTAGATGTTGTTGGAAATTTAGAATTTGATATGATAAACCCTAGGTGGCAGATGTAACTTAAAAACTCTTCCCAAAAACTTAAGAACAGCCTTTTACATTGCCAAAATACACTTTTCAGAAAATTTCAAATTTTTAACACTCACTGCCGGATCTTTACAGTCAACTGGCTGTAAATGTTCCTGCTGCTGTATGGGCATTGGAAAAATCATGAATTAATTTTCTGCTGCTTAAAACTCTAAAAATGCTTTTTTTAAAGTTTTGCTCAGCTAAACTAAACGGATTGGTCTGGTATGTTGTACAGCATCTGGGATAGTGTATGGCTGGCAGAATTGGCTCAGGTCTGACCTCAGTTTAGTAGTGCTGAAATCCTAGAAAAATTACAAGATAATCAAGTTCTCTTATTTCGCTAGGGTGACCTGCTAAATTAATTTCTGCCCAGTTAGATCAGCCTTCGAAGTTGCTGAAAAATGCCCACAAAACCTTGAAAAACTATCTTAAAAATTTTCCAATCTTGCCTTGACACCATTGAAGGATAGTTGCTAACAGTCAGATTAGGTCTTTGCTGAAATAATCTGGATTGGAAACAAGGGGTTTTGTCCTCTAGAACTAGAACATGCATCGACAACGATTTTAGAATAGTTTTCAAACTGTATAGGTTGAGGTGGATGATCAAACGATCTTTTTTGTTTTTGGGCCCAAGCATTTAATGAAATACTTTTATTCTAATTAAATATTTAAAAACTTCTTTTTAATAATAATATTATATTAAATTGCCTTTTTTAATTAGAAATAATTGGGCCCAACCTAAATGGATATATTTTATCAATGCCGAGAGGCATTTTACAATGGCAGCAAGGGGTGGAGTGTAATGTGTGAGTGTGTTAACAAAACTCTTAATCTACCTTAAATTTGACATCCATTTACATGTCAAAATATTAATATATAATTGTAAACACAACATTTCCAAAATATATACCACATGAAAATTAATATATGTCCTCATCAAAATTATATATATATATATATTTTGATTGATAATATAGGTTTTTATTAATATAGAAAATGGAAAGTTACAACTTCAAACGGAAAAAAGTAGTTACTGCATAAAACCACCCAGCAAAAAAAACCAACCATCCAACCCACCCCACCCAGCCATAAACCACCCACCCAAAACCATCTTTACAAACCACCAACCAAAAAAATGTTTGCAGAATTGCTCAAAACAAATTCGCTACCAGACGGTAATGTGCAGTAATGCACACATTGAGTATGACATAGACTAGAATTCACAAAAAACAGGGAAAGATCTCCCAAGCTAAAAAAGCACTGTTGTTAAAGCAAATTAGGAAGAACTACCTGGGGCAATTGCCAGGGTCTGTTCGTCGCCTGCCTTTCGCTTCCTCGACCTCAATCGCTTGCATACCAACGCTTCCTCCTCCTCCTTAGATTGTCGTAACATTGCCTCAATTTCCATCAGTTGCACAAAAACTTTTAGGGCTTTCCACCCTCTCCGTGCCTCCTCTTTGTATTGAGCAAAGTTCCTAGACTTGGGCTCGGCTCTGACTCGGCAAGGCTGACTCGACTCGTGACTCAGCTCGGACTCGGCAATGACTCGGCAACGACTCGGCAAAATAAGAAAACCCTTGAAATTTAGAGATTTTTAACGATTTAAAACTTGTTTCATACACCCATTATTGAATTAAGCTTAAAGACACTATAACATCATCAAATAGAAGCTAATTTGATCACATACATAAACATACATCCATCACATGCGTAGAAATGTAAATTGTAGCTGAAGGAATTAGAAAACATAGATCTATAGAGTTATAAATGTTGTCCAATGTATAATATAAAATCCATGACTTCAAATGTTCCCAAACATATATCTAACTGTAAAGTGTAAAAAAAAACAAGTCTATGGCTCAGGCTCAGGCTCAGGCTCGTCTATCCGCCTCCTACAAAGGCGTCTAAGGTAGGTCCTGGATGACTGAGTAGCCATAGTCTCTGCCTGTGATGTGCCAGTCTGAGTAGCCATAGGTGCTGTGCCTGATCGTGCTCTATCCTCCTCCTCTGCCATAGCCACAGCCTCAGCCTCTCTGTCTGCCTGGTCAACCCACTCAAGGTCCTCATCAGTGAAGACTGGATCGGTGGACTCAGTGAGCCAATTGGACTCGGGTTCGACTTCCTCTAGAGTGATCGGAGAGGAGTCATCGTCCAAAATCTGTCTGGTCCTGAGACGGAGGTTGTAATGAACAAAGACTAGATCATTCAACCTCTCCACAGACAATCTATTTCGCCTCTTCGAGTGGATGTGCTCGAACATGCTCCAGTTGCGCTCACATCCAGAAGCGCTGCACGGCTGGCTCAATATGCGGATGGCAATTTTTTGAAGGTTTGGGGTTGAAGGCCCAAACATTTGCCACCATCTATCTGAGATAAGGAAAAGAAAAAAACATTAGTCTCATTTCCAACTTTAAACGTAGATTATAAAATGAAAAATAAAAATGCATGTCATAAACTTTAGAATTTTCTACCTGGCTGCAATTTTGTCCGACCCTCTTTGCACAATTGGTTGGCAAAGATTGCCCTTGATGCATTATTAAATGCATCCATCTCAAGAAGTGTAGCTGTGGTATCAGTGACCATCCGTTGTACTACTGAATATAGCCCACTAAGAACCTCCTCATCCGCTTTGAAATCAGCACGGAAACGAAATGATGGATTGAGGTAATAAGCTGCTGCATGGATGGGCCTATGAAGTTGGTTATGCCATCTTCTATCAATTATGTCCCAAATGGGCCTATACTTATCCTCAACTCCAGCATATATGGATCTAATGGCCTCCTTGGCCCTATCCATGCCCTCATATATGTAGCCCACAGCGGGCTTCTCCCCATCAACAACTCGTAGGAGAACTACTAGGGGCTCAGTGACCTGCAAATAATGTTAAACAAAAATAGTTAACTCACAAGTGTGCATGAAAATAAGAAAAATTGCAAAGTTGCACAATGCAAACAAAACAAAAATATGCATATAATATTATAAATTTATAAGATTACCTGCCGATCTCTGCACAAGGGATCCAAAAACCTAGCTCATCAAAAATGCAATCTACTACATCCATCCCTGCAGTGGTCGTAGCATAGGATGAGGAAGTCCACTCCTCACCAACAAACATGCGCCTCAAAGATGCCTTTGATTTTAACAAGGATTTCAATGTGAGGAAATTTGAGGCAAATCTCGTTATACCAGGACGAGCCAACTCCCTTTCCCCCGTGTATTGCCTCATAATGCTAAGGACCAATGCATGATTGTAAATAAATTTGCATATATTCTTGGCCCTTTCAACGCATTCTTTCACCCATCCAAGCTTACCTATATCCTCCAGCATGAGGTCAAGGCAATGGGCCGCACATGGAGACCAAAAGATTTTTGGGTGCCTCTCCATCAAAAGTTTTCCTGCAACAATTTTAAATTAGTTAAAGAATTAGATGTGAAATTTTAACTATAATATTTAAACGTTAAAAAGTTAAAAGTTAAAACTTAAAAGAAAACTTTTAAAGTTTACCTGCAGCAACATAACTTGCTGCATTATCCGTCACCACTTGCACCACATTTTCTTCCCCCACCTCATCTATAACTTCCTCAATAGCCTCACATAAGTATGCCACTTTTTTGACATGTGAGGAAGCATCGATGGACTTCAAAAACATGGTGGATCCTAAAAATAAAACAAATTAATTATCAATAAATTAGAATGTAAATTATTCAATTTCAATCACAATGCATATAGAGAAGTAAAATGATCAATCACCTCCGCTGGAAACAAGAAAATTTAGGAGTGTTCTATTCCTCCTATCAGTCCAACCATCTGTCATGATGGTGCAACCCTTCTGGCTCCAAGATTGGCGGTGGTCCTCTAGGTCAACTTTCATATCTTCCACCATTTCCAACAAGAGAGGGCCACTCAACTCAGTATCACTAGGGGCTTTAAACCCTGACCCACAAATGGTTACTGCATCAATCATGCCTTGCCAATAAGGAGATCTGTCACAAATTGAAATAGATTAAATAAGAAAAGTTCAATTTCAATTTCAACTTTCAAATTCAAACCATAAAATTTTAAATTTTAATTTAAAACAATCAAATAAAAAAGTACCTGGCTGCAATAAATGGAATGTTGCAGAAGTACCAAAACTTGCAAATTGCTTTTCTTCCTGCATCATGGACCTCCTTGTTCCAAGACATGCTCTCAAGCGAGGGTTGTGCGCCAGGAGTAGTGCGTGGTACAAAAAAATTGTCTATCTTGGATTTTCGCACTCTAGGACCAAAAGTGTGACTAGGAGTAGGAATAGAAGTACTGGCACTAGCAGAAGCACTAGGACGAAAGGGAGGCATAGAAGAACCCTCTCCAACACAAACTATGGATGCAGCTGTGGATGTGGAGCCGGATGCGGATGTGGATGGAGGGGAACCAATATGACATAACTCCTCTCTTTGTCTTTTTTTGGTTTGCTTATGTATTTCAAAGTTTTCTAATAGGACGTAACAAAAACGGATTGCTTCGGGAGTTGCCTTGTCACAAGGCTCAGTATCATGACCACGTATGCCAGCAATATGATATTTTAATCTATTTATCCCCCCATGGTTAATTTCCTTACAAAACATACACTTGGTTTGATTTCTTTGTCTACCAGGGAATTCTTCAGTGTATTTCCATGCCTCATCTTTTTGACCATGTTTCCTAGGTGGAGGATTAGGATGAGCCATTAGGAAAAAAAATTGTTTTCAAAACGTGAGGGCTGCTGCAATAAGACAATTTTACAAATCACCATTTGAGCATTGTGTTTGACAAAGTTTTAAATTTAAAATTTTAAACTAATTAAAAAAAATCAGCAAAGACTAATTTGTGCATTGTGTTTTTTCTTGAAAATTTTCAAATTTCAAAGAAAGAAATTAACAATTCAGAAAAATCAGCAAACCCTAGATTTTTTTTAGAAAAAATTATAAATACATGTATACAATTTTTTCAAAAAAAAAGTCTAGGGTTTGCTATGCTATTGTTCTATTTATGTCATTGTGATTGAATCATTGAAGTATGCAAGCAACAATATAGATTTGGAAAGCTGAAGTTCAAAAAAAAATTAAAAAAAAATGAAAAAATCCATAATATAGAAAAAAAACCAACAAAATCAATAAAAATTAAAACTTACCTCTTTCAAATTTGTTGACAAGTGTTTGAAATGAGCTCCTTGATGCGCTCAATGCAACTGTAGTGCTGCCCCAATGTGATTTGTGCAAGTTTTTCACCTCTTCCTCTCAGCTGGTTGCAAAACTCTTCCTCTCTTTTTTCCTCTCTTCCACTCATAAAACTGAATGGCAATCCCTTTTAGGGTTATAACAAAGGCAAATGGCACAAAACATAATAAAAATGTGTTATGTTTTTTTTGTTTTAGCGTCCACTTTTTGCAAGCTGCGCCGGCCGGGTCACGACCCTCGGACTCGGCGAGTCTAGGCCCGGGTCAGGGTCGTCGTGACCCGGCGGAGGTCACTCGGCCCGCTGACTCGCGTGACTCGCCGCGAGTCATGGAACTCTGGTATTGAGCTTTGCACCTGAAATTCCCGGGTTACCTCTCGAAGCCCCATCAAAATTTATCTTGACCCTTCCTTGCTCCGGCTTACCCCACACCCTCTGAGACCCTTCCATCGCTAAGAGTAAGATTAACCATAGAAAGCCCATGAACGGGCCTCAAAATTATATTTTTTAGATAGATATATAAATACTATTTATTTTTTAGATTCTAAACAATTAAATAAAAATATAAAAATTAATCTACCATTTTACAATTAAAATTTATCAACAATTTTAAAAAATTATTAGTAGACATTACCAAATGGTCTCTAGTTCAAGAATAAAACAAAATAACTTTAAGCAAATAAAAAAGATCCATATTGATATCTCTCAGCATTTTTTTAGTTATCTGTATTGAAGAAATCTATACTAGTTTTAGTCCAAAAAAGGGAACATGACATTCAAGTCAGGGCTGCTTACCTGATTTGTATTGTAGAAGATCTTACCTGATTTTCTACTTGAATCTTATTTTTGAAATAAAATAAGCCAAAAGTTGGATATGACAGCTTTAACAGATCAAACTAAAATAATTCAAAGCTATGTTATCAGGTTCGCCTATTTCTGAGGGTGTATCCGTACCGAACCAAACTGGATACAGGGCATGAGTCTGGTCCCTCCTGGGTATGCCCAAGTTTCATACCCAGGACTGGATTTGTGCTGGGTATGTCACCTACTATACTGGTCTGGTATGTGCCTCGGATCTGGTTTTACTCTAGGTATGCCTAGGGTTTGTACTCGGGTGTAAATACTTAGAACTTATTTAAGGGATTAGTAAATACTTAGTAGTTTTATTATAAAAAGTTCAGCTTAGCAGAATGCTGCATAAATTGGAACAAAAATCATAGAAAGACATTATTTATCCGGTTGTCTTAGGTGGTCTGAATCAAAGGATTATTGGATTGTAACTTCTACAATTAAGCAAAAGTTAGAATATGAGTATATAGCACTGGCAGAGTTATAGAACTCTTTGTTTGCAACTTCTTTTTCTTATATCCTTTTAACTACCATTATTAGGTCCATGAGAATTCACCGTATACAGAAACAGTTCTTTGCAAGTTACATGATAATTAAGATTGGTTTGTTAAGTAATCTTATATAAACTTTTTCTGCAAACTTGGGACTTATGAATCTGTCTTAGAATGCTTTGGAAAATATTTAAAATTAAATTGAGAGCTGATTGTGATTTATCTAATTGTGTAAACTGGATATAAGAAGTATAATGTTCTGTGCAAACCAGCCCAGGATTTTTTAATGTGACAATATAGGGAAATAACTTTCCTGTTATGTAAAATACATGATAATTAAGCTGTAGACATAATTAAAGTCTCCCTTCGTCCAGACAGATATGTTTGGTTTAAGTCATGATGGACCGAGAACTGGTTTTAATGGTGCTCACTTTTGTAGGAATATGGCGTATGTCCTATCACGGGAGAGTCACTGTCAACAGACGACTTGGTTCCAATCAAGACATCAAAGGTATGTTTTTGAGCAGAATAACCTTCAGCTTATGAGGATTTACACAAAGTCCTTCAGCTTATGAGGATTTATACAAAGTTTGAAATTGTACCTTCTAAGTATTTTAATGTAATTTGGAACAAGAGCTTTTTGGACAAGCTGAAGTAAATTTTTGTTTTTGGTTGTGAACTTGTTTTTAATATTTGCAGGCAGTAAAACCGAGACCATTACAAGCTGCAAGCATTCCTGGGATGCTTGGTCTGTTTCAGAATGTATGTTTTGCTCTACCTTTGAATGTGATTTTTATTAGCACTCTTCAAATAAATGGAATTTAGTATCTGGACTCTTACAATTAGGAGGGATAAGAGTTTTTTATTCTTATTGCTGTAGCTTCATCAATAATTATGACGATTGTTTCTGTAAGATACAAAAATCTTTGTGATTTTGCAATGCTTTTGAGTATTTGATGAGGCTGGCGATTTTACTTAATTTAAATTTTTGTTACAACTTATGAGTCTTCAGTTTTAATGGTGATGTTATTGGCTTCATAAAATTTTTGTGATTTTGCAATGCTTTTGAGTATTTGATGAGGCTGGCGATTTTACTTAATTTAAATTTTTGTTACAACTTATGAGTCTTCAGTTTTAATGGTGATGTTATTGGCTTCATGGTATTACATGTACAAGTAGTACTAAGATGTCTTTAATATATGCGAATGTGTTTAACACAAAGTTGCATGGACATGGATATGGATACAGTGTCCAATACGGATATGGCTATTTAAATGTCGGAATATTTAACTATTATTTATTGTTGATAGTTAAATTATATTATATTTTATTTATTTTAATTTTTAATTTAAATGTAAGTGTGATTTTATTTAACTATTTCAAAAGTATTAAAATTTATATAAATTTTAATGTTAAAATCCTGTTACATCTATTACATATTAGTAAAATTATAAATATTTATGATGAAAAACTAAAAGCAGAATAGTTTAAGAACTATATTTCTCATGGGAAATAAATTGAACTTGTTTTTTGTATGCATTCCCGGCTTCCCTGGTGTGCATTCCTGAGTAGTCTTTGAGTTACCAATCTGATCACGAACTCAATGGTGATCATTGATACCCATGCGACGGATTTTTCATGTTTTTTCTCCAAAAGACACTCAGATGCCGAATCTAAACGTATCTGGCAGTGCTCTAAAATTACCCTAATTTTGGGTACATAGGGGAATGGTTTCAAGGCCGTATCTGTGCCATTTCATACCCATATCTGTATCGGGTACACTGGTGTGCGTGCCAGGGGGGGGGTTGTTTGAAACATCAGGTGGAAGGGTATTCGATGTTAATTATTGAAACAATAGGAAATGCAATGACAGGTAAATAAACAATATCATTCAGGAAATTGAGATGGAAACTGAGAATTTTGAGATCTCGTAGCAACATATCAGGATGTTAGTAAATAGTGTGACAGACCGAGTGGCTAACTGGGGAGTGGAAAAGATAGGCAAGATGGTTAATACTCATCTTTTTACAACTGTTGCATTGAAGTTCAAAAGATTCTGCTAAGATGGAGGAGGCTGCTTGTCATTTAAGTTGTAAAACTTGGGATCAGAAAGAGGAAATGCTTTTGTGGATAAAAAAGTGTCTTTATGTGCATTCAGTAGTGCCTTTTCATGTTTGAATGAAACAGTGGAGAATAAGAAAAGAAGAAAGAGAGTGATATATTGATGAGGAAAGATACTAGCTTTTATTTATTTTTAACTTTCTTGAAGTTCGAGAATGCTTGTAGCTAAAGAAGGGAGATTTCCCTAGAGGTTGAATTTTAGATGATTGAATTTGATATTTTCTATTAAAGTCATAATTTTATTTTACCTGTTTTGTAAGTTTGACGTAATGTTCAAATATCTGTCTCTAGGGTACCTTTTGTGATTAGTTTTGGCTTTTGAGTAATTCAGATAGGATAGATATTTTGCCTCCTTTATTTGAGGTCAGCCACTGTATTTTTCTGTTTTTAATCTTTTCAATAGAAATGGGAATTTTGATTTAAAACATGGCAACCTTTTTAAGGACAACTATTAATTAATATCCTCAAGAGGCAAAACTAGATGACCTGCACTATTAAAGTCATGAATGTCTGGTAAGGATTCAAAATGTGTCAATACTAGATTATGGACAATTTCACATAATTGAAGAGTAGGCTGACATCAGACTGGTTTGAAATTTGTTGATCTTTGTTGTGGATGGCAGTAAAATGCGTTTATCAATTCTTCAACTGCCAAGAACTCATTTTTTTTACAATGGCCTTACAAGAAATGACATTGTTATTGCCAATACCCAAGGCAGCAGTCCATTTTCTGCCTTTACATGAGCTTTTTAGCTCATGGATTTCAATCATCTCAAACAGCTTATATAAATTGAGTATCCATATTGGATAGAGCTCGTACTGGAACTAGTGCTGGAGTATAATAGGTAGGAATCACTGATTTAGAATGTGCATCTCCCGGTAACACTGGTTGTCTGACTTTTCCTTGCTACTTCTTCAATGTTTACTCTTCACTTTTGTCAACTTTATCTTTTGTCTACCTTGCCAAGAAAAACAAAGGCAAACGGATGCTCCAATTCAGATTAGTCCAGGTGGAATCTAAATTGATTGCCAATCATCACAAGTATCACGGTCTTGGTGAAGGAGCAACCTGCCAATGATGATGTTTGCTGTCCTAACTCTTCTTATCATTGAAAGACAACAAACATGACCCACTTATGAAGTCAAACGGCTGCCACAAAGGAACAAAACAGTCCTCGCATTCCCTTGCCCTAAAATGACCTTCAACACCAAAGCAGCAAGAGAGATGTGCAACAATAGAGACCTCTTGCACAGTAACTAAGATCTTGCTGTGCAGCAACTAAGATCTTGTTGTGCAACAACTAAGATCACTTGCATGACAACTGAGATCTGAGATCTTGCACAACTAAGATCCACTTCCACAACAACTATGATCTTCTTGTGCCTCAACTAAGATCTTGCTTCATCTTTTCTTGCCTACAACATCCTGTAGCACACTTGCAAGAATTCCTAGCAGGGGATCCTTCCAGATCTGAACTTCTCAATTTTTTTTTTGGCTCAGAGGATAAGTCCTATAATTACCGTATTAGTTTTGGTCCTTTGGAGGAACATTGTGGTCATAATTAAGTAATATTTTGTTTATATTAAGAGAAATGCTTATTATACAGTGTTTAAATTGTCTTCTATAATATATATTTCCATTTTGGTTTCTGTACCATGGATTCTTTGGTTTGCCTGTCTTTTAGACTGTGGAATTTGGATATAGTTGATAATTTTTTTATCACTTTCCAAGTTCATGGCTCTGCTTGGTTTGTGTCTTTATTTTCTCATCAAATGACCAATGTTTATGTTTCTTATTATTAGCTCTAATATTATGTTAGATGTTAAATTTTACTAGTATTAGGAGGAAATTATTCACCCTCTAGTTATAATCTAAGTCACCAGGTTCGAATTCGAATTCGAAGTTCGACAGCTTTGAAATTCGAATGAAGTTCGATGCGGAAGAAATTCGAAATGTATAAAATTCGAATTAAATTCGCCATATGTAATTTTTAAATTTTTTTAATAAATATATGTAATATATCTATAAATATATAAAAAATAAACATTATAAATTTATAAATAAACATTATAAAGTATAAACTATTAATTAACCTAAAAAAATATTAAATAAACAACATTATAAACATTAAATAAACAACATTATAAACATTATAAATAAATAATAAACCTAAAAAAATATTAAATAAACAACATTATTAAATAAATAATAATAAAATTTATAATAAACATTATTAAATTGTTTATAAAAATATTAAACCTAAAAAAAATTTAAAAAATATAAAAATATATAATATAATATTACAAACTATTAATATAAAATTATAAATTTTTAAACATTATAAACAATGAACATTATAAAAATTATAAATAAAAAAAAATAATAAACCTTAAAAAAATGGCGGCCTACCTGTGCAGGTCGCGGACAGGTCGCTGGTGGTGGCGTCGTGGACTGCAGGTGGCGTCGCGGACTGGCGTCGTGGGGGCTGGTGGCGTCGTGGACTGGTGGTGGCGTCGTGGACTGGTGGCGGCCGGGCAGACTGGGCGACTCTGTTAGCAACTCGCGTGGGCGTGACTGCAACTCTTGCGGCCGCCCTATTTATAAAATCAGCGCGAAACCCTAAAACGCAAGCCAAAAAAACACTTTATCGCAAACCCTAAACTTTTTTTCGAATTTAATCAAATTTAATCGAATTTTTACATAGTTTTTCAAGTTCGGCGAATTTCGAACTTCAAGGTTCAAATTCGTCCGAACCTGGTGACTTAGGTTATAATTCATAGTGTAGTTAATTAGCCTTACATTCAAGAAGATGTTTGGGAAAAAAAAGGAACCTAGTTTTGCTTTATATTCAAGACAGTCTCGGTAGTGAAATTGAACTCAGTTTTGTCATTTAAATCCTCCTTGATGCGTTTATTTAAAATCTTGCTCATGTTAGTATATGAAATAATAATTGACTGTTCTCATTAACAAAGGAGATGAATACTCCTTATATAAGCAATTATAGAAGATAGTTCCATAACAAAAATGATCAAGAACTAAAGATAGAATAGAAAGATTCCAAATACTAACTAATTGACTTACAAAATAGAAAGTTACTAAAAACCTAAACAACTTAAATGATCATTATAAGCTAAATATTATAATATTACTTTAATACCCTCCCTTAATGTTCATTTTACCAACTACAACATTTGTCCCAAAATTTTGCTACCAACCGATACAACTCATGATCTTTTTGATGCCAACTGCACTTGTTTTCTTCTTGCCAGTGAATTCTTGGCTGCCTTCCAACATGATGATGGGTAACGAAGCCATTCCTCCTGCTATCCAGAGACACATAAAACAAGATAAAATGCAGCTTCTCAAATACCTTCGATTTTTGTTGATAAGAAATAAAAAACAAAACAAAACTGAAACCTACGATTTGTTTAAAAAAAAGTTTATGCAATAGCACTTGCTGAAGCAAACCCAGGGCTGATAAAAAAATCAGAAAAATTGCAAATACGAACAACAAGAAACCACTATTTCAAATTGTTTTGTTATAGACGAAAAGCCATGATTTAGTTCAAAAATTGTTAAAAAGTTTTTGCAAAGCAGCACCACAATTTTGTGGAAAAATTGTCAAACGTTAGATGCAAGATTTGCAGAAACTCTTGGCTGAAAAGTTCCCTGCAAACCCTGGCCGGAATTGAAAGTACTCACAATTTTGTGGAAAGATTGTCAAAACCCATAAAAATCCACAATAAAAATCTGGGTGCATAGATCAGAGAGAAATAACAATTTTTTTGTTAAAAAATCATGCAAAAAATGAAAACTCACGATTTTAAATAAAAAATCATGAAAAAACAATTCCGACAGAAGAACCCTAGGCGTTTCAGAAAAAGACCAGAGCCTGTGTGCAGCAGAATGCATTAGTCACGGTGGAAAGAAAACCCTTAATTGCGGCAGCAAGGTCACCAGAAAAATCCTGTTGCGAGCTGTGAAACCTTTAAAAAAACCCACAATTTTTGTTTTGAAAAAATCATGCAAAAACAAAAACCAGTAGACAGTGTGGGCAAAAACATAGAAAATAAACTTCACAATTTAGAAGGAAAAAAAAAACAGTAGACAATGTGGGCAAAAACTCAGAAAATAAACCTTGCAATTTAAAAGAAAATCCACACGGTGAACAGAGAAAAAAAGGGTGCGATTTGATCAAACCCTCAGCTCGTGATCTTCATGAAACGAGTCCCGTGATTTTTATCAGAAAGAAAGAGGTCACAAGTTGCAGAATGAAACCCTTGCCTGCAATTTTTCTCTTGAAAATATCTGCGATTTTCCTCAGATGAATGCACTTTATGTGGTGGAAAGAAAAAGACCAGAGGTTGCGTGCAGAAGAATGCACTAGTCGTGGCAGAAAGAAAACCCTCCATTGCGAGCAGTGAATCCCACGATTTTTGTTTTAAAAAAATTGTGCAAAGAAACAGTAGACAGTTCCGGCAAATACTCGGAAATTAAACTTCACAATTTAGAAGAAAATCCACATGGCAAATAGAGAAAAAAAGGGCATGACTTGATCAAACCCTCAGCGCGTGATCTTCATGAAACGAACCCGCTATTTTTATCAGAAGAAAAGAGGCCATGAGTTGCAGAATGAAACCCTTGCCTGTGATTTTCCACAGAAGAAGAAACCCACGATTTTTATTTAAAAAAAAAAACGATCAAAAAAACTTCTGAATATCTCCTTGAAATTTTCAGGTAAGTTGGCCACCAAAAACAGAAACCCTTGATTTTATTTGAAAAATTGATCAAAAACTTTTGTCATAGATTCTACAGACTGTGTTGAGTTTTGTCATTGATGTCAATATGTTTGTTATCTGTCTATGACATTTCCTTTAGTTCAGTTCAGTCCAGTTCAGTTTGGGACATGTACAATGGAGTTTATTTGCAGTACTCTTCGCTTACAGTATTCTTCTGCGAATTTTATGTAAGTACTGGTGTTTTTATGACAGAACATTCTCAGCTCTGATTTATATGTTTTGTGTCAGAGTTCAGAACATTCTCAGTGCTGCACATTCTTAGTGCTGGCGTTTTGTGTCAGCAATCAATGACTTCATTTCTTTCAGTGCAGGCGTTTTCGTGTCAGCATTCTGTGTCCTTATTACTAAATTTTTTGCTCTGCGCCCTAAAAAAACTAATTATTGTTGCTCTGAAAAAAAACGTTCAAGAATATTTATTGAATATCTAACTGTATCAATTTATTGAATATAAATGTTTATTTTTGTTCTTACTGTCTGACTTACAGATTAGAAAGTTACTAAAAACTAATTAAAGGATTTAAATGACCATTATGAGCTAAATATTACAATATTACTTTAATAGTGTATTTGTGATCTTACAATAAACTTTGGTGCATGAGATGATTTTTGCAAAATTTTGCTTAGGCTTTTAAGACAATTGATGGTACAGTGGTACTACTCTTTATGACTATGATTGGAGATTCATATATCAGTGCCCTTCTACCTTTGGTGCATAATTATTTTGCCTTTCTAAATCTGATATTCTTTGTTGACATACAAATAGTTTTTGCTTAGACTTTTAAAACAATTGATGGCACTATTTCTTATGACATGATTGGAAGGTTATATAACACTGTCCTTTCACCTTTGATGGATTATTATTTTGCCCTTCTAAAGCTGATATTTTTTTTTTTTTTTTTGATTGGTAATTGGCCGAAGCCTGAATAGCTTTTGACTGGAGCTATGAACCAGTGGGGACACAGTAGGGGGCCCCATCCCCATTACATATCTTTGAATTATTATTTAGATTTACCCCAAGACCTTCCCCATCCTATGGAAGGTCAAGAGTCACAGTTTAGAATTCCTAAAGCTGATATTTGTTGTTGACATACAAGATACTAAATATATTTGTTGGTTCTATCTGGTGAGTTCTTTTCAGGGTATACACAAACTAATTTATTACCTGGTTTATAATATCCAGGAATGGGATGCAGTAATGTTGTCAAACTATTCTTTGGAGCAGCAGTTGCATACAGCAAGACAAGAACTTAGCCATGCATTGTATCAGGTAGTTTTCAGTTTGCAAATGTGTTTTCGTCTAAATGCTAAATATTGTTGTATAGTTCCATAGACATACAATTCTATTCGTTTCATTATACAAAAACCATTTTGCACACAAGCTGCTATTCAGAGATGCTTGTACATGCAGGAATAATGCATGGCCCAAATCATGGTTAATAAAAAGGAAATATCATTGTATGGACCAAATGGTGAAAAGAACACACGACATTAATTTTTACAATGTTTATAGGAACATGGATATTAAGTATTAAACATTGTTATTATGGTTGTATTCAGCTGCTTTTGATTCATTTGTTTTTTTGCATCTCATGTTAAAGAGTTAATTTGACAAGGTGCCATTAATTAAAGAAAAGCTGTGAATTGGCAAAAATATAGAAAAATATTGAGAGTCGTATTTAAAACAGCTGGACATAGAACATTGCTAATTTCTGCTTTAGGTCAGTTATAAGACTTATTTATCTTTCACTAAATTTACATAAAGATTGAAGTTTCAATTTTCTTAGATTCCATGGGAAATGATCTGAGTAGGATGGATGCCACTCATTATCAAATCCTCTTACTTGAAAATCCTTTTTCCAATTATGTATTTCTATGTTGCTCTGCGATAATGCAAGAATGTACATTGGCATTGATGCATTGGCACAAATAATAACTCAATTTACGCAGGCACTTTAAACAATCTGCCAATGGTGTGACAATGTTAAGGGAAACTTTTGGTACATGAAATTTCCTGGAAGCTTGATTAGGCTACCTTCAACATTGTAGGCTATAGTTGATATTGTAAGTCACATGATCCAGAGTTGCACACGGGTTTGGAAAACTAAAAAACTGAGTCAGTTTGCAACCTTGCTCTTCTGAAATTCGTAACTGTTTATTGTGATATGCTGGTACGTTATATATCCATGATTTCTGTCATGGAGCAGCTATACTGTTAGTTTCTTTCTTATCTGATTTAAACATGATTTTCGTGCCTCCAGCATGATGCTGCATGCCGTGTCATTGCAAGACTTAAGAAAGAGAGGGATGAAGCGAGATCGTTGCTATTACAGGCAGATAGACAAATTCCAATGGCTCCATCTACTGTGCCTGCAATTGGTGCTCCACCAGTAAGCAACGGAAAGCGAGGTCTGATAAAATTTGCAAAGTTTAAATGCATTTATTTTTCTACTATTCCTCTGTTGTACCTTTTTCCTTGGTTAAGTCTACAAATATTAATGAGTTTTCCATCCACAGCTGCTGAAGGAGATGATAACCTGGTCCCCCCTGCTAAGAAACAAAAGCAAGGCATCACACCTGAAATCATCAAAGAACTCACGGATTGCAATGCTATGCTTTCCAGCCAGCGTAAAAAGCGACAGGTTTATTGAATATCTTTTCTCCCTTAAGAAAATGATTTGTTGTGATGGACAATGGCTTAAAACCATTTTGAATATAACAATATATTGTAATGTCTGTTCATTATTGAATAGTGATTGTGTTAATGTAAAGTAGCTTGATATTGGTGATTATTGAATTTGTCATTTATATATTGGCCTGCTCTCATTTCAGTTGACTTTAAAATGCCTATGTAGATTTCATCAACTCTGGCTTCTGTTGAGACATTGGAGAGGTATACTCAGCTGTCCAGCCACCCACTTCATAAAACTAACAAGCCAGGAATCTTATCAGCAGATATTCATCCTTCAAAGGTATGCACATTATAAATATGTCATCAAAGATGTCATTGTTCATTCTCATCAAATATATTCTTGAGGATAAATAGTTTTTAAAGTTTTTTAATTAAGGTAAACCATAATAATGAGTCTTTGCCTGTGTTCCACGGGGATGTGTCCCCAGCCCTCAAATTATCATCCCCATCCCCAATGGCATTTCAGGTATGGTAGGAAAGCAGGGGATGTCTTCTAGCTGTCTCCAAAATCTTCGACTCTTCAAAACATTTCTGAAATGTGTTGCAGAAATAAGAAATTCTGTAGGGACATTTGGCTATCCCCAAGATGGCTGTGGACGTCTGAGACATCCCTTGACTGAGGAAGGACCAGACATTCCTGATAGCAGAACAATTTTTTTATATCGTTAATTAATTTTTTAGTTCATAACATAAAATAAAGACTGTTAAATATATCATGACAGCATTATAAAAGCAGTATAACATGGCAGCATTATAACAGCAGCAAATATCTCAACAGTAGTATAACAGATACAAAATTAATGGTGACAAATGACAGCAACAAGAGTAGCATAATAACCAGCAAATATATCATGATTCAGATTCATAGCTAGTGATATAAGTTACATGACAGTTAACACTAACTGCAATGATTTGGCTTTCCGGTTTCATTGTTGAAAAAAGTGTTAAACTTCAAATTCTTGACATGGCAATAGTGTAATGTGCCCTACTAGGTTTAGGCCAGTTTTAACCACAATTAATGTATTTCAATATACTTATGACTTAAACTAGATTGATTAGGTAACAATTCCATCTTGCAATGAATCAAATCAGTGATATTCCATAGTTCAATTGATTTATCAGTTATTAAATTGTTCATTCACTATACTAGGTAATTAATTTTATCATTCATAATTCAAATTGTGAATGTCCACCATTATTACTGCTCCAGCTTTAAAGACGAAGAGGATGGTTTTTGTTACTAAAGCGCTTGGATACCACAATACAATAGGTTCCCTCAAGTTTTACAGGTTGCTGATTCCCACCCTATCTTGGGACTTAACCTATTGCTTGGATCTAGACTATCCCTCTTTGGAAACATCTCAATTCCCAACTTCTTAAACACTGACAGTAGTAACAAGAATTATTTAAATATAAACATATTCTTCTTACTGTTTATTATCTTATGAACTCTTGTTGATTTACAATCTAATGTCGTTATTTGTCTGTTTAAAACATTATGTATATATATATATATATATATATAATAAGATTATATATATATGATCCTTATTCTGATCTGAACGTATAAACAAACAAATAAATGAATTAAATAATATTACCAATTATCTATGTATTTGCAAATAACCTATTATATAAGTTATTAATACTACCACTGCTAAAAACATTATTAGTTATTAATATATTTAGTGGCTGGTAATGGCAGACAGAACTGACGCATGTCAGATCTGGTCTGCAACTGTCATGAAATTATGTATTACCATAATACATATTTCAGTCTGTTAATATTATTATTCAAATTCTGCTTAAAGACATTATCGGGCTTCATTTATTAAACATACTTATTAAACATATCCCAAAAATGGATTAATCTTCAGAGGTGAATTCCCATCCATCCTAGAATGAGATGGATCCTCAATATATATCTTGCAAGACTAAAGGTTCGCATCTCTTGAAGTCCTAAGAGACACGATGCCTCTTAATCACACCTCCCAGAATATATGTGAATCAGTTTGTTTGCAAACCGTGACTTGTTTATTTATTTTCTAATTGTTCCCTGATCACACATGCTCTAAATCGCTGTTATCATAATCATTTTCTTAACCTCTATCGATATCATGACTAATCGTTGGATTGGTTAATCACTTTATCATTAATAGATTCTTAACAAGAAGATTTCATGGAGGTTATTACCTTCCTTAATGCCTTAATTACACTGAGTTCCAACCACGATCTGCAGTTGCTATCTTTATAGCTTTCATCGATTGGATTGGCTTCTTGTATGACCGATCCACCATTCATGATAATCTTTGCTGATGGTACTGATTATAAAAAATATTCAACTTTCTTATGTATGATAATCTGATTCATTATCTCAATTTGTGATGTTTATAATAATATTGATTTATTCTTATTTGAATATTTTCAGAATATTATTATTAATGAATATTAATTAAATAATAATTTTTAATAATAAACAAGTATTTAATGATTTCAATTAATCTTTCATTAATAAATATTATATTAATAATAATTTTTTCATTTAGGTTTTATTTATATAATGATCAAGAAGGGGACATGACAATTAGAGTCAATTATCATTGTCAGATGCAAAGAGATTGAATGTGCATTGGCCATGGTCTGTACAGTGGTATTTGTGAGTGTGTAGACAAACAATTTTTTTTGGAATGTGGTATATTGCTGGTGTAATGCTGCTTTCTATTAACTTGTAGAAATTTGACTCTCTCTCTCTCTCTCTCTCTCTCTCTCTCTCTCTCTATATATATATATATATATATATATATATATATATATATATAGCTATCCTCCCTTGCCAACACCGAAAAATGGCCCTTGGGCTGCCATTCCCAAAATGCGTGCCCTCATGTCCTGACATCCCGGTCCAAGAAATGGCGTGGAACATAGGTCTTTACTTTTAAGTTTATATAAAACTTTTTCTCATATTTATTACACTTTTAGAAGTTATAAAATACAACAAACTATTCTGGATATTGATTTCTCAGTCATTGAATGGTGTAAAAAAGCTAAAGTTTTATTACATTTTCTTTAAAATCTTATATGTTTTGTACATTTTTTTTTTCGATTAATAAGTCTGGTCAATAACTGACCCCAGCTAGTAAGACCAGAAATAGCCAAATAGGGGGCCTCATCCCCATACAGTCACATAACACTTTCTGTTAAGAATCATTTTCGTCCACTAAGGACCAACATCAACATAGCCATTACGACAAACATCCACGGCAGGATTGTTTACACATCAGCAAATAGGGTAAATGTTGCACCATACACTCATGCGTTATGTTATAACTTTTATTCAAAAAATGGTCAATTTTAAACAAAATAAGAATTTTCTTTTAGAAAGCTGAAATGATATTTGGAAAAATACATGAAAAATAGCTTTTTGATGAATGATAACTGCGTTTTTTTTTCCTTCCTACACTGGTGAATAATCTTCACCAGTGTAGCTAAATAATAATAGTTTTGAATTGAATTTGGTATAATCTTAGTTTCAATTGTATCAAAATAAATGATTTATATGGTATTTTACATTTCAATGAGGAAGCGGAAGACATTAGGCCTTAACCTTATTTCTTTTTCTACATTTAAAACTTGGTTTCTTCGATTGTTAAAGCCAAAGTAGAATACAGGTAGTCTTTCCATTCTTGCGCATGCACTGTATGTGTGTGTGCACATTTTCCATGCATGTTTATGTTTATCAAACACATGTATTTGCATGTTTATTCACATTTACTTTATCATCCTCGATCAAATATTTTCTTGATGTTTTGGTATTATATCAGGTGTTTAATTAAAATATTTGCAGCCTTGTCAATTGTTTAAAGGGCATGCCACTGCAGTTACTACCTTTGAGTTTCATGGCCTTTGCTGTATTGCCCAAAATAACAGATGTGTTGTCCAAAACAAGGTTATTGCTAGGGGCCATTCTTCAGATTCCTGTAATATAAGTAAAAGTCTATTCTAACAGTTCATTACAAAGAAATATCTTAAGAATACTGTTAATGAATTTTTAAAAATAAATTTGGTTAACATCATTCAGAAGATTTATTTTCTCAACTGTAGAGTTTTTTCTTCAGGCTCTGTTGCATCCCCAGATGTCTAATCTCCAATAGGTTCATACTTTGGGGTTTCAATTCAATGTTGGTGCAAAATTACAGTTCTCAATTGCAAGTTTTCTTTCAGATTGTGATGCATTTTAATGGTCCTAATCTGTTTAATATTCACGTTTACAGGATCTCATAGTAACTGGTGGTGCTGATGCTAATGCTGTTGTATTTGACCCCTCAGCAGGCCAGATCCTTTCTACACTGTCTGGGCACAGCAAACGGGTTTGCTAAAATCCTCCTTTTTTGTTTTTAACTTTTTTCACCTAGTATTTACCAAGTTGTAGATAGTATTTACTTTTTCAGAATTTCACTTCATGAGAATTCTGTTATAACAATGTTTTTGTATGGTATTTTATGCTAGTAAAGATTATGATATATAAAGAATTGCTTTCTTGGTTTGCTTTGTCATATCCAGGTTACCAGTGTAAGATTTGTTCCACGCGATGACCTCTTGCTTACAGCTTCAGCAGATAAGGTTAGTGGGTTTTTTATAAGAAATGCTTAAGTTTTCAATGTATCTAAATTAGAAGCCCATATATTTTTGACAGTATAGCTTTGCTATTTAACTATTCTGATAATATGTGCATCTGAAGTTTTCAGGGGATTTTAATAAGGAACTATTATTTTTTAACTTTTATATTAATAATATAGCTTATAGCCTTTTTAAATATTCTGAAAATATTTGCAAAGGTGTTCGTTTACTTGAGAGGGGTGATCTGCCTGCCATCAAGTCTGTTTTCTCATTATTTAAATGTTTCTTCTCTGATCTGACATAATTAACTTTTATCTGTGTTCCAGTATTTTTTGTAAAAAAGGTTTTGCTATACGTCTTTTTGTAGTTGATATGTTGCAGCTTCATTCTTTCCCATTTTCACTTTACCTCGTAAACAATTGCAGAGAAAATCCAAGATCTATAAGCGCAATAGATATAATGGTGAAACTTGTGTACTGTATCTCTAGGAAACTATTAGTGTGAGTTATTTTTTCTTCCGATTGATGAATTCTGGGCTTGACCAGGCCTAGCCGTTAGGACAACATAAATGGTCTCTCGTACCCAACACTTAGAACATCCACCAAGGACCAACACATCCAAGTTGATCCAACACAACCAAGCTCTTCAGTGAAACAACCAAGTGACAAACTGTTGCATTCCCATGCTCATGAGAGTTTCTTTTTTATGTTCACGTATATTTTTTTTTTTTTTTCTGTTACATATACATGCTAATGAGAGTTCTTTTTTATGTTGATTTATATTTTCCATTTTTTCTGTTACAAATACTTGTAAACTGGGCATGCATTCACCATGTATGTTTGGATTGGACATTTTGTTGTTTATATAGACATGACTGAGATTTTGTTTAATATTATGCCTGAGGTAGAGATGGTAGTTTGGTTTAATAACATAGTGTTAATCATCTTCTGAATTTTTTTTTGTATGGACATGTGAAATGATGATTGGCTGCAGACTGTTCGGATATGGCAAGGAAATGAAGATGGAAACTACAATTGCCGGCATATTTTGAAAGACCATTTATCTGAGGTTTGCCATTTCTTGGTTCTAATGATACGTAACATTTGATTTTTTTAAAAGACATTTATGCCTTTTCTTAACTCATCTTCAGGGCAATCACATTGTTAGGATTCATTCTTACATCCATTTAGATGATTTCTTTTTGTGGGTTTTTTAACTATGTGGAGCATTTTTAATAGTCAAGGCATCATCACTTCAATGATATTTTCTATGAGTGATCATTTCTTCCACGATAATTAAACTCACGTACAATGGTAATGATTGCAAGGCAAAGTTAGTGGTATCTTTATTATTATTGTGTAGCATCATGAGCCCTACAAGCTCTTACATGAAAAAAGTTACAATTTCATAATATTTTCCCCATATTCAATCATCACAAAGCCTCTCTCCCGTTCTCACACCTGACTTTAGCAAATGCATCTATAATGTCTGTATGTTGAATCCATTGTGTATACAGTTCAACTAAATTGTACATTTCAGTTTATAGAAGGTGGCCTAAATTGGATTTGATGTTTGCATGTTAGCTAGAAAGTTTGAGAATGGGCCATCCACCTTTCCTGCATGCTCACACATGAATGAGCATACCATTTACCTTGTGTTTGGGTTTATTTATGTATATGATGCACTGTCCAGTCCGCACTTTTTGATACTGGCATCTAATTTTTTTCCTCATTTTGTGTGTTCCTCAATTTTATCATGGTAGTTATTTGCTATAGGCTCATTACTGTAGAGATTTATATAGATGGGTAGATAGATAAAGAATATGCATTCTGCCATTCTTATGTGCACTTGAACATGGGTAATAAAATGGTATTTTTATCTATATACACATGTATACTATTATAGCCCCTTCACCTTGATCATTATTGCAAATGATTAAAAGTTGATCACAATTACTTGCTTTGAAAAATTAATCATGATTGGCTGTGATCATAGTTGATTGCATTGAACAATCAATTATTTGAACTTAAACTTTCGTAAAGTGTAGTTAAAAGTTTCACGATTAAACCTATTACTGAACTGAAAAGTAAAGACTGCAGTACTATGACAATTTACAAAGAAATGCTTATTGGTTTGTCTTATAAATCTTGGTTTCTTTCACTTGTTTATGTTTTGTGGGTATTTCTTACCTCTATGATGAATCATACTAAATGGGTTTTCAAATATTATTCTTAGCACTGTCAGATGAATAATGGGAATATTTTTGTGTCAGGTTCATGCGGTCACTGTTCATGCAACACATAATTACTTTGTGACAGCTTCGATGGACAAAACCTGGTGCTTTTATGATCTTGCAACTGGTTCATGCCTACAACAGGTATCCCTTTCCTTCCTAAGAGCCTTGGCTTGTACTTATGCGATGGTCTTCATTATGATAAACATAGTATATGTTCTATCATAGCTATATTATCTCAAATTGATCAGTGCTCAGTGGGCATTCTATTGCAAATGTAACGAGAAGCAGGTAACAAACTCTATTTGATATCAGATTGATTAGGCTGGATGTATGGTGCACAGGTTAGTGACGCTTCTTTAGATGATGGATATACATCTGCTTCTTTCCATCCCGATGGTCTCATCCTAGGAACTGGGACTGCAGAATCACTAGTGAGAATTTGGGATGTGAAGACCCAGGTACATGGATTGCATATATATGTCCAATATTTTTGTTTTCTATGGAGTTATACTCTATTAATAGAGTTGTTCTGATAGATATCATACAGGTAACATGCTTTTCTCTAAGTTTACTTAAGCTTTAATCTTTTTATGTAGGCCAATGTTGCAAAGTTTCCTGGGCATACTGGTCCCGTGACTGATATATCATTTTCAGAAAATGGGTATTTCCTTGCGGTATGTGAGATCTGAAGAGTCTGTTTAACAATTGAGTTCTTATAATGTATTTTTGATTTCATGATCAGTTGCGACTAAAATAAGAACAAAGTATGCATTTTTCAAAGTATTCATGCGTTGATATTTGCATTTTGGAACAGTAATTTTTTTTACAGTAAGTGGATGGTGCATGACTAAATTTTGAAGTGCTTGTTTGGTCGTGCATTTTTCATATGAAAATTCATGGGACTGACTGTTTTTGTGGTCTCTCATGCAAAGTGTGTTTGCGTGATCAGTGAGTTTTTGTTAAAAGCAGACTGTTTGATTGTTTATGTAGTGCTTTTTCTTATAGTGTGTGAACTCGGGTCACTTTTAATAGTTTCCATGAGATTAAGAAGATTCCTTTCATCGCATGGATGATTAGAGCTAATCAATTCAGAAGCTGGTGTATATACTCCAACTGGGCCATAAATATGTGGGTGCATCTGACATTAAGTGTCATTGAAGCAAAAATTACAAGAACTGGTACACTTAGTGATACATTGTTAATCATTTACATTTATTGATTGAATAATTTAAAGGATTTCTAATTTTTTCCCTGCATTGCTATTGGAGTGTTTCTCTGTTTAGTTGTCATATTCTTGTACTTTGTTTCTGATATTTATATAACAAACCAAGAGTTTTTGTTGCCATAGAACAGCACCTATAAGAGAAGCAAGGGAGATATTATTTGCCTTTTCTTTGCTTATAAGCTTAGTGTTCTTGCAAATCTGAGATATTTGACTTTACTGTCTTGTTTCGTGAGAATTTCTCTTCTTAAGAAACTTCCTCTGAAAGTAATAACACAAGGCCTTCGTTTGGATGGTGTTTCATAAGTGTGAGTCTTTGTTGCACTTACTGATGTTCTTTTTTGTTTTCTCAATAAAAGGAAAATTTACTAACTGCAGAAAAAACTTGAGCATTGTATAGCTAAATCTACAGGACTATGTAAATACATAAAACAATCTGGCATTTACTTTCTGTCAAGAAATACATAAACCAATCTGGTATTTACTGACTTCCAAGAAATGTATTGTCTTGCTTTTTATTTGTAATCAAGATGCTAACTTTTTTGGTTATCATTGTTAAGATGATGATTTGGTCAATAATGCATGCAGACAGCAGGATATGATGGTGTAAAACTATGGGATTTGCGAAAGCTGAAAAATTTTCGTTCCTTTGCTCCATATGATTCAGATACCCCAACAAATTCAGGTTTGCTAGCTAATGGTTTATAATTGCCTGATGTTTACGTTCAAGATTGGCTGAGGATTGTGCATAAGCTTATTTTCACATCCAATGCAGTGGTAGAATGTAAGAAAGGCAAAAGTTAGTTGAATTATTTTGATGTGTCAAATGACTTTTTTTTTTTCCCTGTAGTGCAATTTGATCATAGTGGCAGCTACCTTGCAATAGGGGGTTCAGACATAAGGTTTGCTTTCCTACTTCAGCAAGAGAACTAAATAAATTGATAACTGAAAATAGTAAAGAGGTGGATGAACAATTTTGATGGAATGGTCGTGGTCTGTTATGTTTCAGGATTTATTTAACTCACTGTTGGTGTGCTATGATAAATATTCTTTTCATGTTATATTTTGACTTTTCATTTAGGTTGTATCGATCCTATGACGTAGTCTCATTATGTTTTATTTTGACTTTTATATAGGGTGTATCAAGTTGCCAGTGTGAAGCAAGATTGGAATTCGATTAAAACGTTTCCTGACTTGTCAGGCACAGGTGCGGATGAGCAAGATATTTTGGAGTCATGTAACATGAGTTGCTCAAAATCTTGATTATGCAAACTAAATTTGCACTAATCACGTTTCTTGATCCTTTTGTTGCTTTCAGGGAAAATTATGTCTGTTCGATTTGGGCCTGATGCAAGCTATTTGGCTGTTGGAACGGGAGATAGAAACCTTAGAATATTTGGTTCTCCAAATGGAGCGAGTGAAACATAGTGCCAAAATATTTGCCTTAATGTGTTGCTCAGAATTTTGAGGAAGCTACTCAAGATTTGAGATCTGAGATCTACAGAATGCAAATCATTTGTACATCAGGCAAAACTTACCTACGACAAATCTTTTGTGCTTGAAGCCCAAGGCAAATCTCCCTGTCCATTCCCATCGATTTTAATCAGACTAATTATTAGATGAGTCTTTCAAGCCGGCTTTTTGTGTGGCCACACAATCGTTAGATGCTGCAGAGTCAAAATTATAAATTTTGGCAACAGTCTTTAGATGCTGTAGAGTCAAAATTATATAAATTATAAATTTTGGCAACAAGTTTATTCTTATTATGAGTTTTACTTAATTCCGAACATATGCATGCCTTGCATATGAACTGTCTCTTATTTCGTGCTTGAAACATCGACAAGTTCTCACCATCCAATTTCAATTAATTTTTATAACACTAATTATTGGCGAGCATTTCAAGCAGGCTGCTTGTGTGGCCAAATTTATACAAAGTACACATTTTAGTCAGGAAACCAAATGGGTGCTTCCATTTGAAATGCCTCTTTTGATGCACTCCTAGCGAAATATGTGGACCGGTTTAGGAAACAAAATCCAAAGATTTTACAACAAAAATAAAGCGACCCCTAGGAGAGACGTCATATCTAAATAATTGGAAATAAATAGTTTCAAGTATGGGTGAAAGTAATGCTCAGCTATTTATGTGGCCAGCTATAACCTAAAGAAGATATTTTCAGCATTTTTGAGTAAAAGTCATTGTATATTCATTCCAACTAGCCTAGAATGTTCTATACAAATTTTACAAAAAGAATAAAAATATATATTTTCAGCATTCTTGAGCAAAACTCATTGTATAATCATTTTAACTAAATAATTTGAAACGGAAAGGGGAAGAAATTGCATTTAGCCTAGAATTTTCTATACAATTTTTACAAAAAGAATAATAACAAATTAAATAACATATTATATTTTTACATTTCAAAACTATGCTGTAAATAACAGTTGTAAATTGCAACAAAATGATATATAGTGATTCTTAAATGTGGAATATTGTTCTCCTTGAAAGTGGAAAACATAAAATGCTGTATATTTTAAAAAATTAATAAAATATTTTAAGAATATGTGACATACCTTTATCCAAGTCCTCGTTCTTGGTGTTTAATATGAATTTGAAGATATTAGATAAAATAAAATGGCTTGAATTTTTTGATCTTAAATCTATGATACGATCCATCTCCGACAAGTAAAATTCAAGATACCCTTTACACCAATTCTTAAAAAACTGGACAGTTTTTATTTTGCATGTATTAAATTTTATTAATTAATAAGAATGGTAATAATGTTCTCATTTTTAATAACTGAATTGTATTCTTTTGAGTTAAGACTTTATAAAAGATTTTTCATGTGTAAATTTCAAGTTTATTATGTGTGATATTTTCTATGTCAAGATGTGTTCGATAAATTTTCTCTTAATTTTTTTTTTGGTTTCAAAAAGAAATGTTTTCCTTTACTTTGGCAGAGTATTCTTCAACAAATTTGTTAAATAAGTTATTATAGCTAATAAAATATAATATAAATTTAGAGGCAATCCTTGTTTAGTAAGATAGAATTAGTTACTTCAAATTTCAAATTTTATCTCTTCATAAGAAGATTAGTAATGATCAAAGTTGAGGTGATAATTGAAGACTTATCCCTTTCTCCTAAACTTAAGGACCGAAGTTTATTATGTGTGATATTTTCTATGTCAAGATGTGTTTAATAATTTGTTTATTTTGTTTGAAAAAGAAATGTTTTCCTTTTCTTTGCAAGAATATTCTTCAACAAATTTGTTAATTAAGTTATTATAGTTAATAAAATATAATATAAATTTAGAGGCCATCCTTGTTTAGTAGGATAGAAATAGTTACTTCAAATTTTATGTCTTCATAAGAAGATTACTCTTATCCCTTTCTCCTAAACTTAAGGACTAGAGATATCAAAGAAAGAGAAAATATACCCTACCCAATATAGTGACAATGCTCCAAATTTGGTAGGACCTTTTGAAAGTTGATACAAATAGTTTTAACTTGTCAACAAATGACCATAGTGACGCTAAGTTTCTAGTTTTGCTCTTATTTAATAATTTTTTTTTTCAAAATTATTGTTTTGATATTTCTTGATAAAATCAAATGTCAAATTTTACCTCATTCTAAACCTGAATGGGTAAATATCCCTAAAAAATAATGGCAATGCTCTAAATTTATTAGGATATTTTGAAAGTTGATGCAAATAATTTTAGTTTGTGTTGATGAATGACCCAAATGATACCCCACATGACACTAGGCCTTTGCTTAGGGTTCTAATATTAGTGTTGACACAAACGAATCACAATTTGCCTTGGTCAAAGTTAATCATGAAATACCATCTCTAGCCATTTTTAAATACTACCACTTTCACCAAATCGAGGTGTAATGGTTACACCAATAGTAAAATATAGTTTGAGTAATATATTGGAGGGTACAAATCACTAAATGTAAAAATTGTATTTATTAGCGAGAATTATTTGTAATGTAAATGAATTGATTTTCAAGTTAAAAAAATCTAACTATGAGTGAAATTAATTAAAAAATATAAATTGTACAAAATGTTTTTACAAGTTCATATTTGTAATGTTGAGGAATATTCCTGCTTTTTTGACTTCTAAGTTGTTTTTCAATCAAGTTTGTCCATGATGGGTGCATTCTGGAGCCAAAGGAATCAATGTACACGTGCAATTCTTTGATGTTGCCATTCATATCTATACGAGTAATCTTTTGCACAAAGGAGTTTCTCAATGACTTGTTCATTGAAGATTGTGAATCGTTGACGTAGGTATAAGGATGTGGTATGGGGGTTATTAATTACATTATTTGGGTGATGTTTATTTGTTTGCATTGCCAATGTCATGTCATTTGAGAGTAGTTGTTGTAGATCTAGCCACTGTGTCTATTGCACTTAATGTGAAGAATAGAGTGAGCGACTCTATTCGGTTTTTCATTTTAGTTCAACATAACACTTGCTACAATATGTTCTTGTATCTATTATTGAAGATATGAAGTGCATAAACTACTCAACTAATTGTGTGTTGGGAAGAGTTTTTAGGTATGCATGTAGGTTTTCAATAGTGGTTGGTATGTTTTCTTCTACATTATTTTTAGTGAAAACTGTTGCAAGTCCATGGCTATGATGACACATCAAAGATTGGAGATAAAATATTGAAACCTCAAATGCCTTTCGAATCTTTGGTCATGAAAACTCATCAAGTGCAATGTATACTCATGCATTTGCACTTCCCTAAATTGCGGTTGCATTTATAGTGCAATGCTATTTGGCAAGACTTTGTAAAATGCATATCAAAGAAGCTCTTAGTATTGTATTCATTTGTTGGAGATGGGTTTATTTTAGGTTAGTCAATAATGTTATTTGTGTTGTCCTCAAGTTCTAGTGTTTGCTTAATAAGTTATAGGTCACGACATTTGTTTGGCAATTTAGCCACAAATGATGATGTGTATGTAGTGCCATTTTTAGCTTGGTCTTCATAAATGTCTATTTCATTATTTGACATCATTGTTTCTTCGTTAGTTTCAATGGTGTGAAGCATGGTCGAAATGTTTGTTCTTGTTTTAGGGATTTGTGCTCAGTAGTCAACATTTATGTCAATATCACTATAGTATGGGCCATGTTTGACTTTGTATGGCAATGTATCTCTAACGTGACTTCTACTTACATAACAATCGTAATAATGTCTGTGTATGTAGTCTTCAAACTATGAGGACATCCAGGTATTCTATTCTATCTTATAAGCTTTAGCAAAATAAAATATTCTTATCAACAAATTCCTTAAAAAATAAATTCATCACGACTTGTTTTACAAATTGGGCTTTAGAAAGTCAGACAAATATGTTTCAGTTGATCAAAACATTACAAATCATTTTTGACACAAATGTTGAATTCATGGATAGGATCCACATTAATTAACATAGAATAAATATTTTTATGTATGCAAATTTGATCTATAACATACAATAGATTACTTAACTATTTTTATAACATTGAACAATTCCAAGTTTGAACCTAATTCCTAAACAATTTGAGGTCACTATGTAGTCAAGTATCATCAAATTGCATACAAAATCAAATCGTAATCCATTCAATTAAAAAGAGAGTTATTATCAATTATTGTCAACTCTTTGTTCTAAAGTTATTTTCTTATGGCGTTAATATATTGTTGTGTGACTAGGATATATTTATAAGTTTTCTTTTGTTTATACATATAAACACTAATAAGGTTTATAATTGTAAGATATCATAAATAAACACTGAAACAAAGGGAGAAGAAGCATTACATCAATAAGTGATTTGATAATCTAATATGCAACGATTATTTGCATATATACATTGTTTACATGAAGGGACTTTTCTTTAAAATCATAGATGCATAAATCTCATACCAAACCTAAATTAAACAAACCAACCATTCCCACATCAAAGGGAATATGCCCAAAGCCAAAAACCATTTCCCGTGCCTCTCCAAATAAGTCCTTAGAACTAGGTCGACACCTCAAGATCAACAATAAGGGAAACAATGGAAATCCATATAACAATACATCTTACTATCACTTTAATATTATGGTTATGAATGTTTGTAGGTTATCTATAATCCACACATAGAAAAGAAGAGAAATGTTGTGATGTATAGGTGTTTTCCTAAGTCAAGCCCCAGTTAGGAATTAACCTTCACTACAATAAATGATGATTAAAAGAGAGCTTTCCCATGGTAAAAAAGAGGCTAAATCTAAAAGGAAATGTTGAATTCACAGTATTATACCTTAGAGTTGATAATGCTAGTGATGCAATGCTCTTTAAATAATTCCTCCAAGTGTTGAGGTAATAACATGATAAATCATAATGCTGGTGGCGTCTCTGTAACTCGAGCTCCGTCTGGGTGTGGTGGCGATACTCTACCTATCAATGCTACTGTCTCCTACATCGGTGGTTGCCCCCCTATTGTGGTTGTTGCTGTAGGTGTCACTGGCGGTGCCGGTGCTGGGGTTTTTGCTTTGCTTGGGGTTGTTCCTGTTGGGGCTTTCACCGGGCCTTATGTTCAGTTTGCTAAGGGTTTGGGTGCTGGCTTGACTTCTTTGGATGTTGATGCTGACTCTTTCGCTGCCGTGAACGCTGGTTTGAGGGTCTTCCCACTACCGAGGGGGTGGTTGGTCCTCCCAAACCTCCTCCCTTTGCTGCTGGGCGAAGCTTTGCTCGTGTGGCTAGATCCGTTGCTGCTCCTCACAAGGGTATTCGTCCTCTTCCTTGTGCCAAGACCTCCCCTGTTGTGGTCTGTGACCAAGAGGTTGGGGATAATGTTGAGTTCTATCATCACAACACTTTGGTGTGTAGATTTATTGGGTTTTGGCCTTCTCTTACAGACCTTCATTGCTGGGTGAGTGATTCTTGGAAGCCTTTAGTTGCTCATGGAATTGAGCTCTTTCCTTGTGCTAAAGGATTTTTCATTGCTTCCTTTACCTCAACTCTTGATCGTGATATGGTTTTGGGAACATTGTGGGCTTTGGGGGATCACTCTCTCTCTATTAAGCCCTGAACTTCTTCCTTCAACCCCCTTACTGAATATTTGATTGTTTATCTAGTTTGGGTCTACCTCCCTAATCTTCTCCTCCATTTATGGGGGCCTTCTTGTTTTGAGGCCATCAATAACTCTATTGGCAGCTTCTTGAAGGTTGATGATGCCACGTATTCCATGGGTCATTCTACCTTTGCTCGCCTATTAATTGATGTCGACATATCTCCGCTCCTCCCTAGGGATGTGGTTCTTATGGTCAGGTATAGGCCATGAACTCAACCACTAGATTATGAGGGCCTCCCCTTTCACTGCCGAAGGTGCTTCTCAACGGGTCACTTAGCTTCAGACTATTCTATCTCTCGTTGAAGAGGTGTTGCTACTTGGTGGAAGGATGCTACTGAAGATCACTTGACAATCGATACTTCTAACTCTGTTTCGATTGAATCCTCTTAGGAGGACGTTGTTGTTGTCTGTGAGGATCCAACTTCTGTGGCTCTTGTTTTGGATTCAACTCGTGTCGCCTCCGACTTGCAGCTTCGCTCTACATCTGCTTATGCTCCTGAAACCACTCCTTTGCAGTAGTCGGCTGCTGCCTCACAGTTGCACTCCCCTCAATCTACTGATGATACCAAAGTGGGGACCTTACCACTTGATCACTCTCTTGATGGTCCCAATGACAATATTGCATGGATTGTTGTTTGTTGCAGGCAAAAGGGGAGATTTTCCCTGGCCCCCCAAACCCCTCCTGGCTTGGGTGTCCCTATCCCTCCTTGAGTTGGGTGTGGGTTATTGTTGAATTGTAAGGTTTTTGTTGTTGTAAAAGTGTTATTGATGGTCTCTGACTATGTAAAGGGTCGATGCCCTAGTTAACACTACATTTTAATCAAAAACATGATAAATCATAACATAATCCAGCATGAAGATAACTTGTTGTTGTTTGATGCTTCTTGTACTCATATCTACTCTTGAATGAAGCAATTGAATGGTTGAATGAAACTTGTGGATTATGCAAGATGATAAAATGATTAGAAATGATGCCCTTATATAGGGTTCTAATGGTATTTTCACATTTAAGAAAAATTTTAATGGTCACCTACAAAAATCTGAACCAAATTTGCAAATGGGAAGGCCGACACTAACATTGGATCAAATTTCAAGGAATTTTGGTGGGGCTAGTGTGCTAGGCACCTATTAGAAGTTTTGTATTTACCCTAAAGAAGTGATCTTTAGTTTTTGCCAGTTCTTATTGCATCTTTCCCTAAGGTTGTGCGCCTTAGTCTTGGAAGTCTTCTTAGGAGCAGTGAGCTCCTTGGGCTCTGACCTAAACATTGTGACTTGATTATCATATAGTGAGATAGTTCTCATCGTGGTTTTTCCTAGTTTGGGTTTTCCACATAAAATTTTTAGTGTTTATGTGTGGTTTCATTTGTGGCTTTAGTTATTTACTTTCATGCATATGGTAGATGAAATGAATGTTTTTGATTAATTTAGAAACAAGTTTTTAAGGGACCCGAAACCCTGTACAAAGCAGGTTTAATAGGGAGGACCTGAAACCCATAACTAAAAATATTTAGGATTATCCACAAAACAAAGCGGAACAAAGACGAGACGGATCAAAGCCAAGAAAAGGGCATCTAAGCAGACGAACCCCTCCAAAAAGAAAAATTGCCTGACAAATAAGAACATATGCATGGAAAGTCTAGAAGCAATTTGACCAACAGGTACCCCCAACCAAGAGCAACCAACTAGCATTAGGATTTCCCTTTGGATCCCTTCTTTTGGGATCTAAGGGTCATATCAAAAGAAGGTGAAGACCTTTTATAATGTTTGCTTTTAACCGAAATCCAACTTTCTTCAACCTTAGCAGCCTCAGCTTGCCAAACCAATGAGTCCAACCCAGGAAACCCAGCATCCAAGGAGATACCAACACACCTCAAAAAACCACCAGGACCAGCAGAGCCAGGGCCAGGCACATCACTGGAAGACGAGACAGACAGTGAGACAACTCCAACAGAAGCAGACAAAGGGGCAGCACCAATAGATGTACCCACAAAAATCTTATCACATCCAACAATACGGGCAACTCTAGTAGACAAATCAGAACCACCAGTTGGCTCAGAAGGAATCGAAGTAGGAAGTAGATGAAATGAATGTTAAGTAAAAGGTTAAATTAGATTAATTTTTAGTGTATTTTGATTCACCCTCCTCTCCCCGCATCTAGTAGTGTTCAACAACTTGTACGCAAGAAGACAACAAGGCTTTCACCCTAGGATGAATGTGTAGGTCTTGGACGCTAGTGCGCATCTTGGACGAATGTGTAACCCAAAATTTTCCTACTCAAATAAAATGCATGAAATGAACTAAAAATGTGAGTCTTTTGGCCTACCTAGTCTAGTGGCTTGTCTTGCTCCATGATGGTGTGCAAATCCTCTATGCACGGTGGCCAAAATTCTCATATACAAGAGATTTTTTCTCTAGCTCTATACAAATGGGTGCAAAAATCCTTGAGAGGAATAGTGAAAATGATTATTTTGGTGTCCAATTATCAAGTATATAGCAAAAATTTCCCCATTTTTGATTTTTTTTCGTGTGGTGGTTTTGCTCATCCTCCTTCCTATTTTTATACTCTAGGATGGGGGCAAACACATGAGGGGGAATATGTTCACACTTTATTAGCTTTTCCTTCCAACTCACTAATGCCTTCTTAAAAATTCTTCTCATTGAAGTAGCTTCCTCCAATTTTTGGACACTAACACATTTTGGTTTTGAATTACTCATAAATTCACTTCCAATGTTGTATTTTTTTGCCGAGTACTAGGGGCATCACTTGCAATCACCTAATGACCTCTATGACCTCTACAATATCCCTTTTCAAGGTAATTAATGCACTTTATGTACTTCATGTTTTAGTAATTTTTATCTAGTCTAGTGTAGTTGATCTTTCTAGATGATCAACTCAATAAAGTGGAGGCAAAATAGAGTGTAAAAAATTGCACCTTGTGCCAATTTCACACTTATACTTATGCTTGGTGCATTCACAAATTTTTTTATGATTGGGATGTCATAATTCCAACTTCATTGATAGAAAAGATGAAGCGTTATTATCTTGTGGTTTGAATTTGGAAAGAAATCAGTTGCATGACAATATGACACACAACCATCTACGTGATAGGTGAATGTCTTGACAAATTTTGAGATTCAAATGAGCATATTCCATGTAGGATATTTCTAACACATGTCCTAGCATGCAAATACACCCATAATGACTACTCCCGCCCATTCTAAGCAACACAACTCTTTTTCTTGCTCATCTTGTCATTTTGGCTACTCTCTATCACTTCTTTTCATCTTGTATTCATCTCACAATGAAGCTCTATCAAATTCATTCTAGCTCTTGGATTCTCATAGCAACAACCAAGACTCTTCTCAAGATGTGCATAACATCTATTGACTCAAGAGGGAAGCCACAACTGTTGGTAACACTCTCTTGCACGTCTATTTATCTTATCTATTGTCTTTATTTATAGTAATAGGGGTTTTTCTTTGTAAAAAGATTATTTCTATTACAAGTCTTTTTATTTGATCATATCTAGCTGTTTGTGGAGGTTTGTTAGTAAACAAATTTGTCTATATGAAATTAATTAAATTTCAACTCTATTTTCTCAATCAGTAAAGAAAAGTATTACTAACAACTGGAGAGATCACCATTGTATTGGTGATATTCTTCTATGTTTGAGAGGGCCAACTCCCTCATTTGATGTTCTAGGGATATGTTTTCAATCGCAGGAAAGGCAAAACTAACATTTGCACATAGCCATGTCATAGATGCGATTGTGAAATAAGATTAAAGAGAAGGTGGGGGCAAATGACACAAATATCATCCACTTAGCACCCACGAACAATAATTAGGAAAGTAGACGGTAATTCCTTTCAAATGGATGAATATATTAGAATTCATAGGTTCCAAAATAAACATATGCATAATATGATATCACGGGGAGAACACCAAAGAATAATTACAATATCAAACAAGAGAATTTGCAATGAAAAGGAAATATAAATAGATAAACATAATTATAAATATCCCCTTCATATCCCCTTCATTTCTTTGACGAAATCCAATCTCATAGGCTTCATATTCTTGTGCAAAAGACTATGTTTCCAAAAGACTATGTTTGAAAGAAAATACTACTGTTCCCCTCTGCCTCCATAATTGAATAAATCTCTTTAAAAGAGTTTCACTCTCACAACAATGTGATGGGGATCAGAAATTTGGACCCCTTTAATGCTCTTTGATTGTGTATTTAAAGGTTTTCCATGACACCTTTTAGTTTTCGTAACCGTTTTTTTAATTTTAATTTTTCTTTTTTTAATCGATAAAAGCAGAGTCAAGAGTTTTACATTAATAAAAAGTTACTTTTTACAAAATTAAGCAAATTCTTTTCTAATTAATTGCAGGTATAATGTTTAATTCAAAAAATTCACTAGAACATTACAAATACAAAACTTTATAATAAAATAATATGTCCTATAATGAATTAGGTCACTGATAGTAAAATGCAGCTGTAAGATATGGATTTATGATCTCCCTGTACTTTCTTGAAAACAATACTTGCGTGCTTACATTCCCCTTCCTTATATGTTCTGGAGATTTACTTTCTTGCAGAAGGGTTATTTTGCTTGATCCTTCACTAGGCATATTAAAATCATCTCCTTGAAATAATTTGAGAACTTTTTGCCTTTATCAATCAAACTTGTTTTTTATCTTAAACAATTACATCTGAAGTTGTCGTTGCTAATAACTGTTGTGAATTGTGATCCAATTGTGTGTCGGGGATATTAACTCTCCGAGCCTACTGAGAACTTTGTTCTGGCATTGTTGCTTCAAAAATATTCATAGTAGAGGCCTGCTGAGAATTTTGATCAAAGTTTGAATTAAATTTTCTGTAACCTTTTCAGAGGACAAGACAAATTCTGGTTGTGTAGAACCTTCACCTTGCATTTCACGCTTATCCTCATCATGAGACACAAGCTCAAGATATCATGTGAAACTATCCATATTACGTGAAGCAATCTCAACATCATCGAAGTCAACATGAACCTCTTCCTCTTCAACATCTAGTGTATCAGAGATTTGACTACCTTCAATGGCTTCAACATAAAAGCTCTCCCTATTTTTTCATTCTCAACATCGAGATCAGAATGCATCCCTTTAGACTCTAGTTCTTTAGAAGCAGAAGCATTAGCATTAACTCCATCAACCAGCTCCACAATTAACAAACCTCCTTCTTGCTGCTTCCCATCACCATCGCCCCCATACATGATCTCAACTGATGATTGAACTATGGTTGTAGATTCCTGCTTTTCATCAAGTGCATCTTAACCTCTTTAGTTACATTTTGCTGTACTAGAGTGTCAAATTTGTCAAGTCTTTTTTTCCAACTAGAATCAGCCTTATCCAACTGGCACCCATCTTCCTCAAGTGGTTCTTCCATTTCCTTTGGTTTTTCTGAAGACTGTGGTTTCTCTACTTCACCATGTTCCTCAGTGTCAAGTTTATCCTGAGCTTCTTTTTGCTTCTGAAACTTTGAGTCGTGAAACCTATTTATTCGGGGCCATTTTGAGTCTTTTGACATAGTTCCCTCTGGTTCTAAATTCCTTTTACTACCCTTACCAGTCATCTCAGATAACTCTTCCTTGAGATTATCGTTGAACTCTGCTTCGTTTGAAACGTTGTCCATTTCATTCATCTCCTGTGCAGTCTCTATCGGAGGAATCTTTTCTGTCTTTTCAAATGAAGGATCACCTTGATCAGTTTGTTCTTCTTGCATACAAATTCCTCATGGCTTCTTTTGAAATGCTGCCAAATCCAATTTTGTATTTGGTTCAACAGATACTTCTTCATCAGCATGTTATGTAAAGGCAACATGAACGCACTTTCGAACACTAGGACCTCTTGATAATGTGCCAAGCACAAAGGAAAAACTTGCACTTTTTGATCCTACAACTGAGCTCCTTGGGATTCTACTTCCATAGGTATTCCACTTTTCCCTTCCTCAACAGTCTTTGCTTCCATTTCAGATCCATCAGCTCTCACTGCAAAATCTTGTTGATTTGTTCATTCTAATCAAGGTTGAGTTATCCTTCAATCCGTTTTTGGCGATTTCTCTTCATTATCTAGCATTGATTTCCCCTGATCCAGCTTCTGCCCTTTGTCATCACTGCCTTTTACCTGAGATACAATGCTTGTGCCTCCACCTGATCCTTATGTAGAATGTTGATAAAAAGTTCTCATCAGTCCAGTAACGACTATTAATGTACTAATTGCAGTAGTACTACTTGGAGTAGATAGATTCGATTTGCCAGGAGCTACAGTTACAGTAGTTGACACACTGCTTGAAGAAGACATTACAGGTAAAACATCTCCTGTTGGTGCAACCAAGGATGGAAAGTCAATAGCACTTTTAACGATTGGGACATCATTGGCTATAGCATTTGAGGCCTCTTCAAGTTGGTCCACTGCAAAAGGATAGCTTAGGTTCCTCTCATCTATTTGAGCCTCAACAGAAAGCCCACCGAGCGATTAAGCACTTACATTTATATTATTACCCCGTTGATGTTTATAGTTTTTAAAGTCATCTTGGAAATTTCTTCTTTTCAAGTTCTAATTCTGTTACTCCTAGTGAGCATATGTCATCTCTGGAATCATATTCATCGCTTGTTTGTTTCTTGACCATTGCCTGTCACCACTGATATACCAAAGTCGCCCTACTTGACTGCACAACTACCATCAACAAGAATGTTTCCAACTTATATCAATCAATATACCCATTTCGATGAAGATATTCCTGAGCTCTACGTGCTTCCTTCAAGCTTATGGAAATGACGAATTCTTCAAATCTATCTAGATATGTGCAAGTAGAATCCTTCTATTGCAGCTTCAACACAACAAGTGAATGGAAATTGGGCTCCTCTGATAAACAAATTCATTATTTACGCACCACATTATCATTGTATTTGATGAGATGAGATCTCTTTTTAAGGCATTCTATCATACATTCTAGTTTGCCTTATACTTTCTTGTCTTTCAAGCAGATTTCTTTAAGTTTGATTTGTTCGTTAAATGCATCCTCGTTTGGATCTAGAGCCTGTGATATGTGCATGAAGAAGGTTGATTCGAAGTATCGGGGTTTCCTTGCGGCCTTACCTTCGCCAGATGCATTTGTTTGAAAGTTTCTAGGCCTTTTCAATAGATGCATTATGTACATGCCACAAACTGTGAAGAGTGTCGGGCTTTAGAGGAGTTACCAAAACCAAGTCGCGGGCAGCCTTCAGTTTTGGAACTCTCCGGAGGATCCAAAGATATAATAAGTCATTCTGGAATGATTATCGAGTTCCAAGCGTGGTTTTATAACTCCAACAAAAGACTGTACCGTGACTTCAAAAATTTGCCTGCCTTCTATGGGCTTTGACAATGTTTTGACATTTAATTCGTTTTGATAACTATTTTGGGTGCCGATATTACTTTTAAAACTAATCATCGGATCCAAAATCAATTTTAAAAATAAATAATAAATTTTATTTCAGATACCACAAAATAAATTTTCTATGCAGCATCCAGACTGTACTGTTGATTGTGTTTGTTTATTAATTAAAAAATAAAATAAAGTAGTTGCTCGAATCCCTTTTTAAATAGTAATTTTGATTTCAGATACCACAAAATAAATTGTCTATGGAGCATCCAGACTGTAGTGTTGATTGTGTTTGTTTATTAATTAAAAATTAAAATAAAGTAGTTGCTCAAGTCCTTACGGGATCCTATCTTAGCTATTAAAAGCTATAATTCCCAACCACTCATACCAGCTTGAACCCTTAGGGAGGGAACTATAGGGCCCTACTATAGTTGGCGTTTATAATGGGCGATTGAACGACGATCGAACACAAAATGTCCTACAATCCAGTCCAGTCCCACCTTTTATGTCATGCATATAATCTGCTCTAGCCGGAACAACTTAAACCACACACACTAAGCTTACACTTCTATACTTAAAAGTGTTAAATACTCAGAGTTGACTGACATTTTCTAGGCTTAATATGTTGCTTAATGTATGTGGTCACACTAAGAATACACTTCTAGGCTTAAAAGTGTTAAACACTAAGAGTTGACTAACATTCTCTAGACTTGATATGTTGCTTAGTGTGTGGTTTAAGACTGACCTCATGAGCTACATAGATCATTGCCACCACAAAATGTCAAAATCTCTTTGCTTTGTTTCTTTGTAGACCCAATATGATGTCGGGATTCTTGATAGTTTCAGAACTCATATAACATCCTGATGGATTTTAAAATCTCTTTGTTTATACAAATAAATATTGTATCAAACTTTTTTTTATGGTTTTAAGAATCCCTTAGGATGTCACCCATGCTTAGGATGCACTTTGCACTCGTGGGTTTGATTTAAAAAGACTGAGAAAGTTCATCTCAGATATGCAGACCAGTATGAGGATTGAGATGATAACCCATGAGTTTTGACAAGCATAAAAGTTCAAATTTGGGCGTACTAAAAGTGGTCCAACAATAGGCTTTGATTGGGGAGGAGGATTGCAAACGTCAAATTGAGGAATCCAGAATCTCTGATATAAACCAGTATTAAAAATTCATTGGACTACATAGTCAGGGAGTGCAATAGGGCATGATTACATAGCTTGATAGTGAGCATAGAGACGAGAGCAAGAACAAAGTAAAAAATGGGACAAAAACCAAAAGGATCTAGACTAAAAGCACAACAAAAACTCTCAAGTATGTACAAGGCACGCGGACCCTACCTCCAAGGATGCCCAAAAATACTCATATAAAACTATTGACGGGATGAGTGAATAAATGCCAATGCGGCATAAGGCGGGTGGGCAAAAAGCATTTGTAAACTCAACTGCTAGCTTGCGACGACTATGAGAAAAGATCCAGTAATATCACCTTGTAATAATTTTCTGAATGAAATGTTTAGTCCAAACAACCATCTTTCATTATATACTTTGGGAACTAAGTGTAATGTTTAGTCCAAACAACCATCTTGCATTATATACTTTGGGAACTAAGTGAAATGTTTTAGTATTGTGCTATAGATATCGATTAGAATCTGCACAAATTATACCATCATCTTGTGCTAGATTTCCTAGAGAATAAATCAAACCCCAAATTGGGCACCCTTTATAGAAATTGTGATGACAAAGGGTATTCTAAAGATCGATTGTGGAGATATTTCCATTTGAATTTGTATTATCTGAATATGGGCGTGCAATATATGCACCATTATATTAGTTTACTTTAATTATTGGCTCTTCCATCATTTCAGTGTTTTCCTCATCTTTATATATTTCACGTGACAGCTTAGGACAATGAGCAAAAGGAAGAGATATAGCTTGCACGATATTGTCTTCAAAAATGGAAAGATTCCGAAATTGGATGACTACTTACCTCCTCTAGGCACATTTGATCTTCATAACTTTCATTACTGAATTTGAATATTTGAAAATCTAGTTGGATGTGTGACACAATATTGGTAGTTGATGATCTATTGTCTTCAAATTGTTGTTCAATACTTATGATTTTCCAAGCATTCTAATTGTAGCCATTCTTCTGTCACATCCCCACATCCACAATGAAGGATGTTCACAAGGAAAATAAATAATTAAATAGCTAAAAGATATGCAGTCTAGTACAGGATCGACAATTTGATGAGAGATATGGGCCTCCATTAGAAAGAAAATATTAATAAAAAAATTTAGTGGAATAATCTACTTTTATTGGAAAAAATAATAATTAAGATGCAAGTGTTGTAGGAATGGTTGCATAGTTAGTAGAGCATGGCATCCCTGCCCTTTGGCTGTCCAATACAAAATCCCAAAGGTCAAATTGTTGCACAATAGTCATTATTATATCCTCCTCAGAATCCCTGGGAATGAGTCATTAATTTCTGAGTTGGTTTTGAAGGCCAAGAGGATGAGAGAGGGTGGGATGACAGGGAAGAAAGAGATAGACAAAAGAGGAGGACGGGGAGTATATGCCCAAATGGATCTGTTGGGAAGGCTATAGAAACATTAAGGCATATGCAAACGGTAACAAACGGTAAGGTGAGTACAGAGAAGAAAGATTGGCGGTGGAAGAAGAGTTGATCCTCTCATTTAAAGAAAGTTAGCCTGTACTCTGACGCCTTCTGTGCAACAACTGAAAAGAGTTGGAGATTAGTTGCAGGTTGGGGATAGACAATGGAGTTCCATAAGAGCATAAAGAAGAGAGGAAATTCACAAAATGTTGTAGTTGTAATTGCTTTGGTAGATTGGTATGCAGAATGTGCAAGCACAGTCAAAGCACGTGAATTGTTTGACAGAATGCCTAAAAGAATTGTGGTTCCATAGAATGCAATATCGATCTATATGCACAAAACTATATTTAATGAAAAGGCTTAAGAAACTTTCAAGCAAACGTAACGGGCAAGGGAGATGAAAGGAAAAGAATAGTGCGAGAGAGAGAACTGGTGAAATGTTGTAGTTGCAACTGCTCTAGTGAATATAAACAAACTGAGCGAGCATAGACAACATGCATGACCTGTGTGTGAAATGCCTAACAGAAATGGGGTTTCACAGAATACCATGATTGCAGTATACAAACAATTAGGAGTTGTTGAATAAGAGATTTATACTTTTGTTTAAGATTATATAATTATACTTTTTGTTTAAGATTATACAATTTATTACGGACACAAGCTTAGGATCATTTATGAATGACATTATTATTAAGATAGCAAGTATTGAACTGATTATATGATCAACAAAGAGCTGTGATACAGGTAGAGTTCCTGTCTATTTGCTAAAAACTGATAAGTTATTGTTTGTTGTTATAATATTAAAAGGATTGTTTGTTGTTTAGATTTCATAAGGAGTTTAGTGATTGATGTTATGTGGTTTTTGGCTTGTCTAGTATCTTAGGACAACTGTCTTTTTGTTTGCCGCCATTTTTGTTTTGATGTTGAAACAAACATACCAATATTTCGGTAGTGAAAGTGAAAGAAGACAATTGATGGAGCAATCTAACATTAGCCTTAAACTAGCAATTGCTCCTTGGTGTGCAATAGATATGCCAAAGAGGTGTGGAAGGTCAATTAGGGAATTTTTTTGTCTATTAGTTGCATACTCTTGTGTATTAAATAAGGTCAATTGCTAGGCCATTTAGCAAGTGATGTTGTTACTAGAACAAAGGTCTTAGTGAAGAGATGATATCTTGAAATCAATTATACATCCACTTACGAAGATCCAATTAGGAGTGAAATAAAACCTATGAATTGAGAAGATATTTAGGCTCATGTTATGTTCATAATAGGGAGAGAGGGAGAGATTGAGTGGGGAAGAGTGAGAGAGAGTGGGGATAAGGAGATAGAGATAAAAATGGTATAGATAAAGATAGAGATGGAGGAAAGGGATATGGAGAGAAGGAGAGAAGGAGAGGGAGATAAAGAGATGAGATGGGGATAGATAGAGATGAAAGAGATAAATATGTAGAGGTAGAGGTAGAGATCTAAGGAGAGATAGAAAGATAAATATAGAGATAGGAAGTGATATATAGATACAAATAGAGTGAGGGAGAGATGTAGGGGTGAAGAGAGAGGACAAGATAACAAGATTAAGATAAAGGGGAGTTTTAGAGAAGAAGTGTGGAGAGATAGAGATAAATAGACAGTGAGATACATATATAGAGGCCTAAAAATAGTGAGAGGGATAAAGAGGGAGAGACATAAATGAATGAAGGGACAAATGTCTAGAGATAGAGGGGGAGGAAAGAAGATAGAGGGAGACAAATAGATATAGATATAGAGAGAGGTAGAGGGAGAGATAAAGATAGAGAGAGGGATATAAAGCAGAAGCGATAGAAAAATATAGAGGAAGAGGGAGAAGGAAAGATAGATGTATATGACAATATAGAGTGTAGAGAGTAATAAGTATTCATTGCCAATATGCACATGTTATGTTTGTGATAGGGAGAGAGGAGATAGAAGGGGGAAAGATAATATATAAGAAATAGTATTTAATATAATATCTTAAAATATTTGATATAATAATAAGTATAAATTATGTTATATATTTAAAAAATAAACAATTATAATTGAATAATAATTTTATATAAAAATTAAATATATGACATTTAACTATATAATATTATTATATGAAGGTTTTTAAAAAAAATGTAACATGTTTATATCATATTATTTTATTTTATAAATTAATTTTAAATTAATATTTTATAGGAATTTTTTAAAACATAATAATTAAAAAATATATATAACCAAAAGAGCTCGGAAAATAGCTTCAATCCTCTCCATAGGGTTTTTGAAGATATTTATTAGCACTTTGCCTTTCCTTTTGGTGCTATATTTGGTTAAAGATTAAAAAATTACATTTTATAATGTAATTATGAAGCCCCGTTATTTGTTTCTTGCAGCGTGTATTCTTGTCATGGTGTGACTTAATCAAACATTAGAAAATTATCTAAATTTTTTTCTATTCACATTTCATTGGCCATCTATTTTTATTTTAAGGAAAACAATAAAAAGCCCAAGAAAAAGTTCACTAGCCAATCAGAAAAATGTAAAAAGAGAAAGAAAAACATGTTAATAAATAAAATAATGTAAACTATAGTATAAAAATTTGACACGGTTTTCGAAGCAAATTTACTTGGATAAATGAGGGAGATGGAAACATTAGTCTTCGCCTATAGATTGGCGAGACTAATAAGGTTGTAAGTATTCAAATTTCCACAAGGAATATCATGAAGGATATAAAGGCCATTAGGAAGTTGAAAATGGATGACATGGACTACATGGAGGAATCAAGGGTTGAGATTGAATTTGATTCCTTGGGATGAGGAAATGGACATGCATCCAAGAGATTAGGAGGTTGGACCAATTAGAGGGTAGGAGATTATGAGGGAGGAAATGGGACATGGAGTGGCAAGGGGAGTGGAAACCTCTCAAGGTGCCACTTGACATGTTTGGGAGAGTTCTAACGATTTAAATAAATAAATAAATTAATATTCATATGCATTTTAATCCCAAATTAAATAAATTGAGGCATTTATTTAATTTAGGTGAGAAGGATATGAAATATTAATTAAATGAGATTTAATAAATGTAGAGGAGTGAATATTGATTAAATAATGAGAGATTATTTAATTAAATGATGGATGAAGGGATAGTAATTAAATAATAAAATATTATTTAATTAATGGGACAGTAAATTAAATTGGAGGGAATTTAATGAGAGATTAGGGGAAATAGAGAAATTGATATGTCGATCTTAGGTGTTTATAATTTAAATTCTATTAAGTTAAATTATTAAGTAATAGTGATGATTCCTTTCTTAAACCATTACATTATTAAGTGAATATTAATATTTATTCCAAATAAATATGGAATGTGCCTCTATCATTAAACATATACTATAATTTTAATAAAAAAAATTGGAAAGCTTAGAAAGGAGATTTGTTGGTAAATCATTAGATTATAATTGTGAATCATTTTACATTGTACACCATGCAATATAATGCTACTAAGACAAAATATTTTTCAAAATATTTTAAACTTATATGTAGATACTAAATAATAAACATCTATTTTTTTAAGTAACATTTAATTATGAATTTAATGTTGAAATTTTTAATATTTATATATATGTCAAAATTTACAATAATGACATAAAAAGATGCTCTATTTTAAAATAACAGTGAGTCACAAATTGACATGTTATAACTAATGTATAAAAAAAATAGACATTATAATTATATATAAAAACCAAAAAATAATAAATAAATATTAAAAAAAAATTAATATCCTTAATTATTGATATTTAAAAATTTATATTATTTCAACACTATTCTTTTAAAATTTCATGAAACCGCCAACACTATATATTAGAGTTCAATGTTATGTACTTTCCTCATCACCGAAGTCTTTATATCCGTGTTATATTATTTCATTGGTCAAGGTATATATGTAGGACATTTAATTTCCTTATGAACCCGCATTGAATGTGGGACTAAAAAAACAAGCCTAATAGACACTTTGCATCAAGAGAAGGACTCTTGAATCGAGAAGCAAACTGCTACGGGAACAGGAGGGGCAAACGACAAATGAAAACGGAGGAAAAAAACGTTACAGAAATGGAATCGTTGAAAGGACAAGGAACGGAAACCTGAGATAAAGTGGGCCCGACCACCTAAGCTGTCAGCTTAGTGTGTCGTTTTACTCTTCAATATAAAAATAATGAATCTTGTACCCGTCATGTACCTGCACGGGTAAACAAATATTTTTAAATTTCAATTTGACAGCTGGGTTGCAATATACCTTGTATAATAATAATAGCAAATATTTTCAAAAATTAAATAAACCCCAGCAAAAAATGAAACAACCAACGATTGATAAAAAAATTAATAATTTTTAAAATAGTTTAATAAGAACAAAAAAAAAACTTTGATATAAGATTAAATTTTTCAATTTGCACAGTTACCAAAGCATGTTAATGTTGGAGGTGAAAACATTAGTTCCCTGCTTAAGGCAGGGAGTAATAATTGTAATACTATTTTATGGATAAACAATAGAGATTAGTTAATTTGGAAAAAGAATAGAGATTAGTTATGATGATTCTTAAGTAAGGTTATAACCATCATAAAATAGTGAAACATTAATATGTCGAGGTTGATTTAAAGGCCTATTGGAGAGGTGAATATATTATTATACATGTAGCACAATATTGTTGTAATTCAAGTTTATCGGGCATGTTTATTTTGGGTTTGCTATTACTAATGTATAAATGTAGAAGTGATAAATGGGTATGCATCATTGTAAAACTTGGATCAAGTGTTGAATTTCATACTTATGAATATTGATAATCTAACATGTAGAAAATGTAACAGAGTACGCCAAATCATGATCATAACATTGATACAAACTTGATGACATCACCTTCATCATAAATCCTTGGAACAGGTTGTGATGGAAGGGTGTCATGTTGTAATGATACCTTCCAATGTATTATCATCATGCTTGATTAGAGTAGTAAAGGGGCTTAACCATATAATATGATGCCTAAGAGGTGTTGTTTATTCTTGTGTGTTGTCCAAATAAACCTTACGTGGCTATGCATTACAATATAACTTTTGGGATGTGGTAATTATGAATTCAATAAGGAAACTTCGTGTTAATGTATACACCATATGGCATGGTGTCATGGACCGATGATTATACATGGTTCATACAAACTATGAGAATTCTTGTTAAGCAATCAACCCAACCTCAGTGTAATGAAGATGAACCTTTAGGATATAATTAGGATATTTACTAAGAACTTATTGTAACCAAAGGATAGTGATTTGAACAACTTTATGTTTGAATTTTAAGAGAAACAAGTTGACAAAGAGCTATAGATGAATTCTTAGGTATAAGATAACCTTATATAATGAGTCAAGCATAAGATACAATTAGTATGAGTCTCGGCTCTTGGTTATATACTATTGTGAGGGTGACTTGTATAGTGGCACTATAACCACACCTTACTAAATATATAAATTTTCAATGCTAAAACTTTGTACTTTGGTAATTTTTTAATACCATGGTAAAGGCCTTATGTGATTGAAAGGTCTATCAACCTCTTAAAGATGAGAACCTCGATATAAGAATCATCATGTGAAGTGAGGATGGGTGCTATAATTAAATTAGATTTATTTTATATTAAGTATGCTATTATGGCTAGTTTATGTGTAGGGATTTGATTTGGATAAGTTGTCCTTATAAGTGCCCGTTGTCTAGGTTGCGTCATTGAAGACGGGTGATGGTTCACTACTTATTTAATTATAAGATGTTACAATTGTGATCACAAAATATAAAGAAGTTGGAGATCTTAATCAGAGTAATGCCCATTCTCACATTGAACCAATACATTATAGTAACATCGTATATGTGTTCTTACTGTTTTCTTTACATGGTCTTCATTCATTACTTGACCATCCTAGGTTCCTCAAGGGTAACGATATGTCAAGGATTGCAAAATCTCAAGTTAAATTTCTGACTCATGTATGAGACACAATGGTTAGAGAGTATTTATATAGATTAAGTTAACTTGGGAATAAGGTTGACTTTCTCTGCACATTGTTAAGCACTAATTGTGTGCTGGAAAGTGTGGAATATGCAAAAGAGAATCAAACAACATCAAAAACACACATGAAACATTATGTTAGAGTTAGAAATCAAAATAGAAACTAAACTAAGTTAGCTTCAAAATCAAGAACCCCAAACATGTCTCATGTTCCTCTATCTCCAAGGATCTTCAAGATTCAAGGTGACTCTCACTTGGAAGAGAACTTGATCTTTTAGATGTCAACCTAAAGAACGAGATTGAAGGATATGCCAAGATCAAAATGAATGCAACTAAGATCCTAGCTAGATGATCAAATGATATGAAAAGATGGAATACAAGATGGAATGCAAGATATGAGACTAAGATTGATTCCAAATTGAAAGCTTAGGTGTGCTAATTAAACTAACATGGAGGTTGCTATGAAATTGATATACAATGGCTATGAATTAAGCTAGCATAAAAATGGGATTAGCATGATACTATCAACATAACGAAAGCTAAACTAGCATGCAACTAAGACGATCTAAGTGCTTGAAGGTGACAAATTGAGCTCCCTGATAACCTGCAAAATGACTATAAGTTTGATGCACAAGACGATGGATCCTAATATTGAAGAAATGGGCTCTATTTATAGAGAAAATAGAGAAATGGATAACCAAGATTGAGCAATCTTAACAAGGGCTGGGATTGAAAGTTATCAATCTATGAGGGGGATTCAATCCAATCTCAAGTTGACAAATGTCACCTTGTGGAGGCTTGAGAGGATGCTAAGAAAGCATTATATACTAAGTAAGCATTAGGGATAACCTCAAGAGATGACATCATTGGATAATGCTATTATCCAAGGGAGCATGCTATTGTCCAAGAGGTAAACTCTTGTGCAAAGTTGAGGGAAGGACAAAGGGACAACCATCATGAGCTAGGGTGATGTCTTCTAATAGGTATTAAATGCCTTTGAAGACTTTGGAGGTTAACTTGTTGGAAGGTAGATAACCTTCAAGGCTTTTGGAAGAGCCTTACAAGTTTGGAAGACTATACAAGTTAACTTGTTGAAGAAGGTAAAGTCTTCAACACATTTTGATCACACGCTTTCCATTGGTCGGCCCAATTACCTCGAACTCATCAATATCCACCGAAATCACCTCAAGGAATCCAAACCACACGCTGTACCATCAAATATAATGATAACTCTGTTCTTCCTTCAATACTGGATACCAGACCAAGAAATTTGTTCTGGAATCAACACTGGAGGCCAAAATTGTCTGATAAGCTACCTCACACATCCAATCAGCTATTCTAATCACCGCAACCAAAACCGCATCACCAAAACTGAATAATGTTTATCGGATCTATACACCGTGTTTCGCCGACCAAACTTATGCTTCATGAATAACCAAACTTACTTAAGAATTTCGATAATCCCAATCTCCATATACCAGATAGGATTACTAGGCTGAGTTGCCATCAGTGACAATCCCTAAGTAATCTCATGCATCAAACATCATCAATATTCACTGGAGCATCACCAAAACAATATCTTTTATCAAAAAATCTCCCCCTTTGGCATTGATGGCAACACTGTGAAAAATGACAAATGATATAAGAATCCAAAATTACAATCAATCAAAAAATCTGTCCACTCAACTAAAAATCTCAACTGACTCCCCCTAAGAATGTGCACCATTTTTCACTTCTCTCTCTCCCCCTTTGACATCAATGGCAAAGGTAGGGATTTGCCAAAACTTATGTACAAAAGAATGTATGCAATAATTTATAAGAATTTGAAAATATCCGCATAAGTTACCTTCAAAGATTTCAAATACTTATTCCATCCTCTCAGGAAACAATCCAAAACATTAATTGGGGCACTAAACATATATGCATGTACTTCTACACCCTTAAGATCTATCGGGACATCTTTTCCCAAAGCAGTCACTGCATCCTGCTGTGCACCAAGCAAAGTATCCATCTGAGGAGTGATTAAACTCCTCAATTCTCCCACTCTTCCTAATTACCACTCCTTCTCAACACTCAAGCTCCTGATCTTATCTATTAGATTCATGATTTGGGCTTCTAAACTGCTAGAAAAAACTGAAAGAGGGGCAAAAGATTATGAAATTGCAGCTAACTACCCTTCATGTTCCTTAATCTTCTTGTCAATGTCTACTGTAAATTTGGGTAAAATGAGACATGAATTAAAAATCTTACCACCTTTATCTAATGCATCTTCAACACTTTTTACTGCAGATTTCAAAACTGCCCTATCAACCTCAATTGTTTTCAAAAAGGTTTGAAGTATCATCTCATTAAATTTGTTCAAAACTTTTATATTTGCTGCTTTCTCTAATGATGCAAAATCTGATTCAACTTGGTTTAACATACCCTTAATCTTACTAGAGGGCGTGTCACTAGAATCCTGCTTAAGGTTAGGCAAACGTTTCTCCAAAACTGTGGTAGCCAGTGTTATAACCACTTTTTCTTCAGATGTGGACTTAAGTAAGTCCTCACTTGCCTTGATTTGTGCAAGGGTGGCTAATTTCATTGCTTGAAGAGGGGACAAGGTACTCAAATCTACCGGACCATGAGAAAAGTCATCCTCAACATCTGCAATCTACTTTCCTTTATCAGGAACAATGACTTTTTCCATGGTCACTAGAGCCTTATCAGTGTTCTCTTCACCCTTCTCCTTCACAACTTCTTCTAAATTTGCATCCTTTTCTTCTTTCTCACCATCACCTTCACCCTATCCTGCATTACCTATCTCCTCAACTATCATCTTTGCAATGATTTCTATCTCTAGAGGATCCTGCATAGCTTCACCAGAGTTGTCAACTGCTTGATTATTAGTGGTATCATATGCAACTTTCTGTCCAATCATATCAATCTATATAGATGGCTGATCTTGAGAAACTTCTGTTTGAACATGAACCATCGGAGGAGAAGTATCTTTTCTTGATTGTCCTTTCGATTGGGAGTCATCCTTCTTCGGATTAACCTGATAGCTATTTTCTTTCAAATTTTTCCTTAGAATAGCCTATGTGTCTTTTACTACTTCATCGACTCTTCCGAACATTATTTCATTTACTCTGTGCTTGCTCCAGAAGTTTTCCTTGGCAAGTTCCAAAATTATTGGAATTTCATCTTTTGTTATATCAGAACACAACTTTACTAAGGTAAGTTATTTTAACCTCTCATCTTCTAGACTAGTTGTGTGTATCCGGGCGTCCAAAATGTTATATCTCTCTTTTGGGATCATGGATGATAGTTCAATCAATGCTTTACTAAAATAATTCATATAATGTACAACTTCTTCTTCAATAACTCTTCAAACTTTTTCAGTAGAATTCTCATAATATACAAAAAGGTTTGTCAAATTACCTTCATTTACTATTGTGTCTATAATCTTTTGTAATGGAGGCAAAATAGTGTAGGAACCTTCAATCTTACACGACTTAAGAGCTTCATCTATCTCTGATTTCTTCTTGCCTGTCCTTGTTCTACCAGATTGTTCTCCTTGAGTTTTAGCTTTCTTTAAAGGTGGAGCTTCACTGGATAAAGGTTTTCTGACTACTGTAGCAAATGTAGTAGTTTTCTTCACTTCTCTGACCTCTTCATCTGATCCAGTTTCCTTGTTTGTTGCTACATACTTCCTTGTAGATTTCTCTTTCTTCCTCTTTTCTACTCCATTGGTTGATGTTGATTGTGGCTTAGGTGGAGGGATCGACTTCTGCACACCAGAGGTAGGTGTAGACTTGCTTTGCTTGGCCTTAGCTTGCTTGGGAGGAAAAGATACCGGTGTAGATTGTGGCTTCACCATATCTTCCTCCTACAGTATATTTTTCTATCTGGATCTCTGCACTGCTTCTCGAGTTATGCCCATTTGTTCAACAAGTTCTTCAACTTCCTTTCTTACTTTTCTTTTTCTCCCGGGCCTAGTAAATTTCTTGTATAGGTCCAGATCCTTCTCCTTGAAAGTGCCAAATCTCTCCTCTTTGTTGTCCACCGGTTGACTCAACAAGTGTTGATCATATGCATAAATCATGATTGCATCCACCTCATACCCCATGGGAATGATCTAGACAGTTCTTGGCTCAACTGCCTCCATACGACACTGATCCTTGTCAACCATGAAACATATATTTTTCTCATATTTTTTCACTATGTCTTTAGGAATTGTAATGCCCCGCCAGGAACCCTAAAGGAAAACAACACAACTAGGCAACTAAAGGGTGGAATTTTTTTTTTTTTAAAGACTAAGTGTACTAACTGTAGACATCCAAAATTGTCATGTCTAATTAAATAAATATTTTATTTATTTAATTATCTAAGCCTAATTCTTCTATTAATTAAATAAATTTTTATTTATTTAATTAATTCATTTATCTTCTTCTAGCCTTATTTCTCATTTAAATAAATACATTTATTTATTTAAATTATCCCTTTCCTATATTAAATAAATATTTTATTTATTTAATTATCCTACTTCTTCTATTAATTAAATAAATCTTTATTTATTTAATTAATTCATTATCTTTTTCTACACATGACACATGTCATTCATCTCTTATTTCCTACACTACCTACCTCTTTCATTATTTTGGTATTTCTTATACCTACCCTTTAATCCTAGCCGACCTCCTTTTTACACCTCTCAATCTTAACCCTCCATTTCTCATTGTGTCTTCTATTTAAGGAGATGCTTTCTTCATTGACAAACCCGAATGACTGATTTTGGAGGACTTGGCTACACTACAATTCTACTTGCAACCACATTCCGTTCTTTATTGAGCTCTTGTGCACATAAAAATCTGAGAGCAAGCATATCAAACAAGATCAATGGAGATAGGAAGAATGGAGATCAAAACCCTAGTGGACATGTGATGGTATAATCTTTGTGATTTTGAGTTATTTGCATTGTCTTAGGTTATCTTCATATGTTATGGTGGATCTTTGTTCATTGTTAGGCTAGGGTTTGGTGGTTGAATCCATTTTAGTCTTTCAATATTGTTGTTTATTGCTATCCATTTTCACCATATACATTTTGGCACGCTCGGTGGGACTCTTGTCCCTTTGCATTTAACATTTTTGTTGCAGATTTTGCATTTTTGAAGTTGCAGATCGGACGATTTCGACGACATTTTAGGTTTTTTTCCGCGTCTGCGAGTGTTCGGATCGCGTTTTTGTATTTCAGAGGCGTCTGTGATATCTTGGATCGTGTCTGTGTTTCTGTCATTTTCTATTTTTGCAGGTTTCTGAAAGTCGCGTCTGTGATTCCGAATCGCGTCTGTGCATCATCTTATCGCGTCTGTAGAAGAAAGAAGCGTCTGTGTTCTTAGATCGCGTCTGAGAATCACAGAACCGCGTCTGTGTCGGACAATCGCGTCTGTGTCTGGTATAACAGCGTCTGTGCATTCTGTTTTGCAAATTTTTCAAGTTTTTCGATTCGGGTTTTTCGGATTTTTGTACTTAGGGTTCCAGATCTGGTTTATTTTTGGCTAACCTTTGCAGATCTAGCTAACCTGGTTTGTGCAGCTTGCTTTGGAGGCAAATACGTTTTTGTTGAAGGCCCCTTTTCACAAAGTCTTTTTGGGTTTTCTAAAAATTTACCTAACTTGTGTGCTTGCAGGAAGGGGTTATCATTTGAAACAACCCAAACTACTAACAATTTTGTTGCAGGGCCTTAGCTAGGGTTTTGTAATTTTTATTGTGTGCCTTGTTTCATAGCTTAGCAAACACTTCAATTGGTGCACTAAAATTGAATCATTGTCTTTTGTGTCTTGAGCAATAGGCTCTTTTTGTTTACTCTTTAGAGGGCCTGTCTTCCCGTGTGGTCATTAAGACTACTAGTGAGAAGAGAACGACCCAAGTGGTAGCAAAAGAAAAGCCATCTTCTTCCAAGCCACTATAATCAAATGTATTCATGGTGAAAACTATGAATAACGTGTGCTGATTAGTTCATACCGACACTATGTCTCCCCATAAACCCGTTTGATCAAATTTATTTGATCATTTGTAGGGCGTAACCCCTACCGGCTGGGAGCCTTCTGTATTTACAGAGCTGAAAGTGCCGCATGTATGGCCACACGAGCGGATGCCCTTACTAGCACCTCATTGTTTTAGATGCCCAAATCCTTCTAGTTGTTGAGGCAGGAGGTCGGACCTCTGGTAGCGGCCCACACACATACGGTTCTTAGTAGAGATACAAAGTTCGCCATGGGGAGTTTTCATGGGGACTGATGCTTGGCTGACCCGAGAAGTGAGTGCCGAGGGTGGAGCCAGTGAGGTCAAGCATCTAAGTATCCGCTCTGAATAGCGTAGCCTCGGGGGTAAAACCCCATGTGGGATCAACAATTATTGTCCTGGCCAGCCATAAGAATTGTGCTTGACTTATGATAAACATTCAAACAATCAAGACAAAACAGCAAAACATTGTGTCTTTTATGTCTTCAAGTGTATGCAAAAACTTTTTACATCAAACAACACACTTTTTGGAGTCTAAACAGTCTGCAAACACACTGTGTCCTCTTGTCACGAAAAACAGTCGAAAAATCAGATTTGGTCACAGCAAAACAAATTCACAGATAGGAAAGATTGCACTAAGGTTGCAGAAACGCGTCTGTGTCGGTTAAAATCGCGTCTGTGTCTGATAAACGCATCTGTGAAGTACAGAATAGCGTCTGTGTTTTTATCAGCGTCTGTGTCGAACATAGACACGTCTGTGTCAGAAAATCGCGCCTGTGAAGTATACAGGCGCGTCTGTGTTCACAATTGCAAAAAAAACTGTTACAGTCCCAGCAAACATCAACAGAAAATCTCATAATCACGTCTGCGTCAAACAGAATAGCGTCTGTGTATTAAAACCGCGTCTGTGAAGTATACAGAGGCGTCTGTGTCAGGATTTGAAAAGTTTAACAATCAAGCAAACAAAGAAATCAGTTTCGGCATACTTGAGCTTCCTAGGTTGTCTCTTCAGATTTCATCTAGCATTCAGCCTGTTCTAAGGTCTTACACAGTCCATCATTGCTTCATACCTCATTTTACATTCAGACTTGTCTAAACTTGAGTCAAAAGGTCACTTGCTTGTCCTCATCATACTTTGTCAACACACTACAACACTTTGCTAAGTGGTCCCTCATCAAGGTTTCTTACCTTTGGGTCTCATTTGGTCTTACTTAGAGTCAAGGTCAGCTTACCTCATCAAGAGAAACTATCCTCTCTTTGGAAGTCACACCTACTCTACTACATACATACTTGGTCTTACACTTTGGACATTGCAAGTAAACTTCAGATTCATTTACATTCCATACAACTCTTAGTCTTACATACTCTTGTCATTTTCGTCTAGTCTCTCACATATTGCTAAACACCTAGTTCATGGTTGAAACCCGTCTTCAAAAATCTAGGAGAAAAGCTAAAGAAGCTCAAGGGTCCGTAAACATGAGTTCTTATGAGTATGACAATGATGTCTTCTACAATCCTGAGCACACTACATTACCAGACATGAATGTTTATAGACACAATCCAAATATGGAAAGCGCAAACGCTATACACAACGCTACACACAATGATAATGTGGACAATTCTTCAATACTATCAGCAGACATACAAGAATCTATAATGGATCCTCAATTCAATAGATTGGTTGAAGAGATAATGAGGAGAGATCGTCAATATTTCCTAAACATGATGGCACAAAGTGGAGCTAAAATACCACAGGATTTTGACTTATCTCAACTTATGGAAAGTAGACCTTCACAACAAACTCAACTTAATAGTGGAGGACCAAATAATATGATGCCGGAGTCACCATCAGTTTTGCTTCAGAAACCAGCAATCCCACATACACAAGCTCAAATGCATGATACTTACACTCAAAGACCATCATGGAGGCCCTATGCTCAAACACATGCTCAAGATATGGGTCAACCAAGACAAATGGATACTCAAGGACTTCCTCAAAATTTTGACACAAGGAGACCTCATGCCAAAATTGGGGGCAACACAATGGAAAATGAAAGGCCTATTGAATATGGTTTATATACACAAAACAGATATGGGGTCCCTCAACAAGAAATTATGCCAAGTGCTCCATACATGTCGCAACAATATAGACCTCCATATGGACATGTCTATGATCAGTATCATCCATACATGCAACAAGCTCCTCCTCAAATGGGTGTTTCAAACATGGGATATGCTACAAGAAATCCATCTCCTCCCAAAAATAATTTGGAGCAACAAATTAGAGATCTACAAAAGAAAGTGGAAGACATGGGCACATCAAAACCCACATATACTATGAGAGATATATGCCCTTATCCATTTGATAAGAGCATTCCAATGCCTCCGTTTCCTCTGCACTTTGTAACACCAAAATTCGATAAATATAGAGGGAGAGGAGACCCCAAGGCACACATAAGACAATTCTTCACAGCTTGCATTGAGGTAGCGGCAGAAGAAACATACTTGATGAGGTTGTTCCCACAGAGCTTAGGAGATCAAGCGATGGAGTGGTTTTCTCAATTACCTCCTGGTATTAAGTCATGGGGCGACTTAGCAGAAGCATTCATTCAGCATTTTTCTTACAACATTGAAACAGATGTCTCAGTTACTACCTTGTGCAATACGAAACAAAAAGAAGGAGAATCTTTTGCATCATTTTTACAAAGATGGAGAAACTTAGCTAGCAGATGCTCTTGTGAAATCCCGCAAAAACAAATGGTGGAAATGTTCACACAAAACGTTAACAAGGCTATTGGTTATGATCTCAGAAAAGCTTGTTTGTCTACATTCAAGGATGTCATTGAAAAGGGCCTAGCAACAGAAAAGGTCTTGATTGAACAAGGAGTTATCAAACTATTCAAAGAAAACAAAGAGGACTTCAAAGGAAAGGAAAAACCAAAATTTTGGAACAAGAACAAGAACACAGTTAATGATGGTGTTGTTGATGCCAACACAGTGAGACCAAAGTTCGTCTTTTCTGGATCAAGTTCTACCAACAATCAAGTGAACAATCAAACGGCTGCTAAACCACGAAGGAAGTACACTCCATTGGGAGAACCACTTGAATCAGTATTCAAAAAGCTTGTAGCAAACAAAGTGATCACGGTCCCAGATTTTCCTCCATATGAACCAAAGGTAAAACCGAATTGGTGGAATGATGATGAATATTGCGAGTTTCATAAGAGCAAGGGTCATAAGACAAGTAATTGCCATCGATTGAAAAACATTGTACAAGATCTCATTGACAGAGGAGATATTGAGATTGAGGGACATTCATCTAACCAAGAGCATGAGGTGTTTAAGGAACCATTCCCAAAACATGACAAGGGAAAAGGCAAAGTCACAGATGATCAAGCCAATTACACCAGAACATCTTACAATTATGATTCCACTATTAATCACATCTCAATGGACAATCATATTTCTACCATTACTATCAAAAATAAAAATCCTGAGAATCCTCCTCAGCGACCTAAAATTGTCCTAAAAGGTGTGGGATCTTCGTCCACATCTACCTCCGAATGTCATGTTACAACCCGTCGAGGTAAGATCACATTGCCAGGTACCTCTACTAAGAATACCAATCTTCCGTCAACTAAGCCTGAGTACGACCTTGTAGAGCAATTAGGGAAAACACCCGCACTCATCTCTATTCTTGAGCTCTTACGTATGTCTCCTGCACATAAAGCTGTCCTTGACAAAACCTTGAGAGATACTGCTGTCCCTACTGATCTGAACGTGGACCAGTTTCAAGCCATGGTGGGATATTTATCCGTTCCACACTCCCTCACATTCACAGAAGCCGATGACGCCTCCATAAGTCAGCCTCATAATGCACCTCTACATATTGAAGCCTTCATACATAAACACCGAATAAAACGAGTCCTGATAGATGGAGGAGCAGGTCTTAATATTTGTACATTGAGCACCATCAGACAATTGGGATATTCTAACAAAGCTGTGAATTCTACAAACAAAATTACCATCAAGGCATATGATGATGAAGAGCGTTCATCCAAGGGCACAATCATTTTACCTCTAAGAATAGGGCCAGTCACAAAAGACGTGATTTGTCAAGTCCTGGATCTAGACCTCACATATAACATATTGCTAGGACGTCCGTGGATTCATGAAATGAGAGCGGTCCCATCAACATACCATCAGTGCATAAAATTTCCTCATAATGGAGTCGAGGTAACGGTCAATGGTGATCCAAATCCATTCATATATTGCAATAACTTGAGATCACATACTGAGACTATCATTCCTAGCAATCATGAGGCTACTCCTTCTTCAGCATATATTGATCCTGAGTCATTAAAGCCCTCGACATCCAAACAAGGTGAACTTAGAGCCAAGTTTCAAGACAAAGGCATGGGAGAATACACTCTGAATCAAACAATGTTCTTACGACAAGTCATGAACTCCCCCAAGGAATATGGGAGGCCACATCCTAATAAGCAAATCTCCATCATGCTACTCAAATGGGATCCTACCGTCTTTCAAAAATGGGGCGAACTAGAGGAAGAAAATTTATATAAAATGCTATATAAGGACGCTGAAGATGATACACATGATCAAATTATAATACCCTGTGAAAACTATGGTAAAGGTTTCAAAATTCTGCAGAGATTCGGGTATGATGGAAAAAGTCCTCTCGGACTACGCAAAGAAGGTGTCATGGAGCCTCTACAACCTGAGCTAACTACAAGAAGGGAACGCTCTAAGGGGCTTGGTTTTCTAAATCCCAAGATTCAAAACAAAAGAACAAAACAGATATGGCGAGTCAAAGTGGCTGAAGTTCAACAAGAGGATAATTATTCCACAGACTCCAATGAGTGGGAATGGGGTTCAGACAAATCCTCCAGCGACTATGAACTCAATGAGACATTTAGAGAGCCAGATGAACCTACAGAGGAGGAGGAGTTTTACAAGAAATTCAGAGTTGGTCAAGAACCGACCCATAAGGATCCCGCACAAGCTTCATTTCAAGGCCCTAGGTCAGGATCACATAGGATGAGGACACCTGTCCCTGAGGGTGCTACTAGTGATGATAATTTGGACTCACTCACGATCGACACTGATGAGGAGAGTGCCATTGACGACCTCGATGACTACCTTGACATACCTGAATATAACCACATCTTCACTATTAGCCTTGCGGACTCTAAAAACACTAAAGACCTTCCCCTCGTTCACCCCCAACTCATTGACTGGGATCAGGATGGACCACCACAGTTTGATACATTTCAAAATGACGAAGCTATTGTTGATTATCTTGGCATTCGCGATGATCTTCCTCTTGGAGACCATAAAGCAGGATACGCCATAGAGCTAAATAACATGGCATACTTTGGTGAGGGTGTCGGGCCTTCTAGTCGCAAAAATGTGAAAATAAAAACAAAACAAGGGTCTTATGGCGAAAACCACACTGTGGCGCTCTCCGACTCTAAAAAAGTAAAAAGAAAGGACGTATCTGAAGGTGAAAACCTCTCTGAGGCGCCCGAAGATGGAAGGCTTGACATTCTCCCAGCATCATACGAGGAAAAATCATCCATGTTGGTAGAGGAGACTATAAAGACAAACATTGGTACAGCAGAGGTTCCACACAACATATTTTTGGCTCAATCATTGACAGAGGCCGAGAAAGCAAGGTTCATAAGCTTCTTTAAGGAACGACAAGTCAACTTCGCATGGTCTTATGCTGATATGCCTGGACTAGACCCCGACTTAGTAATGCATCATTTAACAGTCAAACCGGGGGCAAAACCAGTAAAACAGAAATTGAGGAAAATGCATCCGCAGGTGGCATTGCTAGTCAAGGCAGAGCTGGAGAAATTACTAGATGTCGGATTCATACGCCCAATTGATTATCCTGAATGGATTTCCAACTTAGTACCTGTTAGAAAACCAGATCGCAGCATCCGAATATGTACAGACTTCAGGGATATCAACAAGGCTTGTCCGAAGGACGATTTTCCACTACCAAACATTGATTTAATTGTTGATCTCACAGCAGGCCATGAGATGTTATCTTTAATGGATGGATTTTCTGGATATAATCAGATCAAGATTGCACCTGAAGATCAACATAAAACATCATTCACTTGTCCATGGGGAACCTTCTGCTGGAATGTCATGCCCTTTGGGCTGAAAAATGCAGGTGCCACGTATCAACGAGCCATGACTACTATCTTCCATGATCTCATGCATGTAACGGTGGAAGATTATGTTGACGACCTTTTGGTTAAATCAATAGACAGAAATACACACTTGGATATACTTTCAGTTACTTTTGATAGGCTGGAAAAATACAAGGTAAGATTAAATCCAAAGAAATGTGTCTTTGGAGTAACCTCCGGGAAGCTCCTAGGATTCATTGTGTCTAAAAGAGGAATAGAAGTGGATCCAGCAAAAGTCAAGGCTATCTTGGACATGCCGCCACCCAAGAATATCAGTCAACTTCGGTCTTTACAAGGGAGAGTCCAGTCCATACGAAGATTCATAGCACAACTTGCAGATAAGTGCAATCCTTTCCAGCACCTGCTACACAAAAACATTAAGTTCAAATGGGATGAGAACTGTCAACAGGCTTTTCAGGCGCTCAAAGACTATCTTTTGAACCCGCCAGTTTTGATGCCACCAATTCAAGATCAACCATTGCTACTTTACATATCAGCTACTCCGACAGCACTGGGGGCACTCCTAGCACAGCAAATACCTGACGGCAAGGAAAAAGCAGTCTACTATATAAGTCGCACATTGGTGGGATATGAGCTGAACTACACACCAATTGAGCGTGCATGTCTCGCTGTGGTCTTCGCTTCACAAAAATTACGACATTACATGCTTACTCACAAGACCAAGTTGATTGCCAGAATTGATCCACTAAAATATCTGCTCAACAAAGCTACACTTACTGGGCGACTGGCCAAGTGGGTAATGATTTTGAGTGAATTCGACATTGAATACGTGGACAGAAAAGCCATAAAAGGACAAGCCATCGCAGATCAATTGGCAGATGCTCCCATGATAGATGATGTTCCTCTACAGTCAGAATTTCCAGATGAGTCCATTCTAACAATATCACCTGCAAAGCCATGGCAACTATACTTTGATGGCTCATACATACAGCATGGGGCAGGAGCGGGTATACTCTTTATAACTCCCCAAGGCGATTCTATACCAAAGTCATACCGCTTATCATTTCCTTGCACCAACAATATAGCGGAATACGAGGCATTAACAACGGGGCTAAGGATTGCAGTTCAGTGGAAGATCCAAGAACTTCGTGTTTTTGGGGATTCTCAACTTGTCATCCGTCAAGCAACTGATGATTATCAAACAAAGGATGAAAAGCTAATGCCTTACAAACAACTGGTAGATGATCTGAAACAACACTTTGCAAAGATAGAGTTTGAGCAGATACCAAGAGAACAGAATCGTGCTGCTGATGCCATGGCTACAATTGCTTCGCTCATTGACCTACCGCAAAATGAGACCTGCTATGAGTTCCTGGTGGACAACCTGCTGATTCCGTCATATGAGATCACTCCTACGGAAATGATATGTGTGGTTGGTCCTGAATCCCAGTTATATGGTTCCATATTCACATACCTTCGCGACAACATCTTACCTCCCGATTTATCGAACAACCAACGCCGCACTTTCATCCGCCAATCCTCCCGATACGTTATCCTAGCTGATATCCTATACCGACGAGGTCTAGATGGCACCCTCCTTAGATGTTTAGAGAGTGACGAAGCTCAGATTGCGTTACGAGAAGTGCACGAAGGGATATGTGGTCCGCATACTAGTGGTCCTACCTTGGCCAAGAAACTTATCAGGACTGGATATTACTGGCCTACTATGGAAAAAGATGCATATCAGTTTGTCAAGAAGTGTAAGCAGTGTCAAATTCATGGAGACCTTATACATGCACCAACACAGGAACTACAGCCACTTGCATCTCCTTGGCCCTTTTGTCAGTGGGGACTCGATCTCATAGGCAAGATTCACCCTCCTTCTTCCAACGGACATAAATTCATTATCACAGCCACAGAGTATTTCACAAAGTGGATTGAAGCCGTGCCTCTCACACAAGTTACTGGGAAACAAATCGCTACTTTCATCCTGAACTACATCATTTGCTGATACGGGATTCCTACTTCCATTATCACCGATAACGGGCGTCCTTTCAAGAACCAGGATGTTCGTGAACTCTGTGAGCGCTTCCATATCTCTCATCGTTTCTCCACACCATATTACCCCCAAGGTAATGGCCAAGCTGAGGCGTCTAACAAAACAATTCTCAAAATACTTAAAAAGACAGTCGACGACGCTGGCCGTAACTGACATGTCCAACTCAATCCCGCACTTTGGGCCTATCGTACTAGTGTCCGCACACCTACAGGAGCTACACCTTACTCACTTGTCTACGGTGCTGAAGCCATCTTGCCTATTGAGGTCGAGTTGCCTTTTTTACGGGTCTCCTTGAGAAACATAATCAACGATGAAGACTACAGGGTCTCTCGCTTACAAGAACTAGAACTGCTGGAGGAACGACGACACACTGCTTTTAATCATCTCAAGGCTTACCAACAACGAATGAGTCGCAGTTACAATCACAAGGTCAAGCCTCGCACATTTGAGGTAGGTGACTTAGTCCTCAGAGAGAACCCCAAGAATCAGCAAGATAGAGAAAAGAAGGGCAAATTTGAACCCAACTGGCTGGGTCCTTACATCATCACAGCAGTATATGGATCTGGGGCATATCAGCTCTCAACTATAGAAGGTGAACCCTTGGAGGATCCTATCAACAGCATGCACCTTCGCAGGTTCTACACATAAGCTCTTTTTGAGTATCCTAATGCAAAAATACAAAAAAAAAAAAAAACAAAAAAAATTCAAAAATACAAAAAAATTATAAAAACAAAAAAATCGTTACTTGGTGAAAACCTGGCAAACAGGCGCCTTGTGACAACAAAAAAATTGAAAAATCCAAAAAAGTAAAGAGAAATAATTTCGTCCAACGGTGAAAACCACTTCGGTGGCGCCCTGGGCAAGTACCATGGTGAAAACTGGGTCACCAGCGCCATGCGTAGGGACTTTGCTCCTCCCTCCTTCAGGATTCACTTTCATCCTTTCATTTTGCACACACTCACAACTTATTCGCTCACAATAAACTTACCCATTCCCATCATGGCTTGTTATTGATCTACCCAAGATTGGTTAGCCATCCATAACCCTCCCCTTTCACTCCCTTTTCCATCCATAATAAATCAGATCCTATCTGTGACTACGGCCAATTCCTACGTCTAGTAATGGGTGTGGAACTGAGAACATCACATGTTTCGAGGAGTACAGTTTCTTTCAGCTTTCTTCAGTCTATCCACGCACAATCCGCAATAAAGCAACATTTGCATCGCAAATCCGCAATAAAGTTTCGTCTTCTCCACAATAAAGTATCAGTTTCATGGATTCAGTCAGTTTCCAAGGAGACACAACAGCAACAATAGGCTTCAACAAATCAAATCTTTTAATAGACTCAGACAACATATGGTTCAGTGCTATCTATCCTTTCTGTGAAAGTGAACATTGTGACCACAATCGAATAAGACTTAAACAAGTGACAAGAGACACTAAACTTGAGGACTACAGTAGATGTTGGTGTCGAGTCTTGGTTTTCTTTTGATTTTATCTTTTTGGTGACATGTCTTTTAGCTTTTCCAGGATGTCTTTGACTAGAGATTCTATCTCCAGGATGTCTTTGACTAGAAAGGCGAGGATGGGGTATCGTCACTTATTTGCATTTGCTGTCTGTGGATTGTCTTTTAGTAATGCTATGACTTGTCCAAGGATATGAGGACACTGTGAGTCTAGTATGAACTGGGGCATTCCTTGTTTGTGACTGTCTTATCTCCATGTAAACAGGTACAATGACTTTCTGGGCCGAACAAATGCCTCGATTGTCATAACGTATTCTGCCATAATAAAGCTCAATGATGATAACGCACAAGAAGCTCTTTCATGTTCATATCTTCTGTCTTCCATCCCCCTTTCTTGATTGACTTCCATTGTCCTTCTCGAGTTTGCGTAGCCCGCTATCACATGACTGAGTATAATGACACACCAAAAAAAACATTTGCATTTCATGTAGTTGCACCTACATCACCACATATAAGCATTTCATACATACATATAGATATCACAATTGCATCACATTCTGCATACAACACATGTTAGCACATCTCACATTTTCATTATGTAAATAATCATTTGCAGTATCATATTCATTTGCATTACATACATTTACATTTGCATCATGCATCACATATACAACATAAAAGAACAAAGATGTATTGCATTGCATCATATAAACATCTATATCATAAAACATGTATCACATAAGAACATCTCATCACATAAGGTACACATGCATATAGCTGCCGCAAAACTGGTGACTCATCTCATATATAATCAAATGTGTCATAATACAATGATGTCAAAAGAATCATATGGCTACAAAAGAATCACCCGCAGGTGTCTACAATACAATAATGGTACATATACTGATACAATGGGAGCCCACTATAGCTATGAGGAACTCCCTCCCTCGGAGCCGCCTCGCCTCGACGGAGTCTGAGCTGTAGATGGACCTGCCCCAGGATCCCCCTGTCTCTCTGGTGGTGGTGGAGGCCCCATAACCCCACCACTGGATGCCTGTCTCCTGCGACTCCCTCCCGTAGCCGTCGCTGTGCGCGACGATCTATGGAAGCTCCTAGCCCGCTGATCTGCTGGCACGACTGCATAGTATAGATCCCTCCAGTAGGCGATCTCCTCTCCGGCTCGCAAAACATATGCGTAGCCTGCCCCTGCATCCTCTGCTGCCCGCCTACCTGCCCTCAGAGCTGTCTCGGCCTCGGTGTATCTCTGGATGGCCTGATCCCTCTCCCGCTCTGTATCTCGGACCCTGATCCTGAGGTGGTTCCTCTCTCGAACCAAATCCTCAATCTCATCTGCCTGGCCCTGGCAGATCTCCCGCAGCCTAAGCACCTCATCCTCCTCAGAGTCTCCGCTCTCCGTCCCTGCCTGTGGCTCCTCCTCTACAGGTGCCTGTCCCTGTGCCTGTATAGGTACCTGTGGCTGCACCTGTCTCTGTCCCTCTGGCTGCACCTGTCTCTGTCCCTCTCTGGGACGCTGTGCTGCTGGCACCTGTAGGGGCAGTCCACCCCGTCCTCTCACCACTGGAGCTGCTCTCTCCTGTCCTCCCTCCCTCCGAGGTGCTACCCGTCTCTCTCCCACCACTCCCCTCCGCCTCCGCCGGCCCCTACCTCCATCCCCTCCTCCATCATCATCCTCTCCTCCACCCTCTCCATCCACGGGTTCTGCTGGATCTGTCAATCTAGGAAATGGATGCTCTGCCCAGTACGCAGAGTACTCTGCATCCATCCCTGCATCATCTACCTCTGGCCACATGTCCCATGGCATCGACATCATCTCCGCTAGCTGCATCACTGCCTGATCATATGATAGCAGTGGGCCAAACTACACCTGATCTCTGACCGTACGGGCATACATGCCCGAGCCTCGGGGCATCCTTTGAATCCTGCCATACTGCCTGCATACCCTGTCCACCAGCTGTCTCTCTAATATATAGGGCGTCCGCCCAATCAGGTACCTGCTCCGGAAGGTGTAGGGCAGCTCCAATGCGTCGTCCTCCCACTCCTCGCACCCCAGGTACGGCCTCCAGATCACCATGTCAATGCCATCAATGACTCTCCTCCAGTGCTCCAATCTCCCAATCCGAGGCTGGGATGTAATCATGGCATATAGGTGCACAAAACTCTGTCCCTGTCCTCTGCCTCTGAAGTGAATCGGCCGTGTGATGGGAAGGTGCTCATAGGCCCACACCTGCAAGAGAGTCACACCGCAGCCCAAACCCACTGATCCATGATATACAAACTGATGCAGCTCATAATACAAATGTGCTAGGACACATGGCCCCCATGCATACCTAGTGTGCTCTGCCATCAGCGTCTCCAAGGCCCCTCCCTAGCCCACTGCCAATCCTCGTGTGGCCCTGTCTGGACACAAATATCCACTGATGACTCCCCCAACAACTGCCGGCAATGCTAATCCTGTGGCAGTCATGGTGTCCCAAGCTACATGACCTGCTCGCATCTCCAACTCAGGATCCTGAAAAACCCGTCTCAAGGCCTCCCTGTCACCGTCACGGTCGTAGGGGATCAACTCTCCATCAATAGGAACATGTAGAATCCTATATACATCCTCTAATGTCACTGTCATCTCACCCATCGGCAGGTGAAACGTGCATGTCTCTGAGTGCCATCTCTCGGCCAACGCAGTTAGCAACCCCATGTTTGCCCGAAACTCGGGCACATAGAGCATATGTGTGAGACCCATCTCCTCAATGGAAATCATGTCCTGGATAGACAACTCTGGTCGCAGTCTCTGAGTCGACGGGAATCTCTCCCGTGACTCCAACATCGGCAAATACTCCTGCAGTCAAGCAAATCAATCTTGTCAGTTATCGTGGCATTCACTGTTTATCACAAAATGCTACTCGCTACCTAAATGCATATGGCTATCTACCCTAGTGACACTCACTGTTCATCACAAAGTGTTGCTATTTATCCTAGTAGTGCTCCCTGTTCATCACAAAGTACTACGTGTGTGACATTCCCTGTTCATCACAAAGTGTCACTCACATTCGCACTCCCTGTTCATCACAAAGTGCTGTCTATCCTGGTGCTCCCTGTTCATCACAAAGTGCCTTGATCTATCCTCATCTTCCTAGAGGACCTGCTTGAGTGTATCCTCTCAGCAGCTTATCCAATCGACAGCGTATGTTCATCACAGAACTGCCGATTTGACCTAAAGGACTAAAACCATGCATTTAAACACACAAACGCACTGTTTCAACACACACGCGCTTTTAACTCATAAACGCGCTTATAGACTGCATACACGCGCCTATGCAACACAGACGCGCTTTCTGAACACAAACGTGCCTATGCCAGACACAAACGCGACCAGGGAACACAGACGTCCCTACATGACATAAACGCTACTAAAAATCACAGACGCTGCTACATTTCACAAACGCGTCCGCATTCAACACAAACGCGGTTCCAGGCACAGACGCGCCTGGATCCGACACAGACGCGCCTGTTGGACACAGACGCGCCTGGCGCTGACACAGACGCGGTTGTGCATTTTTGCACTTTTAAACTATCCTATTCCTAGCGCATTTATTGCTCTTAAACATGCATTTATGACAAAACTCGAAATGCGTGAAAGTACGAGGAGGTTTTCGGGTACTTACCGGCTCTCCTGCATCTGCTGGCCTCTGGAATCGGCGGACACGGTCGAATCTATGAATGAATGCCATCGCTGCTGACTGCTGCTGCTCTTTTCTCGCTCTGCACTGTGATCTTCTAAGGGTGTGGATGACAATGAGGATGTCTTTTGCCCGTGGTCTATCTTATAGCCTACCCTAGCCCTGCCCTTCATTTCCCGAGTCAGTCTTTCTAATCCCGTGACTTTGTCACTTTATCCTGCCATTCCATTCTGGCCTTTCTTTCTTATCGAGAGATTGTCTGCAATCTTTCCAGACTTTTTCATCCAATCTCTCGAGGGGGCATATAATTCCTTATTCTGGGGCAACTCTGTATCAGTTCATCTTATCTTCTTTGAAACAACGCGACAAGCCGCATTGTCTCAAAGAGGGGCAAAATGTAGACACCCAAAATTGTCATGTCTAATTAAATAAATATTTTATTTATTTAATTATCTAAGCCTAATTCTTCTATTAATTAAATAAATTTTTATTTATTTAATTAATTAATTTATCTTCTTCTAGCCTTATTTCTCATTTAAATAAATACATTTATTTATTTAAATTATCCCTTTCCTATATTAAATAAATATTTTATTTATTTAATTATCCTACTTCTTCTATTAATTAAATAAATCTTTATTTATTTAATTAATTCATTATCTTTTTCTACACATGACACATGTCATTCATCTCTTATTTCCTACACTACCTACCTCTTTCATTATTTTGGTATTTCTTATACCTACCCTTTAATCCTAGCCGACCTCCTTTTTACACCTCTCAATCTTAACCCTCCATTTCTCATTGTGTCTTCTATTTAAGGAGATGCTTTCTTCATTGACAAACCCGAATGACTGATTTTGGAGGACTTGGCTACACTACAATTCTACTTGCAACCACATTCCGTTCTTTATTGAGCTCTTGTGCACATAAAAATCTGAGAGCAAGCATATCAAACAAGATCAATGGAGATAGGAAGAATGGAGATCAAAACCCTAGTGGACATGTGATGGTATAATCTTTGTGATTTTGAGTTATTTGCATTGTCTTAGGTTATCTTCATATGTTATGGTGGATCTTTGTTCATTGTTAGGCTAGGGTTTGGTGGTTGAATCCATTTTAGTCTTTCAATATTGTTGTTTATTGCTATCCATTTTCACCATATACACTAACTATAATCATTGCATGTTTAACAACACAATGGAAGTCTATCATAAGTTTTCCTAAGAGTAACCAACGAAGATTAATTTTCATAGATTATATTAACACCACAGTTAATCCATTTAATTAAACAAATTGAACTCTTAAGTTTAAAACTACACATACATCCAAATTTCATAATAAAGAAATAAAAGTATTCCAATGTATCCAATTTCCATAAACCATTTAAACATAAGATCAAAACAATAACATTCATTTCACTGACATAACAATATTACAATATCCATAAATACATGGCTTCCAATAATACCACTGGTTACAAAGATACAATATCAAGGTTACATAAAAGTCTGATACAATGATCACAAGGTCTCACTGAACAATGATCTCGAACAAGAGCTGATACATAAACCACGATCCAAGAAACACCAGCGAAGCCTTTCCTCGCCTGAAGATACAATCCAGAACATCCGATGGGAAGTGGCACTACCACCCGACCATGTGATCCCGAAATGGAACCACCCCACCGTGCTAGGAGATAGTAGAAAACCCTCAAGCAAGCAAAGCAAGACAAGTACAAAAGGAATACAAGACTCTGCAACCATCCATGTAACACAACTCACAAAACACTAGTGACTCTAAGAAGAGAGTGTCATCGCATAGCTTGATGGTTACCATGGTACAACCTCCATAGGTCCCGACCCCCATACTCGGGTTTCTCTTGGTAACCTCTCCCAAGCCTTCGGTTCCAACTAAGTCTCATGCAGACCCTACCAATCCTTTTGTGAAGACAAGGTGGTAAGTTTGCCATTCCAGGCCTTCTCATAACATCATGAGCCGTGTACAAGCACTCATCTATGCACGAGGCACATTTATCTTAATTAATATTTAAATCTACCCACCCCCTAATCAATTATTAGGTTATCACTTTTTAACTAACTTTCGACGGGTTATCCTGTCATCCACTTTGGGCACGGCCCCCACTCGAAAGCCACTCTCTCTCTTAGGACACTAATAGGAAATGTTTCTCTCTACGAGAACTCTATGGCGAAACAGGCAACCATAAACAATCTTGACAAACACAGGTGATGGATACACAAATACCAACCCAAGAATGACCATTTGGACAAAGACACACAATGGCTCATATCAAATAGGTTATACAACAACACCTGGTCTAGGAGAAATAATATCATAGGACACAATGACAATTTAATCAAAATTGCAATAAAACTTGACTGAGAACACATTATACGCAAGATCCTATTACAAGCAATCTTTCCTTAAAAACAGTCAAAGCATAAATGACATGCAATTTACAAATTTCCAGATAACAAAAATTTACAACTTTTAAAAAAAAAAAAATTCACTTTGTCATTTGTCCAAAAAGATTTAAAATACAAATAATTCTCCTAATGTATTTTCAACATATTCGTTTAAATTAACATTCCAAACTGTAATTAAATAATATTTAAAATAACATTTAAAATATTATAATAACTACCAAAAGAAACACAAACACACACACACACACACACACACACACACACACACACACACACACACATATAAACTCATATATGAATATACATATATTTATTTATATACATACATATAATAATAATTTTTAATTTATTTAATCCCCTGGGTCCGAAACCCGAAGCAGTGGATAGGGTTTAAAAATTAATTAAAATTATAAAAACCACTTTAATCATTGCAAAAAGGTCTGTCACGGTAGCCTATGCTACCGCGGTAGCTAGTACTACCGTCCGTAGCTAGTACTACCGTCCGGTAGCACTACTACTGCAGGTAGCTGCTACCGTAGGTAATAATTTTTTTTTTATATATATATATATTTTTAATTTATATATATATTTTTAATTATTTTATATATATATATTTTTTAACAGAAAAATAATTAATCAATATTTTTTTTTTAATAATTTCATTTAAAATTTTTTTAGCAACAATAATAACAAAAAACAATATTTTTCCCATGATTCCATTTTAACAAAATTTCAATCCTTCTTCATTTAAAAAAAAATAAATTTAATTAACCTAAATAAATTTAATGTATAATTAAATTTATTTCCTTAAGGTAATTAAAACCATTTCTCAGGTAAATACCCTTTTTACACAAATCTTGCAAATTTTCCATGCATCCTAAAATCCAACAAATTTTCTATAACAATTTTTCTAATTTTCACAAAATTACATTCTTTCCACAAACAAGAAATACACATCAGGCATGAATTTTTCAAACACAACTTGAATTCACTAGAAGAGAGTTTTGGATTTGACAATTATTTTACACACACATCAAGCAGAGAAAAATAGAAATATTTTTAATAAAACACAAAACTAAGAATTCATCCAACCTGGTATAGCTTTCCTGGAAGAATTTTGTAGAAGAGCCCTAATCCCTTCAATAACTTCCAATAAATTTTCTACACCTAAATTCTTGACCTGTTCCTGTGTGTTCCTGTCTGTGTTTCTAAAATAAAGACCTAACCCCTATTTAAACTAAAATTCTAGGTTCAATAGCTTTTTCACAAAAAACCTAAATTTAGAATAATAATAATTTATTTATTTTATTTTCTAAATTTATCACATGCAATAATTAAAAAACATTATTCTTTCTTTACTTTTCTCATGCACATTAATTAATTTTCTAAATAAAGAATTAATACAATAATTTAATTCCAATTAATTCCTTTTCTAAATAAAGAATTAAAACAATATTTAAATTCTAATTAATCCTTTTATTCATTTATTTAATTATAACTTTAGAAAATAATAAATATAATTAATCTAATTTATTTTTTTAAAAATAAAAATATATTTTTAATACCATGCAGCTTAATTTAATAATTTCTTTAATTAACTAAATTTATAATCTCAATGCATAAACAATACAATAACGAGATAATTTCATAAACTTAATTAATTAATTAATTAAATCCACTAAAACATTCAAATTAAACAAATCTCAAGCAATTACCCATAAAAGATAAAATGACAAAATACGAAGACCGAACTAATTGATAAAATGACTAACTGACGACACTCATACGAGTGTAACTGAGTAAAAATAGGGTCAACTACTATCTCCTCCACTTCCATCGAAAAATATAAGGCACACTCAGACCTGTGAAGCCAGGTGGAGACGATACCCCGTACCTACCTGGTACTTGTACCTGCAATATCTTGCATCACCGAACCACACATGCATATATATATAATATAGAAAAACACGACAAACACACCGATGAAGGAGAATCGCGACATTCCATGTCTCACCGAAATGAGTGAAGGAAAATCGTCCCCTTGCATCCAATACACTCGCAAACACACAACATATAATTCCACATTGCATAAATAAAGTAAAATGTCAGTACATAGCAATAATACATAAAATGCCATAAATCACAAGTACTAAAATATTGCAAATAAATTATACATCTCATCTCCAAATAAAGCATAATGTCATAAAAATCTGAATAATATGTCATGGTAATGTATCCACTAAAAAACAACCAATAACAAAATATGTGTCTAATGAGTTCAAACTAGTAGGGGTACTACAAGAATTCTCTCTCTTCTTTTCATAGTGGCTTGAAAAGTTTTAAAATAGCCCCATAAAGCCGATTTTCGCATAACATTGTCACCCAAACCCAACAATCCTTCCTTGATTTGCATAGCCAACAGTTTATCATAAGCCCATTGGAGTTTCCAATTCCAAGGATCTCATTCATGAAATAGAGTGCTAAACAGACAATTAGAGATCCAAACTTGAAGACATGTTTCATATATCTTGCTTTATCTTCTTCAAGTTTCTCATTAAATCATTGAGAAGTACTGTACAAAGATCATACCTTTTGTCTTCCTTTAACATTTCATAGGCTACAAATATGGCCGTGCCAGAGATAGAATTCAGCCTGCTCGATTGATATACCTTGTATCCAATCACCATTGAGGCAAATCTAACATCGTTCTCAATAATATCATTGATAGTCATTGATCGGTTGTCAAACTAATATTTGGTAATCTTTGTCAGCGTTGTATTCTATATTTTCCTTAATCCGGGGACTTAACTGGTTGCTTTTAAATAGGTAACTGCTTCAATGGCTTGCTTGGTGATCTTATAAGGTTGATCCAACCACATGAATTCATTGTGAACTCTTCTTAGAATGTAACAGACCCATTCTTCTTCATCGAGCACCAAAAAATGAATAAGTTGTACAAAACCCTTATCCTGAAGTGCCTTGAATTCAGGCTTCAGATTTCACACAGTATCTGACAGATGCTTGTTGTAGAATGAAAGCATATCGACATTGCCCAATTCTTCGATGCTATAGTGGATATAAGCCCTAATATCCTCGTTATGAAGCACACCATATGGGACTAAAGAAAATGCTCCTTCCAGATCATCTTCAATAGATTTAAATGGATGCCTCTTGAATATAGGTTTTGCTCTCTCAAAAATTTCCACCACCAAAGGAGTCGCAACACCAGATACAAATGCCATGTCAAATTTAGGGTATGAAAAGATTGCTCGCAAATGGATAAATACCTCTTTTGATCTCAACGAGATGCTAGAAATCTCTGAATGATCGCTTCTAGATCGATTATCACAACTCAAACTTGTTCGCCTACTCTTTTGCTCTTACTCTTCATTCGCAATGTGATAAATGAATGACTGAAATTCCCTTTTTAACCTCATTTTGAGTTGTAATAAATGCTCAACCTTAAAGGCTTTTGGCTACACCGTTTTTCATCATTTTGTTCACCGGATTATCAGACCGCCATAAATCTACCGGTTATCAACTGCATAACTAATCTCTTTGATCTGCAACCATCCTTGATCGGTTACAGATCTCTGCAAGGGGGGGGGGGGTTTCTAAAGATCTACATGATAATCTACCCCCTAAGGCAAAAATACCCTAGTTATCGGATGAGGTTCCAACACCAAATTTAGGTGTGGAGCCATTTTGCACATTTGAATCTTCTTTTTTTACCCACATATTCTTATGTTGATCTCTGATTTCATCTACCTTTGTTTTGCCTTTCTTATCTTGATTGTTCTTGTTCAACGAACCATTGTTGATTTTGCAATATCTTACAATATGACCTAGTTTGTTGCATGCATGACAAATAACATTCCTTTGCATAGGCCTGAAGTTCATTTGATTTGGTCTCATCCTACATTGGTTAGATATATGTCCAAACATCCCACAAGCACATCATATCTTGTTTGGAAAATTATTTATCACTCTTCTGCACATATTTGACTTATGACCAAAGTTGTTGCATATGAAACATTGACCAGTAAAGGTAGGACCATTGTTCATATTATTCATCATCCCATTATTCATCTACTTCTGCATTGATTTTCCATATGACCAATTTTACCACAAACAAAACATTTACCATTGAATTTATAGGCATTAAGTTGTCTTACCGGAGGTTTCTTGTTCTTTTGCTAATGATTGCTTTGACTAGAACCAGAGGATTCTCCTTTCTCAAATCCAAGTCCTCACATGTCTTTTGCATGTCTCTGACTTTCCAGCATCTCATCTAACCAGGTTGAACTAGTTTTGAATTTTTCTTTGTACTCATTAGCAGTAGTCAACTCATCTTTGAGAATTATGATCTGCCTTTCAAGTTCTTGCCCATCATTCTTTGTTTGCACCAATTCAAGCTTCAACTGATTATTCTCATATGTCAATTTGCAACATTCATCAGATCTGTCCTTCAATGATTGAGTCAGGGTTTTTTCATTCTTCTTTCGGTCTTCAATCTCCTTAGTCAACTTCATGACAATAGATTGGATCTCATTCTTCAAAAATGCATTCTTCCTGACCAACTTCTCACATTCATCAGTCTTATCTTTTAAGACTTGATTGTCAACACTTTGTTCTTCTTTCTCATTCATCTTATCTATCAGCTCCTTTCTCTTTTCTTTAGAAGCGTTCAATTGATCCTTCAATGTCTTAATGAAGTCTTCGGCTGCATTCAGATTTCTTTTTTAGGCTACTCTTTTCCTTCATTGCTGCATCAAGATCTTTAAGTACCACACTAAGTTGTCTCTACAAACCGAAGTCCATTGATTAAATATTCCAGATCTTCCTCTAGCTGTTAGGCTTCTTCCGAGGCACAAGGCTCTGATACCAATTGTTGAAATCAATGAACACTGAGAGGGGGGGGGGGTGAATCAATGTTTTGGAATTTACAAATTTATAAAACTGATTCTTTAATCACCAGATGCAAAGAACATAAACTATAATGCAGAAACACAAAGCAAATAACCACACAACCATAACACTAAAATTTGTACGTGGAAACCCGGAAAGGGAAAAACCATGGTGGGATTGAGTACCAACAATATTATTATACTATGGCCACTAGTAAAACAATTTTACAAAAGTGGAATGCACTTGCATTTAGCCACACTGCGTAGAGCTCACTACTCAATTACAAAACAGGGTTGCAACCCCGGAGGACTCACTGTCCTACAAATGAGATATAGAAGCAAACACAATGTCTGAACTAGAGTATAGCATCTACAAATGCTAGGAATCTGTTTCAGTTAGGCTCAAGAATGATCTGCTGTCGTTGCTCTGAAAAACTACTCTGTTTTGCTCTGCTACCATGTACCAGATCATAAAAAATTAAGATGTGCACGTGAAACTACGCTGAATCACTTCCAAAACAATTTTGCATACTCTCACTCCCTCAAAATCATCATTCAAGTTGGTCTTATCTATCCACACCACCAAAATAGATCTTCATCAAGTCGGCTTCACAAAACTGCAAAATATGAAATGTATAGTCTCATGTCAGCTCAATCCTTCTACAAATCCTTATTCCAGACCTAAAGCATATGATCACATGCTTCCCATAGGTTGGCCCAATTACCTCGAACTCATCAATATCCACTAGAATCACCTCAAGGAATCTAGACCACAGGCTACACCATAAAAAATAATGATAACTTTGTTCTTCCTTCAATACCAGATATTGGACCAAGAAACTTGTTCTAGAATCAACACTAGAGGCTAGAATTGCCTGATAAGATACCTCACACATCCAATCAACTAATCCAATCACCGCAACCAAAATTGCATCACTAGAAATGAATAATGATTACCGGACCTATACACTGTGTTCCACCGACCAAACTTATGCTTCATGAATAACCAAACTTACTGAAGACTTCCGGTAATCCCAATCTCCATATATTAGATAGGATTACTAGGCTGAGTTGCCATCAATGACAACCTCTTAGTAATCTCATGCATCAAACACCATCAATCTCCATCAGAGCATCATCGAAACAATGTCTTTGGCCAACACTCTCTAGTGGAGAGAAAGCGTTGAAGAGAAACATGACACCATCTTCTTCTCATACACATACTCTAGTCCAAGGGGGGAAAAGATAAAAATGTTGGTATATGAATCTCTCTAGATCCTCCTTATTCTCCTGGAGCTTATCATAATCATCAACATATTTGTAGGTAAGGTGATGTTATGCATTTTATTCATGATGTTTCTCCTCACATAATATTAAGCAAAAATGAAGCTTTAGATGATAAGGACCCTCCTTCCCAACCCATCAAAAAAGAGATGCATGATGATAGAAGAAAATTTCCCCACAAGGGATATCCCTTCATCATATACTTATCCCTTTGATTCTTCTAAGTGCCCTTACACTATAAATTTTAAATAAATCTATGATAATAGTCCTTCTTCCTCACAATTGAAAAATTCTTATAGGAGTGGTTATAATATAATTTCAAAACAAGGTTATAGTGGACAATAACATGGAAAATATGAATAAGGAATTAAAGTCCCTATAAAACCTCCTTCACAAGCCAGTACATAAGGTATAGGACATCCTCATCATTCACGTATGGATCATCTCCTTAAAGTTCAAAGGCTTAAGGTGTATTTTGCAAAAAATACTCTATTGTCCATCTAAATGTGCTTCTTCCTCAAATAATCCTTTATGAACATATCATAAAACTAATGATCATCATACAAATGGATGTTATGATTTTCAAAATGAAATACAAGGACTCATTGATAATAGAACTCTCAAAATAATTGAAAACAATCCCTGTCCTTCTAGCACATCTTGTCCTACATCTCAAGAGACAAGACCTACCCCTATTGACAATCAAGACAAATTAACTACAAGAATCTTTTGGAGATTGAATTATGATAAGAATGTTGTTTTTCCTTTCATAAGATATAGCAATAACAACAAAGAAGGTGATGAGTATTGTCTTGTTCATCATTGTTAATCTTATTCTCTTGGAAATTGTAAAGCTTTTAAGGAATTTGTTCAAAACCAATATGATTGGTTTCTCATAGCTCTTACAACTGATCTTGTAGTTTTTCTTGGTGAAGAGGTAGTGCCTTAGAACTCCATGCACCTTATCATGTTGCTCCTTACCCTATGGAACTAGTAGTTTAACCTTATTGGGGGCTCTTTGTCATGAGTAGTGATACATCTTAATTTTCAAATCATACTTCGACAGCAACATAATTCTTCCTTGCCTCCTTGCTTAGGGGGTAAGGATGGTATATTCAATCCTCTCTCCTTTTGAAAATTGCCTCCTCTTTTGAGTTGTATTTTGCACATCTTGATGAATTTTCTTGCATTGAATCTTCCTTCATGTGAGTACATGCACGTTCCTTGCTTAGGACCTTTTATTTTCTTTATGTGCCACATCTTTTATGTATAATATATCTTTGGAGGTTGTGTAATCCTTCTCTTTGTCCTTATGCTTGAGGGGAATTGATTTCTCCTATCCTTTCTAAGGTTCTACTTTTCCTTTGTTGAGTGGTGTTTGCTTATGATACAATGTAGTTCCTTGTGTGAAGTTGTTTTATTTCTCAAGGATTCTCTCTTATGCAAGAGGTGTGTATCCTTGTGTACAACCTCTTATTCACTTGGCAACGCATGTCTATTATAAGCAAACCCCTCACTTTGGGTCAAAAGTGTGTTATCCTTCATCAAGAATCACTTTTACCTAGTAATAGGAGGAAGACATGAATTCTTGTTCTCTTTTCATTCTTTTGGTCAATGATGTTAATTTTGTTCAAAATCTCTTCTTGGAGGTAGATGTCTTTGAGCAAAGATCTCTTCCACCTTCTCCTCCAAAAGATTCCCTTTACACTTGTTACAAGATATGTCTTTTACAACTATATTTTTCTTGCTTATAAGAGTCACGCCTCTTTAGCTTGGATTTATGTAAACATTGTTGCCTAAAGGATATCTAGTTGGTGTTGAGGTCTATATCCTTGTTTCTAGCTTCCTTAAGACATCAACATACCTCTATGTTGACATATTAAGGAGGCGGGGGGGGGGGGGGGGGGGAACATACATATTTCCCTCTTTGTACTATATTTTTTGATTTTGCATTTCTTATACAAGGTGTACATTCTCGAAACTAGATCTAACTCTTATACGAGATGTTTCATTCTAGAAACTAGACACATCCTTTTTATATGTCTTATATGGGGTATACATTCTCGATACCAGACCTAACACTTTTACGAGATGTTAATGAAACCAGACATATTTGTTTTTATTATATGTCTTTTACAACCATATTTTCCTTGCTTATAAGAGTCATGCCTCTTTAGCTTGGATTTATGTACACATTGTTGCCTAAAGGATATCTAGTTGGTGTTGAAGGTCTATATCCTTGTTTCTAGCTTCCTTAAGACATTGACATACCTATATCTTGACATATTAGGGGGGGAGGGGGCATACATATTTCCCTCTTTGTACTGTATTTTTTGATTTTACATTTCTTATACAAAGTGTACATTCTCAAAAATAGACCTAACTCTTATACAAGATGCTTCATTCCCGAAACCAGACACAACCTTTTTATATGTCTTATATGGGGTGTACATTCTTGATGCCAGACCTAACTCTTATATGAGATGTTCCTGAAACCAAACATATTTGTTTTTATTACATACATCTTATACAGGTTGTTGCACACTCGAAACCAGACCTAACTCTTAGACACGATGCTTAACCCTTGAAACCAAACAACAACATATATAGAAAGTGAGTTGACTAGAATAACACAACTTGCTAGACCTTTCAGCTCTTCCATTTTCAAGATGAGTAGAACTAGCATAACATAGCTTCCTAGACTAATCTCACTCTCCTTCTTTACATGAATCACTCAACATAACATAACTTACATTATCCCGTGAGTATTCATGTTCTCGTGGGTCACCCAACATAACATAGCTTGCTCCTCTCTTGCTCTTGTTTTCATGGATCACCTAGCATAGCGCAACTTGCTAGTCTATTACGTCCATGTTCTCTCTTTTCTTCTCCCCATGATCTCATACCTTTGCTATTTGTAGATCATGGTTCATCACTTGATGCATGCTCTTTCTCTTTTTATGTGACCACTTGTGTTATTGTGATAGCATTTCAAGAATGATATTAGTAGTTGAGACATTTGATTATTGAGGTCTCTTCAACTAGTTGACTTGGAGCCTTTTTTGTTTGTAGTATTAACCCCCTTTGTGTTGTGTGTCTTATGTCTTTGTTTTGATTTTTGTCTTTGTCTTGTTTTGTGTGTCTTTGCATGTGATTGTGTGATTTAAGATCCTAAGATTGGGGGCTTGGTTTCTCAAATTAGTGATGTCTTATCTCCTTATAATCTTGCTCCTAGTTGCTCCTCTCTCTCACCTTTCTACTTTACCACGAGTATTTGCATAGGCTCATACTCCCATTAAATCTCTTACTCCTATTAAAGTGGGGGCTAATTTTAGTGTCATAAATTATAATCAGTACAATTTACACCTCATGTTTGTGCTCCTACTTTAGTGTGTCCTGTCTCCATTCCCCCTAGGTTTGTTTTGGCCCTCTTTACTCCAACCTTGATGTCACCTGTTCACACCCTAAGTGAGCCCCATCTTGAGTTTCCCTTCTCCCATTTCCTATTTGTTGGTCCTCTTTTTGGAGGAAAAGGGCATGGAGTGCCTTGGTCCTAGACCAAGGCGCCCCAAAATGCCCTAGTCCCCCTTAAACATGACCCAATTTGAATATGGACAAACACTCCTCCTCGATGGATTTTGGTCCCCGTGGCCACACTTGATTGTTGGAGGTCACCCTAATTGGTAATTTACCTAGGGAACCTTATATAAAGACATTCGTCAAGCATTCATCATCATATAAAGACATCTGTCAAACATTCACTCCTATCCATAATATTCGTGCATCCGTCAAGCATTCATCATCAAGAATTTAAAAAAATTCAAGGCAACATTTTATCCTTCAAGCATTATGGAGCAAAGTTACATCAATCTTCATGCAAGCATGTGTGTTTGATTAGGTTTTTCATGTTCATGTGTTTTTCATTCCATTACATCCAACATTTGTGATTACATTCAAAGAGAATTACATCATCAATCTTTCTATCAACCATTGCAAATATGAGGTATATCTCCTAGCATTTACTTCAATATTTACATTATTCAATTCAAGGCTAATTCTCAAATCGAGGTTTGACCTAAGGCAAACACCTATCTACAATCCTTTGTTCTCTCTTTCCATGTATAGTGAATTGACTTAGGAACTGTACTTAAAGATTTTGATAGAGTTGATGACGACAAACAAGTTCAACTTTTGACAGATCGAAAATCGGAGGACGAAGACAAATCTCTACTAATTGGTCCTAAAACATCAACCCAAACTTTTTCGAACAAGTTCCAAATCTCTTCTTTTGCCTAGATCCCTATCCGTGGCTCTCTTGGATATCCACAACATTATGTTTTCATCAATTTACTTCAATTATCCCTTGTCTTACCCTAATTTCACAATTCACATCCAAATTCAACTAGAAAGAGGGCGCAAACTAAAAACCAACGAATCTAATCATAATTTCAACCCTTTCCTATTTGGATTGTGACTAGATCTATTGGATTCACCCCTATCAATGTATTGGTTTCTTAAGTAAGATTAGTGGTCTTATTATCTTAATTGATGAAACCCTAATTTTACACCATTATAGGTTCATCATGGTTAATTTGGTACAATGATGTGGATAATGCTACAATTTGTGACATTATTTTTAGGAAGTCTATTGAACTATGTTATGTTTTATTTGCATGATTTGGAGTGACATTAAGAAAATTGAAGGGTGTGTAGAGATCATACTTGTATAATCAATAAATCCCAACAAAATGACATGCTAAATGATAAACACATCATAAGACATCATGTCATATAATAGTATGCATACCCTGACATAATGGAAACATTAGGTTATGATTTAATGTGCATATGCCATCTAGAGCAATATTTAGGGCTCAAGCTATTCTCCATACAAAATGACATGCTAAATGCTAAACACATCATAAGAAATCATGTCATATACTGATAGTATGCATACCCTGACATAATGGAAACAACGGATTAGAGAACAAATGTGACGATGACGAATTAGACGCCAACAAATGTCCCTGATTTCCGTTTCCCGATTGTCGATGATATACAGCGTGAAGTTGAAATAAAATAAAACCTCAATACAAAAATTAAATAAAATAAAATAACCGTGTACAAAAATAAAATAAAATAAAATAACCGTGTCCAATATTTAGTAACTGCATATCAAACCCTTAAAATGCATGGAGATGTGTGTGTTCATCAGCTACGTTTCTATACAGAAAACACAAGTACAAATGTATGAAAAGGTCCTAATTCATCGAGTTAACAAAGAAAACAAATAAAAGATTGGAATCATTATCTCTCTTACAGTATTTAAGATAAAGATCTAATTTACAATTTGGAGCTCGAGTGGCATAGCGGCCAGCCAAGTGTTAACTGCATGCCATCAGTTTTACAGTTGTCCTTTTGCTAAGACTCCACCTACAATAACACTCAATGAAAATCGATAGGGATAACAGAATTCATTGGGATCTATTCCAGTCCATTAGAGATATGAATTCACTGCGAGCTTAATTCAGTGGGGTTTTTCTCAGTCTATTGCAGATCAATCTGGCTTGACATCTTTATTTTTTCCAATATACTCAATTTCAAGTTTTATAGCAAGTAATAAAGTCTATACAGAGTTTAAAACAGAGAAAAATGACATCAAGTGATAGGCCTCCTTATGGTCATATGCCATCAACAAAGGAGGATGTTCCAGGGAAGCCTCTTAGCATGGGGTCCAGTCTTATTGAGAAGGGTGCCAAAATGCTTCAGACCATGGCTCCTATCAAGCAGTTTCAGCAGGTATATATGTATATATATTTGTTTTTTTGAAAATCTATTCATTGATGTTGAAAGATATGTAAGTATTAATCATAATTTGTTTCTGACAAATGAAGAATCTTATGGATTCTTAACTTAAACACAGTTTTTATTTTGTGGTAGCATGTGTGCAGTTGGGCAATATATTCCCATGACATGAGCAGACAGATTGAAACACACCATTATGTTACAAGGCTCAATGAAGATTTTCTCCAATGTGCTGTCTATGATGCAGAGTCCAGTGATGCACGTCTCATTGGTAGGCTGTGTAATGGAAAATTATTTTTTACACAATTTTAGATTATCATTATTATTTTTCATAGATTTTTGGTAATGCCCATTATTGTAAAATTAAAACATGGATGCCTTAAAACACTGTGAATAAAAAAATCTAATCAATCTATCAGATTGATTAAATTGTAATCAATCATGGATGCCCATTTTGATTCAATGATAAAAATCTATGATGCATCTATTTTTCTTGTGGTTTCAGGTGTAGAATATATTGTATCAGATAGGCTGTTTGAGGCACTGCCTAATGAGGAGAAGCAACTTTGGCATTCCCATTTTCATGAGGTAGAGAAGCCTAATGAAGTACCCACAATAGATTCCTACTTTTATTTATTGTGTGTGGTTTCAGTATTGATGGTGAGATTGGGAATGTGATATACAGATTAAATCAGGCTTGTGGGTTAATCCTGGGGTACCTGAGCTAATTCAGAAACCAGAGCTGAAGAAACTTGCAAAGAGCTATGGAAAATTTTGGTGCACATGGCAGTTTGACAGAGGTATGTACAAAACTTTAAAAACAAAAAGGTTTTGTGGGCTTTTAGATTGTTCAAATGAAGTCTGTCACATTAGAAAAATTTAGTGCAATTTTTTTCATTTTTTGATTTTTAGGTGACAGACTACCCTTGGGAGTCCCTGCCTTAATGATGTCACCTCAAGGTGAGAATTGGGGTCAGATAAAGGAGGAGCTTATATTGAAAAGAGATGAAAAATACAAGATTTCTACACTGGAGAAAGCAGAGAGCAGAGTTGGGATTGAAGGGCCTGAGAAAATAGATCCCCTGGCTGACCATTGGAAAAAGAATGGAAAAGGGTGGGTGGTGGAAGCCAAAGAGATTGACATGATACTCAAAGCAGGGTCTCCCCTCTCAACTTTAAGAGCATCACAAACATAAACTTTCTGTACCATGTAACACATCTGAATGCTGCTGTGTTCTCTCACCTCTCTGTATAGTATAAGCAATTTTGAGTATATATGTTTTGAGATACATTTTTTTCTGGATGTTAGGTTGAGAGTAGATATTAGTAAGGTTGAGTATCCAAGTTATGTGATCTACAAGAGTTTCATGGTTGATAGCAGGGGATATCTGTAGGTGCCTCTTTAACTGTGGGTACATCTGTTATGAATGTTAACCTGGTTTTCAATTGGCTCTTTTATACATTCTAATAGACTATATATTGTGAAGGAAGAGATGGTTTTGTTGTGTAAATGTAGACCAGCTTATATTTTCCTGTTCTATTAATATTTACAGGGTGACATTAAGTATTACAGTACAAGATATGGAATTCTTTCTACCTGGTTCATTGAAAGAACAAAAGTTTGAATTATAGTTTCATTTATTAATGGTTATACATATTACTACTACTATCTATGTGTATAATATGAATACTGCAATTCTATTGAAGATAATATAGATATTGGATAGTAAAAAGTTATCTCTGACTATTGTTCTTTGTGTAATCATTGATCTTGATAATCTTTCATTTGTTCATATAATAATATTCACTAAAATCTATGACTATGATTCTTTGTGTAATCATTAATCTTGATAATCTTTGATTTGTTCATATGATGATATTTACTAAAATCTATGATTTAATATTATAAAAAAGTTATGACTATTGTTCTTTGTGTAACCATTGATCTTTGATTTGTTCATTTGATAATATTCACTAAAATCTATGATATAGTAGTTATGACTATTGTTCTTTGTGTAATCATTGATCTTGATAATCTAGTAGTTATGACTATTGTTCTTGTGTAATCATTGATCTTGATAATCTTTCATTTGCTCATATGATGATATTCACTAAAATCTATGATTTAGTACCAAAAAAAGTTATCATAGGTAGAGGGAATTGGGTATGCAAAATATAGATTTCCCATCTACAATAAAATCTACAATAATAAGTGCATAGGGGGTCATTAGGAGGGCAACATTGTGTTACATTTGTTATTTGCTCATAATAGAGGGTTTCAAATAGGGGGAAAAAATTGAGACTGAAGCGTCTCCTCATCCACGCGGAAAAATTGAGACTGAAGCGTCTCCTCATCCATGCGGACCCTCTAGTTCTGCTTGCAGTAAAGATGATTTTGGGTAGCGCCCATCTGAACAGGGAAGAGTACTCGCGAGACACAACCTACATCTCTTCAGGAATTCCAAGAAATATTGAATAAGGCCCTCCACGACTCTGGGGCACCTCGGCCAAGCGACCGGATTCTCTTCAAGAGCTCATCAAATAGTACCCTTTCCTACTGGATTTGAAAGGGAAAGATTTGGACGGGAAAGATTTGGACAGACACAGAGTCTTTGTTGGAGTTGGTTTGAGCTATCTCTTGTTGGAGTTGGTTTGAGCTATCTCAAATGGCGGTTTTTAGGAGAAAATCCGGAGGTTCAGGGAAAAGAGGAGGACCTCTTCCAATTTGCAAGGCTTAATGGAATTTTGTCTATGAAAGCTGCAGACGTAGAGCCCCAAGTTGAATAGAGTCGTAGGGGTGGTTCAAGCAGAGGCCGTCGGGTCGCTGGTCATGGCCAGGGTCGTCCAACAGGCAGAGGCCGAGGAAGAGCAAGAATTGATCTGCCCCAACCTGATCCTCCCAGTGCAAGCTAGGCTTTCTTTTCGTCGCTGTGAAAATTTTCCTCCTAGATACTTAACCCAAAATCGTATATAGTTTATTTTGGTTTCTTATTATGTTTAAACTCTTTGTTTTCTAGGCAGTTGGGAATCTGCCATATAAACGTTTTAAAACGTTTTAGTTCCATTTTATTTAAAGTGCATAATTTTGATGGTTTTGTTAAAAAAGCGGATAAATCATAAGAATAATGGTTTCGTGTCTGTTTTGGAAACCATGTTTTGTTGGGATCGCTGAGAATAGGTTTTTTTATGCTATGTCTCTCAGTCAAGAAGCTACTGTAATTAATTCAAATCAATATAAATCTATGCTCTCCTTTTACCGATCAAAAAAAAAATAGAAGGAAAAAAATAAAAATGTGTTCATATATTTAGGAAAGATATGATTATTTTAAACTATCTTGAGTTAATATGTATTGAGGTGGTGGCATTGAATGAATATTAATAATATTCATAAATTTAACTTTAATATTATGATCAAAGATAAATAGGGGAAAAAAATAAAAATGTGTTCATGTATTTAGGCATTGAATGAATATTAATAATATTCATAAATTTAACTTTAATCTTATGGTCAAAGATCTATTTAATCTTCTAAGTAAGATTCATTATAAAGAATTTCCATGAAGAAATGGTCAAACTATCTATTGAATATTTTATGAAAATTAAATAAAATTCATCATAAATTTTTTTATATGATATATAAAATTTATTATGTAAGCTATTTGAGAGTTAGATTTTAAATATTTTCTAAAGTAAAGAAATAAATCATTGTATTTACTATAACAAGTTTCAGATAAATGATCTGAAAATATTGCTAGCTTTTATTATAGAATTAATCCTTGTAAGAAAGAATAGAATTTTCATGTTATAGATTAACATTTTAGGTGGTTTAAATTATATGATATTTAGTTAAGATTTAATTATGTTAATTTTGAATCAATCTTCATGAACTCAATTCCCAAAAACCATCATTTTATAAACATAAATAATACATTTAAAACTCATTAAAATATAAAATTACAGCAATAAATCTTAATGATATATTATTCATTGCAAATTAATTACAACAGGTAAAAAGAGAGATCTGGGATGTTTAAAAATGTCATCAGTGAATCTTTCAAATTATACTTGGATTGATGAAGGGATTTGTTTATATAACCAAAAAATAAGAGGACCATTTAGCAGTTTGTAAAGTCCAAAACTGATAATTGAAACAGTAATGATATTTATTGTCAAGTCCAAACTAATAATTGAAACAGCAATAATTTTTATTGTAAAGTCCAAAACTAATAGTTGAAACAATAATGATATTTATTGGACATGTCAAATAAATTATTCAGCAACTCAGCAAAACAAATAATACACAGGGCCCATCCGGGTTCGAACCGGAGACCTCTTGATCTGCAGTCAAATGCTCTACCACTGAGCTATAGGCCCTTGTTGCATGCAGTGTTTGTTTTCAGGCTATTAATATTTAAAGCTTTTGTACACCAGACTTTTTTCAAATGCTCCATTGTAATTTTCTACATATTATTTATTCATCTATTTGGATGATATATATCTTCACAAAAAATTAGTTACTTATTGGGATACAAATGGTGGTCTTTTTTCTACATGGGTGGCTTTTAGGTTATTGGCAATGTTTTTTTTTCATAAAAAATCATTAGAAATCAATCCTTATCAATTTATTTGTCTCATTTTTAAATAATAAATATGAATAATCTTATGGAAGCTCTCACTATCTTGTTGCATTGGAGAGGTATTCTTGGTTAGAAATAGATTATTTGTGAATCTAATTCACAAGTGGTTGTGCATATGCTGAATGAGAAGCATTTCGATGATGCTAATTGGCATTTAGCTATGTTATTCGACATATTTTATGGTTGAGTAGGTCTTTAGAATTGGTTATTTTTTGTCATACTCCTAGATAATGGAATAGAGTATTAGATTGCTTGGTGAAATGGGCATCCGATGGAATGCAAGGTTAGAATATTGTAGAAAGGGGATATATGTGGGTAGATTTATCTTATTTGTTAGAGAAATTAGTTGGGGAGGATAGGAATGGTTAATTCTTTGTTCTTTGTTGGGCTATAGACCTTTCCTGCTTTGTTGTTCTTCATTTCCAAAAAACATGAATATGACATTATTTATTTAGATTTTCAATTTTGAATATAAATATAACATGAAAAGAATAGTTTCGAACTTACAAGATTTATGGAATTTGAATTTAGGATATTTTTTCCCCTTATAATGAAATCTAAATTTTAATAATAATACTTGTAATAACAAAAATAAATAAATATCTTACAAATTTTCCTTGTATTTTGAATAGACTTTGACTAGATAATGCTTGGTTTTATGTCCAAGCTTATCCAAGTCTAAGCAACTCCAAAGACACTTCCTTTCAAAATATAAGATCTTTCTAAAAGAGAGCAAGACGAGTTTAAGCACAAAAGAAAAAGATCTCCAAAATGTCCTTGGTGTTTCTCTTTCCCATATATTTCAAGTTTTTAAAATTTTCAAAATAAGTCTTATGCAACAATAGATATATAGGTATTTTCTAAATAATATATTGAAAGAGATGAAATTTGATTCTACCAAAGTAAGTCTAGCTTTCTTTGACATTGATTTTAGTCAATTACGTTAATGTTTATCAACAAAGCGTTTATATTTGATTTAATTTATTTTTCAAAATATGAAAACCTTTTTTAACATTTGAGTTCTAAAATAAAAATTATAGTAATGAAACCAAATTAAATGCTTTTAAGAAATAGATTGGTGAAAATAATCAAGAACAAAGAAAATGAGATTACTTTTTCTATTCACAAAAATGAGCAATATTGATAATAGACAATTTGGAGTAGAAATTTTAGAGTCATTGTCTTAAACACCAATATAATGTAGGGATATTTACACAAAAAAATGTTGTCTCATAAGACCAAAATATTAAAAAACATAGTTTCATCTAGAAAAATAGCTTGCATATATAGCAAACAAAAATGTGAGATAATAATAGGAAAAATACGAAAAATAAATTGATAAATGTGTCAAAGTTATAAACTATATGATTGATAAGATGTCGATAAGACAAGAATTGAGTGCAAAATATTGAAAAGACGTCACCAGGTTCAAGTCGATTATCTTCCTCCAAGAAAGCCTTGGGAGCTTGAAGATACTAAGAAGAAGATTTTTAGCTCATACAAAACTATTATCACAACTCTAGGAATGTTTTTAGTAGTGCAATGGTAATCAAATGCAATATAGATTGATCCAAAGCCTCATAGAATGATAATAATGAGTGCCAATTCTTTTTTGAGAGAAGCTTGAAGAAAATCTAAAGATAAAACTTGTAGAAGGAACAAAGATTCCTTTTTAAAAATGGAAACAATAGAAAGGGTCAAATATCTACTTATACAACGCTCAAAATTGTTAGCTTCTAAAGTGCTAGTGATGACAAAGAGAAAGAAATACTTGAATGACCATTGGAATCACAAAATTTAATGGGACACTAGTGCTTCATGCGAAGGTCTAGGTGGTGAACTCCTATTCCAAAAAAAATAGACTTGGGAAATGTTTAAAATGCTAATAAAAGGACCAAATGAATATAAAGAAAGGGTGTCAATATCTTGAATTTAGGATAATTTCGTTAACACATCAAAGTGAGCATAAGATATAATGCGAAATTAGAAGGGTGTGTAATTTTTTACATTACGTCCCCTCCACCCAAAATTTAGTGGGTGCATGCTAAAGTATTTATGCAATAATTATGAAATATACAAAAGGATATGTAGAGAATGAAGTATTCAAATAAAGTGAATATGGCCCCAAAAATGAGACTTACAAAACCAACTCATTAAAACATAAATATCTTGCACAAGACACAAATATTAAAAAAAAATACATTAGCAAAATTATAAACCAATTAAAAAAACATCATGTACAAAATAAAGCACAATACATACAATCATATAGAAAAAAAATACAACACACTGTAGATAGGAAAGGGTGAGAAGGACAACCATAAAGGTGTGTGTAAGGGGCAGTTTCTAGAAATACACTAGTAGAAGGAATGCCAAGTGTATATGGTGAAAATGGATACAACAATATTGAAAGACTAAATGAATTCAACCACAAAACCCTAGCCTAACAACAACAAAGATCCACCATAACATATGAAGATTACCTAAGACAATGCAAATCAAATGAAATCACAAAGATTATACCATCACATGTCCAATAGGGTTTGGATCTCCATTCTTCTTATCTCCATTGATCTTGCTTGATATATTTGCTCTCAGATTTTATATGTGCACAAGAGCTCAACAAAGAACATAAATGTGGTTGCAAGTAGGATCGCATATGAAAGTTCAAATGCGAGGATGCTTGATTAGAATGTGATGCTCTGCAAAAAGGATTAGAAAATCTGTTTGATGGCAATACACATAAGAGCACAAGAAACAAACGTTAGTGTTAGCAACAAAAGATTATCCTAAACAGGCATATCAAGAGAGATATTAAGCATGAAATAGAAAGCATATAAACATAGAATAAAATAGTTAATCAAGATGCTCATAGTTGCTCCTCCCTTGTTTCTCTCCTCTCCAAGTCCCAAATGAGTGTAGCTCTCAGCTTTTAGCACTAGCCATGGATGCCGTATGGAGATTCAAGATAGTTGAATATGATAAGCAAATGCTATGCAAGTGTAGATAGTGATGCTATGAGAAAGCTCTATGCTAATGCCAGTATAACAACAATACTCTAAATGCTTCCTTTTTTGCTTGAGGAGAAGGGTTCTATTTATAGAAGAAATGGGGAAATGAAGGGTTAAGATTGAGTAATCTTAACAAGGGTTAGGATTGAAAGATATTCAATCCATGTGAGACTTTCAACCCAATCCCATGTTGACAAGTGTCACCATGAGGAGGCTTGAGAGGAGTGATAAGGAGCATTAAATGCTTGAGGGGACATGATGGTTACCCTAGTCAAAGAAATAAATGCTTTGAAGAGACACATGGGTTACATGAGGGTTAAGTTAGGGGTCAAAGTCCTTAAGTATGGGTGCAAGTGGAATTAACCATTAATGGTCATGTAAGAGCCATAAGTGGTTTGGAAGACTTTAGAGGTTAATTTGTTGAACACACAAAGCATTAATTGCTTTTCAAAGTCTTTGGAGTCTTTGAGAAGTGACTTCAATTTGCTTAGGAATGTGACAATATTTAGGGGATGGATTAGGTTAATTAGGAAGGGTTTAAAAGAATCTAGAAGGGGTTTAGGCATGCAAGTGGATTTTGTAGGAAAATGCAAGTGGGAGAAATTTTGGTATTTTCAAGTAAAATAAAATCATTTATTTCAATTAAATGGTGTAATTTGCATTTGGATAAATATTCAAATAAATATGAATTTATTTAAATGAGAAAAAAAAAGATAAATCATTAAAATGCTTGAAGACTTTGAGGAAAACCATTAAAGTCTTAAGAAGACTTTAAGGGAAGCCATTAAGTTTGAAAACTTTAAGGGAAACTATTAAAGGCTTCAGAAGACTATAGAAGGAAGCCATCAAGTTTGAAGACTTTAAAGCCATTAAGTTTTGAAAACTTTAAGGGAAACCATTAAAGGTTTGAGAAGACTCTAGAAGGAAGCCATTAAGTTTGAAGACTTTAAGGGAAACCATTAAAGGTTTCAAGTGGGTGAGGATAAATAGGATTTTAAATAAATAATTTATTTAAAATAGTTGCGCAACTTGCATTTGTAGGAAAATGCAAATGGGTGGAGGATAAAAGTGATTTAAATAAATGATTTATTTAAAATAGTTGTGCAACTTGCATTTGTAGGAAAATACAAGTGGGTAGAGGATAAAGGTGATTTAAATAAATGATTTATTTAAAATAGTTGTGCAACTTGCATTTGTAGGAAAATACAAGTGGGTGGAGGATAAAGGTGATTTAAATAAATGTTAATTTATTTAAATGTGAGAGGTGGGATTTTGGGGGAATTTAAATAAATATTAATTTATTTAAATGTGAGAGAATATTTAATTAAATAAATATGATTTATTTATTTAATTAATGGTTTGAATTTGGTTAAGTGAATTAAATCAAATAAATTGAATAATTTATTTAATTAATAGGAGAAGAGGGTTAAGATGAATTAATTAAATTTATTAATTTAATTAATTATTAATTGATGGTTAAATAATCAAATAAATATTAAATACTCATTTAATTAAGTGGAGAGATTTATGTGACTACAAAATGTATATGTCCAGGGTTTGATAATGAAGGAAACATCTCCTTATATAGAAGACACTATATGAAATGGAGGGATAAGATTGAGAGGTGTAAAATATAAATGATCGGCTATGATTAGAGGGTAGGTAAAGAAAATAATAAAATAATGAAAGGGGTAGGTAGTGTAGGATTAAGAGATGAATGACATGTGTCATGGGTAGAAAAGGTTAATGAATTAATTAAATAAATAAAGATTTATTTAATTAATAGAGGAAGTGGGATCAATTAAATAAATAAAAGTATTTATTTAACTTAGAAAAAGGGTAATTTAAATAAATAAAAATATTTATTTAAATGAGAAATAAGGCTAGAAGAGGATAAATGAATTAATTAAATAAATAAAGATTTATTTAATTAATAGAAGAATTAGGATTAAAATAATTAAATAAATAAAGATATTTATTTAATTAGACATGACAATTTTAGGTGTCTACATTTTGCCCCTCTTTGAGACAATGCAGCTTGTCGCGTTGTTTCAAAGAAGATAATATGAACTGATACAAAGTTGCCCTGAGATGGGAATGATATGCCCCTTCGAGAGATTGGATGAAAATGTCTAAAAAGATGGCAGACAATCTCTTGATAAGAAAAAAAGGCTAAAATGGATTGACCGGATAAAATAGAGTGACAGAGTCACGAGATAATGAAGACTAAAATGGGAGACCCGAGTTAGGGCTAGGGCAGTTTATAAGATAGACCACGAGGGGAAAACATCCTCATTGTCATCCACACCTCGAAGAGATCAAAGTGCAGAGAGAGAATAGAGCAGCAGCAATCAACAGCGATGGCAATGGTGCATAGATTTGATCGCGTTCGCCAATTTTAGAGGCCAGTAGATGCAGGAGAGCTGGTAAGTACCACAAAACCTCCTTATACTTTATCACCATAAATGTTGTCATTAATGCATGCTAGGTAGTGCAATAAATGCACTTTAGGTATGTCAAACAATATGAAAAAAATGTCGAGGCGCGTCTGTGCTGGTGCCAAGCGCGTCTAGGTTGGCTAGGCACGTCTGTGTTTGTGCCAGGCGTGTCTATGCCAGAAAAGACGTCTGTGTCAAATGAGAGCGTGTCTGCGTTGTGTAGGTGTGTTAGTGCTATGTGGGCACGTCTGTGCTATGTGGACGCATCTGTGCAGAACAAAGGCACGGCTGTGCAGAGCAGGCGCGTATGTGCAATATGTAAGCGCGTGTATGTGATGAAAGCGCGTTTATGTCTTCTATGCCAAATCGGCAGTTCTGTGATGAACATACGCTGTCGATTGGATAAGTTGCTGAGAGGATACACTCAAGCAGGTCCTCTAGGGAAGACCAGAATAAATCGAGGCACTTTGTGATGAACAGTGAGTACCAAGACATAGTACTTTGTGATGAACAGGGAGTACTAATATGAGCAACACTTTGTGATGAACAATGAGTGAAAAATATGAGCAACACTTTGTGATGAACAGAGAGTGCAAAAACGTAGTACTTTGTGATGAACATGGAGTACCACTAGAATAAATAGCAACATTTTATGATGAACAGTGAGTGTCACTAGGATAGAGTATCATAAACACTTAGGATAATAAGTAGCATTTTGTGATGAATAGTGAATACCACTTTGACTGACACAGTTGATTTGCTTGACTGCAGGAGTACCTACCTATGCTGGAGTCCCAGGAGAGATTCCCATCGACTCAGAGCTTGCGACCAGAATTGACATTTGAGGACAGAGCTGTCATTGAGGTTATGGGCTTGTGACATATTTTGTATGTGCTTGAGTTTCAGGCGAACATGGGGTTGCTGACTGCACTTACTGAGAGATGGCACTCAGAGACTTGTAGTTTTCATTTGCCGATGGGTGAGATGACAGTCACCTTAGAGCATGTGTATAGGATACTACGAATACTGATCGATGGGGAGTTAGTATCCTACGAATGAGATGGAGACAGGGATGCACTGAGACGAGTGTTCCAGGATTCGGGACTGGAGATGAGGGCTGGACATGTGGCTTGGGATACTATGACAGCGACAGGGTTGGCACTACCGGCAGTATTGGCAGGAGTGATCAGTGGGTTCTTGTGTCTGGATAGGGCGACACGAGGGTTGGCTGTGGGCTGGGGGAGTACATTGGAGACACTGGTGACACAACATACCAGATATGCCTGGGGACCGTGCATGCTGATGCATTTGTATTATGAGCTCCATCAGTTCGTATACCATGGATCCGTAGGATTGGGCTGCGGAGTGACATTATTACAGATATGGGCTTATGAGCATCTTCTTGTGACATGACCGATACACTTCAGAGGCAGAGGGCATGGGCGCAGTTTTGTTCACCTGTATGACATGATTACATCACAACCACGAATTGGCAGGTTGGAGTATTGGCGCCAAGTTATTGATGAGGTAGACACTATGGTATGGAGACCATACTGAGAGTGCGAGGAGTGGGAGGATGATGCACTTGAGCTGCCCTATACATTTAAGAGCAGGTATCTGATTGGGCAGACGCCCTATGTATTGGAGAGGCAGTTGGTAGATAGAGTGGGCAGGTAGTTCGGTAGGATTCAGCGGATGCCACGGGGTTTCAGGATGTATGCTTGGATAGTGAGGGATTAGGCACACTTCGGTCCGTTGTTGTCATATGATCAGGCCGTGATGCAGCTGGTAGAGATGATTCTCTTACTTTGGGATATGTGGCCGGAGATCGAGGATGGAGGGATGGATGCAGAGTATACTGCATATTGGGCAGAGCATCCATTTCCACGGTTGACAGATCCAACATAGTTTATGGATGGAGATGGTGGAGGGGATGAGGATGATGATGGGGATGAGGATAGTTGCTCCATGAAGAGAGGGTGGAGAGGAGAGACAGGCTCGGGTGGTGAGAGGCAGAGGTGGGTTGCCATTACAGGTGCCAGCAGCACAGGGTCCCAGACAGGTGCAGGGACAGGTACAGGGACAGGGACAGGGGGAGAGGCAGCCATAGGTATAGGGACAGGGGTAGCCACAGGAGCAGCCACAAGTACAGGGGGCCGAGGAGGAGGAGCAGGATGAGCTACTAGAGCTGAGGGAGATCTACCAGGGATAGGCAGATGAGATCTAGGATCTCGAGCAGAAGAGAGATTGACTCAGGAGATAGCTCAGGGACACTGAGCGGGAGAGAGATCAGGCTATCCAGCGTTACACTGAGGCTGAGACAACACTGAGGGCTGAGAGACAGGCGAACGAGGACACAGGGGCTGGATACGCCTATGTTCTGCAGGCAGGAGAGGAGATAGGCTACTGGCGAGACCTATACTACGAGGCTGTGTCACCAGATCAGAGGGCTAGAGCTTCTGCAAACCATCGCAAATAGCAATGACCACTGGAGGGAGAGACAGGAGAAAGACATCTAGTGGTGGGGTCATGGGTCCTCCACCACCACCAGATAGAGGGGACATGAGAGATGATCCTGGGGTGGGTCCTTCCAGGGCTCAGACTCCGTCGAGGCCAGCTGGATCTGAGGGAGGGAGTTCATCATAGCCTTAGAGGGCTCCCTATGTATCAGTTTTGTACCATTTTGTATGATGATGTAGACAACTTCGAGTGATTGTAGCCAAATGTATTTTGACATCATTGTATCATGACACTTATGATTATATATACGAGATGATTCATCTTTGTGGCAGCTATATGCATGTGTACCTATGTGATGAGATGTTTCATAATGTATGTTTCTATGTGATGCTTATGATATGGATGCAAATATGTACATGAGGAAATGCAATATTTTTTATTTTTTTATGTTTTTAAATGTTATGCATGATGCAAATGTGAATGTATGAAATGCAGATGAATATGATAATGCAAATGATTATTGACATGATGAAATGAAAAATGTGCTAACATGTGTTGTGTGCAGGATGTGATGCAATTGTGATATCTATATGTATGTATGAGATGCTAACATGTGGTAGTGCAGATGCAAACTACATGAAATGCAAATGTTTTTGGTGTGTCATTATACTCAGTCATGTGATAGCAGGCTACATGGACTCGAGAAGAACGATGGAGGTCAATCAAGAAAGGGGATGGAAGATAAAATATATGAAAATGAAAGAGCTTCTTGTGCGTTATCATCATTGAGCTTTATTATGGCAAAATAGGTTATGACAATCTAGGCATATGTTTGACCCAAAAAATCATTGTACCCATTTGCATGGAGATAAGATAGTCGCAAACAAGGAATGCCCCAGTTCACACTAGACTCACAATGTCCTCATATCCTTGGACAAGTCATAGCATTACTAAGAGACAATCCACAGACAACAAAGAAAAATAGGTGATGATACCCCATCCTCACCTTTCTAGTCAAAGACATCCTGGAGATAGAATCTCTAGTCAGAGACATCCTGGAAAAGCTAAAAGACATGTCACCAAAAGGATAAAATCAAAAGAAAACCAAGACTCGACACCAACATCCACTGTAGTCCTCAAGTTTAGTGTTTCTTGTCACTTGTATAAGTCTTATTTGATTGTGGTCATAATGTTTACTTTCACAAAAGGATAGATAGCACTGAACCATAATGTTGTCTGAGTCTGTTGAAAGATTTGATTTGTTGAAGCCCATTGTTGCTGCTATGTCTTATCTGAAACTGACTGAATCCATTGAAACTGATACTTTATTGCGAAGAAGACGGAACTTTATTGTGGATCGACGATGCAAATGTTGTTTTATTGTGGATTGTGTGCGGATAGACTGAAGAAAAGTGGAAGAAATTGTACTCCTCAGAATGTGTGATGCTCTTAGTTCCACACCCATTACTAGATGTAGGATTTTGCCTTAGCCACAGATAGGAGCTGATTTATTATGAATGGAAAGGGGGTGAAAAGGGAAGTTTATTATGAATGGCTAACTAATCTTAGGTAGATCAATAACAAGCCATGATGGGAATGTGTAAAGTTTATTATGGATGAAGAGGTTGTGAGTGTGTGCAAAGTGAAGGATGAAATGGAATCCTGAAGGAGGGAGGAGTAATGTCTCTACACATGGCGCTGGTGACCCATTTTTCACCACGGTACTTGCCCAGGGCACCACCGAAGTGGTTTTCACCGTTGGACGAAAATGTTTTTCTTTAATTTTTTCGGTTTTTTAATTTTTTTTGTGTCACAAGGCGGCTGTTTGCCAGGTTTTCACCAAGTGACGATTTTTTTTATGTTTATGATTTTTTTGTATTTTTGAATTTTTTTTATTTTTTATTTATTTTTGAATTGGGATACTTTGAAGAGCTATGTGTAAAACCTATGAAGGTGCATGATGTTGATAGGATCCTCCAAAGGTTTGCCCTCTGGGGTTGAGAGTTGATATGCACCAGATCCATAGGCTATTGTGATGATGTAAGGACCCAACTAGTTTGGTTCGAACTTGTCCTTCTTTTGTCTGTCTTGCTGATTTTTAGGATTTTCTCTGAGAAGTCACCCACCTTAAATGTGCGAGGCTTAACCTTATGATTGTAACTGCAACATTCCTTGATTGAATGATGTGTAGCTCGAGTGACTATCTTCCTTGATAAAGGAACTGAGATAGAATTACTAGTGTGTGGACTACACAGGCCCATATGCATGTCACCTAAAGGAGTTTGGGCATCCCTGATAACGAAGTCCTTCGAGGAAGCTCCATTAAAGGTCCATGATGTATCGCCAAAAGGGGATGGATGTGTAGAACAAGTGGATGAGTTATGAGGGCTTATGATTGTAAAAAGAAGTAAAAGTAGGATAGCATGATGGAGACTTAGGATCAACAAGTATGCTTTTTGACTTAAAATTGTAGAACTTTTGCCCCCAGTTATTTTGATATTAGGGGAGATCAACTCTTGTTCTTTTTCTTTCGTAGGATTTTTATCCTTGACCCTGATTTTTGCAGAGTCCAATAGCTTTTGATTTTGATTTGGACTAAATTCCTTTTCTTTATTATTGACTTTTAGATTTTTCTTTTCAAAGCTTGATTTTTGATCCCCAATTAGTAAGGGCTTTTGTAATTCTTGTTGATCCAAGTTTGGGGGAGGAGTAGAAATGGAATGAACAGATGAAATGGTAAGGCTATGTGAGTTCTCAAGAGGGTTGGCGATATGCTCAATAGATTCTTTGTTGGAACCACTCTTAGGATTATTGATATCAAGAGCTGCTTGCACCACTATATGTGATTTGCATTCAGACATAGTAGCCACAACACTAGGTGGTTCACACCCAATTCCTTGGCACTACAAATTGTTGATAGATTGTTCTTGTCAATTGAATATGTTAGGAGATAGTGGGAGTTGATCAACATGAAAGATATACTCACCACATCCCATGTCTTTAATCTTGAACTTTTCTTTTATCTTTGTTTGTTTTGATGTAGAAGCTTTCAAGGATTTTGGATCAACATATGTTGAAGATGGAAAAACTTCTTGGTTGACTGGTATTGTTATTTTTGATCTAGGTCACAGATTGTTGCAATATATGAATGGATTTGGATATGCTTTGACGGTCACTTCAACTCCATTGTGTGGAAATTTAATGCATTGGTGGTATGTAGATGGGACTGCCCTCATCTCATGAATCCAAGGACATCCTAGCAATATATTATATGTGAGATCTAGGTCTAGGACCTGACAAACCACATTTTTTGTAACTAGCCCAACTCTGAGAGGTAAAGTGATTGTGCCTTTTGATGAACACTCTTCATCATCATATGCCTTGATGGTAATTTTATTTGTAGAATTCACAACTTTGTCTGAATATCCCAATTGTATTATTGTGTTTAAAGTACATATATTGGGACCTGCTCCTCCATCTATCAGGACTCGTTTTATTTGGTGTTTATGTAGGAAGGCTTCAATGTGTAAAGGTGCATTATGTGGTTGGCTTATGGAGGCATCGTCAACTTCTATGAATGTAAGGGAGTGTGGAATGGAAAGGTATCCCACCATGGCTTGAAACTGGTCCACGTTCAGATCAGTGGGGACAGAAGTGTCTCTCAAAGTTTTGTCAAGAATGGCCTTATGTGCGGGGGATATGTGTAAGAGCTCAAGGATTGAGATAAGCACGAGTGTCTTCCCTAACTATTCTACAAGGTCATACCCAGGTTTGGTTGATGAAGAAGTTGTGTTTTTAGCTAGAGCACCTTGCAAGGTGAATTTACCTTAACGAGTTGTAACATTACATTCAAAGGTAGGTTCGAAAGAAGATCCAATGCCTTTTAGGACAATCTTGGGTCTTTGGGTAGAATTCTCAAGCGTTTTGTCCTTGATGATAATGGTAGAGACATAATTGTCCATCGAAATGTGATTGATAGTTGAATCATAGTTATAAGATGCTTTGGTATAGTTGGTTTGGTCATCTGTGGCTTTAGCTTTTCCCTTGTCATGTTTTGGGAATGGTTCTTTAAACATCTCATGTTCTTGATTGGATGAGTGTCCTTCAATCTCAATGTCACCTCTATCAATGAGATCTTGTATGATGTTCTTCATTCGATGACAGTTTCCTATTTTATGACCTTTGTTCTTATGAAATTCACAATACTCATCATCATTCCACCAATTTGGTTTGACCTTTGGCTCATATGGAGGCAAATCTGGAATTGTTATTATTTTGTTTGCCACTAGCTTCTTGAAAACTGACTCTAGTGGTTCTCCCAATGGTGTGTACTTCCATCATGATTTGGAAGTTGTTTGAGTATTCACTTGATTGTTTGTAGAGCTTGATCCAAAAAAAATGATCTTGGGACGTACTGTATTAGCATCCACAACACCATCATTGACTGTGTTTTTGCTTTTATTCCAAAATCTTGGCTTGTCTTTTCCTTTAAAGTCCTCTTTGTTTTCTTTGAAGATTTTAATTACTCCTTGTTCAATTAGGACCTTCTCTGTTGCTAAGCCTTTTTCAATGACATCCTTGAAAGTGGACAAACAAGCTTTTCTTAAGTCATAACCAATGTCTTTGTTAACATTTTGGGTGAACATCTCTACCATTTGTTTCTGTGGGATTTCACAAGAGCATCTATTGGCTAGATTCCTCCATCTTTGTAAAAATGATGAAAAAGATTCTCCATCCTTTTGCTTGGTGTTGCACAAAGTAGTGACTGATATGTCTGTCTCTATATTGTATGAGAAATGTTGGATAAATGCCTCTGCTAAGTCACCCCATGACTTAATTCCAGGTGGAAGTTGGGAGAACCATTCCATAGCTTGATCACCTAAGCTTTGTGGGAATAATCTCATCAAATATGTCTCTTCTGCTACTACTTCAATACAAGCTATGAAAAATTGTCTTAAATGTGCCTTAGGATCGCCTTTTCCTCTATACTTATTAAACTTAGGTGTCACAAAGTGTGTAGGAAATGGATGCATTGGAATGCTCTTGTCAAATGGATAAGGACATATGTCTCTCATTGTGTAAGTTGGCTTTGATGTATTTATGTCCTCCATTTTCTTTCGTAAGTCCTTAATTTGTTGTTCCAAATTGTTCTTAGGTGGAGATCAACTTCTTGGACCATACCCCATGCCTAAACCATCGGGTGGAGGAGGAGCATGTTGCATATATGGATGATATTGATCATACACATGTTCATATGGAGGAGGTCTATAATGATGCTGCATATAAGGACCACTTGGTATAGAGTCATGATGAGGAATAGAGTATTTGTTTTGTCCATGTATACCATACTCTACAGGCATTTCATGAGTTTGTTCTAGTGTGTTGCCCCCAAATTTGACACAGGGTTTCCTTGTGTCCAAATTTTGATCATGCCTTTGGATATCCAATTGCTTTGGTGGTTGGTCCTTAGCATTGATATGTGATTGAGTATATTTTTCTGCATAAGACTTCCATAATGGTCTACGAAGGTGAGTACCATATGCTTGACCATGTGTATGTGGGACCTTTGGTTTTTGAAACAAAGATGATGGTGATCCAGGCACAAGATGTGGTCCTCTATTACCTCCACTATTAGGCCTCCTTTGATCCATGTTGAGGTGAGGTTGTTGCAAAGGTCGATTTTCCATAATTTGAGACATGTCAAAATTATGAGGGATCTTGGCTCCACTTTGTGCCATCACTTGTAAGAAATATTGTCTATCTATCCTCATTATTTCCTCAACCAATCGATTGAAACGAGGATCCATAATGGAGTCTTCCACTTCTACTGAATGTACTGAAATGTTGTCCATATTGTCATTGTGTGTATCATTGTTGTTTGTAGTGTCCATGTTCTCAACATTTGAAATATTTCTATAGGCATCCATGTCAGGTAATGTAGTATGATCAGAATTGAAAAAGATATCATTGTCATACGCATAGGAACTCATGTTTGCGGACTCTTGAGCCTCTTTAGTTTCTCTCCTAGATTTTTGGGAATGGGTTTCAACCATGAACTAGGTATTGACCAAGATGTTTGAGACTAGATGAAAATGGAAAGAGTATGGAAGACCAAGAGTTGGATGGAATGTAAATGAATATGAAGTTTACTTGCAATGTCCAAAGTGTAAGACCAAGTATGTATGTAGTAGAGTAGGTGTGGCTTCCAAAGAGATGATAGTTTCTCTTGATGAGGTAAGTTGACCTTGACTCTAAGTAAGACCAAATGAGACCCAAAGGTGATAGACCTTGATGAGGGACCACTTAGCAAAATGTTGTTGTATGTAGTGTGTTGAAAAAGTATGATGAAGACAAGCAAGTGACCTTTTGACTCAAGTTTAGACAAATGTGAATGCAATGCAAGATGTAAAGCAATGATGGACTTTATGAGACTCAAAGACAGGTTGAATGCTAGATGAAAACCAAGAGAGATAACCTAGGAAGCTTAATAAGTTTGAAACTGACTGTTCTTGTTTGTTGAGTTATGAAAGTTTTCAATCCTGAACACAGACGTGCTTGTCTACTGCACAAATGCACTTAAGTGACACAGACGCTATTCTGTCAGACACATACACATTTCTGAGATGTTGTAAATGCAATGTTGCTCAAAAGACACATATGTGTTTTTGCCCTTCACATACGCGGTTAGACGACACAGGCGTTATTCTGTTACACACAGACGCGTTTCTGCAAACTAAGCGCAATTTTTCTAATATGTGAAGTTGTTTGCTATGACCCAATCTGAATGTTTGACTATTTTTCATGACAAGAGGACACAATGTCGATGAAGACTCAATGTTAACAAGTGTTTTGACTCAAAAATGACTCAAAAAAAAGTGTGTTGTTTGATGTAAAAATTATTTTGCATACACTTGAAGACACAAAAGACACAATGTTTTTGATGTTTGGTCTTGAATGTTTGATTGTTTAAAATAAGTCAAGAACAATTCTTATGGCTGGCCAGGACAATAGTTGTTGATCCCACATGGAGTTTCCCCCGAGGCTACACTATTCAGAGCAGATACTTAGATGCTTGATCCCGCTGGCTCCACCTTCAACACTCACTTCTCGAGGCAGCCAAGAATCAGTCCCCACGAAAACTCCTCGAGGTGAACTTTGTATCTCTACTAAGAACCGTATGTGTGTGGGCCGCTACCAGAGGTCCGACCTCCTGCCCCAACAACTAGAAGGATTTTGGCTTCTTAAACAAAAAGGTGCTAGTAAGGGCATTCGCTCGTGTGGCCATACATGCGGCATTTTTAGCTCTGTAAATACAGAAGACTCCCAACCGGTAGGGGTTACGCCCTATAACTGATCAAATAAATTTGATCAAACGGGTTTATGGGGAGACATAGTGTCAGTATGAACTAATCAACACATGTTATCCATAGTTTTCGCCATGGATGCAATTGTTTATAGTGGTCCGGAAGAGGTGGGTTTTCCTTGCTACCACTTGGGTCATTCTCTCCTCACTAGTAGTCCTAATGACCATATGGGGAGATAGGCCCTCTAAAGATTAAACAAAAAGAGCCTATTGCCCAAGACACAAAAGACAGTAGTTCAATTTTTAGTGCACCAATTGAAGTGTTTGCTAGTCTATGCAAACAAAGCACACAATAAAATTCAAAAACCCTTGGCAAGGTCCTGCAACAAAGATCTATTAGTAGTTTGGATTGTTTCAAATGATCACCCCTTCCTGCAAGCACACAAGTTAGGTAAATTTTAGATCCAAAGACTTTGTGAAATAGGGACCTTTGACAAAACGATTTTGCTTTCAAGACAAGCTGCACCAATTTCATTAGCTAGATTTGAAAATGTTAGCTCAATATAAACGAGATCTAAAATCTAAATGACGAAACTGAATCACCAAAACCAAAATGTAACTAAGATGAACATAGACGCAAATATTATCAACACAAACACTATATAATATGTAAACGCGCCTAGATCTGGCACAGACGCGATTCCCAAACACAGATGCAACCCACGAACACAGACGCGCCTAGATGGCTCATAGACACGATTTTGGAACACAAACACGTTTCCTAGAGTTTGCAAAAAAATAAATTATTTTGAAGGCATAGACACGAATCCAGATGTCACAAACACGACAAAAAATCAAAAACACGATCTGAAAGTGCGCAGACGCAAAAAAATGTTGAAATGTTGTCGAAAATGTCAGATCTGCAACTTCCAAAATACAAAATCTGCAACAAAGATGTTATAATGCAAAAGGGACAAGAGTCCCACCGGGCGTGCCAAAATGTATATGGTGAAAATGGATACAACAATATTGAAAGACTAAATGAATTCAACGACAAAACCCTAGCCTAACAACAACAAAGATCCACCATAACATATGAAGATTACCTAAGACAATGCAAATCAAATGAAATCACAAAGATTATACCATCACATGTCCAATAGGGTTTGGATCTCCATTCTTCCTATCTCCATTGATCTTGCTTGATATATTTGCTCTCAGATTTTATATGTGCACAAGAGTTCAACAAAGAACGGAAATGTGGTTGCAAGTAGGATCGCATATGAAAGTTCGAATGCTAGGATGCTTGATTAGAATGTATATGTCCAGGGTTTGATAATGAAGGAAACATCTCCTTGTATAGAAGACACTATATGAAATGGAAGGATAAGATTGAGAGGTGTAAAAGATAAATGATCGGCTATGATTAGAGGGTAGGTAAAGAAAATAATAAAATAATGAAAGGGGTAGGTAGTGTAAGATTAAGAGATGAATGACATGTGTCATGGGTAGAAAAGGTTAATGAATTAATTAAATAAATAAAGGTTTATTTAATTAATAGAGGAAGTGGGATCAATTAAATAAATAAAAGTATTTATTTAATGTAGGAAAGGGGTAATTTAAATAAATAAAAGTATTTATTTAAATGAGAAATAAGGCTAGAAGAGAATAAATAAATGAATTAAATAAATAAAGATTTATTTAATTAATAGAAGAATTAGGATTAAAATAATTAAATAAATAAAGATATTTATTCAATTTGACATGACAATTTTAGGTGTCTACACCAAGTATAGATAGAAAACTATTGTGATATCCTAGGGTCCACATGATTCTTTCATAAATAAAGTACACTACAAACTATGATATAAGAGTGACTATGAAGATTATCAAAAGGAGGTGGGACATATGAGGGCCCACAAACTATTAAGTTGCATTATGTTAAGTGGTTCATATGCTACCAATTTTATGGGGACTATAAAAAAGGACCAACCCCATATAGTTGAATTCTTTGGGGTGTTAGGGTTTAGGCAAACCAAATCAATAAACAATATTAAATATAATGTAAAATAAAAGAGAAAAATAACTATTCAAAATAACACATAGATTTAACATGGTTCACCTAATATGTGCTACATTCTTAAAGAATCAACCATCCACTTTATTCTATTATCCAGGGCTGAAAATAATTACAATCTCATAACTTTTCTCATTCTACAACCACTTATTTATCAAGACTTTTGATAATTTACAGAGGTTGGTTTACATACCAAAATAACAACTAACTCCTTTATTAGATAGTTGACAATTTTTGCTTTAGGAATGTTTCCCTTGAGCCTTTAGACCACTACCATGGGCTCCACCCCAAAGCCCCCATCAAGGGGATATTACCCCATAGGCCCTGTAGGAAGGGTTCCGCCCCTTGCACTCATTTGTTAATTGATTTGGGGGCAAAATGTGGTTGAAAAACTTACCAAAATGTAAGCTCAACAACATGATCAATCACCACATACCAACATGGGGGGCATGAAAGTGTAGAATGTGAAATGAGCCCCCCCCCCGCAATTTATTCTAAGGTAGAAAAGGGGAAGAAATGATTACTCAAAGAACACACATCAGTGAGGACGATGTAAGCATGAAACATATGAAATTATGCTCATTGTATGACATCACATAATGTAGGGATGGCACATGTAAGTAATAAACATCACTAAAAAATAAACATATATTGAGGGATTCATTGGCTTGAAGCTAGTATAAAGTTGCATGGATAATAATCATTAATCATGTCATATTGAGGAGGGGTTTGAAGTTTCATCGTTCCCTAAGCCAAGTGGAATTATGAGTACAAAGGAGGAAGTTGACATGAAATAAAAATAAAATTTTAGGTCGACATATGATATAACCTTAAATGTCTCATCATTTTGCATTGTCCAAAAGAAATGAACTACTAGCACCAGCGAACAAAGTAAAAATATAACCACTCTTTGATCTTTTGCTATCAATTCCACCTACCCAATATAAATCCACATATCAATAAATACTCAAATTTAATGTCAAGGTCCAATAGGATTCAACCATGAAAACACAAGGAATACTCAAAAGTACCCCTCAAAAATCTAAACACTCTCTTAAGTGCATTTCAATGCACCTGTCCATGATTAGCTATTTATCAACTCAATACTCCCACTACTTGGGCAATTTCATAGCATACATAAGACTATCTATAACACTCATATATGGCACATTGACCATATCCTCCACCTTAGTAGGATATTTTGGACAATCCTCCATAGATACCCTCATTCCTAGTGCAACATGAACTATCATGGATCTACAATTTGTCATGTTAAATATCTACAACATATAATTCACATACTTACAATGGCTTAAACAAATATTTCTACATTAGCTTTGTCTCTTCTGATCTTCATTCCCAGAATGTACCTATCTACACCTAGATCATCTCAAACTGTGCTAACAACTAAGACTTAAAATAAGAAATGAAATATTAATTCCCAAAGAGTAACATATCATCCACATATAGTGCAATAATGAGAATGCTACCAATATCAGTTTTGAAGTAAACACAATGATCAAATTTGGACCTCTAAAATCGAAACTTGACGTATAAGTGTCAAACTTTTGGTACCACATCCTAGGAGACTATTTCAGACCATACAAAGACTTTTACAACTTGCAAGTTAAATGTTATTTACCTCTTTCACCACAAAATTATTCCGTTGTGACATATAGATCTCTTCCTCCAAAACATCATGAATGAATGTTATCTTCACATCCATTTGCTTGATTTCCCAGTCACGAGTTGTAGCAAGTGATAACAAGAATCAAATAGATTTTAGGTTTGCAACAAGAGAAAAAATATCACCATAATGTATTCCTTGAACTTAGGAATACCCCTTTGCGACCAACCATGTTTAATGCTTCTCAATATTGCCATCAGGACATCACTTTTTCTTGAACTCCCACTTGCTTCCCATGATATTACATCCTTTAGGCAAAGGAAATAGATCCCAAGTACTATTCTTCTTCAAAAATGTCCTCTTCATCCATGGACTCCATCCACGAACTTGCATCATTCATACCCAAAAACTCTCTAACAATCCTAGGCTCGTCAATGTTTACAATCAAAGCAAAAATACAACTAGAATCTAACAATGAATAATCAAACCTATATGTTTGTTAACTAGTTTTTGTAGACCTACTCAAAGGATAAGGTTTAGGTTCTTCTTCTTCTTCCAAACTTTAAAAGCTGCTAGAGCTCTCCTCATGATTAGGTCCATTAAGAGATCATAGCTCTTCTTTCTTAAGGGTAAAAGAAATCTAAACTACCTCCTTATTTTGTTTCTCCTCTTTCTCTAGTTGCAACTCAACAATGGAAGGTTTCATCTCTTTGATGATAACACTTCTACTATAGAGAACCTTTTTGTGCAATTGGATCCCAAAGCTTATACCCTTTCACAATGACAACATAGCCAATAAAAATACACTTAACAACCTCGTTCTTCAACTTTAATCTTTCCTCATTAGGCACATGAGCATATTCCTCACAACTAAATACTCTAATATGTATCATTGAATGCTTCTTCCTTGACCAAACCTCCGAAGGTGTCTTATCAACAAGTGCTAATGTAGGAGATTTTTTTACTAGATAGCAGGTAATGGCTACAATTTTGACCCAAAAAACACTTCAAGGACAACACCACTAAGTATACTCCCTGACATCTCCATCAAAACCATGCTCGTCCTCTTTTCAACTCCATTGTATTGAGAGGTGTATGGATTTCTCTTATGCCTCTTAATCCCACGGTCCTTAAAAAATCTTTCAAAATCTTCCCAACAAGACTCACCACCATTATCAGTCCTCAAACACTTAATCTTTCTACAAGATTGATTTTCAACAAGAGACTTAAACTCCTTATATTAAATAAAGACTTTAGATTTACTTATGAGAAAATAAACAAAGATCCTTCTACCATAGTCATCAGTGAATGATAAAAAATACACATATTTTGAGATCGAAGGAAAATTTATAGGACAATTTTTTTTAGAATGTATCAATTCCAACAACCCAAAATATTTTTGATAACAAGAGTAAAAATGAGCACAATTTTGTTCACCATAAATGTAGTGTTCATAGAAATCAAAAAAGATTATAATAATCAAGGCCCTCTATGAAGCATTTATTTTTTAGGGTTTTGAGACCCTTCTCACCTATGTGACCAAGTATTTGGTGCAACAACATTGTCTTATTTGTTGTAATTTGCATCTCCAACACATTAGTACCCTTAGGTACCAGAAAGAATGACCATTAGATGTAGAAGCGAAAAACATCTTCGAAGATTGATCTAATGGTAAGAATGTAGAATTAGGAGCCCTCTTTTTAGACTCCACAAAAGTACTCTTTCACTATATAGTGCATGCATCCAACTTATACAAAGTGCCTATCTGAACACCCTTAGCAAGTCCTATATCCCCTTCAACCATCTTCAATCCACCTTGCGATAAAATAACTTGCACACCCACAAGACTTAATTTACTTACATAAAGTAGATTTTGTGTCAAACCTAGGATATGTAGGACACCATTGACCCCCTTCACTCTACCATCAAAGAATATAATCTTGACTCTTCCACAACCAACAATCTTTAGATGGGAGTCATAACTGGGATACATCTTCCCACCATCATATTTTTAGTACTTTGAGAACCAACTTGATTGTGAGGTTATGGGGAATGATGCTCTTAAATCTATCAACCACACATCTTTTGATGCATGCATCATCAAGGATGTGACAAAGGCTTCACTGTCATCCTGAGAGGATTTTTCTCAATTTGTATTGAAGAGATTTATTTCCTTCTTTTTCTTCTACTTACATTCATTATAGAAATAACTAGTTTTGTCATAAATCTAACACTTCATCTCAGACTTTCTAGGAGAATTATATCTCTCATGATATTTTTATCTACCTTTTTGTCTTTCTTGTCCTTCTTCTTTCCTTTCTCTTTTGATCTTCCAAAAACTACAAGAGCCTCCTTAGCTTACTCAAAAGTCATCCTCCACATCTCTTTTGAAACTAATGATGCTACCACCTCATCCATCTTGAACTTGGTATTTGTACTCCCAATAGTCATAACAAAGTGGTCCCATGAGTCTAGCAAAGAACACAACAAAAGCACGCAACAATCCTCCTCCTCAATCTTGTCACCAATGGAACCCAACTGAGAAACTATCATGTTAAATATGTTAAGATAATTGACAACTGATCATTCATCTTCCATCTCTAGAGTACATTTTTTTCTTAGAATAAGCTTGTTTGCCAGGGATTCAGCCTAATAAACATCTCCAAGATTATTCCAAAGATCTTTTGTATTCTTCTCTTCATGTACATTTAATAACATTTAGTCTACCAGAAAAAACCTTATGAGGCCCTTAGATTTTTTATTAGTTACATACCAAATATCTTGGGCCATGGTGATAGGTTTTGTTTTGGATTCTACAAGCATATCCTCCATTTTTAACGTCCACAATTTGAAGTTAGTGTCATTAAACTTCTCCATCTCCATTTTTCTAGTTGTTCTTTCGATCTTCTTCCTACAACAAGACTTTGAAAATACTCTGCAAAATCTTTCACTCAAACTGAGATCGGTATGAAAAACCCACTACCCAACAATGAAACCAAAACTGGCTAGGCCTTGATAACAATAAAAAAGAAGAATAAGTGTGAAAAATGCTTCCTAACATTAATCAAGTGGGGGTAATAGTGCACATTTTCTTTACAATATTTAATTATTACAAAAAATAAAAACACATTTTGATAGAGAAAAAAGACATGCAAATAATATACTGCAATGAACACACAATATATGTGGGGAAAACCATTTTGGGAGGAAAACCCCAATCTCTAAGAGCACAAAGCTTTGTATTATTAAAAATAGTGAGTACAATACAACCCAAGTACGATACCTTCTTCAATAGGAGTATTTACATCAACCCACAACCTAGATTAATTTTGGCAGCATAACACTTCCAAAACAACAAGAAGCTACAACATGAACAATAACAACACTTTTTATGTTTTTACAATGCATAGGAGTAAGAGCCCAAAATCGATGCTTAAGTCTAAGTGGCACTAATAGGAGCCTGTAAGGACATGCACATCACTTGATTTCATGCAATCTATCCACATGTGAAGAAATGTGATAAACCATCATAGGAATATACCAACTTGGGTGCCTTCCTTACATGAAATCATATTCCTCAACATGCAAGCACCCTCACACATGCAACAACCTTACATGCATGGGAGCCTACCTCCAAGAATAACCAGTTGTCATAGAATATTGTCACGGGTTATCATAAATTGTCATAGGGCATGCCATGAAATCTTGCCATAATTTTGTCATTACATGACACTTGTCACCTACCTCAAAAAAGTTCAAGATCCTCTAAGTGGGATACCTACCTCCATGTGAGGACAAAATAATTTTTCATCTTCCCAATATGATGACAATTCAACATGCCAATTCGCACTAGATGATCTGTAATAACATGTAAAAACAATGTTGTCTAGTGGGCTAGTAAAAATAAACCAAATGTTAAATAAATGTCCAAAAACCAGCGTTAGGATTTGCAAAGGTGGAGACACCTTAATACCAACATTCAACTTGCAATGGTCAAGAACTTTGTCGATAGCTTCAATACCCTGATTGAGAAACTAGAAAAAAACTCAACAGAAAGGGACTATGGTGGATGTCGAAGCCTTGGATAAGATGAAGGGGTAGGAGGAGGATAAATGACTGTGCAAGTGTACAAGAGCTAATCTGAAGAAAATTTCCCTCATTATGTCTCAGTTGGAAGCTAAAGCAACCAAGACTCTAAAAAAATTGAACTAGGCTATTATGGTTTTTTACTGTTCTGTGTTTTTTACTTGATCTTTTGTTAATGGCTAGCTGCCAATATATTGGCTTTTATCTCTTTGGCAACTTTTTGTAAATAGGGTTTTGGGTCCCTTCAAAACCCGTTTGATCCTTAATAAAAAAAAATTCAATACCTTCATTATCAAAATGTTATTTTAATTGTATTTGTTCTAGAATACCATCTTCACATGGACCTAGGCCTTTTCCTTCATATCTGGATACTTTGTGTAATATTCAAATTTTGAGTCCATAGGTTTTATTGAGTATGGAAAGAAGAAAAAATATCATTTGGAACTACTAGCATCAAACCCACTATCACATGTGTAAGCTTCTTTCTAGTGGCTAACAATAATTATTATTGTGCTTCATCTTTGGTGCTTGGATGTATGTATGTGGGTCTATAAATAAGGTGGGAATGTAGCATTTTCTTTTGTTCACCTATATATGATAGTGTGAAGTCTAGCATAACATGCCATGCCCCCTTTTCAAAAATAGTGAGTTCAAATTGATTAGTAACCCATTTTATTTTCCCATGGGTTAATAGTAAATTAGGAAAAATCATTTATTTAATAATTCATTTAGTCTTTGATATTTCATATTTTACAAGACACTTAAATACTAAATTTAAATTATCAACAAGTGTGTGCGCTGGGAATCTCTAGGAGCATTTGACATTTATTTTAAACTTAAATGGAGCATCTTTTATGACAATTGTCATTCACTATTTTTGGTCGACAATTAAGGAGTAGGTTTGGGATATTATTTTTTGTTAATTTTCCTCCAAAATGGGGTATGGAATTTTGGGTGCCCAAGTTTGTCTTGTAGCATATAAAAAATGAAAATATTTATTTGGGGTCATCCTCTTATGCCAATTTACCTTTCAGAACACTTTGTGTTTGAATTTCTTCTATGGATGAAAACCCATAAGAGATTGTGATCAGTGAATTGAACCCATTGGTTGCTAAAATCAAAGGACAAACAACATTTGGTTGTTGAGGGAATTCTCATTCATGGATTGCATCTGAGCTTCACATATTTCCAAGAAATTTCATCTATTTAGTTTGTGTTTGTTTATTGTAGATTATAGGTGAAATATTTGTAGTTGTAGTGTTTGTGTCAAATTGTTGTTGTTTTGTTTGTTGCTATAAGATTTATTGTTGTTGTTTTGTTCATTGTTCTCGATCCTTTCTAGAAGTTGAGAATATCAAAATTTGTTATGGATAAGATCATATTTTTATGTACTTTGTCAAAGGTGTGTGTGTGTGTGTGTGTGTGTGTGTGTGTGTGTGTGTGTGTGTGTGTGTGTGTGTGTGTGTGTGGGGCAAGATGTGGGTTGAGCATTATTAGTTTTGAATTTTGTATTTTTGATGTTGCTATTATAATGATTTTTTTTTTTTTATATTCACTATCGTGGAATCTGGAGGTGTCCTTGCCGAAGCGAGAATAATCCCCCAGTGTGTACGACCCGCTCACAAGGTAGCAACACACATAGAGTTAACACTGCTGGGGACTTGAACTCAAGACCATGAGGAGCATACCCACGCCTTAAGTTGCGATCCACGACCATTATAATGGATTTCACATTAATTGATTATGTTATAAAAATCAAATATATCAAAATAAAAGTTGCATGAATTTCAAGTTCAATTTGTGCAAGTTTGGATTTTGAATGTTTAGTTTTATTGATGGCATTTAATGTAGTTTGGTGAAGTTTATTGTTTATGTTCAAATATATTATTGTCATTGAAAATTTTGATTTAGAACATTACATAAATCAGTCATCTTTCAAATTAACAATAATATTTTTATTTGGCACCTTTTTTTTGGTTTGTTAAGCCTCTTCTTAAATGTCAATTGGTTTTGTGTATATCATTTTGAATGTCAATCATTTGACAAAAGAAAAAGGGATCTTATCAACACCAAAATAAAATTCTATCTTCATAATTAAATTTGATCAACTAATAAAGGGTGGATGGGGCAACCCTTTTTGCATGGATCCATGGACACCCTAATATAATATTGCATGCTAAAAAGCTTGGCATCACATTGAATGAAGTATATTAAGTAACATGCCTTTAAGTAATTGGGAAAGCAATGGTTCATAGAGGTTGTTATAGACACCTAAAAATGTCTCATTAATTCTACACTAATTATTCATCTATTTAATTAAGTAATTCTTTAATTATTTGATTAAATTAACTATTTCTTCTAATCATTGCCTTTCAACACTTCTAATTATTCTATTTCTATTCTCAAATCATTTTGATCAGTTAACCATATCTCAATTATTAATTAAACATCAATTATTTAATTAATTACAACTTTTTCCTTAGTTAAATAATCTTTATTATTTAATTAATTCTATTTCCTAAGTTTAAATAATTTCATTTAAATTATTTAAATTAATTAATTAAATTCCTCCATTTCCCCAAATTATAATTCCAATTAATTTCATCTAATTTCATTTCATATTTCCCCAAATTCGAATTTGATATCATTTCATCTAAGTTCAAATCAAAATTCATACCAACCCAACATTCATACCCCTTTTAACCAAAATCAAACCCCATTCAATCAAAGTCCAAATCAAAATTCACACCAACCCAACATTCAAAGTACCTCTTTCAACCAAAATCAAACCCCTTTCAACCAAATCCCAAATCGAAATTCATTCAACCAAAATCAAACCTTTTTCACCAAAAATCATACTCCTTTCAACCAAAACCAAATCCCATTCAACCATATGTATCCACTATTTCATCATCCCTTGAAGTTACACAATCATGAAATAAATAAAGATCAAGAACAAACCCTTTCATCCTACCCAATTTTTGATGTTCAGACTTCACCTATCAAGAATCTTATGATGATCCCCTCATTATTTTCTATTCCACTCATAATAACACCCTTGTTTCTCAAGAGCGAGATGTTCTTTCATGTACCATCCAACAACCACCTCCTAAACAAGATACCATTATCATTTCTCCTAGTCTCCCTCATGATTCCAATACACAAGTTGTTCATGAACCCCTTATCAATGAAATCACCAATCCAGATCATACTACACAGGACATCTTGTCAACAATTGTATGTGTCATTTTCACATGCCAATGTGGTGACAAAAACAAGCATAACACCAGCTAATGCAATCAACACCTAGTTGGCTTCATCATACTCTTCAAGTGCATCAATAAAAACATGCATAGCACCCAGTCATGCCACAACTTCGAAACCAAAAACCAAAATCTATTTTCCTCATACACCCGCACTTGAAAGACGAGGGGCAAGAAGATTTACTAGAGCTAGATTGGTTTGAAAATAAGGAGGCTATAGTAGAAACTGTACATGAAAGACTCCCAATTGAATATTCTACTGAAAAAGACAGGTTTATCTGACCCTTCAAACAAAGACCAATGAATTATCTACACATACCAACTCAATAACAACATTCACCTAAAAAGATATTACATCTAAGGGTGGGTTCATTTCAATTTTCAGTACTACATTTGCATATTTCTTTACCACATTGCATTATTGCTTTCTCATACATGTTGCATATCATTATCATAGGTTTGCACTTGGGGGCATAACTGAGAAAATACCAAAAACATTCAAATTACGATCCTAAAAATATCCTCTAAAAAAAAATAATAAATTTTTTTTGTAAAAATCAAATTACGATCCTGAAAAAATCCTAAAAATCAAATTACGATCCTGAAAAAATCCTAAAAATCAATTATGATCTTGAAAAAGTCCTATCAATCCAATACTATCAAATCAATCAATCTACAAATCACTTCAACCATTTCTTTTCTATAATCAAACTCATTCATGTCATAAATTAATCATTCTTCATTGTTCATCTAACATTCTTCTTCTTTTTCAATCACACCCCCTTCCCCTCCCTCCTCTCTTCCAATGAGCTCCCTCCTAGGTCTAAAATATGGAACAACTTTGTTAAGAACAGGAAACTACTCAAGCAGGGTCTAAAGTGGCAAGTTGGTAATGGTGATAAAATTAGATTTTGGGAGGACAACTGGATTGGTGACAGACCCATTGCCTCCTCCCAGTTCAGTTGCCTCATGGTCACTCTCAAGGATTCGTTTGGCTCCCTTGTGATAAACTACATCTCTCCCTCGCGTTGCTGGTTAAGGCTTGGTAATAGTTTGGGAAATACCCCCCAATGGATTCATTTACCTGAAGAGCTACAATCCCTTCTTAAGGGGATCAAGATCCCCTGTTTCACTCACATTGATAAACTTGTTTGGACCGCGAATCCCTTAGGGTCTTTTAGTGTTAAATCGGCCTACAATCTCTTGGTTGCCTCCTTCAATGATTGCTATAGCTGGAAAGAAGTTTGGAACTCTCATCTCATCCCTAAAATTAACTTCTTCTGGTGGACAGCCCTTCACGGGAAGATCCTTACTATTGATAATCTGAAGAGGAGGGGATTTACGCTTACCAACAAATGTGTTATGTGTAATTGTGCTGAGGAAAGCATAAATCACCTCTTTATTCATTGCGCCTTTGCTTCAGGGGTTTGGTACAAAGTTCTACATAAATTTAATTTGGCTTGGACATTCTTGGAAGACTTGCATCAGTTTATTAGCAACTGGAAGTGCCCCTCTGCACACCTGCTAGTCAGACTATTTTGGAGACTCATTCCTCCCCACATCTGTTGGCATATCTGGAAGCAAAGAAACAATAGGATCTTCCATGACACCAACAACTCATTTGACATAGTGACTGGCATAGCTGAGAAGTAGCTCAAGGAGAACGCCCTCATCAGCAAGTGGAAAAATCTACATTCTGCCCCTATGGCTTTGGATCAGAGGTGGATTAAAACTTGGAATTTCCCAGATAGCTTCCTTCGATATGAAAATTCAAAAAAGATGGAGAGGCTAAATACCAGATGGTCAACACCTCCCCCCCCCTTGGCTCAAGCTCAATTTTGACGGTGCTGCTTGTAGTGGTTCAACGACAGGGGGTGGAATTATCAGGGATAGCTTGGGCAACCTGGTTTTGGCCTATGTAGGAAATTTTGACTCTGTCTTGAGCAACATGGCTGAAGCCCTTGCTCTCTTTTGGGGGCTTAAGCTGGATCTTGGCACCAATATCAAAAGATTGATCATTGAAGGGGACTCTAAACTGATTATTGAGGCCACTAAAGGCATTTCAGGGATCAACTGGAGGATCAACAATGTCATCAAGGACATCTAGTCCATGATTGTTTAGCTGGAGGAATTTCAAATTCAACATATCTATAGAGAGGGGAAAGTGGTGGCAGACTCACTAGCTGAGATGAGGCTGGAGATAAAAGGTATGAGGTGCTGGAGGCACTTAGATTCTCTCATTGACAAGCAGAAGGACCTTATTGGGAATGAACAAATCTCCTCTATCCATCAATGAAGTGCCACATCCTTCTTCTCAACAGGTTGCTTTGGGCCGACTGCTATGCTACGCTGCTGGCAGGAAATTTAAATTCAAATTGGGTGGGCTTTGCCATGCTGGCTTCTCGTGGTCCCCACCTTCTTTGCCAGATGTTGACTTGGCTAGCCACCTATTTTTGCATTGCCGATGGGTTGTGCCGATGGGTTGGAGTGCCAACTTTTGATCATTAATCACAACAAGGACTCTAATTATTACCTTAACTGGAATCTAAGAACTCGCCATAATGATGATCTTTGCAAGTTGGCGGAGATATCAAGAGGCGTCCCTTTGCATGCTTCCCAGAGCTGGTGGACGCATGCCTTGGGAAACACCATTAAAAATAATTATTACACCTTGCACAATATTTTGGCTAATTTCCGGTTGTTTTCTCTGAACTCCAGCTCTGGTTTTCCCCTCTGCATTTCTCTTTTTAGGCTTGCGTTGCATCTCAACTTCACTCTAGAGGAAGCTATCATGGGAGGGGATTTAATCCGGGTAGAACCGAACATTATTGATGACTATTTTCGCAACGAACCGTGCATCTGGATATATGCTAAAGAAGGAGGAATCATCCCATTCATGGAAGCCATGAAGGGATTCGACGAAAACCTCTCCATGCAATTTGTCAACAGTTGGAAGGACAAGAGGGTGGTCATGGAGGACATTTCGTTTGAAATCAGCGAGGAAGTTATCACCTTGGCTATGGGTCTCTCTACTGAAGGCAGGAAATGGAAGAAAACTAGCAAGGTTGCAGACGAAAACAACATGAACCGCTTCTTCAAAAAGGGTGAGGAACGGGCCAAAATGCGTGGGGGTTTCAACAGGGAATGTTTACCCTACCCATGGGATCAGGTTTGCAAAAATCATAATGAAATACTTCACCCTCGAGGGAAGGTGTGGCGTGTTCTACTTGTAGTACCCCTGCCCTAATCAATTTCTAATCTCGGTTTAATCTTGGTTAGTTTATCATAATATAACGATTATAGTCAGATGTGTTGATTTAGTGCATATCTGTTAATGTGGTTTTCGCACCAGTTGTATGCAAGTTGTTAAGTGTTCCTATTTCGTGGTATCTTTAATCCTTAGAGTTGGATTAGGTGGTCGTAAGACCCTAGTTGACCATAGTCGTGCTCAAGTGAGCATCGTCAGTCGTCGTCAGTATTCCCTTTTGTTTGGGTTTGCGAGTCGTCTGTCTGGTTGACCTTCTTGGTTTGTGTGTTTGGTGTGTATGGTTAAATTGAGTAATTTAGTCCCTAGTGTTTAATTTGATTAAATATGTGTTTGTGCATTAAAGATTAATGGACTAAATTAAACATGATTTCTTTATGTGATTTATCGTTAATTTGAATTGCTCAATTTAAATGGGGAGCAAGTTCAATTAAATGGTTAAATTTAAATATTAAATTGGTTATGTATATGCTGTTGAAAAAGAAAGTTTTGAATTTAATTGCAATAGAATTAATTGTATTCTGTTGGCTTTTTAAATTAGAAAGGCTAATTTCAGTTAATTGAAGAAATCAATTTTAGATTGAAAATCAAGTGAATATATTGATATAGTCGGAAAATAAAGATTTTTGTGATTTATTTTAAATAAAAATTTTAAATCCAAAAATGAGATTTTTGGTCAAACTTTTCCATATAACCTAGACTTGTGGAAAATATTGGGGATTGAATTTTTTGGAGAAAAATATATTTTTGGAAAATATTTTGGATGAAAGATTTGGGGATTTTGGAAGGAGAAGGATTTCTTGAGCTGCAGGTTGGGGCTCTTCATCAGATCCTTTCCAGGAATGCTTATTGAGGTAGGAATTCTGGTTATTAATTCGTTATTGTTTAAATTTTTTAAAAATGGGCATTGGATGTTTATCATGCAATTTTGGTTTCAAATTCTCCATTGTTTTTCTCAAGACTTAGAATTATTATGGAAATTAGTTAAAGATTGGTTTATTTTTGGATCTTTGTGTGAGAAATGAGTTCTATTTGCCCAAAAAGATATTGGTGGGTTATTCCAACAAATCCTTTCAATTTTGAAAACCTCTTCTTGCTGGAAATTTTCATTTTAAGTCTCAAGATGAGACTATTTAAAAATGGGGGTTTGTCTTTTGGATAAGAGATTAATTTCAATCAAAAATTTTAATGGTTTTGATATGCTTTATATCTTTTTATTAAAAAAAAAACCAAAAAAAAAACCATGTTGTTGGGTCTGTATAATTTTTTACTGGGTTTTGTTTTAACAGTAAAAATTTTAAAAAATAAATAAATATAATAATAATAAAAAAATGGTTTAACCCCAAGGAGGGGTGCTGCGTGTCCCTTTGGGCAACAGCGCTTCCCATGGGGGTTGCGTGCTCCCTTTGGGAACAACAATGCTCCCCATGGGGGCTGCGTGCTCCCATTGGGAAGCAACGCTTCCCCAAGGGGAAGCGTTAGCTCCCAAGGGAGGGGCCCACGTGGGTACTTTTCCCCCCTTTTTATATAATTTTTTTAAAAGTTGTTTTTTAATATTTTTTTTAATAAAAAAAAATATATATAATATTTTAATATATTAGATAAATGTTAAGTTTTTAATAAAGTTTTAATTATGATTAAATTTGCCATTAATTAATATTCATGAATATTTTGTTATTAATTAATTGTATAGTGTTGATTATACATTAATTAATATTCAAATCTCTTTTTTTTATTTGATGCAGATTTTTCTAATTAAATACTTGATTCAATAATTTCGTCATTAATTATTAATTTGTTATATTTAATTAATCGCGGATTAATAAATATATTCATTAATTAATAGTTAATTTTAGTAATTTTCTTTATATGCTCAAGGAAACAATCTGTTAATCTGGGAATGGATTTTTTTTATTTGGCTTCCTTAAATATGTATATTTCCTTGATCTGTATAGTGTAAATTGGTTCTGGAAAAGACAAATTTGTAGGATTTATTTTGAACCAATATGTCAATGATGTTTTAATTGAAGATTAAATATCTTATTTAATTGGTTAATGGTTGTCTGATTATATTCATGTGAAATTGGTTTAAGAACTCATTATGGCTTATTATGTGTGTTCGATGCAATGAACCTTAAAGAGTTAGAAAACTAAGAACAACCTATACCTAGAAGAGGTAGATAACTGCAATCTGTCTTAGATCAATCAGAGAATTGGATCAACTTTTATGTTTAAATCAATATGGGAAAATATTGTCTTTTCCGGTTGTTGCCTATGCGAGTTTAATTTCTGTATTCGCTTTTGCTTAAGTAATGGCAAGTTTTGCTTTGTTTGATTGGACCCTGTCGTATGGTTGATTTGAGTACCTGTTTCTATTCTCGGTTTCAAGTTGACTGTTATTTTGTTGTGGTGTTGTATTGGTCATATCCTTGTATGGGTGTCGAATGATGATTCGTGGTTGACCATAGTTGGTCAGGTCTCTGGTTAGAGTACCGTCAGTAAGTGTACCTCTTTTGGGTCGTGTTTGACCAAATGGTTGTTTCCTCATTTTTGAACTTCGTTCGTCTGACCATGTGTATGTCTTGGTTTTGAGTTCGCTTGAGTTAAGTCTAGTATCGTATGGGAAAGTGGCTTTCGATTGGGGGCCGCGCCCAAAGTGGCTGTTGGGTAACCCATCGAAAGTGAGTCTAATAAGTGATAACCTAACAGTAGATTAGAATGTAATCTCTAAGTAAGATAATTGTGCCTCACACATGGGACGAGTGCTAACACAGACTCGACATGCAATGAGAAGGCCTGAAATGACAAACCATCATCCTTGTCTTCACGAGAGGATGTGTGGGTCCACATGAGGCTTGGATGGGCCGGAGGTTCGGATTAGGTTGCCAGGGTAACCCAGTGTATGGGGCTGGAACCTATGAAGGCCTGCCATGGTATCCATACCAGTTTGTGTGAGGACACTTGTCCCTATGTTCGCTAGTGTGTTGTCGTATTGTCTTGATAGGAGTACGTTTGTGGGTCGTCCTATTGTCTATGCCCTTGTGAGTATTGGGTTTCATGTTAGACTTTGGGTGGTGATGACTCAGTTTTATGGATGCTCTAATGGACCTTTGTATTAGCTTTGATTATGTTCAGCTGGATCCTTTCCTTTTCAGGGATCGTTTATGTATTTATTGACCGATGTAGTCGTTTGTATATTGATTATGTTTCGCCTTGATGGCAGGATTGTAAATTATGAGAACCTCATGTATACTTAACTTTATTAATTATCAAAGGGGTCTTACAGTTGAGCAGATCCGGAGATGTAGCCTTTAGGGGTGAACTCTGAGATCATTTTGGTGTTATGTGATGCTATTCTCTTATGTCATTTTGGTGTTATGTGATGCTATTCTCTTATGTTTCCCTTATTCAACTTTATCATGTATGAATAGCTTATGTTAGAATGTATAAGTGGATAAGATGGAATTAACTTTAAATGCTTATATGTAGTCCTCTTGAATGTAGTAAATTGGAATATGAAAGAATGTAACTTAGGATATTGGATTATATTCATTTATTGTTAAGGAAATTAAGTGTGTATGGATATATCTCATATGTTTATGATGAAATTCTAGTGTGTTAGAATATTAGATGCATGGCTTATATTTTAATGAAAAGTATGAATGAAGGATATAGATAAAGCTTAATGGATGAACCTTATCTTGTGAGTTATATTTCCATCTTCTGAAAGAAATTATCCTTGTTTAAGAATTATCTCGTTTTTAAGATTATCAGCTTATTGGATTAATTGAGAGTGTTAAGTGAAATGTGTAATTAAGTAATCACGTTGGGAAACTCTGTAGGTGTTAGTTGTTGTCTTCTGCTATGTAATCTGAATTTTGATATCTCGTTGTATCTTAATGTTGTGTTTATCTTTTAAAAAAAAATTATTGCACTCTATTCTTGTGTTATGGCTTAATCCCTTCGGGGTTTCCTAGCGGGGCATTACACTACTATTATCACTTCCCGTTGCTCAATCACTTTCGTAACCATGACACCATTTCTTTTTCTTTCTTTTTGCTGCATGCTTTTGAGTCTATAGTCAAAGATATCCACAATTGTATGAGTCAAGAGGGTAATTTTACCATCCGCCACCAGGGGCTGATGTTTAGGCTTTACAATTTTCACAAGGCCCTTTGCCCGCCTAAACCTATCTCGGTTCAATCCACCTCCTCCATTCTGGGTTCCCCTGAAGGCTCTAAAAAGGGCCTCAAAAAGTCTTCCAAAAAGTCGATGACACCTTGTGAATCCCTTGACCAAGGCCCCCCTGCCCCCTCAAAATTGAGGAAAAAAATAAAAGCAACACTTCTGCTGCGAAACCCACCTCTAAGAAACCTAGAAAGGAGCCCAAACTCCTCCTTGTTGAGTTTGATGCAGAGGAGGGTATCACCCCGCGTAGATCCCATAGAAACAAACCCCGGATGAAGCAAATCGTCGTGAGAAAGAATTATGCTAACGTAGAAGAGGATGATTATGAGAAAGCGGAAAGTGAGAAGGGGGAGGAGGAATTGGAGGCTACGGAAGGCTCGAATTCCTCCAATTTGGGCACTAACATCCCCGACTCGAAGACCATCAAGAACACCTCCCCTCATTCTAACACTTTCCTGCCCCACACCTCTGAGGGGGATGGAAGACATTCTGATGGCAGGAAGACTACTGCTGAAGAAGGGGAGAAGGAAGAGGTGGTGCAGTGTTCGGGTTGCAATGCTATCTCTGAAGATTTAAATGGTGCTAAGAAAAAGTTGGAGCACTTGGAGTCCTATGTCAACAAAATTGGGAAATTCGTTGTCAAAGTGATGCACTCGTCGGCTACCTCTGTGCTTGCTCCACCAGGATAAGGCTGATCTGGATGGGCTTGAAAGTGACACCACTAAGGAACTGTTCCAGTTCCTGGCAGATGACTAAACCGGGCTTATGCTCTCTAAGCACATGGGTGCTGATAATTAGGTTGTATGGTTGGTTCTCTTCCTTTTTGTTATAGTTTTTGTCACTGGAACGCCTTGTTCCATGGTGATATTGCTACTATAAATAATTTTTATAGTATTGACATTATGATGGTTTATTGCTGGTTATGGCGTTTCACTAGTACATTTGGGCCTAATTTTCGACGGACAATTATTGGTAGTCCGACGACAAAACGTCGGACTTTCAAAAAATTTAACCGTTGAAAACTCATCGTCGGTCTTTTCGATGATGCCATTGGCATCAGACTTCTGACAAATTTATGAACTCTTTCAACGACGGCTATATTTGCTCCCCTAACCAAAAAATTACACAGATTACCGTTGGAATTCTGACAGATACCCTGTTTGCTCCTCGACGACAATCCGACATGGAAGTGACATCGGATATATAGCATCCTTGTCAGATGTTCTTTAGTTGTCATTGAAATTCTGATGGTATCAAATACTGTGGGTCAGACAACTTTTTCGTCAATGCATGAAAGTATTGCATGAGTTCTACTTTTAAAAATTGCATAAAACATTTGTAATCTATTTGATTCAGTGTTATTTGAAATTTTTTTTATCAATGATGTTTCCTTTCTCCAAGAATTGGATCTAGGATCTTTCCGTCAGATAATATGTAACATCCAATGACTAAATATTTTCTTTACAAATGCTTATTTTATTTTATTATCGTCTGAGTATGAATTATAATTTATATCTGTGCGGTAGCAGAAGATACAAGTTGAAGACTTGTGCGCATGTAAATTTCGTAAAAGAAAGCAAGCAAGCATTATCTTGAATGACATGGAAACAAGCTCATCAGCTGCCTAGAAGAGAGCAATTGGAGAAAAGTAGAGGACAGTGTTAAAGGGTGATAAATACATAGAGTAGTATGCAATACAAACAAACAATGTCTAGAGTGTGTGATGTGATGTCTCTAATTTATGTTCGGAGAGAGTAACTGGTTTTGGAGTTCTTGGGAAAGCTATTGGGCCACGCTTGGAGGAAATAAATGTGTACTTCATGCAAGGACCACCTTTTCTCTATTATGAGAATGATGCTTTTGCATCGAAGGATATTTGGAAGGCAATATCCGACAATTTCTATAGTGTGGAACCAGAGTTGACAGACTCGAAGTACTTTTCGGCTTCCAAAAGACCAAGAGGTTATGTACACAATCTCGCAATAGAAGGGTGATTTCAAGCATTACCTCTCCCCCCCATGACTATTTAGGAAGCACTTCCTCAGACAAAGGACTATTGGCCTCCATGGGATGAAAGAAAAAAATTGAATTGCTAGACTGTAGACGATGTGGTGGTGTCCTTCGTGAAGAACTCTGCACTATAATTGAAAATTCACGAGGGAAACTGCAAGATAGTGAATAGAAATACATTCTTGAAAAGTGAGAAGAATGGATCTTGGTTTGGGTGAGGCCAGGTCAGGTGGCTACTCTAGAGGTTGACAAGATAGAAATAATATTAGGATTTGAAAAAGATCACACTCGTGGAACTTCATGTGCAACTGATCAATTGCGTTGTTTGGATATTGTATCTATTTGGAATGCATTACCCAAACAACACAATCGATTAGTCACACACGAAGTTCCACGAGTGTGATCTTTTTCAAATCCTAATATTATTTCTATCTCGTCATCCTCTAGAGGAGCCACCTGACCTGGGCCCACCCAAACCAAGATCCATTCTTCCCACTTTTCAAGAATGTATTTCTATTCACTATCTTGTAGTTTCCCTCATGAATTTTCAGTTATAGTGCAAAGTTCTTCACGAAGGACACCACCACATCGTCTACAGTCTAGCAATTCATTTTTTTTCTTTGATTCCATGGAGACCAATAGTCCTTTGTTTGAGGAAGTGCTTCCTGAATAGTCATGGGGGGGAGAGGTAGTGCTTGAAATTTCCCTTCTATTGCGAGATTGTGTACATAACCTCTTGGTCTTCTGGAAGCCGAAAAGTACTCCGAGTCCGCCAACTCTGGTTCCACACTATAGAAATTGTCAGATATTGCCTTCCAAATTTCCTTCGATGCAAAAGCATCATTCTCATAATAGCAAAAAGGTGGCCCTTGCATGAACACATTGATTTCCTCCAAGCGTGGCCCAATAGGTTTCCCAGGAACTCCAAAACCAGTTAGTCCCTCCGGACATAAATTAGAGATGTCACATCACACACTCCAGACATTGTTTGTTTGTATTGCATACTACTCTCTATGTATTTATCACCCTTTAGCACTGCCCTCTGCTTTTCTCCAATTGCTCTCTTCTAGGCAATTGATGAGCTTGTTTCCATGTCATTCAAGATAATGCTTGCTTGCTTTCTTTTATGAAATTTACATGTGCATGAGTCTTTAGCTTGTATCTTCTGCTACCACACAAATATAAGTTATAATTCACACTTAGACGATAATAAAATAAAATAAGCATTTGTAAAGAAAATATTTAGTCATTCGATGTTACATATTATCTGACGGAAAGATCCTAGATCCAATTCTTGGAGAAAGGAAACATCATTAATAAAAAAAAATTCAAATAACACTGAATCAAATAAATTACAAATGTTTTATGCAATTTTTAAAAGTAGAACTCATGCAATGCTTTCATGCACTGACGACAAAGCCGTCTGACCCACAACATTATCCATAATAGAACAAATCACTATAATAGGCTATTATAAATAATCTGTACAAAAATATGATATAACATTAAATTACCTCCAAAAATAGAGGAGATATTTAATAAAGATATCATCTTTTAAATTAAGAAATGGGCAAGAGATTAAGAATGCAAACCTTCCATATTGCACACTTCAAGGTATATTCAAACCTATTTGACCTAGGAAAGCCCCCATCAACAAACCTGTTTTTGTCATTTTGTGTGTAGGAAATTGATTCAGGAGTTACGTGTGAAGAATTTGGCAAAGTAAATGATGACAATCAAACTCAAATTTTGATGGCATGAAAAGCAAAAAAGTAGGCCAGTTCCATACACCTTCCTTTACTATTTTAAAAATATCATCGACCAAAATATTGTGTAGCAGTAGTATGGAGTGCATTTCATCTATTTTATGCCCAAATATTTCATCATACCACTTTCTTTTCAAAGGTGACTGATCGATTGCGTTGTTTGGGTAATGCATTCCAAATAGATACAGTTGCATACCATTTATCTGTCTTGAAAGCCTTTTATCCTGATGGCATTAAATTAAAGTTCTTTCTCTATTTTCTGGTGATCTCTGGAGCAGAGGTTGCTTTGCATCGACCTGGGATACATTTAACTTGTGTTGTATCTGCAGAAATATGTATCCTAGGTCAATGCAATGCAACCTCTACTCCACCAATACCAGATAGAAGAGAAAGTACTTTAATTTAAAGCCATTAGGATAAAACGCTTTCAAGACATATATTAGGTATAAAAGGAAGCCTACCCTGTCATTTGAAGGGGTTTACCTACAATTCAAGTGATCTCTTAATTATAAAATCAATTCAATTTGAAGTGAACAAGCAATCAAGCATTCATCAAGAATTGAAGGAGAATTCAAGTTAAAGCACACCATTCTGCATGACATCCTAAAACCTTGTGTGAGGATTCAAGAAAGATTCATCAAGGTATCATGTTCAATTTTAAGCATTTTTAGATGTCATCTAAAGGGATCATTTTAAAGAGGGAGGAAGAGATATTTTCCTAAAGATGTCTACCTCCAAAAATAGAGGAGATATTTAATAAAAATATCATCTTTTAAATTAAGAAATGGGCAGGAGATTAAGAATACAAACCTTCCATATTGCACACTTCAAGGTATATTCAAACCTATTTGACCTAGGAAATCCCCTATCAACAAACCTATTTTTGTCATTTTGTGTGTAGGAAATTGATTCAGGAGTTACGTGTGAAGAATTTGGCAAAGTAAATGATGACAATCAAAACTCAAATGTTGATGGCATGAAAAGCAGAAGAGTAGGCCAGTGCCATACACCTTCCTTTACTATTTTAAAAATATCATCGACCAAAATATTGTGCAGCAATAGTATGGAGTGCATTTCATCTATTTTATGCCCAAATATTTCATCGGTGTATATATCACTTAACAAACCACCTGATACTTAATCGACATGTCTATCATATGCAAGACAACCGATACTAATCGGTATGTATTAGTTAAGCCCGATAACAATCAATGTTCACAGTTAATATATTAACTGATATTAATCAGAGTACATTGGTTAAGCCTGATAACAATCGGTGTTCATAGTTAAGATGTTAACCGATATTAATCGGAGTGCATTGGTTTTAATGTAAACCGATACCAATCGGTATTTTGTGCTATGAGATTTACAACCGATGATTATCGGTAGTTAAGCATTGATTGAACTTTTCAAGTATGGTTGAATATATACAAATTTAAGAATGATCATTGATCAAATTAAGGAACAATAGCTTGAAGTATTCATCGTAGTTTATTGATAAGATAGATGATTGAATGAGAGACTTCATGTATCTTTCATTCAATCATTTATCTTACTGAGGCTATCATGCATTAACAGGATAGAGGGACCTTATATCAAATTAAGGAAGACATGAGAGTGATATATGTATTAGTGTAATTATTATACTTTTTGAATATTTATCCTTGGTTGCATTCAGACCAAATTACAAGTTACATTCAATATAGGACCACAAGTTACATCACCCTATCTACAAGTTACATTCAATATAGGACCACAAGTTACATCACCCAATTAGGGTCAGACCAAATTACAAACTACATTTATAGGGTCTATCCTATTTGAGCTAGCTACTATTTCAACACATTCTAGCACATGTATCTATTTCTATGCAATAATTAGTAGTAGCTACATAGACTAGCATGGTACATAAGTTCTTTTCTAATAGTGCCCTTCATATGCAATTATTTCAATATTATTTAGTTGTATCTACCTTCTTAAGTTATGCAAATGGAGATTAGATTAGGTTATGTATCTACTTTCTTGCTCTGTAATTCTCGTTGTGTTTAATAAATTTGTATCTCTTTGGTGAAAAAAAAGGAGGTTGATGATAAATATCTATGTTGTCTATTAGTTGATTCCCATGGCAATAAATGGTTAATGCTGATACAAAGTAACACTAACAGGAAACTTTGATGACAATCTAATACACATCACTGTTGAACTTACCCCTGTCTCATATAACCCTATGTTGGCTAGGCCCCACCATAATTAGAAGATCCTATTTACTACTGTCCTAAACCTTGCTTTGACTGTCACAATTTCATAGTGAGTTGAGTTAGTCCATTAGTGAGATTGGGAAAGAGTTTGTTATTGAGTTAGGTGTTGGTGGAAGGTTTAAGGAGGTACACTATCATCATAATTAATGTAGAGAGTGTTGTGTGAAGAAGAATGGCCATGAAAGGAGTGATTGTCCTAAGTGCTTGAGACTGTCACAAAAAGTGAGTGTTGCAGCAATGAATCTTCCTTTGACCTTTGGGTGTTTGGGAGGGTAAAGACCCATGGTGGTATATGTTGAGTGGATGGGAGGGTAAAGACCCACATATCAACTATCTACTTTGACATCCTAGGATGGTGTCCACCTACTCTAAAACCTTGTGGGCACTCTCTGTCTGATACTAACCTATACATAACATGTGCCTCTCATATAACCCTATGTTGGCTAGGCCCCACCACAATTAGAAGATCCTAACTACTAAAAACACTAGATTCTCCCCTAAAAGGTTGTTGAGTCATAGAAGGCCTAGCTTGATAGCCCTATAGTCTCTCATACCTAAAATATCCTTGTGTCGATGATGGTCACATGTGACTACCCTATGGCCCCTACTATGCTCTAGAACTTTGTCCCTAATATTGATACTATTGGGTTTTTCTTTGTAAATCATATAGTAAGTCTAAATTATCCTTTGAAGGATGGGGAGGCCTATGGAAACTTTAGTCCCTTCATCAAGGTTACAAACTTCTCTCATGCCTCTTGTGTCCTCCCATGTACCTCCTTTTCCATAAGAGACTTTGCCATAGCAACCCTAAAGTCATTTGGATTGGCCATGTGTAGGAAAACTGAAATTTTGGGCTTTCCAGCCCTAATGAAATAATTGACAAGTAACTTGTCTTGAATGTAATCTACAAACTACAAGAACTACAAAAACTAACTCTTATGTTGAGCCACTATGAAACCTTATTATGTAAATTGTGAAACTCATCTATGCATCTCTGTCAAAAATATTTTGAAATAGAACACACTTTGAAGCACTCCAAAATGGTATCTGGAGAGGGTTTCCAATGTGAGTTGGTGCATTTTATCCTCCCAGTACCACAAGGTGGAAGCAAGTCCTCTCAAAAATTGCATTGAAAATTATGCCTTTAGATTGCTCACATATAGATGCAACCCAAAGCATAAGTCTAAGCTAAGTAACCAAGACTTATCCTCAACCCCATTTGTGGATCTTAAAAATGTAGAGGATTGGAGATGAAGCAACTCTCGAATATGATCCTTTGGCTAATTATATGTGCTTGCTATAGTCTATATCTCTTGTATTTATGCATGATGAGGCTAGGTAATGTGTATTGATCAATATTCTATCTCCTCTATGTGTATTTCCCAAATTCAAGGTGAACTCCTAATAAGCTCCCAAGATGCAAGTATATGCTCCTCTACTACAAGTGGATCCTCATGGCTTGTAAGATTTGAGGTCCATACTCGGGCTACTCATCTTGGTGAAAACTCTCAAAGTGATATGACCCTTCCTTCCATTTCTTACATCCTATTTTCTAACCCACACCTCATAACCTTTACCTCACTTCTTATCATTATTACCTTCCATCTACCTTTCATATCCCCTATCTTAACCTCCTTCACTTTCCTACATCCTATCCTAAACCTTAACCTCATACACACTTACTTTTACTTCACCTACCTAACTCCATTCCATCCTTCACATCCTTTTATCTCCCCCCATTCACTTTCCTACCTTCCAAACCCCTAACATATCCTAACTTACTCTTTCACCATTACATCCTTCATCACTTACCTCCCTATCTTATCCTAACCCACACCTTATAACCTTATACCTCTCATCTTCCATTTTATACCACCTTCCTAACGATACACTTATGCTCCCTTCCAAAACATCGACAAAAAATAGCACTCGATCACTACACAGTGCTCTCACGGTTCTACAGCAGGGATTTTCTGTCACAACCATATATACCAGCATCCATAATTAGGATATATTTTACATAATGACACTTGATCACGCAGGTTTAGGTCATCCCTCTCCTTAATTAGGATATATTTTAAATATGGAAAGTAGTGTTAATATGTTTCAAGCTTACTATATTGTTCATTATTTAAAATGCAGTGTTTAATTAATACATGATTGTAGGATTGTTCAAGGGTTTAGGTCTTGTAAGAAATTCTTATTTTAAATTGATCATATCATATTACAGAAACCTCTCACCATCTCTGCTATTGGCAATTAATCTGATAAATCTATAATAAACTTTGAATCTAAATATTTGAATACATATAACAATGAAGTGGCTAATTATACCCTACCTTTTTTCTTCAACCGGATCTTGTAATGCCCAATTTAGAGTGAAGTGATGATAATTGAAATGGCTGCCCTGACAAACACATCCTTTGGCTCAAATGCGAAAGGAAAGGAAAGCGACGCTATGATAGCTGACCATTCCTACATCCTGCAGCGATTAAACCCACAGGTTCCCTGTTAGAGGAGACTTATCCAAGCTGGAGCTTTTGTAATGGTAGAGGTCCACGGGACGAAGAGGCGGGATTTTGTAATGGCAGAGGTCCACGAGATGAAGAGGTGAGATTTTGTAATGGCAGAGGTCGACAGGACGAAGAGGCGGGATTTATGAAATGACTTGGTCTTTTTTTTTTTTTTTAAGTAATGCCCGCAGTCGTCGGAATTTCGACGAACATGGGCACTTTTTCTAAAAAACACAAATGTCATTGCCAATTCCTTCTCCGTCAAAACCAAATGTTGCATTATCATCAGAATTTCGACAAAAGCGGGCATTTTTTCAAAAAGAAATCAAATTTGATCACAATATACCTTCTCCGTCGGAAACCTCCGTCAGAATTTTAGGTCAAATGTATTAGTGCTTGTTGGACGAGATTGGTTTCGATCTCGGGTTATCCAATAGCGACAGACAGTTTTAGTTTTTGATTACTAGAGTAGGGATTGGTTGACCACCGCTTGTCTGCGGTGTGTGTGTGTTGGTAGTGTTTTTCTCTGTTTATTTCGGGTCAGCCCCCGATTTTGGCTACTTTATAATATAAAAATTCTTCTTCTTTCGAGAGATCATTCATGTCTTCAATGCACAAACAATCTCTCGAGGGGGCATTATACCAGGGCATACTGGGGCAAAAATTTTCATTTTCTTTGAAACAACGTCGTTTCAACATTGTCTCAAAGAGGGGCAAATGTTGACACCTAAAAATGTCTCATTAATTCTACACTAATTATTCATCTATTTAATTAAGTAATTCTTTAATTATTTGATTAAATTAACTATTTCTTCTAATCATCGTCTTTTAATGCTTCTAATTATTTTATTTCTATTCTCAAATCATTTTGATCAGTTAACCATATCTCAATTATTAATTAAATATCAATTATTTAATTAATTACAACATTTTCCTTAGTTAAATAATCTTTATTATTTAATTAATTATATTTTCTAAGTTTAAATAATTTCATTTAAATTATTTAAATTAATTAATTAAATTCCTCCATTTTCCCAAATTATAATTCCAATTAATTCCATCTAATTTCATTTCATATTTCCCCAAATTCGAATTTCATATCATTTTATCTAATTTCAAATCATCAAATTCATATTTCACCAAATCTGAATTTCAATTAATTTCATGTCCATTTTAGCATTCGAATGACCAAATTCAAATCCAAATTGAAAATGAAAATCAAATTAAATTTCAAATGCCTACAACACATGCTAAAATCAAAACTGATTGATCAAATCAGTTGTCTAATCAGTTAACTCATCAATCATATTTTTTAACTCAAAATCAACTTTTTATGACTAATCCATCAATTCAGTCTTCTAATCCATCAATTCAGTCATCTCCCTAGTTTATTCAGTTGATTGATCAAATCAGTTGTCTAATCAGTTAACTTATCAATCATCTTTTTTAACTCAAAATCAACTTTTTATGACTAATCCATCAATTCAGTCTTCTAATCCATCAATTCAGTCATCTCCCTAGTTTATTCAGTTCACTAATCAATCAAGTTAGTTTACTAATCCATCTATTCAATTCACTCTTCAATCAATTTAGTTGACTGCTCAATCAAATGAGTTAACAAATCAATCAACTTTGTTAACTGATCAATCAATTTCAGTTGTCTCCCAATCAACACTGAGTTCTATTTCTCAACCCTTTTGTGTTGAAAATCTATAAATTCAACCTCTTTTCATCATTTCAATCTAGCTTTTTTAGAATCACAGTCTTCAATATTGTTGTCTATTTTATGCAGGAAATCAAGTGCAAACCTGAGAGCCAACTACATCAACAACAATGGAGAAGAACAATGGAAGCACACGTGGAGAATAGGGAGTTTTAATCAGCTTAATCTTCTTATTTCTTTCATTTCTTTCATTGAATTGTGTTTAGAATTGGTTTAATTAGTTAAGGATTCTTGTGATTCGTCCTTTTAGTCTAATTAGCCCAAGATTTTTGATGATTTCAAACATGATGAAAGTTGCCTTCAAAGTCTTTACATATGATATCAAATGCCTATAGGGGTTTTATATCTTTGTTGAGCTTACACAAACAATCTGCATTGAGATTTTCTAAAGGTTTTTTTCTTGACTAACAATCATATTTGGGAGTTTGTCAAAGAAAAAGTAGTTCTATCATATATAACAAATAGCCCCTATAATTGAAAAAACTTCTTAAGATTTGGTATTTTAATCAACCATGACATTTTCAAAGCCTTTTGCAATATTCACGTGTGCCTTAAATTTATGCATTTAAGTCTTGTTGTGCTATCTTGCTTGAATATTTTTTAGTTAATTCATATGCTTTGTGTGCCTTAGTAGATAACATAAGTAGAGCTAAGTTATAAATTATTATTTGGTGACGTGTATTGCTTTGTTGTCTCTTTTGAGATCTTCATGATTTAAAAATAAATAAAAATATAACCATTGACATGAAAATCATTGTTTTTGGTTGCTATTTGAAGCACACAAAGATTTTGTATTAGAGTTATATGCTTCTTGAAGCACAAGGGAATGAAAGATGGAATCATGGAAGAAGCGCTACCATTTTTAGTAGAAGTGTGGGGTACAAGTGTTTTGAGATTATAAGTATATATATCAATGAATGTGCTAGCTTTTTGGAATCATTAGTTAAAGTATAGCTTATTGGATCACATAATAATTGTTGTTCTAATTAAGCCATGTTAGCATCATGGGATATTTAAGGATGTTGTATTATTAGCAAGCATAGATGAATCCATAATGCATCCCAAGGAATGGTCATTAGAGATTGAAATATTAGAATAAGAAACATTATGAATGCATATTTTAAGGCAAAGCGAAAAATAACTTATACACACATGATGAAGTATAAGAATCATGATATGAAGCAAACTATTCTACACACACAATGAAGTATAAAAGAATCATTGTATATATGCTAGTAATATAATCATAAAAATTATTTAACTTATAAAATTGGATTTTCAATTCATAATAAAAGCATCAAGCATTGGCCCTCTAATAATATGTGCAGTAGAAACAAAATGAAAAAATTGTCATCAAATTATAAAGCATCTCTAACATCCTTAGTGGACTCGTGAGTTTCTTAAGAAATATTATCATTGTTCAATGTAGCAACATCATGTGAGAGGAAAAACAATGTACATCATCAAAACAATTAGCGTACACTTCCTCATAGGTATATCATATGAAGAAGAGACGACACTCAAAGGTAAATCATTATCAATAATCATTGGAGCATAAATCATCATGAAGCCCATGAACAAGTGAAGTGAAAGCATTCAAAATATAAGGAAAAACAATTGTAAGTTCCCTAAAGAATAAAAATTATAAACACATTGGAGCAATGAATCCATGGAATATGCACCACCATCCTTTTGGTAAAATAATATATTCAAGAATAAGAATATTGCATATAACAAATTAAACATGAAATCTTTGATATAAGCATGGATTAAAGATAAAAACAAGGGTTGGTGACAACCCATGGTGAATGAAATAACATCCATTAACAAACTATGGATTGTGAGAAGGATAGCATAAACCAAAGCTCAAGGTCAGGTGGGTTCAAATATAGATTCTCCAAATGTAGAGAAATAAATGCATCTTCTATAATTGATTTAGGTGTATAATTATCTAACCAAAGCTCGGGTGGGTTCAAATATAGATTCTCCAAATGTAGAGAAGTAAATGCATCTTCTATAACTGATTTAGGGGTATAATTATCTAATGCTAGAGTAACAACTGCATGTTAGACCTTAAACTAATTAAAGGAGGTGAAATTGGTAAATGTATAAGAGGGACAATGAGTCCTTGGTTATTTGAAATGCGACTATCAAGTTTTCCCTTGGATTGGTAGATATGCTACAACTAATGTAACAAAGCTCAAATATTAGACTAGAATGATATTCAAATGGTAAAAAGTGAGTGATAAAAACTTTTTAGTGTGTTTAGGACAAAATTGCAACTACAATGTAGTCCTCGTGTGATTGTGTTTTTGTTTACATAATTCTATTCTTTATAGTTATATACTTCAAATATCTAGGGGACAGGAGCTAGTACATGCTCACTCTAACTTCACGCTTCTCAAAATCATGTGGACATTTCAAAAAAAAAAATCAATTTTACACAACTTACTTGTCAAGTCCCTTACTCAAAAACAAAATTTCAAGTCCATATGGTCAAATATGATGCCACATCAACATGCATTTTTGTGAAGATGGTCCAAAATGGTCCCAAATTGTCATAAAACTCATAGGTGTGCACAAAGTCATGCTTACTTGTGCGTTGATGTGGCATCACATCATTGGCTTTTTAAAAAAAAATTAGAGGTACTTTTTGGGGGATAAGCATTGACATGACATTTTTAGTGACATTTTTAGGGCACCACTATTGATCTAAAAGTATCTATGTACTATAACATGTATTGGTAACCCTATCACCTACTGGTCCCTCTCCCCTATTCATATTTGAAAACTCAATTGTGTTGAAAAGCACCTTTGAAAGCCTACTATTGACAAAGAGGAGACTGTTGACTTCCTTAGTAGTAGTCAAGCCCCTAGATTAGGGGAAGGGTACCAGGTTTGGACATAGCTAACTTCGCGCACATAGAACTCTCAAACTGTATGTCAGATTTCAATTTATTTATTTTGGTTGTCTTCGTATACGACTTAACTGCTTATAACTAAGGATCTGGCTTTTGGGTAGTGACGATGCACGTTGTGGAAATCATTATGTGTCGAAAGGTCAAAAAGTGGTCATTTCAAAGTGTCTACCCATACATGAACTCCTTTGCGCCAATAGTAGATAACTCATAATTTCCAATAGTAGTGGACAAATGCCCCAATAGTTTTGCACAAATGTCCGGTAATGGTGCACAAATGGGTTAGTAGTGTTGCACAAATGAGCTAATAAAGGGCAAAAAAGTTGAAAAATTATCCACTATTGGTACATGTGATATTAACTACTGGTGCACTATTGGTACATATTTTGGGCTCCTTTACAATCTACTACCGGAGGGTTGGGTTGACAAAAAGGTGTCCACTATTGGAACTATGTCCACTACTAGTACCCTTCCCCTAATGAACAAGATTGAAGTCATGCAAGACAAAAATGCAGTTGCCTATGTGTGTATGTAGCACCCGTTACAACAAATGTTGATACAATGATGTGATGTTATAAGAACACATGCAGCAACACTTTGTAATTTGATCTTTTAACGAGACTTCTCAATGTTGACTAATGACCTAGGATTGCCCTTTAAGTGTGAGACCCTAGGCACTCAATTTAAAATATTTTGGTGCAAAAGCCCACAAGCAGTGAGTGATAAATATTAGAGGTTGGTGGATTTGGAAGCAACAAAAAGCAAATTTGAATGAGGGGTAATACGATCACACACAAATCTGTCTAGGGGACAAATCTATGTCCATAGTACCATCCAACAAGGAAATGTCACGTGGATTGGTGTCCGTCTAGTTCTAGACTGAGATTACTCTTCAAAGTTATAAATGATCAATTTGTGCGCAACACATGACAAACTAAGCAGTAAAACAATATGAAGTCAATGCAGTTGCATCTGCACAAATAATATATATATTATCAATCTAATAAACATTATTACCATGTCTATATGACCGAGAAAATGATAAACCACTATCTTGTATCTATAAGAAGCAGACCCAGCCGGTAAATCTCAACTTTCTAGAACCTTCTTCAAACATAAGCCATTATCAGTCCATAAATCATCGTTCCAGGGTCTCCGTTATCAGGTCCCTGCTTTGCCAGGCATCATTAATTTTAAGGTCTGCTAACAACAAATGACATTTAGTTGGTAACATCCTAAAATCTTCTCTATTCACATTCTCAACTCAGGCCTAGACCTTCGGCAACCCGAGGCCATTCGTTTATTGTCTCGATCATATCAGGCTTAGACCTTTGGTAACTGAGGTGAAGAATATAAAAGAAAAAAAGAGAACATTTGAATGTCCAAAAATCACCGAAGTAAATTGATGGGTCATGAGGTAAATTCAATTATAATAGGGAAGTGCCAAGGTAAAAAGACCCTAGGTTATTGAAATTAATCAAACACTAAGCTATAAAAAATAGTAAACAAACAAGAGGTATACACCTAACTGTTGAATCCTGAAGCATTAGAACTAAGTAAAAAAAAATCCTGAGGGAAGGATACCCTAATGAAGAATAGAGCTGACGAAGACCACAGTTGGAGATGGATATTGGACGCATTGTCTGAAGCAAGCCTTCTGGCCCGGGTCAATGCAGAATTCAGAAAACAAGTTGAAAAATGAATATGGCTGGAAAGACCATAATGAACAATCCCAGAAGGAAGTCAACCTGGACTAGAACCTCTTTTAATATCCAATGCCACCCCTGATGCCCAACCCCAGCCCCCCAAAAAGCATTTCTAATATACAAGGCCAGTGAACCCTTTTCCTACCTCTCCTCTCCCACTATGCGACTCTTCTAACATCTAAGGCCAATGAACCACCCCTAAAACCTCTCCAAACAGCCGAGGCCACTGGGATCCCCCAACCACTAGTGTAAGCATCATAACAAGCAAAGTACAATAAGTTAACATCCTAGTATAATAATCATGATATCTAGTCTTCTATAAGCGTAAGCCATTGTTTAAGCGTTATAGGAGGTGAATGTGTGTACTAGCATGCACGAACCTGAACAACTCATGCTTAGTCAGTGCTTCAACTATGAAAAATACTATAAAATGTGGTGAAACCTTGTACTTTAAAGAGAATTGTTTGAATTTTTTTAATTTACTTTTTTCTTATATATTTGGTTTACTCGGATGCATGCTCTGCAGACTAGCCCAAATTGCAGACAAGGGAATAACTGAGATGTACAATGTTGAGGAAGCCCTAAACATGTTGAAGAGTTTACAACCCCAAATGGAGGTGGCATTAACATCAATGCTTGGGTGTCCTCCAAGTGGCAGACTACCTTTTTCTACCGTCATTACGAGGTAATTTTCTATAATATAACAACTAATGACACAGCTATAAGTGCCAGAAACAATGATTTTTTGAAGCCTTTTCACAAGGAATGAAGCCTCAAGTCAACCAGGGACTGGTCTTTTCAGTGGTGCCCAAGAAATTAGGAAGGGTTCCAAAATAAACATAAGAGAACTACAGCTTTCAACATCTCAGAGTCCAAATTGATATTTGACAAATTTGGCAAGTATAATCCCTTGTAAGAACAGAAGAACCATCGCAAACATTATAGTTGTCAAGGAACAATGGCATGTACTTCTAATGAAGAAACTTTAGTGACATTACTATGAGACTCGATATCTCTTAAGTGTTTATTTCAACCACTTAATATATTATGTAAATTATATACAGGAAGCTGACACAAATTCACCTGTAGTTTTGTCTGGAGATTTAATTTATACTCTGTAGTAGCCCAGCTGAAGCTGCTTCCTTGATATTACTGCATTCATCCAGGATCTAAATGTAGATTCCACTTTGCCTTAATGCTTCCCCCAAAGAAACAGAAGTTACCAACTATAATATCCAATGCTCCCATTGTTAGTAACGACTGTTTAGATAAACAAAGTCTTAATATGGCTCAAAAAATATCTACCCCAATAATTACTGAATGGATTTAATTCAAAATTTTGCAGGGTCCACCTCCTAAAATTTTGAGAAGGTACCCAACTTATTATTTCATGGGTGAAAGAATGATCAACTGTTCTAGATAGAGGATCAAAATATGACCTTTATCTTACAGGAACTCCTTACATTCCGTTTTATTTATATTTTGCATCCTGTTAAGATGACAAAATTTTTGTAAATCACCTAGTACTTGCTTTGCTTGTTAGATTGCCAGAACAACAGATTATTCCACTTACCCTGATTAACAGGATCTAGTTTCTGCGACATCCAACAAAATTTTGGTGATTCCATGATTGAAACAAGCACCATATAGGCTTGTGTTATTGGCTATCCCATCCAGTGTGTCTTTATACTTCACATCCAGTGTGTCTTTATACTTCATATGAGAATGAAAATGATAATCATGTGGTTGAAGTAGCTTTGAGCATTATCTGAGATCCTTCCCTTTCGTGCTTCACTGCCACCGGGTACTCTCCAAGTGTTGTGACCAATAGTGCCAACTGCCAAGAACAAATATCTGATCCAAGTTCTCAAATAGCAAGAGTTTTTGACCCAAGAAAAGGAAGAACATGTTCTGCTAGGATGATGAATGATAAAATAATTACCACCACATAACTATTAAGCAAGGTGTTCATTGACATCCAGAGCTTTACTAAGTAGACAAGATACTCTCCTTCATAAGTCAATTACCAGACATCTGCAGACTGGAAATGCAAAGCCCAGGTAGAGATTTTTAGTTTTACAAAGCAATCATGTTGAACTCGGCAGATCAAGTTGATGGAACAAAAATGTGATCGGTGATGGAACAAGCAAGACAAATAGGATATGAAACAAGTTACGCAGCTTGAATCAACCAAATATTCTCTCAACATGATCCCTCTGTGCTCGTTGAATCCCTATAGCTGTCTGTACTCCAAGATGCTTCATCTGAGCCACTGAATAGAGATCCAGTTTCACTGTATGTGTAATCCGTGTACTCCCTAGAAGTTGAATGTACATCCCAGTCAGTTGTGGCTGAAGCAAGGTTCTCATGATTGAAACCATATATGTCAGTAAACCATCCATCATCAACATAATCATCGGAACTCCAAACAATATCAGAATCAATTTCGTCAATTCTTGTAGTTCTTAAGTTCAGGGGAGAAAACTGAATGGCATTCATTTTGCAACTTTTATTTTGTCCATCTGTTGTTAATGATTGCCAAGAATTATTTGGATGTTTTAAGGGTGCTTGCATGCAAGCTTGAGTGATTCCATTCTTTAGAACATATGGCGGTCGTGGAGAAGACCTGAACAAATACCATGCATAAGCAGCAGGCCTGTTTTCACTCCTAGCTAGCCAATAATTAAGCAAAACTAGTATAAGATTATTGATAGACGACTGAGAATTCAATATTTGTATTCACCTCGAGTAAAGAAGCATGTAAGCACCTTCTGCCATTACTGTATCAAGCGTTACAGGCTCTACCTGTAAGTCAAAGTAGGGAATCAATGCATTACCACATTTTATTTTTTAATGAACATGGAGAATGGGAACTGCTAAAAATTGCATAAACTTAATCCCTAGCATTCAAGTCCAGTTATTTCTAATGTTTACCTTTTGCAAATAGCATGGGCATCACCTTTAAGAAAATAAAACTTGATACTCTTTTACTGATGAACACAGATTGCATAGAATAAAGTGTCTATAAATGTATCGATAGCTATAAATTCAGAGAACAAACCTCGGTGTCATCAATTTTGTACCAGGTCCCGTGCAAATCCTTCACATAACATACATAATGCCCAAAAAAGGAAGCATTCAGCATATCTAAATGCACTATTACAGCATATAGCATATACAGGGGTGGCTCATCGGCAGTTCCACTCATAAAGGGTGACATGTCTAGAAATTCTGGGAAAGTGACATGCTTGTTTAGTTTACCAAACTTTCCATTCTGCAACAATGAAAACAAGCATGAAAATTTGAAAAACATGCAGACTATGGAAGAAATAACAATCATTAAAGACAAGACAGTCAATAAAAGTTAAAACTGTTACCTTAAACCTCTTCAGTACAATAGTAAGAATGTTTGGAGCTTCATGCACAACCAAGCGCTTTTCAGCTTTCACATAGGACTTGCATCTGTGTATCATTGCATGGCAAGAGGAACCCTGTGAGTATACAGAATCCAAAACCATATACAAGAAAATGCCTCGAGCTTTATTACATGAACTGCATATGCTATAGAGCCCAATCATAGACTCTAAGATGTTCAAAATTTTCACAAGATAGGATTTCTATCTGATTATTTATACATGTTTTAAAGCTTTTTCTAATTTGCTTACTTATAAGTTGGAACCATCCACATTTGACTGTAGCATACAAACAGAGAGAATGCTTAAATATAAGACGAGGAAAAATTAACAACTTGCTCCTATGAAGACAAAGCTTAAAAGGATATAAATATAGTATTATAGTACAAATATAAGATTTTAGATTAATAATAATAAGGGTAGTCGGTACCATATTGGTGGTTGGGCATGTTCCAAAAAAAAAAACCATATAAAAATCATTAATTATTAAAAATTTAAAAATTAGTAAAATTATAATTTATATTTTATAATGTTAATTAATAATTATTAAATTAATACTAGGGGAGAAGACCAAGTAGTTGAGCGCATTCAAATTGTTGTTATAGAAGTTGTTGATTTAATATCCGTACTTGTTGATTTAATGTGCAGTTATTTTGACAACATTGCACTAATAGTTGTGACTTTAATACCCATAATTGAATGAAATGTACCCTTAGTTGTAAAAAGCAACCAATCATGTGATGCCACAACAGCTGCACAAGTATGGGGGCCCCTTATGCACTACTATTGATCTCACCTTTTTTGGGGATTTTCTAAAACTCCTTGTCAAAAAGCATGCTGATGTGGCATCATATTTGATGATGTGGCCCTGAAACCTTAGTTATAAGCAGGGAGCTTGCCAAGTAAGCTGCTGTAAAAAAATTGGGAGTGATTTGAAATTTCCACTTAGGATTTTGTGAAGCGTGAAGTTAGGGTGCTCAACTACTAGGTCCTCTCGCCTAGTAATATATATAATTTTATAATATTTAATATAATAATAATATTACTATATACAATATTAAAAATAAACTTGTTAACTGCAACCAATGAAAATCAAGAAGAAAACTTCAAATAAATTTTTTCCAAAGTTCTTATATATTTAAGGATTGAAACTAAGCATTTTTTACATATAATAAAAAAAAACATTTTATCATTGTTGTGATTGGTCATATTTGAAACTCCACAAAATGTGGAGGCATAATAAGACTATTTCTAATGACACTTATACCTACTTATTTACCAAATTCTTATCGACTCATTCCTTTGAGACCCGTTGTTGACACCATAGGCTCTTTGACTTACAAGCTTGCCTCCCTCCTAGCCAAATTACTATCCTCTCTCGTGGGTAATTCTAACTCCATCAAGGATTCCAACCATTTTGTCCAATTTATCAAGGACACTAAATTAGATAGTAATGACATCTTGGTTAGCTTTGATGTTATTTCCCTCTTAACCAAGGTCCCTAATCCTGATTCTATTGAGATTGTCAAGCGTAAGGTTAGAGAATGCCTCTTTGGTGGAGCCTTTCTTAAGATCTACTTTCTTTTCCTTCCAAGGCACAATCTATGAGCAGGTTGATGGTGTGGCCATGGGATCCCCCCTTTCCCCCATTATAGCGAACTTGTATATGGTACATTTTGAGGAAATTGCTTTGAGTTCTTCTCCCCTTAAACCCAAGTGGTGGAAACAATATGTGGATGACATCAATGTGTGTTGGCCCCATGATCTTGATAGTTAAAAGAGTTTCATTCCCACCTCAACAATAGAGCCCCTTGTATTTCCTTCACCAAAGAGCTTGAATCAGATAACCATTTACCTTTCCTTGATGTCTTAATCCTTAAAAAACCTAATGGCTCCCTTGGGTGTTGGGTGTTTCGCAAAGCCATGTTTTGCAAAGCCACCCACACCAACCTTTATCTCCATTCCTCCTCTCACCACCACCCTAGCCAAAAAGTTGGGATCCTTAAAACTTTGGCCCTGAGAGCCTATCATATTTGTGACGATGATTTCTTAAACTGCGAGCTTTCCCATCTTTGACAAGTCTTCAAATTGAATGGGTATTCCGACAAGCAAAACTCCAAAGCTTTCCATCAAGCCAAATCTTTCTTTCACTCCATTTCCAATCCTCTTTGTTCTCAACCTGAGGCTCTCCTAGTTGTTTTGCTTCCTTATGTTGAAGGCATATCCCACAAGATCTCCAAGACTTTACTCAAGAAAGGTGTGCAATGTGCCTTCAAACCTCTATCCACCATAAAAAACCATACCGACCCCCCTCTTAAAGATTCCAGGGATGTCTTCTTAGATTTTGGGGTATATAAGGTTGTTTGCTCCTCTGGCACCCCCTATATATGCGAAACAAGACACTCCTTTAACACTAGAATCAAAGAGCATGGCACCCCCTATATATGCGAAACAAGACACTCCTTTAACACTAGAAACAAAGAGCATGGTGCTGATATCAAGCATGAACATATTCTTAAATCGGCTCTAGCTGAGCATTCTTCTTCCACTAAGCACCACATTTGTTTAGAAGACACCCAAATAGTGTTTAGGGAGGATAACTTCTTTAAGAGGAAACTTAAAGAGGCAATCGAAATCAATAATAATCCCTCCAACCTCGATCGTGATGAAGGGTGGAGCTTAAGTCCTTCTTGGCAAGTGTTGTTGTCTATCCTAAGCAACCTCCATTGTCCCCCATCCTAACCTTTTTCTTCCTGGTCCTTTTGTTGCAGCCCCTTACCCCGCACACCCGTCCCACCTTTGTCTATCTTCTTTCTTCTTCAAGTTATCATTTTTTTGGTGGTGGTTTTTATTATTGTCTATTTATCTGTGTGCTTTTGTTCCTTGTTTTTCTTCGAGCTGTGTTCTCTCTTGTTTCATGTTGTTTTTTATCTTTATTTTATTTTTCTTAGCATTTGTTTCGATCGAGTGCATTGGATGCGGGTTGGTTTGTTCATAAGATGTTTATCAAGATCAATTTCTATTTTATTTATTATTGGTCTTAATGTACATTTGTTTATTGTTTAGTTTATTTGTTTTCTACTTCTCATTTATTTATCTTTTTATTCACACACACGTGCACACGCACGCTTATGCATATATTTATATCTCTATCTTCTTTTGGTTTTCTATTCACTTTTCATGTATTTACTCCTTTGTTTATAGTTTATTATAAATGTAAGATTAAATAAAGTAAAAGTGAATTAAAAAGCATAATTGATCTTTTTAACTCTTTTGTGTGTGTGTCTTTTTCGTTTTCTTATTCACTCTATTTATTCTTACATTTAAAGTTCAATTTAAAATATAAGAATAAATAAACTATTTTTTAATTTTTGTACTATCTTAGTTGATTGTTTGTGTGTATATATATATATATATATATATTTATATATTTTTGTTGGTTTCTTTTTTATTTTCTTTATTTGATTTCCTTTTACTATTTATTATTTGGTTTTTCAGATTTTATTGTGATCTTTTTATTTTTTTGTTCTTATTTATATTATTGATTAAATTAAATTAAATTATTTTAGTTTTATAATTTAATTCTAACTAAACTATATTATAATTATATTATCAATTAAATATAATAAAATTTTATTATTTATTATATTCTCTATTTCTAAAGAGCAAAACAGCTCTACCAACATTTGGCAAAACTATGCTTAGAATTTCAATTAATAATTAATTATTAGCTATAACCTATATAATTATATTAATTTAATATTTTATTATTTAACATTTACATCTATTATAATAAATTAAACTACAAAATATTAAAATAATAAATACAAATTAGATTATTATATTATATGTTTAATATTTATTATGAAACAATTGTATTTACTTAATATTACTAAAATTAAATATAAATTAAATTGTATCACGGTCACCTGGAGGGCAAAATTATATTATTATATTAGTTATTATTTTAATAAAAAATAATAAATATAAATGGATTCGACATTATCTTTTACATTTTGTAAAATGTAAAAATCTGAACCAAACTATTAAAAATAAACAATAATACATATAAATAAATAAATAAAGGTTTGCATCCAGGTCTATTTTGCAGTCGACGGCGTTGGAATTGGCTGGGAAATCAGCGGCTCCGGCAAAATGTTTTGAAATTTTGGGTTAACAGATCGTATGTATGATATCTTTGGGTATTAAATAGTTTCCAGTGTACAGAATATATTTATCATGGAAGTAGGTAGAAAAGGATTGCATTTTGTTTAATGCAGATAGTAGATAGATGGGATTTTCCTTCCAACCTACCCATCAGTTTTAGTGTCAAAGATTCAAGACAGCCAATTTCAGTGGATTGCTTTCACGTTGATGCCTAAACCACTAGTATATCACACAGCCAGTTTGGATGCAAACATCTTTCAAAATTCTGAGTCCTTTTAGAGTTGAACTTTTGAAGATCATGCTATATCCTAATCTGCGGAAGTGTTTTCTTAAGAAACTTTTCTTTTGTACAACTACACACCTTTCTTTCATTCTCACTGTTCTCTTACCTTCCTTTCATGCTGGATCTAAAATTGGACAGACGTCCAAAAATAGCATAGAAGGGAAGAAGCAGGGAATGCAAAAAGAAGCATAGATAAAGTTCAAACTGTACACCGTTAAATAAACACTTGAGGATATTAAAAAAATTGTTTATCATGTTTCAACCATTCTAATAATGTGAATTAATTTTGAACTTAAATTTAGGTTTTAGAGGGGTAAAAATATTTAGCTTATGAGTACGGAGACCACAGATCTGTTCTTTATAGCAGAGCAATGAGATCAACAGCACATTGTGACGGAGACAACCAACTAACCTGTCACATTTGTACTTGTTTTCTCCATCTAACAACTCAGGTGCTGTGAATTGTGCAAGTGCATCTTCTAAAGATTCAATGTTACCATGTATCTCTACAGTGAGATCCAACATATTCTCAAAACGGTCTGATTCATAGTGGCACCTCATACACTGAACCTGCAGGATTTAAATAAACATTTTAGTCCAAAATTTTCTCAACAACAAATATGGATGGACTAACTTAGTTGTTATTTTTGTGTTTTTAAAATTTAATGAAATCAATATATCAATCTCAGAAAAAGTGGAGCGATTTCATTTCATCTTGAGACTTCTCAATTTCCTGGAGATAGTAGAGAACCTTTGACAGGAGACAGCCCCCAAACAATTGTTGCATAAACGTTGTCTTCTGTGTTGTTGGATTTACTGTTTTTTCTCCGCCAGCTTCATCAAGGCATATTGACTGCATAGCTTCAATGGAAAGCCTAGAGAAAATAACTTTATCAATTGGAAAAAAATTCAAAGCAGCCACTCACAAGTCAAAGAAAATTAAAATCCAAGGCAACAGTAGTACCACATTTTGTTCAAAATAATTTAATGACATTTCAACCTGACAAGGGCAGTGGTGTTGATTTAATTCTTATAAGCAAAAGATTTTGTTCCATGAATATGTAAATCATTGTGGAATCCAATGTGGGCTGCTTCAAAACATTAAGCCTATAGTCAATTCCAACATAATCAATTCAAGTCACCTGAGGAGTTCATGAGCATCCTCTTGTCTCCCATATCCTAAGTATGACCTCATCCTTTGTAGTCGTGATAGTATTCTGGTAGGTGATACAGGACTTTTACTTTGTCTTGCTGTTAAAATAAGTTGCTCAAGCTCACACATTAAACACCAATTTTTCCTCTTGCCTGAATTCAGATATGAAAAATTAAAAAAGGTTATTTTTCATGTCTTCTACCCAGGCTAAAATTGCAAACTAAATTTCAAATTAAAAGTGCAAGGGCAAGGCAACTGGATATAAGTAACATACAGCATTGAGCATGATCTCCTTGAAGTAAATAGGCAGCAAGTGGCCTTGTAAATGTAAGGCATTGTAAGACTACATTGGCATAGCAGCTGCATATGACCATAAAAAAAGCCTCAAATTGAAACTAATTTATGCAAGAAAACATGAATGAATTGTACGCAAGGTACAGAACAAACTACAAAGAAACACCTAATTGAAAAAAGAAATGAAGGCAAACTGTAATAGGATAGAAAGCAAAGTATCTAACATCTAGTTGACATATTTCCTCCAAATTAAGACAGTTAAGCAGGATCCAAGGTATTGCATAACTACAGTGTAATTGGTTTCTGTCATTGTAGCAAGATGCTTCAATGGTAATGACATAGAATTGTCAGGGTTTAGTGTTTTTTACTGGAAAGACATGGGAAAAACTCAATAAAATAAAACATTAGATAATAGTTTAAAATACCCAAATGATTATAGATAATAGATTTTCGTTCATCTGTTTCCTGGTTTTCCTCATTTTTTCCTTTTTTTTTAACATTTTTTTCAATTACAAGGTATCTTTTGATTCACTTGCAGATTTGACTGTTCTCTTAATGGGTTTGAACAGTGTACTAAGAGATTGTACCTAAATGGCAAAGTTTATGAGCTTGATGGGACTAACTTGGTTTTAAAATGCGTACTATAACTTTATTTTGCTAATATCATATTTTTGGTAAGCAAGAACATCAATAAAATAAATTAAAATATAATGCCAATGTCTACTGCAAAACAACAATCCATTAAGATCAAATAGATGCCAAAGACCTTGTGTTTTGTCCATCCCTCTGTGTATCAAAAAAATAAATCTACTTGTGCATTTCTAGGATACTATATTATATATAGTGTCAATATAATGAAATTAAACTTTTTTCAAAAACTGGCATGTTGCTATTTTCAAGAAAGCTCCACGCAGAAAACATATAAGCCAAAACTAAAACAAAACATAATGCTCTGCTATAGCCACATTTAAGTACTTCTGAAGGTGAATTTATGCACCTAACTGTCTCTACCATCAACGCATTTTGAAAGAAATAAAACAATATGCAGTAACAGGAATACACATATGTAGCATCCATACAATATAGCAAATTGACATAAGGAACACACTAACACTTATAAGACATTAGATAGTTGCCAAGTTAATAAAAATTACCTGTTTCCGCAGTTAATTAGACCACAAGGATAGAGTTCCAGTGTATTGCAGTTAAAAAGTTCGACAAAGTATTCATATCGAAATAGTATCTGATATTAATCATATTCCCACATTAGACTAGCCAACAGCCATGAAGTGCAGATGCATGGCATCACAACACTAACCAGAGTGAAAATTTACCTACTATTGACTACATTTAGAGATAACAAGTAATTCATCAAATTTAACAATTTATTTGACGAGAATTGACTAATAAAAGCACTGCAAACATGCTAAAATTACCTGGCTTGGTTTTACTATGACCTCTTCTGCTCTGGAATTTGTTTGTTTTGACACTTTAGACAATTTTGCCCGTCCTAGAACTTTCTTTACAGACCTTTTAAAGCCATTGCTGATGTTTTGTGAAGAACCCACTGTTGGGGGTGTAGAGGACAATATTGCATCATTGCAGACATTCAAATGACTAGAAATGGTGGGTGGAGCTGCCTTTGCTTTTTGTCGTGAAAAATATTGAATAGCAGTTCCAATGGATCGCCTGAATGTTCCCTTTGATAAAGAGTCCCCTGAACTCCGAAGTTCATGCTGTGTTGACATGGCACTTGTGTCATTTGAAGAACTAGAAGCATCGTCACCAGACAGCCATAATCTCTCATTGCAGTTTTCCAATACAGAGCTAGGAATTCCAGAGTCTGAACTGTCATCTGCAAAATTCCTCCAACATGGTCCATCCAACTCAGGCCTTTTACCTGGACTTCCATGGAAAGAAGCACTGTGTCTCGAGGCATCCATTACATGACTTCTGGTACTTAGAGACTCATGGAAAGGAATGCCTGAGGTTGAGGGATTACTTTCAGAGTTGCTGCAATTCAGAAAATTGTTGTATGGGCTCCCGTTGATATGACAATCAAGCATGTGATTTTCTGAGATTGAACTGTCATGTGGCATATTTGTGCAGCTATGGAGATCATGCTCAGATATTATGGAATTAGTAATACAATCTGTAGTTCCATCAGAAAGCATGGAAAGGGACATATCATTTGGAGGGTTTTCAGAGACAGAGATATTTGAAAAAGACTTTACAGAATTGATGGTACTATCAACACATTCCTTGGAATTGGCTTCACTAGAGCTGAAAATATTGGACATATGGAAACTACAGTTCGCTGGGACCTCATATGCAGATACCTCAGAGCTAGGCATGACAGGCATGTAAGAATATTTTGTATGTGATCCTAGAAGCGCGTCTTGTGCACCACCATTGCTTCTGTGACTGCCCTTGGGAACGGAATCCAATGCATTATTACATGCAGGTTCACGATCTCCATATGATATAGAAATTTGCTGAAAATTTGATATAGATATATCAGGGGCTTCAGTAATATAATTATCTAAATTTTGAACAGAAGAAGAGACTTTTTGTCCCTTTAAATTACACCCAGGAGACCCTAAATCCTTGGACCCAGAAAATGAACTAGCTAAATCAAGTTTATCTTTTTGAGTAGAAATAATTGAAAATGAAGAACCGCATTTATCCAGCGGCTGACATTCTTCTTTATGGCCTCCCCTCCAGTGCAATATCTGGCACTTTCCTGAGCTGTAAACAAGAAAAGTGTATTATAATAAAGATATAATAATTAACCCTGATTCTCTTGCATGATTAATGCAATTCAACTTTGCCTACTCAGGAATACTTAAGAACTACTCTACATCTTCATAGAATAACAAAGTAAAAAAATCACAACTGATTTGAATCAAAATGAAAAAAAAATAGACTTCAAGTTCTGGAGAAGAACATTAAATTATCTCAGCATATCACAAAAAATGAAAACGGCAGTAACTGGAGTGTGGTAATAAACTAAGTCAAAAACAACAGTCCAAAAATGGCATAGCAATTTCTATCCATGAAGGAACTCTTCCAATCAAAAACATATTGTCATAAAATCCCTACCAGAAAACGAGAAATTTTTTTTAAATAATTACATTGTCATTCTCGATAACCTTGCCGCAAAGCTCCAAAGGATCAAAGCAGTGGCCAGTAACGTAATTGTTACCTAAATTTAGGTTTGAAGAAACATTAAACGGTGCCAAAGCCCACAAGATTAGCGCAAAACTAATGGTCTTCATAAGATAAGTTGAAGCCTTGTCAGCTTTGAATTTAGTTTTCCCATTCGTGTTCTGTTGCAGCCATGTAATCTTGTGAAGACCATTAGTTTGCCCACAAGATTAGCGCAAAACTAATGGTCTTCACAAGATTAGCGCAAAACTAATGGTCTTCATAAGATAAGTTGAAGCCTTGTTAGCTTTGAATTTAGTTTTTCCATTCGTGTTCTGTTGCAGCCATGTTGATCGTCTACTCCACTACATTCCAGACCTTAGATCATATAGAACGAATTGGCCATTTTTTGATTGCTTAATGCTTAAGAAAGAATGAAATGTCAAATTATCTCATTTTGCAACAGCCAAATATTCAAAAGATAAGATCCACCAACAGACTAGATGGAAAGAATGAAATCATAATATGTTGTCCACAAATGCCTAAAGAAGGTCAAAGGGACTCTAAATTAGAACAAGTTACAATAGTGAGTAGGAACTTGAAGAAACTCCAACAACTTAAAAAGGAACAAATGAATAACGGACCATGACTAGAATGGCTGACCCCAAAAGCATGTAAGCCCTAGACAAGAAGAAACTAAAAATATGTGAAATGAAGGCATCTTATCTGTACTTCCAAGAGAGCAAGACCAAGGTTGGCTCTAAATGTATTAGAGTCTGGAACAAAAGAAAGGCCATCTCACCTCAATCGATCCCTATGCAATATCAAAAGCATGAATAGAAGATCTGCTAGTGAAAATACAGGTAATGACCTGGAATAGGGCATTTTTACTTCTGACTGAAACATCTAGCAGCTACACACCCAGTCAATTTGTAACAGAAATCAAACTAAAAACAAATCTGCAACAAACCAAGGAAAAGACCTACAATCATAAACACAAAAGTCAAGCCAAAATTATATAGAGTAGTGTTTTTCTGTGTGCAGGATTGCGTAAGTCCCGGATGCCTCTGCATCAGTACTCCCACAACCTATCCTACCATCCATGAATAACAATCTTCATACATATAGAAAGAAAGCAAGAAATTATAACTAGAGGCCAGGATTGGTGAATGGGACTTGGAAGTATAACTACTTGCCACACAGAAGAACTATAGTAAGAAGACATTAGGCTATGAAGGCAACCACAGAAACACAAAAGTAAAATCGAAGAAACAAAGCAAGACAGGGAAACCAAAAGTGATTAAAACCCTGAACCATAACATCAAAGTATAGATGTCCAAGCGAGGCAAGAAGCCCCTGTGAACCTATGAAGAATTGTGCCAAGGAAGATTGAAACATGTGATCAAGAATGAAAAACAAGAAATAAAAGAATGACATATATCTGCAGCAAGACTCGGCCAGAAGAACTAACAATACCACCACCTAAGTCACAAGGTTCGAATTTGAATTCGAATTCGACAGCCATGAAATTCGGATGAAATTCGACAAGTGAAAAATTCGAAAAAAAATTCGGATAAAATTTGCCTTCTATAATTTTGTTTATTTCTAAATATATGTATACTTTTAATAAATTATCAGAATAGCAACCCTTGTTGGAGAAAATCCGAGGGCGACCCAGCAGTTGCAAACACCCATGACCCAATAGATACAAAGCATATACGAAGAATACCCACGACCAGCTGAGTTGTGTTTAGAGGCGGATAGCAGTGCTTTATAGAGGAAGTTCGATTAAATTCGATTTTTTTTATAGAAGTTTTAAAATTCGATTAAATTCGAACCTCATCCATGAAAATCGCCGTATCCTGTGACTTAGACCACCACTACAAATTAAGCCCAAATGGACAATCCTAGGAAGAAGCAAGGTACTTCCCCTAGAACCTCTCCTAACACCCAAGGCCAAGGCAATATACATTTTCCCTTTAAGCCAAGACTAAGTGTGAAGCAGTAGCTAAGCCTCCATGTTGGAGAGTAGTTAGCACTCCATGCCTGTCTGAAAATAAGAGCATGGGGGTACCCTGTGGAGTCATGGACTCTTGCAAAGAGTTTTGTCTTACTAATCAACCACAATTTACGTGGCTAGCTGCAATATTGAAGGTGCTTAACATCTTGAATGACTTAAAAATAGTACAAAACCAGGCTGCTGATCTTCAAAGTCCCCTGTAAATCCCAATGTATATAAGTAACGACTTACCAAAGTTAAAGAGTCCAGCATCTCTAATTGAGGTAACAAAAAGAGGTAGCGAGTTCAATTGAGATTCTGTACAAACAATGGTATCTCCTCCAGATCTTATAGTAGATGGGAAACCTATAAAATAAAAAATTCCTTTGTCTCCACTTCCTACAGAGAGAAAAGATATCCTATCACCTTCTTGTCATGGTTGTCTGCTGCAACTCACAACCTGTGAGAACACATCCTCAACATATGAAGGGGAATTGTGAGGATATGTTTAATCAGACAGTAAGTAATCCATAAAAAATTTGCAAGAAATGATCAGCATAGACAACCACCTTGGTGCTAAGAGGCTGCAAGGGAAATATCCAAGTGACTCGAACATATTCTGAATGTATGTCCTTTCCAACTTCTGTACTAATTACTTCCTTTGTGAGAAGAAGGTAAGCAGAGGCATCTTAAGAATGTCTAAAGGGAGGAAATGGAGATGGTAATGGACTTAAGAAATGAACTAGTCTCAGAATATCAACATCCCTATCATCCAAGAGGACCCAAGGAGGTAACCCACTCCAAAGATCAAAGGGTTTTTTATGAATATGAGCTTGACCTAAGGAAAACCATTGAGAGATGTGATCTCGTGAAGATAGAAAACTATCCTAACAAAATTCTCAAGATAAAGGGGTTAGGTAGCATATTTAGCTTGAGTAAAGCAGTAAGGAACTATCTATTTATATCATGCACTGGAGAACGGTTATATGTAACCTCCAAACACATGCCTTGTCAAAAAATCTTAATTCATGGCCCCAAAACCTATTATCTCATAAATAAAAGTTGGTTTACTAATTAGTTGACGTGTTAGAAAAGATAATCTTTGAAAGGATATCCTAACAGATAGCTAAAGAGTTAAAAAAAATCATAAAGGGAGGGAGCATATCCTTTACAAAGTTACAACAGAGAAGCAAGCTCTAGATTGAAAGACATTCCTAATAACTAAATCCCCAATAAGGTATATGCTATACTTTTCATGGCATTTCGAGGATGGTGATGGTAGGATGGCAAGGGACACATTGAAGTAATATATCATGATTCAGATTCATAGTTTATATCATTGAAGCCTCAGTTCTCAAAAACAAAGCTTTGTAACTAGGGCTTTAGATCACCATCTGTAGTTTTTTGAACAAGATTCAAGAATGATTCTTGGTTGTTGTGGCTTTGCCTATTCCTCTTTGGAGGTCTCAACTGCATGATAGAATATTATTAGCTTTGTAATATAAGTCTAAGTTGTTAGGAAAAACCATGCAACTAAGGATTTAGACAATCATCCGTCCTTTTTCCAGATACATAAAGATGCTCCTCGAATATACAAATATAAAGAACCTCCTTAAATGAACAGACAACATAGGTTATTTTGTTTACTACATCTGTTGGAATTGCTTGTGAAGCAATAGTCTAAAGCTGAACACAGGACATTCAAAATGTGTTCAGATGAAGATTATTTGTGAAATCTTTTGAAATTGTAACCACATTGTTTTCTTATATACAACATAGATTTGAATATGCGCATTAATGGAATTGCTTTTTTAATCAATTCAATTTTTTTTAAGAATACAAATGAAGAACTTCATTTCTGTTGGGAATGACTGAATGTCTCTGGGATGATTGAGAGCATCTCATACATTCCAGACTGTCTTGAGGATGACCAAACGCCCTACGAACATTTTGTAGGGCTTTGTGCCATTTTGGAGACATCTCTTATCATCCCACCATCTCAGAAACATCATTGGGAACAAGTACAACAATTTCGGGGCCAAGGACGTATCCTCATATAACATGGTAATAAGTTGCTAAAACCTTCACACATTCCCTTGATTATAAAATCTACAATCTACAGAGACGAAGTTAAGATAAATGATTACTTAGAACATAGAAGATATTCAAAGCCAAGCATTTGCAAAAAGTGTGATCTTGACTAGTTTTAGAATTTCTCATCCCTTTTTGAATATGGGGTTAGCCCAATCTCTTGTTCTTTGCAATAAATAATCTTCTTGGTCAAACAAAGAAAATGTACAGGCCCATGGATTTGGAAGATAGATGCATTTTCAATGCGTGGAAAGAAAAAATCTCCATAATAGGAACCTTACAAATTCTATCTATCTAGTTGCCAAAAACCTACATCCATATAAATTAGCATCAACATTAGCATAGAAGCTCTAAATGACAATCTGAAAAGGTCTCTGATCTGTAAACTATGATGATTCTACCATACAATAGTCATTGGCATACAGCTCTAAGTGAAAAAATAAATACTATATTCCTGGGTTAGCAAATAAATATCAACATAAAGGAAAATGGAAGCAAATAACGAGGCAATTGAAGACACGAGGATTTTACCCTATCGAACCCAGTTTCTAGGAGAAAACTTCAAGAGCATGTAAGCACCCCTTCATTGTAGGGAGACCTTCAAAATGAGGACTTTCAACAAATGTAAACGAGAGGACCTTCAAGTGCACAACTGAGTTTATGAAAATGCTTGATAACCAAAAGGTTTCAAGCAATGATGTACGAGATGAACCTTTTTTGGTTTGGTAAATTCACTTTTTGGGCTAATCATTGGCTTAGATGTCATGACTAAGGGATATTACTTTGTTCAAAGCCACCCAAGACTTGCACCCAGCCTTGTCTAGTGAGTTAGGCTACACCAAGCGCATTAGATGAGGCATTTTATACCAATTTCAATACTTTCCACAATTAATCACATCTCTTGGGTTATGAATCTAAGGCTTTTCTTTGGAAGCCTCAATGCTTCAGCCACTTAAGATCATCTTATTCAGCAATGGAATGATATTCTTGCATATCATATTATATTGTTTGGTTAATGTTGGACCTTTAATATTGTGAATGCTAAAAAGATTGTGCGTGACATACTTATATTTGGATGTAGTTTCCCTATGCAAAGTTGTGTGAAGCACTCTCTTTGTAGAAATTATGTGCCATTAGTTTTATAGATTAACAAATGAAAGACATTTCCCATTGTTTTAGGCATAGTTGAAAAACTCACTCTGTAATAACTTGACAAACCCAAAAAATTTTAAAACTTGGGACTCCACAAAAAATGGGGAAAATCTCGGCAATAACTCAAAAATTTCATCGAAAATTTTAAATACATAAATTTTTAAAATTATTCTTCAAAAACACAAATGTTACTAAATTTGAGCAAATTACTAATTTCCATCATACATAAATCAAAATTAGAGTTTAATACATGTCATAAACCAAAAAAACAAGTTCAACCTTTAAATGAGTTACAATGCCACTTCCACTAGCCATGTAATATGTATAAGTTGCCTCATCTAAAGAGATTTTTGGCAAATTGTGCAACCATGACGTCTAAGTTAGCACACTCAAGAGTTATATCGGAAATCCTCATCACCCCCTCATTGTAATCAAATTTCTTATTTGAAAGATTCCAATAACTAATGGGGATTTGGGAGTGGAGACACCAATGAGGTTGAGAGCAATGCCCCTCATTGGGGTCAAGGGGCAATGCACCTTGTGGGTGTTTGGGGGCAACAACACCCCTCACAAGGTCCAAGGGTAGTGCCCTTGGCACACTCCTTGTCGCAATATAGGGTGGGGTCGAAGGGCAGCACCCCCACTGCCAAGCCCAAATTAAGACCTTTGAAATTTTCACCACCAATGAAAATCATGTTTTTTTAACTACAAGCGAGAGAAAATAAATTAGATAAATTTGGACAAGTTTTTAACACAACTCTCAACTTTTTGCATTTACTTGTGAGTTTTAGAGGAAAAAAACGCTGCAAGTTATACAATTTTTTAACACAACTCTCAACTTTTTGAATTTTGGCTCGCGATTTTTGGGAGTAGTCAGCATCTTTTGCAACACTTCTTTTAGCTAAATAACATATTGTGTGAAATAAAAATTTGAATGCATAGTAGCATAGATATAAAACTCACCGAGTACTCATGAGAAATTTCCCCCCCCCAAATAACTCAACCTCAAACTCAACAATTAGAAACAAGTTTCTGCGAGTTCTCAATTAGTTGCTCGCCAAAACTCACAATTGTTTTCTTTCAGCTCGCTCCTCCAACACAATAAAAATATCACAAAGTCTAAAAGTTAATGAGGTTTTGAAGGCCTTGATTTGGACTTGGTGGTGAGGGCTTCACCCCTTGACAATAGGAACGCACCTAAGGTACTACCCGATGACCCCATGTGGGGGTGTAATATCCCTAATAGGAATATTATATGATTTCTACTTGATTCAGTTCCAATAAACAAAAATGTATAGATTTATTAGAAGATTAGATCTAATCCAACAAATGTTATTCTCAATATAGTATGCAAAAATTAAGTGAAAGCCCTTAGAAAAATGACAATTAACATAGTTGTCCACAATAATTGATTACTCTTATTAATTCAGCATGATTTCAACTTACAATCAACTTGGTATTGCCAAATCTTCCCGGGAACAACAGCAGCAAATTATATAATTAAAAAGTCTAGAAAATCTACAGCAATGGTGCTAAAGGGCTAGCTCAAAATTACAAACCCTAGGCACCAAGGGAGCCGCCTATCACTCAACAAATAGTTGTTGTGGATGCTGCCCACAGAGAAAATTGTTGCAGCTCAAACACAATCCCTGTATAGAATTGCACAATGCTGGAATAGGGGATTTCATCCACTGACCAGCTATGGAAATTAGGAGGTTTCTATCCTCCAAAGTTTGGTGATAGACAAATAAGATGTCCAATCTATTTGATGAAATGAATTGATACAACAATCATACCATCACTGATCTTTGACTTAGCATAAATAGGCATCGAGCACCCACTTCCCTCAAAAAGTCAATTTCAAACTCTTTCCTTTTCCCTCCAAAAGAACCCCACTTACAATCCTTTGCCCAACAGCAATTAAAAAAATAATGCTTAATTATACAACACAAAAGGACCCTATAATCAGGCATCCACTTTAAAACACTAAGTGGTTCCTTATAACACACTTAAAGGATACAAGTCATTCCCCCAATTTATTTCCCAAGCCCACGGGAAATGGAAAATAGGAAAAAGGAACAGCCTGGAATCTTATGGGAAAAGGGGAAATGACAGGGGGGCTGCCCCTCAACCCTGCTGGGGGCTGCTACCTCCAAGCCCCTGCTCTTGTTTTAAAAAGCCAAAAATAAGAATTTGTTTTGAGCCCATGTTTTCCACAGATGAAACTTGTAAAAATAATAAATATTGATTAGTAATTTATAATCATATGACACTATGATGCGCATTGAAGTTGTTTGTATTTTTACCCTGTTTGGATATTTAAACATTGAATCTGGGGAGTATTTTTCTTTAATTAAAAAATCTCAAGATTCCCTCCAATTCATGCTGCTCGTGTTTAATAGTTTGTCTTCCTTATACATTAAGATAGTCTCATTTTCTGTGACACCATGGCAGATGAGCTGTAAATTGGCAGCAGGACAAGGGTACCCGGTGCCAAAGACTCACTATATGGGGACCTACAAATGGGAATTTATCATGCAGAATATTAGTCTGCTAGGTTTCTGAGTGTATATATACCAATGTAATTCTCGTTGAGAATGGTGTTGATGGAACAATAAAATAAGTGGCATTGCTATCATATTCTTGAACAATATATTCGGATGTAGGATGTGATAAATTGAGTTATTCTGTGTCTTAGGATTCTAGAAGGAAGTGAACCTCAAGGAGCAACACTAGTCATCTTGAAGACTCTTCTATAACCTATAAAAAGGCACAATAATTATAGAATCTCCTCATGTTCTGCATCCATAATACGGTGGACTGAATGAACATTGTTGTATGTGAGTGTAAAGAGGAACAAATTTATTTTCTTTCCTGTTACATTTTTAATAAATTACTAGATAACTAATCACCCTTCTAACATAACCTCAGGAGAGATGCAGTGGGTTTATATATCGGTACCTTGGTTGAACTAAATGTATCACAATATCCTATTGCCTGAAAAATGAATTACATTTGGGGAAACAAGGTTTGTATCGTCAGTTGTTAGCCAAAGTTCCTTTACCAGTTTACTTACGTCCATATACTGTGTCCTACCATAATCATTTCCAACTTTCTAAGAGTCTTATTCAAGTCAATTAATCAGATGTAAGCTTCCTAAAGAGATAACTTCTCAATATCATTGAATGTGAAGTATTCATCAAATAACCAAACACAAAAACAATTCATGCCCTGTAAAAAAGCTAACCTCTCATTTTCATCGTATGTTAAGTATTCACCAAATAACTGAACACAAAAACAATTCATTCCCTGCAAGCTTTTGTTCATACTCCTATATTTCCATCAGAGGTTGGCTGCCTTGAAATGCTCATCTGTCACTCACTGGATGTACACTATCTACCATATAACCAGACACAAATTTATACCCACATGAAACATCGTTTCACAATCCAGTACATCAAAGTTAAGATAGATATAAATTTTAAATTAGTCTAAAGCTAGCTTTGATCCAATTATTAGCATGCACATAAAATGAATCAATCACAATGTGCTCATAGGATATCCAGCGTTTGGAGCGTAGAGAAAACAACCAAGGCATGTTGCCATTTGGCAGCGTCTTAAAACATTTATCTCAGTCCCTCAGAACTTATTACTCTAGATACCTTCAAACTCAAGTTACCCCCATATCCAAATATTTATACGAGTTATAGTTGTGCCGATACCAATACATTCATGTGCCGTATATCGAAAAGAAGCCTTTCTACCAAAATATCTCACACCTCTGAGTTTATGCAGTATAAGATTATAAAATTCTAATTATTATTCTAGGGAAGAAAAGAATCATGACGAAGGTGGATTGCAAAGGTTTGGTTTCCAAGCTTGATCACACTGATTTCAACCCAAGGTACTTAATTTGAACAACATAGAGTAGGGAAGAAATCTCCTTGTCTGTATCACAAACTCAAGCCTGGATGCCTCAATCACCAAATTAGCATCTGGCTTAGCCATGTCCTGAAAAAAACAACCTAAGCCTGGATCCCTTGACCGCCAAATTGGCATCTGGCTTAGTCATGACCTGAAAATAACAACCTAGATATTTTCTTCCTAAGGTGGATTTATTTTGTATCTACTTATATCGCCATAAAGAAGCTTGAAAATTTTATGTTTAGCATTCTTCCTGTATTTTGAAATCTCTCATACAACCTGCAGCATCTCTGAAGACTGTAATAATAAGATTCTCATTTCATTTCAGTTAAACATTCACCTGTCGTACCTAGATGTGTAGGCAATTAAGACTAACCCAAACTTGCATATGAGATCTCTTGGGCTATTTTAGACATCATATTACAAAAATCATGTAAACAAAACAAAGCGCTGGTGGCACTTACCAGTATCTAACAGCCTTGCATCTCGCACAGCGCTTTGCAGCAACACTGTAACAAACAGCACATTTATAATAAGGGCTACTGGCTTCCATACTAGAATTTCCCATGTATTCCTCTTCAAACGTAGACCTCTCATTTGCTGGCACAACCACCAACTTTCTCATCTCCTCCTCCTCTTCTGTACTGCTACTAGGACTACCCTTCCATTTCAATATAATTATAAGAAAAACCAGCTGAATTACGGCAAAGGTGGCTGAAAACAAGCCCGGGAGTTCGATCTTCCCGAAAACATGCATTTAATTTAGCTGCATTCAGCCTACAAGATTTATCTTGAAGATTTTCGGTATACATACACCCAACTGGGAATTCTTGGTAGTTATGGATATAGTAGCTGTTCAACCCAAACGAAAATTCTTGGGATTTGTGGATGTGGGTGTTCAATCTACGTACACCCAAATGAAAATTCTGAAGCCAGAAAGCTTGTATGGATCCTCCAATTGAAGTAATGATAATTTGGAGAACTTCGATTGATAATTAAACTTTAAATGATATCACTGGACTACCCCAGAACCTTTCGGTAAGCCAAACATCATAACCTCAATCAAACTAACATATAAAGAGAACAACTGAATAAAAGCTATGAACCCACTAGAAAACTATTCAAAGTTTGTAACCTTACAAATTCTTGAAATTATTGATTGCAGGTGAAAAAGCCATGAAAACTGATTAAAATGATAAGAGAATTAAAAGTTATGGAGCCACTATGTGATAAAAGATTTCTGAGCAATTTTGTCGAATGCTATAGTGGGTACAGTGCTTGTCAGATCATATGACGCGATTGATAAGTGTCTCTAAATTCAGTGATAAATTTGCAAACTGGGTTTAAACAAGCATCGCCTCTAAATATAGAGGAGCTTTGGGGATATTTTTTGAATGGTAATATATACTTGTGGGGTGTGCCAGAGAATATTATAAAAGGTTAAAGAGACAAAAACGTCGGTGGATCTTTGTCTTTTAGGGGATGTGGTAAGGACATATGTCGGTATTATAATGTTCTCAATTTCAGAGTAGTTTAAAAGAACGGCTTTTGAAGGTTACGAGGAAGGCCTATCTAGTAAAGCTCAAGGGTCCGGCTGTGTACATTTGAAGAGATTTTGTACCTTGAGGAATCCGAGGGCCATATGACTATTTTTGAGTTCTGTTTCAGGCAAATTATTTTGCAGTAAAAAGTAAAATTTAGGTAGAGAAAATGTTTCAGAACTTTGATCATGGGTGAGTCATGTCAGTGACTTCTTAACAATTGTGACACTTAAACTATCAATTTATTATAAATAAAATTATCATATTATATGTTTATTTAAATGACTTTTTGGTTGTTGTGATAAGATTTAGTAAAAGACATAAGTAACTTTTATTTGTATTAGGATTATAATAATATAATAAGGTAGCGTTTCAAGTTTGAATGTCGATTGATAGTATATCATTTTCTTTAAGTTAGTAAGATTCTAACTTGTAAATTTAAAAATCTATCGTTTAAGTGAAAGAATTGTATTGTGAGTGGGTCTTTAAAGATATATTTACTCATGAGTGTGTTACGAAGTTGAAACTTAAGAAATATAAAAAGTTGAAATGGTGTATTTGAGATGAAGTTAAAGCATCTTTTCCTTTATCTAAGGAAGGGTCTCTCCATTAAATTATGGTGTGTACTACATATAGACTCATTATGAGATTGAAACTTAAAGCAATATAAAAATTGAAACACTACATTTAAGATGAAATTAAAGCATATCTTCATTTTTTTGAGGGAGGTCTTATGCACGAAATTTTAGCATGTGTTACACTAAAGCTTGACAATTCATCTTACCCTTTACCATATTGATTGTTAGACTTAAAGACAAATTTAAAGCCCTATAACTATACTTAATTACAAGAAAAATTAGTTTAACCCTATAAATAATTGATAATTAACAATCATTACTCTCAATTTTAATCATTTAAGAAAGTTTTGTCTTACCTAAATCAACACTACAAATAATAAAGAGTAATGATCATACCCTTAATTTGTATTTTTAAAGAAGAATGTGTCTTACTTGATTAAACTTTGATGTGAAGAACATGCATTGAACCTTTATGATTAATTATACATTTATATATTTTTTCTTTTGTCATGTGACATGTTATCCTAATAGTTCAAACTTCATGAAAAATTGTGGCTTTACGAACTCTCAAGTAGAACCTATCAAATCAAAGTAACAATTAAAATTCAATCAACAATTATAAAGTCTCTTTTACCTTTAGAGAGCAATCAAATTGATTGGTACAAAATTATCTTGATTTGGACCCACATGCATATTGAGGATTTCATTAAAATTATATGAAAGAATCTATATGTCTTCAAATCTACGTAATGTGATGTGATTTGAGAATGAAGAGATCTTTATTATTAAAGCATAATTATTTGTAATCTCATATGTTTAATTAGGTTATTTAATGGATATCAGTTTTTTCATATATTTAAGTTGTATGTATTAGGAAATATTAATCAATTTTAAATATTATTTTTTTATGACACCAATAAAGTCTCACATTCATTCTAAAATCTATTTGGAAATGGTTTTAGCACAAAAATTATGTATGGTTATTTGATATAGTTATATTCAAGTTGAAGACCTCAAATAATACACATTTAAATGTACCATATATATGGTATATAACCAAGGATTTATCTAAAGAACTTGTCACCAAGAAATAAAATTATCTTTTTCTTTTCTTTTTAAGGTAGGCTTCTACCATTATGGGGGTATATCCCTATCTATTAAATTTGAAAAGAAAATCAATACATCCATCGAGAGATTACAATAATGCCTTCACTCAAAACATTAATCATCTCCATCTGAGAGGCGGAGAATAGGTCTCCATTCAAAGCCACAAAATTGGCAAAGGGGGTAAGAGCAAATTATTTCAATCCTTCCTTGGAGGGAAAGAGCTTTTGCCACTTTCTTTTTTTCAACTACTGCCACAACATCAAAAACATCGGCTATGTACCCACTGTTGGGATAAGGTTGAACCGGGTCAAGTGCTACTATTACCCCCTCCTTGTATCGTTCTTGCAAAATTTTGTGCACTAGCTGGGATGCTTTATATTTCCTGCCTATGGCCTCCATGAACAACTTGAAGAATCTCTAGATGATTACACCATCGTGCTCGTGGCCTTCATCAAAGAAATTTGAGCCCAAGATGTTCTTGATTGTTGGGAGTAAAAACTCGTCGCCAATAACAAAGAGCCTCTTAAGTTGCTATTATATCTCCTCCTCCGAATAGAGACATGTTGGATTGGTTGAAGGGACCATATTATTGAGAGGGGGGTGAATCAATATTCCCACAAATACAAAAAACTTTTATCGGACTTAAACTTTCTGATCAAACTAACCAAATATGCTTAACACACATGAAACAACAAATGTAGAATAAAAATGAAAATCACAGCCACAAAAAGAACACTGGATTTTATACATGGAAAACCCAAATGGGAAAAACCACAGAGAGTGCTAACTCTCAAGAGAATATAACTAGTTATATGGTGTTTTACAAAAGGGGTGGTTCACTGCCAGATTACAAAAATGGCTCACTACCAGACTGCTCACTGCAAAGATACAAAAGATGGCTAACTATTGAAATACTCACTGCAACAAGAATGATTGAACTGAAGAGGATTGCATCTCCAAATGCATGAGATCAGTTTCAAGATTAAGATTAGATTACAATTCTCAAACTCTACAGCAGATCAAGTGAAGGGTCTTTGTACAACAGTCCTTCAACATTTGCAATAGGTCCAATAAAGGACTACTACAATATTGGTCTTCGTTGTCTGCAACTCACTAGTTCTCTATTATCTTCATTGTTATGTCTTCTTCGCTACTCAATACTCTCTCTCATACACACACACCTCATACACTTCCTTGCTATAACACACACATCACATGCTTCTATACATCGAGATAATGTGTCAGCCTAGATCGACACGTTATCCAATAAAACCTTTGAACATAAATGAGATAACCATGTCGGCCTCCGCAACATTCTCTACACTCTTCCTTTTACATAATTCATTTACCAATGCATATACCTTAATTACTAGAATGGGACAAGGTCATCCAGACCCATGGATACAGATCCATTATAAGCATAACATCTCAAAAATATAGATTCCACACATACCAAGGATACCAAACCTCGAGACAATAAGAGATACACCAAAATAGCTAATACTGGGAAATGTCACTGATACCAGGATTAGTAAAAGCACAACACAAAATTCCAAAGATAGGGATCTTCTGGATATCACTCCATCATAACAATTCCATCTTACCCAATGCACAACACTTACTCATAGCAAAAACTATACATATCGACTGCATACAACATTCGGATCAAACTTGATAATGAACTGTGCATAACCTATCAGGACCAAGCCGGATAACTGAATTGTCCTCGATATACTGCATATGTTGTCTAGTCCATATCAAATAACTAGTTTGACATCAATGACAACAATATTCACACAAGTCTTACAAGACATGCCATGTCGAAACACACTCTACTAGAAACAATTTCCCCTACTAGCTCCTTCAAACCCACCCTTACATCTTTGCCTTATACATAAGCAGAGAGAAAGATTCTAAAATCCCATCTTAGTCGCATGCTTCAAAGAACACTTGACCCCTTCGCCACCCCAATAGAAAAAAATCTACAGTTTACTAAAAAACAATCTTTATCGTGATTCTCTACTCGAATTGCCCTAAGCTTTTCAGAACTTGGAGAGTTTCCTCAAGTAGAGATTTGTGCGTAAGGATAGTTTCAAGATTCTTGTGGCGCATCTATCTATCCTTTCTCAATATCTAAAATTATTAGATCTACTATATCATCGTTCAACTCTATCCCTGACCAATTTTTTTCTTTTTGTGAAAGATCCACACCCATATGTGCCAACTTATCGAATACTCAATTGCCCTCCCTATATATGTGTGATATAGAAACATTTGGAAAATCCTCCAATTATTTATGAGTGACCTTCATCCATCCTTCTAATTTTTAGTTTTGAACCTCCTTTTTATTAAATGCATTGATGCATATGAGTGAATCTGCTTCTATATCCACTTTTAGAACACATTTCTATAAACATAGTTGCAGACCACATGAAAGCACTTCAAATTTCTCTTTGTTGTTAGTGACTACACCAATTTTCCTAGCCAAATCCCAAACACAATGCCCTTTCTCATCTCGAATAATACATCCTACTCCCACCTCTCCTGGATTACCTCGGGCTACTCCGTCAAAATTCAATTTCATCCTCCCCTAATCTAGAAATGTCCATTTTACACCCTTTCTTATGACACCCATTATTCAAACTCAATGAAGTTGACAATTTGAGTTTACCTCATCTCTTTGAGTCCCAGGAAGTAAAATAAAGGTTCTTTTTAAAGAGCTAGTTTGAGTTTGCCACCTTGTTGATTCCTGCTTCTTATTTTTCCCAAAATTTCCTCCACCATCATACTTTTCTCTTGGAAAACTCATCTATTTCTCTCTTTCCAAAGGTTCCAAACTAGAATTGAAGGGGCTAAGATCCAAATATCGCTCTAGACATTATTTTTTTCCTTGCTCAACCATCCCTTCAAAAAATCCACTAGAGTATCTTGTCTGGCACAAGACCATCCTAATGACGATATAAGTCAGTCCCAACGTTGTTTGACATATGGGCATTTAAAATTTATATGGCTGGTTGATTCACTATCGCCATTGCATAGGGGACACGTGCTCGGTCCTTGAATCCTTATGATTTGTGGATGGTCTCCTGTTAATATCCTATCATGCAACGCCGCCCACAAGAATGTTCACGCCTTCAAGAGAACAAAGGAATGCCAATAAAGGCTTCCCAGCCAATCCAAGTGTCTATTGATTTTATTTTGAATATGATATCCTAACTTCACCATATATTTTTCAAAGGAGGATGTGCACCAAAATGCCTCATCTTCTTCTTATGTGATTCTAAGCCTTTTGTTGTCAAGAATATTTCTCAAAAAAATTTATTCCCGCTCCGGGACATCCAATCTAATCCATATCCTTCCATGTAAATTCCTTGGTGCAACAGGCTTGTAATTTTGTTTACATAATCCGTAGCCACCTCTTTGTGTCTACCTTTCACTTCTTGAACCCATTCTTGATATCCCAACATTTTGTCTAAAGATTCCTCCCCTTCCCAATAATCCGTCCAAAATTTCACAGTTTTTCTATTTTCAATTTTCCACAAAATGTGGCTATTTATGATGTGTCTACAGTCCCACACAAATCTCCATATCACCAAACCCCCTTTTGAGTTTGCTTGGGTAAAAATTATGTGTGATACTTCCTAATCTAAATATTTTCTTCTCATAATTCTTGATCATGACCTATCAGGTTCTTTCTACAACTTCCATATCAATTTCACTCCCAAGGACATATTTTGCTTCCTCATTCTCCTTAAACCATCTCCTCCAATATCCTTTGATTGACATGCCTTATCCCAATCAATAAGTGGAATTTTCTTCTCCTCCCTGCTACCTTCCCATAGAAATATTTTTATAGCCCCTTCAAGTAAGCTACTTGCCATGTTAGTCATTTTGAAACAAGACATAACATAAATTGGCACAACAACTAAAATCATCTTGATCATTAAGATTCATCCAGCCAACGTTAACCACTTATTTTTCTAGGATAGGACCTTATTTATGCAATTATTAATTGTTTCCTTCCAATGCCTCATTTTGCATCCCCCATTGATCAAAGGAGCTCCCAAATGTTTTGTTAGAAGATTGGACTCTAAGAAAACCAAAATGCTCATAATCCTTCTATGATAGGTGTTATTAACATTAAAAAAGAAAACCTTTGACTTCTCTATGTTTAGAAGTTGTCCCGAGGTAGATGAAAACTTGTCTACTTCATTCCTTATTACCTTTGCTTCCCTTGGAGATGCTTCCCCAAATAATATCGTATCATCCGTGAATTGAGAATGGGAGATACGAATATCTTTTGCTACCTGTATTCTTATCCAAATACCATTTTTCTTTAGTCTCTTAAAGAATCATCCCATCGCCTCTGCCATAGTCACAAACAAGAACAAGGAGATAGGATCGCCTTGGCGAATCTCATATTAGTTCCTTCAAAGAATCCATATAAAGAACCTGTAATGGTGGAAAAAAAGAGCGATTTAGAGATCTAGAGGAAAGTTTTTCTTCCCTCCGAGGAGAGATGAAAATTTCACTTCAGATTTCCCTTCAAACACTTTTCACACATTACATTAGAAGAGGGGGGGAAATGCACTAGATTCAACCTCCAGAGAAGGAGATTGAATTCTGAGTGATATAAGAATGGTAAGTTAATCCCCTCTTCTGGAATGAGATTTGAATTGATTGAATTGTGTACTTATGACCAAGTGAAAAAGAGACAAAGATTTGATTATAACTCGAGATAGAAGCGTAGGATGAAGCTGTGCACCTGGATCTAGCAATAATATGTCGAGACGAAGCTGCCCTGCGAATTTGAGAAAAAGTTACCCGGACCGTGGTGAAAATGTACACGGTCCTCTGAAAAATCCACGAAATGAAAAGGGTTTTTTCGCCTCTGCAAATGGAGTCCAAATCAGAAAGTATAGTTGCACACCTACAACCTACACATAGAAAAGAGAGGGAAAGGGGTTGGGATTGGGGGTTTACCTTCAGGTCAAACCCCAGTTTTGGAATTAACCAAACGATGAAAGAAAGTACTTGCAAGTAAATGTAAATGAAAGACTGAAAGGTAAATCACCTCAAGGGAGGTTTTGATAGAAATGTTGATAGAATTGCTTGTATGAAGTTGAATGTTGGAATGAATCTCCTCTTCAATGGTTGAATCCTTGACTTGAATGCAACACCTAGCCTTGAAGGGAGACTTGAGAATGCTCAATGCTGGAAAGGAATGCTTGAATTCTCTTGAACTTATCGCTTATGAAAACTATTTGCTTCTCATCCCCCAAAATGGGAAAGTGAATGCAACTTATATACTCATCAAATAGGGTTATTGAACTGATTTTTCGTCACAAGCCGACATCGGGGGATTTTTCCCGCTCAATGCACAACCTCCAATGAAAGATTGGAAAGGGTCCTGACCCAAAATAGAGTAGGGACAGGGGTGCCACACCCCTATCCTTCCCTTTTTTCCAGGACAAGATGCAGTTCGAGTAGTGCGGAGGGCAAGAAAGATGCAATTTTCAGGTATCAAGAAAGTCTTTGGTCTCCGATTAGGCTTATGGATTCGATTCACATGCATGAGGACCCTTATGTGGTCAAAAATTGCAAGGGTCACAATTTTATGATGCTACATTTAGCCCCCACTTTAGTAGGAATATGAGTGTATGCCAATATTGTTGGTAAAGTACAAGGAAACAAGATCGAAAGACTTCTACCACATCAAGGAGGCAAGATGCACCAAGCCCCCAGTGGACTAAGGATCTTACGACATCGATTGACAAAGTAAAAGGGAAGATCGAGAAGGGGAAAACCATGACTGCATAGCAAGGTTCCCCTCACTATGAGTCACGAAAAAGATACCAAAATTATGAAGCAAAGCCAAGTTCACTAAATAATTCTAAGTATCGAAAAGGAAAATATGAGCGGAGTGTATGCCCCCACGTTAAAGTGATTGCACACACCTTATCGGGAGTGATTGCTTTAAGGTAGGATACACCCAAGAGAGAGAGAAGAGAGGGAGCATGTTTTCACAAGGACTTAGCCCCCAAGTGAAGAATAAACCCAAGGATAATGAACACAAAACACGAGGTAGTTTCTCTTTCCTCGGGGTCAGTATGTTGTATGATAACGCATGTATATCATATATGTATGTGCATATAATAATCGTCATTCCCCAAAGAAAGGAAACTTCCTTGGAAGAAAGGGAAGACAAGAGTCTTTTGAGTCAACATGAAAGAGACCAAAGAGATCTAATGCTTTGCATCGTTCTCAAATATACATTAAGGGAACAATAGAAGAACAGGGATACACATAGAAGAATTGTCACAAAAGAGCAAGAAAGGAGGGGGAGAAGAGATCTACAATGATAATGTTAATAATCTAGTATGACATCCACCTCCTGATCTTGTTGATCACTATTTCAGGAAGGCAAGCAACATGCCAGAGGAGTGACATCGAGCACAATAGATGGAGCTATCACAAGATCCAAATAAGGACTATACTCATGTGGTAAGTCACTTTGTTCGATTCTAGGAGCTAGGATTAGGGTTTGTGAAAATTCAACTGATAAATGCTTGTCCACAACAACATATTCATAATCACTATCAGAAGCATTAGGAGTTGTATTGCCATCATGAATAACATTTTCACTCATTTCTTCATCAAGGTTTATAGAAAGAGGAGCACGAACATGAATAGGAGTAAAAAAATCACATGTTTTGTGCAACTTATGGTTTGGAGATGTAGGTTGAACATCTTTCTTAGGAGAAAAGGGAATCATGTCAACTGGTGGAGTTCTAGGAGATTGAATATTTTGAGGAACAACTTCACGAGCTCGAACACAACGTCTTTGTCGGTGTTCTCTCGCACAATGATTCTGTCGAGTCTTAGTAGAAGGTTGAGAAGGAGGAGGAACATTTGAAAAAGTAGGATTATTTTCCTCTATGATAGTTGACGGTTTAGGTTGAGGTCTTTGAGGTTGGACAAGAGCAGAAGCAGGCCTCTTCTCTCTATAAGAGGAAGGAGGTGGAACTGCACCATATAAAGATGGAACTAATGGTCTCACTAGGGTCAAATGTAATACAAGAATCCTTAGGCATATCTTGTTTTTCTACCATATTTACCAAGTTCGGAGCCATAGAAGTGAATTCCTTAGAGGAGAAAGAAGTATACTCAGTCTCAATCACGTTAGAGGTATGAGAAGGCAAAGGATCAGTAAAAAATTTAAGATTTTGATTAGGAGGAGCTATTGATTTATTTCCCTTATCATTCACACTCGCCACAGATATAGTATTGTTATCAATCAAATCTTGAATATTACTTTTCAATGCAAAACATTTCTCAGTATCATGACTAGGCTAATGATGAAATTGAAAAAAGGAATTGTTATCAAAATAAGGGGATGCAAGTTTAGAAGGATCAACTTGTTTTATAGGAGGAAGTGTGATAACATTTCTTTGCAACAACTGAGACATAATACTATGTAAAGATTCATTCAAAGGAGTAAATTGTCTTTCTCTTTTGAAAAATTTAGAAATAGAAGGCACACCTGTTGTAGCATTCACATTGTTGTTATTGATTGTATCATTGAACTTGATGAAGTCTTTTGTTGGTTTGAACTTCACAAACAGTTGCTGAACATTCTCCCCTCTATCACTTGGAGCCATAGGAGTGTATTGCTCCATTTGACTCACAACCAGTTGATAATTGTGGAGTGTTGCGCACAACTGTGGAAAGGAAGTAAACTCAAACAAAAGAAGCTTTTCACTAATATCTTTTTGCAAATTAGAAATGAAAATTATTTGAATATCATTATCAGGTAAATGAAAAGAAATTTGAGCACAAAAATGCTTATAGCTATTGTATACGGTGAAAATGGATAACAACAATATTGAAAGACTAAATGAATTCAACCACAAAACCCTAGCCTAACAACAACAAAGATCCACCATAACATATGAAGATTACCTAAGACAATGCAAATCAAATGAAATCACAAAGATTATACCATCACATGTCCAATAGGGTTTGGATCTCCATTCTTCCTATCTCCATTGATCTTGCTTGATATATTTGCTCTTAGATTTTATATGTGCACAAGAGCTCAACAAAGAACGGAAATATGGTTGCAAGTAGGATCGCATATGTATGTTCGAAAGCGTAGTCAGGTAGTTGGAATGCATTCGTGAGAGTTTGATAATGAAGGAAACATCTCCTTATATAGAAGACACCATAAGAAATGGAGGGATAAGATTGAGAGGTGTAAAAGAGGTTGGCTATAATTAGAGGGTAGGTAAAAGAAATAAGAAAATAATGAGAGGGTAGGTAGTGTATGAATTAAGAGATGAATGACATGTGTCATGGGTAGAAAAGGCTAATGAATTAATTAAATAAATAAAGATTCATTTAATTAATAGAAGAATAGGGATCAATTAAATAAATAAGATATTTATTTAATTTAGGAAAAGGGTAATTTAAATAAATAAATGTATTTATTTAAATGAGAAATAAGGCTAGAAGAGGATAAATGAATTAATTAAATAAATAAAGATTTATTCAATTAATAGAAGAATTAGGCTTAAATAATTAAATAAATAAAGATATTTATTTAATTAGACATGATAGTTTTAGGTGTCTACATTTTGCCCCTCTTTGAGACAATGCAGCTTGTTGCGTTGTTTCAAAGAAGATAATGTGAATTGATACAAAGTTGCCCCAAGATGGGAATGATAGGGCGACACGAGGGTTGGCTGTGGGCTGGGGGAGCACCTTGGAGACACTAGTGACACAACATACCAGATATGCCTGGGGACTGTGTGTGCTGGCACACTTATACTATGAGCTTCATCAGTTCGTCTACCATGGATCCGTAGGATTAGGCTGCGGAGTTACATTGCTACAGGTGTGGGCATACGAGCATCTGCCGATGACACGACCGATACATTTCAGAGGCCGGGGTCATGGACGCAACTTTGTTCATTTATATGATATGATTACATCACAGCCACTGATTGGCAGGTTGGAGTACTAGCGTCGAGTTCTTGATGAGATTGACACTGTGATATGGAGGCCATACCGAGAGTGCGAGCAGTGGGAGGATGACGCAATGGAGCTACCCTATACCTTCAGGAGTAGATATCTGATTGGGCAGACGCCCTATGTACTAGAGAGGCAGTTGGTAGACAGGGTGGGTAGGCAGTTTGGCAAGATTCAGTGGATGCCCCAAGGTTCTGGCATGTATGCGCGGACAGTGCGAGACCGGGAACACTTTGGGCCACTGTTATCATATGATCAGGCCGTGATGCAGTTGGTGGAGATGATTCCCTTGCCATGGGATATGTGCCCTAAGATTGAGGATGCAGGGATGGATGCAAAGTACACTGCATATTGGGCAGAGCATCCGTTTCCACGCTTGACAGACCCAGGAGAGCTGATAAATGGGGATGGAGAAGGGGATGAGGATGATGATGGAGATGGTGGGGGTAGAGGCCGACGGAGGAGGCGAGGTGCAGTTGGAGAGAGGAGAGTGGCTCCATGGAGAGAGGGTGGAGAGGAGAGACAGGCTCAGGTAGTGAGGGGTCGCGGTGGGTTGCCATTACAGATGCCAGTAGCACAGGGTCCTAGACAGGTGCAGGGACAGGGACAGGTATAGGTACAAGCATAGGCACGGGCACCAGTACAGGGGCAGCCACAGGTAGAGCCATAGGTCCAGGGGGGCGAGGAGGAGGAGGATGAGCTATTAGAGCTGAGGGAGATTTGCCAAGGACAGGCAAATGAAATCCAAGATCTGGAGAGGGAGAGGGATCGACCCAGGAGACAGCTCAGGGACACTGAGCGGGAGTAAGATCAGGCTATCCAGCGGTATACTGAGGCTGAGACAGCATTGAGGGCTGGGAGGTAGGCGACAGAGGGCACAGGGGCTGGATACGCCTATGTTTTGCGGGCAGGGGAGAAGATAGGTTACTGGCGAGACCTATACTACGGGGTAGTGCCACCAGATCAGAGGGCTAGGAGCTTCCGCAGACCATCACAGACAGCGACGACCACTGGAGGGAGTCACAAGAGACAGGTGTCTAGTGGTGGGGTCCCCCACCACCACCAGATAGAGAGGACAAGAGAGATGATCCTGAGGCGGGTCCTTCCAGGGCTCAGATTTCGTCGAGGCCAGGCAACTCCGAGGGAGGGAGTACATCATAGCCTTAGAGGGCTCCCTATGTATCAGTTTTGTACCATTTTGTATGATGATGTAGACACCTTTGAGTGATTGCAGCCATATGATTTTGACATCATTGTATTATGACACTTATGATTATATATATATATATATATATGAGATGATTCATCTTTGCGGCAGCTATATGCATGTGTACATATGTGATGCTTTTATGATGTATGCTTCTATGTGATGCTTATGTTGTATGTTTCTATGTGATGATTATGATATGGATGCAAATATGTACATGATGTAATGCAATATTTTTGTTCTTTTATGTTTTTAATATGTTATGCAAATGCAAATGTGAATGTATGCAATGCAGATGAATATGATAATGCAAATTATGAGAATGTAAAATGTGCTAACATGTGTTGTGTGTAGGATGTGATGCAATTGTGATATCTATATGTATGTATGAAATGCTAATATGTGGTAATGCAGGTACAAACTACATGAGATGCAAATGTTTTTGGTTTGTCATTATAGTCAGTCATGTGATAGCGGGATACATGGACTCAAGAAGAACAATGGAGGTCAATCAAGAAAGGGGGATGGAAGGTAGAAGATATGAATGTGAAAGAGCTTCTTGTGCTTTATCATCATTGAGCTTATTATGGTAAAATAGGTTATGACAATCTAGGCATATGTTCGACCCAGAAAATCATTGTACCCGTATGCATGGAGATAAGATAGTTGCAAATAAGGAATGCCCCAGTTCACACTAGACTCACAGTGTCCTCATATCCTTGGACAAGTCATAGCATTACTAAGAGACAATCCACAGAAAGCAAATAAAAATAGGTGACGATACCCCATCCTCGCCTTTCTAGTCAAAGACATCCTGGAGATAGAATCTCTAGTTAGAGACATTCTGGAAAAGCTAAAAGACATGTCACCAAAAGATAAAATCAAAAGAAAACCAAGACTTGACACCAACATCCACTGTAGTCCTCAAGTTTAGTGTCTCTTGTCACTTGTATAAGTCTTATTTGATTGTGGTCACAATGTTTACTTTCACAAAAGGATAAATAGCACTAAACCATAATGTTGTCTAAGTCTGTTGAAAGATTTGATTTGTTGAAGCCCATTGTTGCTACTGTGTCTCATCTAAAACTGACTGAATCCATTGAAACTGATACTTTATTGCGGAGAAGATGAAACTTTATTGCGGATTGGTGATGCAAATGTTGCTTTATTGTGGAGTGTGCACAGATAGACTGAAGAAGATTGGAAGAAACTGTACTCCTCAGAACGTGCGATGCTCTTAGTTCCACACCCATTACTAGATGTAGGATTTGCCTTAGCTACAGATAGGAGCGGATGGAAAGGGGTGAAAAGAGGGGGTTATTATGAATGGCTAACCAATCTTAGGTAGATCAATAACAAGCCATGATGGGAATGGGTAAACTTTATTATGAATGAAGAGGTTGTGAGTGTGTGCAAGGTGAAAGGATGAAAGTGAATCCTGAAGGAGGGAGGAGCAATGTCTCTACGCATGGCGCCAGTGACCCAGTTTTCACCATGGTACTTTCCCAAGGCACCACCAAAGTGGTTTCCACCGTTGGACGAGATGTTTTTCTGTTTTTCAATTTTTTTTGTGTCACAAGGCGCCTGTTTGCTAGGTTTTCACTAAGTAGCGATTTTTTATGTTTTATGATTTTTTTTTGTTATTTTGAATTTTTTTTTTCTTTTTTGATTTTATTTTTATTTTTATTTTTGGAATACTTTGAAGAGCTATGTGTAAAACCTGCGAAGGTGCATGTTGTTGATAGGATCCTCCATAGGTTTACCCTCTATGGTTGAGAGCTGATATGCACCAGATCCATATGTTGTTGTGATGATGTAAGGACCAAGCCAGTTTGGTTCGAACTTGCCCTTCTTCTCTCTGTCTTGCTGATTTTTAGGGTTTTCTCTGAGAACCAAATCACCTACCTCAAATGTGCGAGGCTTGACTTTATGATTTTAGCTGCAACTCATTCATTGTTGATAAGCCTTAAGATGATTGAAAGTAGTTTGTCTTCGTTCATCCAATAGTTCAAGCTCTTGTAAGCGAGAGACCCTATAGTCTTCATCATTGATAATGTTTTGCAAAGAGACTCGTAAGGAGGGTAACTCGAACTCAGTAGGCAAGATAGCTTCAGCGCCGTAGACAAGTGAATAGGTTGTAGCTCCTATAGGTGTGCGGACGCTTGTGCGGTAGGCCCAAAGTGCGGGATTAAGTTGGATATGCCAATTACGGCCAGTGTCACCGACTGCCTTTTTTAAGATTTTAAGGATTGTTTTATTAGATGCCTCAGCTTGACCGTTGCCTTGGGAGTAATAAGGTGTGGAGAAACGATGGGAAATATGGAAGCGATCACAGAGTTCACGAGCATCTTGATTTTTGAAGGGACACCCGTTATCGGTGATGATGGAAATAGGAATACCGTATCGACAAATGATATAGTTGAGAATGAATGTAGCAATTTGTTTTCCAGTGACTTGTGTGAGAGGCATGGCTTCAATCCATTTTGTGAAATACTCTGTGGCAGTGATAATGAATTTATGACCGTTGGAAGAAGGAGGGTGAATCTTGCCTATGAGATTGAGTCCCCACTGACAAAAGGGCCAAGGAGTCACAATTGGTTGAAGTTCCTACGCTGGCGCATGGATGAGGTCTCCATGAAGTTGACACTGCTTACATTTCTTGACAAACTGATGTGAGTCTTTTTCCATATTGGGCCAGTAATATCCAGTCCTGATGAGTTTCTTGGCTAAGGTAGGACCACTAGAATGTGGACCACATATCCCTTCATGTACTTCAGGTTACGTAATCTGAGCTTCGTCTCTTTCTAAACACCTAAGAAGAGTGCCATCTAGACCTCGACGGTATAGGATATCGGCTAAAATGACATATCAGGAAGATTGGCGAATGAAAGTGCGACGTTGGTTATTGGATAGGTCAGGAGGAAGGGTATTGTCACGAAGGTATGTAAAAATGGAACCATATAACTGGGACTCAGGACCGACGACACATATCATCTCAGTAGGAATGATCTCATATGAGGGAACCAAAAGGTTATCCACCAAGAACTCATAGCGAGTCTCATTCGGTGGTAGATCGATTAGTGAAGCAATTGTAGCCATGGCATCCGCGGCTCAATTCTGCTCTCTTGGTATTTGCTCAAAGTCGAACTTCGTAAAATGTTGTTTCAGGTCATCCACCATTCTTTTGTAAGGCATTAATTTCTCATCCTTTGTTTGGTAGTCATCAGTTGTTTGACGGATTACAAGTTGAGAGTCCCCAAAAACTTGAAGTTCCTGGATCTTCCACTGAACTGCAATCCGTAATCCAGTTGTTAATGCCTCATATTCTGCTATATTATTAGTGCGGGGAAATGATAATCTATAAGATTTTGGTATAGAATCCCCTTGAGGAGTTATGAAGAGAATGCCAACTCCTGCCCCATGCTGTGTGTATGAGCCGTCAAAGTATAGTTGCCAAGGCTTTGCATGTGACATTGTTAAAATGGGTTCATCTGGAAATTTTGAAGTTAGAGGGACATCATCTATCATTGGAGCATCCGCTAACTGATCTACGATAGCTTGTCGTTTTATTGCTTTTCTGTCCACATACTCAATGTCAAATTCACTTAGGAGCATCACCCATTTGGCGAGTCGCCTAGTAAGCATTGCTTTATTGAGAAGATATTTCAATGGATCGATCCTTGCAACCAACTTAGTTTTATGAGCTAGCATGTAATGTCATAATTTCTATGAAGCAAAGACCACAACGAGACATGCACGCTCAATTGGTGTGTAATTTAGCTCATATCCCACCAATGTATGACTGATGTAGTATACTACCTTTTCTTTGCCCTCAGCAACCTGTTGTGCTAAGAGTGCCCCCAGTGCTATTGAAGTAGCTGATATGTATAGTAATAAAGGTTGATCTGGAACTGGTGGCATCAATACTGGCGGATTCAGAAGATAATCTTTGAGTGCCTGGAAAGCTTGTTGACAATTATCATCCCATTTGAATTTGATGTTTTTATGTAGCAAGCGCTGAAAAGGATTACATTTATCTGCAAGTTGTGCTATGAATCTTCGTATGGACTAGAGTCTCCCTTGCAAAGATAAAAGTTGACTGATATTTCTTGGTGGTTGCATCTCTAAGATGGCCTTGACTTTTTTTGGATTGGCTTCGATTCCTCTTTTTGAGACAATGAATCCCAGGAGCTTCTTGGAGGTTACTCCAAAGACACATTTCTTGGGGTTTAATCTTACTTTATACTTTTCCAATCGATCAAAGACGACTGAAAGTATGTCTAAATGTGTATCTCTATCTATTGATTTTCCCAAGAGGTCATCAACATAATCTTCCACAGTAATGTGCATGAGATCATGAAAGATAGTAGTCATGGCTCTTTGATATGTAGCGCCTGCATTTTTTAGCCCAAAGGGCATGACATTCCAGCAGAAGGTTCCCCAAGGACAAGTAAATGTTGTTTTGTGCTGATCCTCGGATGCGATTTTTATTTGATTATAACCAGAGAATCCATCCATCAAAGATAACATCACATGACCTGCTATGAGATCGACAATCAAGTCAATATTTGGTAAAGGAAAGTCATCCTTAGGACAAGCTTTGTTGATGTCTCTGAAAGCTATACATATTCTGATGCTATGATCTAGTTTATTGATAGGCACTAAGTTGGAGATCCAGTCGGGATAATCAATTGGGCGTATAAATCCGACATCCAATAATTTCTCAAGCTCTGCTTTGACTAATAATGCCACTTGTGGATGCATCTTTCTTAATTTATGTTTCACTAGTTTTGCCCCTAGTTTAACTGTCAAATGATGCATTACTAAATCCGGATCCAATCCAGGCATATCAACATATGACCATGCAAAATTTATTTGTCGTTCTGTGAAGAAACTTATGAACTTTGACATTTCTGCCTCTGTCAAAGATTGAGCCAGGAATATGTTGTGTGGAACTTCATCTGTACCAATGTTTGTTTTGATAGTCTCCTCTACCAACATGGATGACTTTTCCTCATATGATGCTGGGAGAATGTCGAGCCTTCCATCTTCGGGTGCCTTAGAGAGGTTTTCGCCCTCAAATACGTCCTTTCTTTTTACTTTTTTGGGGTCAGACAACGCCACAATGTGGTTTTCGCCATAAGACTCTTGATTTGTTTTTATTTTTATATTTTTGCAACTGGAAGGCCCGACACCCTCACCAAAATATGCCACGCTGTTGAGTTCTATAGTGTATCCCACTTTATGGTCCCCAGGGGGAAGATCATCTCGTATGCCAAGATAGTCAATAAAAGCTTCATCATTTTGGAATGTGTCAAACTGTGCAGGTCCTTCATGGTCCTAGTCGATAAGTTGGTGGTGAACAAGGGGAAGGCCTTTGATGTCTTCGAAGTTAGAGGGGTTAAGAGTGAAGATGTAGTTATATTTAGGTATGTCGAGGTAGTTATCGAGGTCATCGTTGGCACTCTCCTCATCAGTCCTGATCGTGAACGAATCCAAATTGTCATTACTAGTAGCGCATTCTGGGACAGGTGTTCTCATTCTATGTGATTTCGACCTAGAACCTAGAGGCAAGGACTGTATGGGATCATCCGGGGTTGTTTCTTGACCAACTTTGAATTTTCTATAAAATTCCTCTTCTTCTGTGTGTTCACCTGGTTCTCTGAATGTCTCAGTGAGCTCATAGTCACTAGAAGATTTGTCTGAATCCCATTCCCACTCATTGGAGCCTGTGGAATAGTGATTCTCTGGTTGAATTTTGGCAGCTTTGATTTGTAATGCTTCTCCTGTCTTTTGAGTGTTGACCTTGGAAGTCATAAAACCAAGTCCTTTCGAGCGCTCCTTTTTGAACGTCAATTCAGGTTGTAAAGGTTCAATGATGCCTTCCTTTCTTAAGCCAAGAGGGCTTTTGCCATCATACCCAAATTTTTGTAGGATCTTAAACCCTTTGCCATATTTCTCACATGGTATGCTAATGTGATCTTGTGTACCATTTTCAGGGTCTTTGTAAAGCATTTTGTATAAGTCTTCTTCTTCCACTTCACCCCATTTTTGGAAGATTGTAGGATCCCATTTAAGTGTAATGATAGATACCCGCTTAGTAGGATGTGGTCGTCCATATTCTTTTGGTGAATTCATGACTTGTTGTAAGTACATGGTTTGATTCAAAGTGTATTCACCCATGCCCTTGTCCTGGAATTTGCCTTTAAGCTCACCTTGTTTTGATGTGGAAGGTTTTAATGATTCAGGATCAATGTATGCAGAAGAAGGAACAACTTCTCGATTGCTTGGAATGATCGTCTCAGTTTTTGGTGTCAAGTTATTGCAGTATATGAATGGATTAGGATCACCATTAACTGTTATTTCAACTCCGTTGTGAGGAAACTTGATGCATTGCTGATATGTAGATGGGACTGCCCTCATTTCATGAATCCAAGGACGTCCTAGTAAGATATTGTATGTGAGATCCAGGTCTAGGACTTGACTAACCACATCCTTTGTAACTGGCCCAACTTTGAGAGGCAAGGTGACTGTGCCTTTGGATGAACGCTCTTCGTCATCATATGCTTTGATGGTAATTTTGTTTGTAGAATTCACAACTTTGTCTGAATATCCCAATTGTTTAATAGTGCTCAATGTACAAATGTTTAGACCTGCTCCTCCATCTATCAAGACTTATTTTATTCGATGTTTGTGTATGAAGGCTTCAATGTGTAGTGGTGCATTATGTGGCTGACTTATGGAGGCATCATTGACTTCTATAAATGTAAGGGAGTGTGGGATGGAAAGGTATCCCACCATGGCTTGAAATTGGTCCATGTTCAGATCAGTAGGAACAACAACGTCTCTCAAGATTTTATCAAGAATGGCTTTATGTGCGGGGGATATGCGTAAGAGCTCGAGGATTGAGATAAGCACGGGTGTCTTCCCTAACTGTTCTACAAGATTGTACTCAGGCTTGGTTGATGTGGAAGCTATATTTTTAGCTGGAGCACCTTGCAAAGTGAATTTACCTCAACGAGTTGTGACATTACATTCAGAGGTAGGTTCGGAAGAAGATCCAATGCCTTTTAGGACAATCTTGGGTCTCTGGGTAGAACTCTCAGGCATTTTGTCCTTGATGATAATGGTAGAGACATAATTGTCCATCAAAATGTGATTGATAGTTGAATCATAGTTATAAGATGCTCTGGTATAGTTGGTTTGGTCATCTGTGGCTTTAGCTTTTCCCTTGTCATGCTTTGGGAATGGTTCCTTAAACATTTCATGTTCTTGATTGGGTGAGTGTCATTCAATCTCAATGTCACCTCTATCAATGAGATCTTGTATGATGTTCTTCAGTCGATGATAATTTCCTGTTTTATGTCCTTTGCTTTTATGAAATTCACAATATTCATCATCATTCCACCAATTTGGTTTCACCTTCAGCTCATATGGAGGAAAATCTGGAATTGTTATTACCTAGCTTTTTGAAATCTGACTCTAGTGGTTCTCCCAATGGGGTGTACTTCCTTCATGATTTGAAAGTTGTTTGAATATTCACCTGATTGTTTGTAGAGCTTGATCCAAAAAAAATGATTTTGGGTCGTACTATATTGGCATCAACAACACCCTCATTGACTGTGTTCTTGTTTTTATTCCAAAATCTTGGCTTGTCTTTTCCTTTAAAGTTGTCTTTGTTTTCCTTGAATATCTTAATGACTCCTTGTTCAATTAGGACCTTTTCTATTGCTAAGCCTTTTTCAATGACATCCTTGAAGGTGGACAAACAAGCTTTTCTTAGGTCATAACCAATGTCTTTGTTAACATTTTGGGTGAACATCACTACCATTTGTTTTTGTGGAATTTCACAAGAGCATCTGCTGGCTAAATTCCTCCATCTTTGTAGAAATGACAAAAAAGACTCTCCCTCCTTTTGCTTGGTGTTGCACAAAGTAGTGACTGATATGTCTGTCTCTATGTTGTATGAGAAATGTTGGATAAATGCCTCTGCTAAGTCACCCCATGACTTAATTCCAGGTGGGAGTTGGGAGAACCATTCCATAGCTTGATCACCTAAGCTTTGTGGGAATAATCTCATCAAATATGTCTCTTCTGTTGCTACCTCAATGCAAGCTGTGAAAAATTGTCTGATATGTGCTTTAGGATCCCTTTTCCTTTGTACTTATCAAACTTAGGTGTCACAAAGCGTGTAGGAAATGGAGGCATTGGAATGCTTTTGTCAAATGGATAAGGACATATGTCTCTCATTGTGTAAGTTGGCTTCGGTGTATTTATGTCCTTCATTTTCTTTTGTAAGTCCTTGATTTGCTATTCCAAATTGTTCTTAGGTGGAGATCGACTTCTTGGACCATATCCCATGCCTGAACCACCAGGTGGAGGAGGAGCATGTTGCATATATGGATGATATTGATCATACACATGTTCATATGGAGGAGGTCTATAATGATGTTGTGTATAAGGACCACTTGGTATAGAGTCATGATGAGGAATAGAGTATCTGTTTTGTCCATGTATACCATACTCTACAGGCATGTCATGAGTTTGTTCTAGTGTGTTGCCCCCAAATTTGACACGGGGTTTCCTTGTGTCCAAATTTTGAGCATGCCTTTGAATATCTAATTGCTTTGGTGGTTGGTCCTTAGCATTGGTATGTGATTGAGTATATTTTTCTGCATAAGACTTCCATAATGGTCTGCGAAGGTGAGTATCATATGCTTGACCATGTGTGTATGGGACCTCTGGTTTTTGAAACAAAGATGATGGTGATTCAGACACAAGATGTGGTCCTCTATTGCCTCCACTATTAGGCCTCCTTTGATCCATGTTGAGGTGAGGTTGTTGCAAAGGTCAAATTTCCATTATTTGAGACATGTCAAAATCATGAGGGATCTTGGCTCCACTTTGTGCCATCACTTGTAAGAAGTATTGTCTATCTCTCCTCATTATTTCCTCAACCAATCGATTGAAATGGGGATCCATAATGGAGTCTTCCACTTCTGCCGAATGTACTGAAATGTTGTCCATATTGTCATTGTGTGTATCATTGTTGTTTGTACTATCCATGTTTTCAACATTTGGAATGCTTCTATAAGCATCCATGTCAGGTAATGTAGTATGATCAGAATTGAAAAAGATATCATTGTCATACTCATAAACACTCATGTTTGCAGACTCTTGAGCCTCTTTAGTTTCTCTCCTAGATTTTTGGGAACGGGTTTCAACCATGAACTAGGTATTGACCAAGATGTGTGAGACTAGATGAAAATGGAAATAGTATGGAACACCAAGAGTTGGATGAAATGTAAATGAATCTGAAGTGTACTTGCAATGGCCAAAGTGTAAGACCAAGTATGTATGTAGTAGAGTAGGCATGACTTTGAAAGAGATGATAGTTTCTCTTGATGAGGTAAGTTGACCTTGACTCTAAGTAAGACCAAATGAGACCCAAAGGTGATAGACCTTGATGAGGGACCACTTAGCAAAATGTTGTTGTATGTAGTGTGTGTTGACAAAGTAAGATGAGGACAAGCAAGTGACCTTTTGAGTCAAGTTTAGACAAATGTGAATGTAATGTAAGGTGTAAAGCAATGATGGACTTTATGAGACCCAAAGACAAGTTGAATGCTAGATGAAAACCCAGAGAGATAACCTAGGAAGCTCAATAAGTTGGAAATTGACTGTTCTTGTTTGCTGAATTATGAAAATTTTCAATCCTAAACAGAGACATGCCTGTATACTTCACAGACGTGCTTAAATGACATAGACGATATTCTGTCAAACACAGACGCGATTCTAAGATGTTGTAAATGCAAAGTTGCTCAAAAGACACAAACGCATTTCTGCCCTTCACAGATGCGTTTAGACGACACAGACGCTATTCTGCCAGACACAGACGTGTTTCTGCAAATTGAGTGCAATTTTTTCAATCTGTAAAGGTTGCTTGTTGTGACCAAATCTGAATGTTTGATTGTTTTTCATGACAAGAGGACATAGTGTTGATGAAGACTCAATGTTTGCAAGTGTTTAGACTCAAAATGACTCAAAAGAAAGTGTGTTGTTTGATGTAAATTTTTTTTGCATACACTTGAAGACACAAAAGACACAATGTTTTGATGTTTGGTCTTGAATGTTTGAATGTTTAAAATAAGTCAAGCACAATTCTTATGGCTAGCCAAGACAATAGTTGTTGATCCCACATGGAGTTTCCCCCGAGGCTACGCTATTCAGAGTGGATACTTAGATGCTTGACCCCACTGGCTCCACCCTCGGTACTCACTTCTCGGGGCAGCCAAGCATCGGTCCCCACGAAAACTCCTCGTGGCGAACTTTGTATCTCTACTAAGAACTATATGTGTGTGGGCCGCTACCAGAGGTCCGACCTCCTGCCCCAACAACTAGAAGGATTTTGGCTTCTAAAACAAAAAGGTGCTAGTAAGGGCATCCGCTCGTGTGGCCATACATGCGACACTTTTAGCTCTGTAAATATAGAAGGTTCCCAGCCGATAGGGGTTACGCCCTACAAATGATGAAATAAATTTGATCAAATGGGTTTATGGGGAGACATAGTGTCAGTATGAACTAATCAACACACATTATTCATAGTTTTCACCATGAATAAAGTTACTTATAGTGGTTTGGAAGAAGATGGCTTTTCTTTTGTTACCACTTGGGTCATTCTCTCCTCACTAGTAGTCCTAATGACCACACAGGGAGACAGACCCTCTAAATATTTAAACAAAAAAAGCCTATTGCTCAAGACACAAAAGATAATGATTCAATTTTAGTGCACCAATTGAAGTGTTTGATAATCTATGAAAGCAAGGCACACAATAAAGATAAAAAACCGTTGCCAAGGTCCTACAACAAAGATCTATTAGGAGTTTGGATTGTTTCGAATGATCACCCCTTCCTGCAAGCACACAAGTTAGGTAAATTTTAAATCCCAAAAGACTTTGTGAAAATAGGGGCCTTCGATAGGGCCTTCGACAAAATGTTTTTGCTTTCAAGACAAGTTGCACCAATTTTGTTAGCTAGATCTGAAGATGTTAGCTCAAAATAAACCAGATCTGAAACTTAAATGAGCAAAAACCGAATCAAAGAAACCAAAAAATGAAACAACTGCACACAGACACGGCTATTAGAAACACAAATGCTATACAGTTTCGCAGACGCGCTTAGAGCCGACAGAGACGCGGTTCCAAAACACAAACGCGGCTTCTGGACACAGACGTGATTTACGAAATCTGCAAAAAAAAAAACTGTCAAGGATGCAGACGCGATTCCAGATGTCGCAGACGTGACAGAAAATCAAAAACGCGATCCGAAAGTACGCAGACGCGAAAATCTCAAAATGTTGTTGGAAATGTCAGATCTGCAACTTCAAAACACAAAATCTGCAACAAAGATGTTAAATACAAAAGGGACAAGTGTCCCATCGGGCATGCCAAAATGTATATGATGAAAATGGATAACAACAATATTGAAAGACTAAATGAATTCAACCACAAAACCCTAGCCTAACAACAATAAAGATCCACCATAATCAAATGAAATCACAAAGATTATACCATCACATGTCCAATAGGGTTTGGATCTCCATTCTTCCTATCTCCATTGATCTTGCTTGATATATTTGCTCTCAGATTTTATATGTGCACAAGAGCTCAACAAAGAACGGAAATGTGGTTGCAAGTAGGATCACATATGTATGTTCGAAAGCGTAGTCGGGTAGTTGGAATGCATTCGTGAGAGTTTGATAATGAAGGAAGCATCTCCTTATATAGAAGACACCATAAGAAATGGAGGGATAAGATTGAGAGGTGTAAAAGAGGTCGGCTATGATTAGAGGGTAGGTAAAAGAAATAAGAAAATAATGAGAGGGTAGGTAGTGTATGAATTAAGAGATGAATGACATGTGTCATGGGTAGAAAAGACTAATGAATTAATTAAATAAATAAAGATTCATTTAATTAATAGAAGAATAGGGATCAATTAAATAAATAAGATATTCATTTAATTTAGGAAAATGGTAATTTAAATAAATAAATGTATTTATATAAATGAGAAATAAGGCTAGAAGAGGATAAATGAATTAATTAAATAAATAAGGATTTATTCAATTAATAGAAGAATTAGGCTTAAAATAATTAAATAAATAAAGATATTTGTTTAATTAGACATGACAATTTTAGGTGTCTACAGCTACCAATTAAATCAATCACTTTTTCTTTAACACCTTGTTTACAATGTAGTAAAAGTGATTTTAGGACCAATGCTATTTTGAAATTGTTGGATGAAAGCATTTGTTAGTTGTTGAAAAGAAGTGACGGAATAAGAAGGCAAAGAGAAATACCATTGTAAAGCCTTATCTCTTAATGTTCTTGTAAACAGTTTTGCAAGCAATCTTTGATCATAAGCAAAATCAGTACACAAGGTTTGAAATGTTTTGACATGTGTAAGAGGATCACCTTTTCCATTATAGAGTTCCAATTGAGGTACCTCAACATGCTTAGGTGGCACGAATTTAACAATATCAAGAGAAAGTGGGCTCGCAACATCAAAGGTAGGCACACTAAACTTGGATTGACTCATAGAAGCAATTTGTTGTTGTAAGGAAGACACGATTTGAGAAAGATTGTTGATTGTTGCTTCGGTAGAAGAATTTATGTGAGACATATTTGATTGGGAAGGTGGTGTGATGTTATTGAAGGAAGGAATGGATTGAGAATAAGGTGGTGGGACATTATGATAAGTAGGCATAGGTGATGATTAAGTAGGAAATAGGACACTTAAAGGAGGAATAAAATTGTTGAATGAATTGCTCCCTTGTGTCACATTGATTGGTTGAGGGATAATAGGAATACTTATAGAAGACATAGGTAAAGATGGAGGATTAAATGAAGAAGAGGGATTGCCCCCATGACCAATTGTTGTAGGAATGACATTTTGAGTTGAAGTAGCCATGATGTTTGAGGTAAAAGTAGGAACACTAGTCATAGGAGTAGTCAAGGGAATAGAATAATTGATTTATGTTGAAGGTTGTGAATAACCTAGGGTTTCGACACAACTCTTTATAGGCATGAAATTGGAATCAACAATATAACCAATGTCATGCAATATATCAATTCCATTCTTACCATTTTGAATCATGTGTTTAAGGCCTTCAATTAATAGAAGAGCTTCACTATTAGGGTCCTCTTGGGACATCCATTGTTGAAAGTTATCAAATTGATTGACCAATTTTGAAAGTTGATCTATGGAAACTCTAGTCAAAACTTCTTCTTGTTCATCACGGGATTCATCAATTGGATAGATAGGGACATGATTAGGATGGGAAGATTTAGCATTATCCTCATTAAAGAAGTCACCCAAAGTATGCTTCATCTCCTCGGTAATTAAACCTTGGGAAGCCTTAATTTTAATGCTTCGTCTAACGGGGATATTATAGTTAGGACTAATAATGGTAAAACTCATGCCCTAGAGGGAAAATTAAAATTTTGAATTTTGAACAAAGCTTATAAAATTGAGTAATGCAAAATTTAAGAAAATAATGATTAAACAATTTGAACTTTGTTGGAGGAAGATAATGACACAATTTCCAAAATAATAAATCAAAGGAAATTTGAATTTTCATATTAGGACCAAGGGGATACCACTTAATTTTAAATTGATTAAAAAAAAATAAAAAATTTAAAATTAGGGCAGATTATAATTAACCCTCTTAATTTTAAAAAGTTTCTTAAAATTTGAAATGTTGAATTTTGGAGATATTTTTTATTTTAGAGGTATCAAAAATCGACAAAAGTAACCAATCTTCTGGATTTAGGCTATTAAATACAGTCATAACAGTCCTTCAAAATTTTGGGAAAAAAGCCGAGGACCATGGCGAAAATGCACACGATTCGACCAACTTTTTTCAAAATTTTCAAGGATGAATATTATGATGATTTTAAAACTAATCCCAAAAAATTGGTGGATTTTACGATTTCTAGATAGGCGAAAATAAGGGTCAAATGTGAAAATAGGACGCTATTAGGGTTTTGAAGAAAAAAGGGAATTGGACTACAAATTTGAAAAGGGTCAAACCTAAAGGAGAGGGACCCTTGGAAAATGTTTAGAAATATGAATTTGAATGAAATTGATTGAAATTTGTACAAAATCCAATTAATTTTGAAAATTAGGGTTTTATGACCTAACCACTTAATTTTTGAAATTTGAATTTTGAAAAGAAGAGGGAAATTAAAAATTTGAATTGTAGGAATGAAGACAAATCTGAAAATTGAATGGAAATTCAATTTTTGCACAAGTTCAAGATAATCTTTGAAAATTAGGGTTTGAATAATTAACCACTTAATTTTGTAAAATTGATTTTGCAAATTGAACAAGACAAGGAGAAAATTGAATTCGACAAACAAAGCAATTTTCAAATCTAAGACAATAGTAAGCAAAACACAAGTTCAATTTCAATTTTAAAACTATGGTTTTGAATGAATTAGCCACTAAGTGTGCAAAAAAATTAAACTTGTAATTTTGTTCAAAGGAAAGCATGCAAGATGTCGGGTTCACCAAAATGTAATGGTGGAAAAAATGAGCGAATGAGAGATCTAGAGGAAATATTTTCTTCCCTACGAGGAGAGATGAAAGTTTCACTTCGGATTTCCCTTCAAACACTTTTCACGCATTACATTAGAAGAGGGGGGGCAGAATGCACTAGATTCAACCTCCAGAGAAGGAGATTGAATTGTGAGTGATATAAGAATGGTAAGTTAATCCCCTCTTCTGGAATGACATTTGAATTGATTGAATTGTGTACTTATGACCAAGTGAAAAAGTGACAAAGATCTGATTATAACTCAAGATAGAAGTGTAGGATGAAGCTATGCACCTGGATCTAGCAGTAATATGTTGAGACGAAGCCACCCTATGAATTTGAGAAAAAGTTGCTCGGACCATGGCGAAAGTGGACACGGTCCTCTGAAAAATCCGTAAAACGAAAAGGGTTTTTCTGCCTCTACAAATGGAGTCCAAATCCGAAAGTACAGCTGCGCACCTGCAACCTATACATATAAAAGAGAGGAAAAGGGGTTGGGATTGGAATTAACCAAATGATGAAAGAAAATACTTGCAAGTAAATGTAAATGAAAGACTGAAAGGTAAATCACCTCAAGGGAGGTTTTGATAGAGATGTTGATAGAATTGTTTGTATGAAGTTGAATGTTGGAATGAATCTCCTCTTCAATGGTTGAATTCTTGACTTGAATGTAACACCTAGCCTTGAAGGAAGACTTGAGAATGCTCAATGCTGGAAAGGAATGCTTGAATGCTCTTGAACTTATCACTTATGAAAAATCTTTGCTTCTCATCCCCCAAAATGGGAAAGTGAATGCAACTTATATACTCATCAAATAGGGTTATTGAACTGATTTTTTGTCATAGGCCGACACCGGGGGAGTTTTCCTGCTCAATACACAACCTCCAATGCAAGATTGGAAAGGGTCCTACCCCAAAATAGGGCAAGAACAGGGGTGCCATTCCCCTGTCCTCTTAGGATAGGGGACAGGGGCACCACGCCCCTGTCCTGCCCTTTTTTCCAAGACAAGATGCAATTCGAGCAGTGCAGAGGGCAAGAAAGATGCAGTTTTTAGGTGTCGAGCAAGTCTCTAGTCTCCGATCAGGCTTAGGGATTCGATTCACATGCGTGAGGACCCTAATGTGGTCAAAAATTGTAAGGGTCACAATTTTATGATGCTACAAAACCATTGACCAAAATAGAATTTCGCACAGAGGAGACACAAGCTCTAATGATCTTAATGCAATCCTCCTCAAAACCAAATTTTCTCATTACTTCAAACAAAAAATCCCATTTTACCCTATCATAGGCCTTACTAATGTCTAGTTTGATCAACATACCTTTCATTTCTTGCTTATTAATGGAATGAATAGCCTCATTTTCCACTACGATTCTATCCAAAATGTCTCTTCCTGGAACGAATCCATTATGTTCTTTGGAAATGATCCTATCTAAGACCTTCTTGAATTTGTTTGCCAAAGCCTTCCTGATTATTTTATAAATTGTGTTACAAAGGGATATGGGCCAATAGTGTTGGCATTTTGGCATTAAGTTGTCATTGATGTCAACCGACATGATGGATATTCACATGAGTATGAGCAGACAAAATGAAGGCCTACCGATATGTTGGGTGAATATTTTGTCACTAGCATACCAATGACAAAATATATGATTCACTCATAGCTATATTGAGAAATTAATCTCTCCTCTCATCAAGGGGAGGTTCCCTTTGAAATCTCTTCTCTAATTAATAAGAAATTTAAATCCGTGGGTTAGTGTTGGGCATATAACTCTCTTTTTTCAGAGTTAATATATTCTCCCTTCACTTTGTTACAATTTCCCTATCACTTTTATACTTAAGGAAATAATGAATTTATCCATCAAACTATATCAAGATTTTATAAACAAGAAGCACAAAGTCTTTCTCGAATATAAACACCAACTAAACTAATTATCAAAATGATAAGGAATTCAACTTGCACCTCAAAGTCCTCAAGTATAATTCCTTAATCCTAAAAACTACAACCAATAGTACCAATACAAAGCCTACTACTAATCACTTAACAATAGAAAATTTCTGAAATATTCAAGGAGCACAAAGTCTACTTTCATAATTCAAGATCTCTTTAATCCGCTTAACAATACTTCCTATATCAAGAAATTCAAGAACATATATAAGTCATGAATGTAAGAACATTAACTCATATAAGCAATTCTTTTTAAACACAACACAAAGTTTGGGATCAAATAAAATTTCTTTCTTTATTTGCTTGATCGAATTTTCACAACAAAGCTCAAAGTCTTAGTTGAGGCAAAAATTTAGCAGAGTTTTGCTTAGCATAATCCAAGATAAAAAATATAAAAATGAGGGTCACCCTTATATATAAGAAAAGTGGAGAAAAATGTGGGCACAGTTGACTAATTCAACTGCACATTCCCACTTGACTACAACTACAACAGAAAGAAAATATGTAGTTGCGAGAAAATTGGCAGCATCTAACAATGCAACTACATGGAAAGAAAATGCCAAAATGGGACACTTTATTCTTTATTAATTTTTCTCCTCCTCATTTGATTTGTGGAATTCCTCAAACCTAGTCAGGATGGCCTCCATCTCTACTTGGTTCGACATCTGGGTAGAATCTGTGATCACACGAACACAGGAGATTGTATCCCCAGCCTCTACATATTTCTTTTTCCCATCCTTCAGCATGGATGTGAGGACCTCAAAATTGACTTGGATCTCCAGTAACTTATTGAATGCACCAAGTGAGAAGTCTTGTCCCGTGCAGTGATCCATTAAGGACAAAAATTCTTGTGTGATGGCATCACTAGTAATGAGATTCTAATTGTCATCATACAGATAATAAGGAAGGTCAGCAATCCTAGCAGAAATGAGATTAATCTCATCATCGCCTTCCTTCCGTTCTCGATCCAGCTCTTCTATCATCAACCTTATTGTCTCTTTCCTGTAAGACAATATCGACAAGATTTGGATATATTTTTCCCTTGAAGGAACCACTTTATTTTCAACGAGGACGTCTATTCTAAAGTCCTCCATTTTGCTCCAAAGGGTTGTACTTTTCTCAATATTTTCAATCTCTTGAGATAATGAAGTTTTGACACTTTGCATCTGACTTTGGATCACTTCAAAATCTGTCAATAATCCAACTGTCAAACTTAGGAGATGATACCCTTCTGACTTCAGTCGTGCAATCCACTCGTCCACCACTCGGCCCTTGGCTCCTACCTGTTCAATTTTATTAAGAGCTTCAGTGTCCATTGAGGATCCTATGGGCTCAACTTCTTGGGAGGATTGGGTAACTTTTAGAAGAACATTAGTCAATTGTTCACATTTATGTTTTAATTCATTCTTCTCATCCCTCTCTTGGTCAAGTCTTCGTTACAAAGAGTTTAAAGTTGTCTAAGAATCCAGCTTAATACTCTCATGCGCCTCCTTCCCAAGCTCTACAGTTTGCATGATGTAATCTTCAAGTTGTATATCATCTTTATTCTTATCCGATGATGGCACCATGACCTTAGCATACTTCCTTTTAGAGGCCAGGTCTACTAACACCCAGGAAACAGTCTTCGGCTTCTTTGTTCCCTTGGGCTTCTGAGGAACGAACTGCTCAAAGTCAAACTCATGAGGCAAAATCACCTGTTTCTTCCTCTTTGGTGCTACTACCTCCATCCAAGGTTGTAAATCGGGATTGCTCGGTGGAGTAGTAGCTTCTTGCTGAGTCTCACTTGGTATTTCAGGAGCATACTGGCTTGAATTGGCAGCGGTTGTAGATGTTGTGATTGATATTAACGCTGAAGTATATCCAGTGATATACCTGCTGATGTAGCAACAACTGTTGATGCTGAGCCTTCTTCAGTTATGGCCATAGAGGAGAGGGTGGAAGGCGCAGTGGAAACAACTTGAGTAGTAACTAGAGGTGGAATTTCTGTTATAATTATTGTAGTAGAAATAACTTCGGTTCTTACCAGAGATGGAATCTCTATTATGACCACCATAGAAGGTAAAGTCATCATTTGTTGTTCCGCGAATGCTTGCTCCATAGCTTCAGGAAATTCCAATATTGAAGATTCAATGGTGGTTGAAGGAATATCATCCAGGCTGGAAAAGTTGGATAGTGCGAAGAATTGTTGAGCAGTCTCCGACTGAGTCATGCCCATGCCCAGGTCCTCATCATTGAATTCCTCTTCCTCTTGATCAGAATTAGAATCGATGGAATGGATAATCACTTCTGATTGAGTTGGTGCCTGTGAAGTGGCTAGAACATTAACTTCACCAAGATGTGACGTTTCTTCAACCTGTGCTTCCTCTTGTTGAGAAATTTCACCTTCTTCCATCTCTTTCTCTTTTCCAGTATCTCTAGCAGTTTGTTGTTCTGGCTCCTTCATGGTTGTCTCCTGTGCTGCTGAAGATGATTCAGATTTCTTGGACCCTTTAATTGTGAACTTGATTTTGGGTCCTTTCCTCTTGGATTGCGTTGCAGGAGTCAAGGATAATGCTTGTGAATCTGCATTGCCCTTGGTTCTTGTTTCAGCTGTAGTTGTCTTACCAACCAGGCCATCACTATTATTGTCATCTCCAGAACTAGCAGGAAGTTGTTTCATTCTAAGATTCATTTTAGCAACCATGCATTGGTGTTTGCCAAAATAGGAGAGATTCTTTGAGTGATAGATTTACTTTCCTTTTTTGACCATTGCAGCAGTGGTAGTGGAGAGTCGACAATCTTCATTTCATAATAGACAGGGTCTATTATATCATCACTGTCTTCCATGGTCTTTGGGATCTTTGCCAAATCCAAGATTTCAATGTGTTCTAGGGTAAGACGACTAAAATCCATCCTTCTTATATCTTCTTCATTTTGACAGTCTACCCATACATCTTCAAACCTATAGACATGGGTGTAACTCCTCTTGAGCTTGTTCTTCATGCCACGAAAATCAAAATTATTTCATGCCTTGAATCTTCTCATAGTATTCCATTGCATTTCTTCCTCCATGTTCTTGGCTTTGGAGTTAGTTAGAACTAAGTACCTACCAATTGATTCTGGGAACTTCAACCCAATCTTTTGTGCTTGTGATTGCTTTTCATGCACATAGATTAGTTATCGACACAACTCCATGAGAATGATCTTATCAGAAGGATACCTTGGTAGAATGAAGGGTTCACTTGAGAAACATCTGATCTAGATGTAAGTGAATGTTGGGAACTGAAGAAAAACGCATCCAAAATGAGACACCCTATTATATGCAGCCTCTAATAATATTTTCTTCTACAAGCTCTTATCAAACATGCACTTCCACACATCAAAGAAGGCATCATTAACTCTTCTAAAGTGGCTACCTTGATTCTTGATTGTGATTTGATCATAGTATTCCCAAACAGGCACTAATCTCCTATCACCTTTAGTAGACAAACCTGGATATTGCCTCATGGAAGCAGCAACATAAACCAGGTAAGAAGTCATATAAAATTTCAATGTTACTTTGACTTCTTTCAGCTGTGCGCAGAGTGCATCATTGATCTGCTCACCCCAATCAATCCTAGTAGCCCCTTTCCTAATTATATTTATGTAATAACACATCCAACTTTGAAAGTAGTGAGAGTCCTTTAAACCCTTCACTCTTGATAACATGGTGACCATGTCGTTGTACTCCTCATTGAAGTCACTCCTATGAAAATACTTGGGCCATTGCGAGGTGGTAGAATTTATGGCAGCAGAGAGGTACATAGTATTGATCACTTTCTTGCATTTGACCTCATTTTTCTCATAGTACTCTTGAGCACTTTCTTGAGAAATGTTGGCTACTTCCTCAACTGGAGAACCTTTGAAAACATTGTTGAAGAAAACACTATCCAGAGTCATGATCACATTTTGATCAGCATCCCTAACCTATCTTGTATTCGGATCGAAGTGATCCGCTACTGCAAGTACAAAATCCGGATCATGAGCTGCAGCTGGGAAGGAATCATGTTTATGCAACTTGGATTTGATCAGGTTCATTAGGCGGGCAAGAGCTTTCTCAACTCGATCAATAAACTCTTGCATACTGACATGTCCAATTTCTGTATCTTTGATCTCCTTGATATTTGAGTCTACTGAACTTTCCAAGTACAAATTCAAGTACTTATCATACTTGTACTTCATCTTTTTTGCTGATGTTTTACCCAGAGAAGATTCCAACTGACTTGAAGAAGGCTCTGATTTGTCGTGAGAGGGCTTTGACATTTGCAAATGACTGCATTCAACACTGAGGATTAGCTTCTTTGATAGTTATCATCATCAAATAAAAACAAATTTTATCAATCGGATCAAAAAATCGGACTCAGAACAGGCTTGGGAGCAAAACTGTCAAAAATAGCAGGTCGGGGAAAAAAGTTCGATCTGCACCTTAGAAGTCAAAATTTTCACATTGAACTTTAAAGTCCGATGTGAAAGTTGGGGAAGGGCAACCAATTGACATGTCGGGTTTTAAAGTCCGACATGTCAATCAGATATTCTCCTCTTCTCATATTGGATTTTAAAGTCCGATATGCAAAGTTTACCCTCCTGCATATCGGATTTTAAAGTCTGATATGCAAAGAGGAATCTTCGTTAATCAGCCTGCATACCGGGCTTTAAAACTTGACGTGTAGGCTAGGGGAAAGAAGGATTATAAGGGCAATCAGATTTTAAAATCCAATTACCCTCAACTAGATTGATAAAGTTTAAGAGAAATCGGATTTTAAAATCCGATTGCCCTCTGAAGACAATGACCAAACAAAAACAAAAAATGAAGGAGAAAAGGAAAGGAAAAATACGGAAAACAAACAAAAACCCAAAATAAATAAAATCAGAAACCTACCTCAATCCACCACGGTGAGATAAAAATTTGATGGAGACTCGATAAATCCACAAGGCCGGCGAGCGAAAACAGAGGAGAAAAGAGGAGGCATGTGCAGAGGGGAAATCACAAACAAAAATGAAGAAATAAACTCCAAAACTTAATAAATAACCCCTAAATTAGCAAATAATGTGGCCATTAATTACTAATCATGTAGTGCATGTCAGACTTTAAAGTCTGATATGCATGAGTAAAACCCTTGCAACTCGGACTTTAAAGTCCAACATGCACTTTTTGACCAAACAACTTGTAGATCGGACTTTAAAGTTCGAACTGTAGGGGAAGGATTACCTGCAGGTCGGACTTTAAAGTCCTATCTGCAGGGGAAAAATAAACCTTTGCACATCGGACTTTAAAGTCCGATGTGCAATTCCCTTTGGAAAGAAGGAACCCTGTAGGTTGGACTTTAAAGTCTGATCTGCAAGAAAAACTACAAATCTAAAGAACCTAGAAAACAATAAAAAGAAAAGCGAAAAGCAAAAACGAGCTAGCCGAAGGAGTCAATCAAGCTCTCCCGGAGGTCATAAGGTACGAAATGGACTAGTTTTGTAGGGTTGCCTCATGATTTTGGCCGCGTTGAAATCGAGGACAACGCAGTAAATTATGAAGTGGTCTAAATATTGGTTGCTTGTTTATGATGAAGAGGCAGAATGTGAAAGTTGTTACAAACCACTAGAGGTGAAGATGTGTTACCTGTATAGTGTGCTCTACCAGTTAACAGAAGAAGAAAGTTCTACCGACAAAGGGATGTACCGGTATGAGCTTTCCAGACTGATTGTGTGTTGGTGGGCCACGTCTTGATTGTTGTGATTCCATGTGGAGCAAAGGTGGCAAACATGTTGTGGTCGGTGAAGCCTCATCGACAGGGTCGTTGAAACAGATAATCTCCATTAATGAAACAACCACAAATCACGGGATTGTATCTGATTGTTGTGGCTCGAGGAAGAAAGGATGATAGAGATAGATCGGGGACTAGTTGGGGCCTGAATCAATGCAAAGGAAATCCGATTCAGGAAGTCCTCGAAAAGGAAACAACTAAAGTATTTTTATGTGTCGACGGATTCCAAGGCAGGAGATCTTGTTTGAGATTGCTATTTTCAACATATATGCATTGGATAATGGAAACCATGTACAAATGCATCTTTGAAGGATAGGTGATCGATCCAAAATTGGTTGGATCAGATCTCATGAAGATTGTGTCGGGAAGAGGAAACCCTAACCGCTTTGAAGTTTGAATTGCTTTCTGGCTGGAAATCATGGGATAAAAGAGGAGAGCTCAAATCAGAGCATGTTGATGCTGCGAAGAAGAGAAAGAGAAAAGAGAAAGAGTCAGTGAAAGAGAAGTTTCGCTAGCCTTAGAAATAGTACTAAGAAAATTGCAGTGTAGGTGAGCAAGCATACCAGTGAGAGGATCCTACCGACATAACTATAGTTTTACATTTAAGCCAAACTGACAAGGTGTGGCAAAGTAGGCGGCATCCAAGTGTGACACAATGTGTTGAGAGACTATGCGAGTGAGGGAGAGAAAGATAATAGAGGCCAAGAATCAGAGAAAGTAATCTCACAACCAGTAGTGTGAGATTCAGTGGAGGAGAAAAGACTGTCAATCGACAGTGAGTTATTTGATCGAAGAGTTACATAATTTATTTACAACAAAAAGCCTTAATTGTATTAAATTAGTATTTAAATATACATCACCAAGTTGAAGCTCGGTGTAAGGGTTGGTGCTCCTTGGGTTGGTGCCCTAAATCTTTGTAATTCAGTGTTTTACCTGTGAGGCTGGATTGGAGCAGTAGTCTCCAACAACTTTTCTCACCAAGATTTTTCCCACATTAGGTTTTCCTCATAAATATGGTGTTGAGAGCTACATTTGTGTGAATGATCTTTTTGGCTTTCTTTCTTGTTCTACCGGTTTGATTGTTTAGTGTTAAGTGAATAGCTGATATTCTAAAGTTTATTTGAAAGTCAAAAAGATTAGGAACCACTGATTCACCCCCCCTCTTAGTGGTACTCTGTGTTCAACAATTGGTATCAGAGCCTAGGTTCCCAATTATCTTTAAACCTTGGGTAGATTCTTGACTTTGAACACAATGACAAGAAATGAGTCTGCTTCCTCAAAAGCCCCCATGTTTGATGGATCCAACTATGCCTTCTAGAGTAGAAGAATGGAGACCTATATTTCCTCCCTGGGTTTTGATGTGTGGATGTCTGTCAAGAATGGGTATGTTGTTCCTAATACTCCTCCCTCTGATCTAGATGCCAAAAAGGAGTATGAGAATAATGCAAAGGCCAAACATGCTATCTTGAGTGGACTATCTAATAATGAATTTGTCAAAGTCATGCACTGTGTTTCAGAAAAGGAGACTTGGGACAAATTACAGAGGTTGTTTGAAGGAGATGCAAAAGTCAAAGAAGCCAAGCCACAAACACTAAGGGGCCAACTTGAAAGCATCAAAATGAAAGATGATGAAAAGATTGCAGACTATCTTCAAAGATTTGATGAAATGGTGAATACTATTAGAGGACTTGGAGAAGAGATTGTAGATGAGATTCTTGTCAAAAAGATACTTAGATCTCTCACACCCAAGTATGATACTAAGGTGTCTGCCATAGAAGAAGCCAAGGATCTGAAGACTTTTTCAATGGATGAGTTATTTGGTTCATTGACAGCCTATGAGATGAGAACAACTGGTGATACTTCCTCAAAGAAAGAAGCAACATTAAACATCACCAAAAAGGGCAAAGAAGCTGCTGCTCATAAAGAATCGAGTGAAGACTCTAATGCAGAAGTAGCAAAATTTGTCAGGAAGCTCAAAAGAGGATCTGACTAGTACAAAGGAAAGCTACCACTTAAATGTTTCAACTGTGGGAAGGTAGGACACTTTGTTGCAAATTGCCCTCACAAAGAAACCGATGGAGATGAGCCAAGAGAGTTTAGAAGATCTGTTGGCAAAGATAGATAAAGGAACGACTACCAAAAAGGAAGGAGAGGCTACCAAAACCAGAACAACCTATATACTATTGAGGATGACACAATAGATGAAGAAAATGCATCAAAAGATGATTACCATGAGAACGATAGAAAAGTCAATCTCTTCATGACACTTGATAGACTTGTTGATGAAGATGAAGAAGAGGAGGATATTGAAGCTGAAGTTGATTTGGAGAGCAAACTTATCAGTGCTCTTGAGGAATTGAGTAAAACAAGAAGATAACTCAAGAGGGTTAAGCTTGTTGCAGTAGATGAACAAGATCTCTTGAAACAATCCCTGGATGAGTCCAGTCAAGTTATAACTGACTTGAAATTGAAGCTGGAAGAAACTAAGAGGATTTGTGAAGTTACAACCTCTGATCTGACAAAGAAGGAAAAGGAGCATCAAGAGTTGGAAGCAGAAATAGTAAAGCTCAGAAAGGAGCTTGAAAAAAGTAAGGAAGAAATAAAAAATAAGGAGAAAGTATGAAGGCAACACTGAGGCCTTAGACAAGATGTTGAGAAAACCAAAGCAATCCAAAGACACCGGTGGCTTAGGCTTTGAAGAAGGTCAAATTTCAACCCATAAAGATGAATCCGACAAAGAAATAATGTTCACCTCTTCAATTAAAGGTGAAGAAAAGAAGACATTCACTGTAGGCAAGGACACCGACAAAAAGACATATGTAGATGTTGTTGGAAATCACCACTCAAATCGGTATACAACAATGAACCGGAGGTCACACTTCCTGCACCAAAATGTAGATCCAAGGAGAAATGCAAGATTTGACCATGAAGGATTCAACAGACTCAACAACATAAAGGGAATACCCCCAATGAGACAACTCCATTCAGGACCAAGGCAACCTAACCAGTATGTTCCAAACTTTCATGGTTATTGTTATCAGTGTAACAAATTTGGGCATAGAATAGCTAACTGTAGACTAATCAATCAGCCCTCTAAGAGTTATGAAAGTAGAAATTCATTTAATGCACGTTGGGATATGAATGTTGTCTGTTATCAGTGCAATGACTATGGTCATAAGAGTTTTGATTGTAGAAAGAATAAACCAGTACCCTACAATAATTTTAAGGATGTTCCCTTAAATGAAAATATAAAATTCTATAACTGTCAAGGGTTTGGACACATAGCAAAGTTTTATAAAAATCGGAAGATCAATCAGAAGAAGACAAATCTGGATCAAGAGCCGGTAATTGAATCTAAGCTCAATATAGCAACTAACAAGAAGAAGGAGACCAAACTAGTTTGGGTTGAGAATGAAAAGGAAAAGGCAGAATGAAGTCTCGTAGTACAGATTGCCTTACATGCTAAAAGAAAAAATCTATGGGTGGTAGATAGTGGTTGTTCAAACCATATGACTGGTGACAAAAAGAAATTCATTAAACTTGAAGACTGGAATGGTGGATCAGTAAGGTTTGGAGACAATTCTTCCATCAAAATAAAGGGAAAAGGAACTCTAAGCATTGATGGAAAACATAAGGCACATGATGTATATTATGTGGAAGGCCTAAAGCATAATCTGCTAAGTGTGAGTCAGATGTGTGACAAAGGTTACAAATTCACCTTTGATTCAACCGGTTGCCAGATAAAGAAAGACAATACCGGTAAAGTTGTAGCAGAAGGAAAGAGAACATATAGAAATGTTTATAATCTAAAGGAATGTTATGAGTCCCAATGTATGTTAGGACAAGTACATGAAAGTTGGCTATGGCACCGAAGATTAGGACACATAAATTTTGATAACCTAGTTGCAGTAAGCAAAAAGGGGTGTGTGAGGAATATTCCACCTATCATCAAACCGGTAAACACATTTTGTGATGAATGTGTAAAAGGTAAGCAAACCAAAGTGAGCTTTAGGACAAAAGAGCACAACACCTCAAGACCACTTGAAATTGTGCATACATATCTGTGTGGTCCAACTAGGACAAGAGCACTTGTAGGTGAAAGATATTTTATGCTCTTCATTGATGACTACTCAAGAATGACATGGGTCACCTTTCTGCAAGATAAATCACAAGCATTTGAAAGATTTAAGATCTTTCGAAAGATGGTGGAAAAATAAAGTGGGTATAGGTTAAAGTGCCTAATATCAAACATGGGTGGAGAGTTTACATCAAATGAATTTGAAGATTATTGTGAAAAACATGGAATTAGAAGCCAATATTCTGCTCTGAGGACACCACAGAAAAATGGTGTGGTAGAAAGTAAGAACATGACAGTCAAGGAGATGGCCAGAACCATGTTAAATAAGGCCAGTCTGCCAAACACATATTGGAAAGAAGTTGTTCATACTATTGCATATACTTTGAACTGGGTTCAATTAAGAACAAATAGCAGGATGACACCTTATGAGTTGTGGTATGACCGGAAACCATCAGTCAAATACTTCAAAGTATTTGGAAGCAAGTGCTTTATCAAGAAAGATATGGATGGTCTAGGAAATTTTGACTCCATGAGTGATGAAGGAATCTTCCTTGGTTACTCATATAACAACAAGGCCTACAAATGCTACAATAAAAGACTAGGAAGAGTTGTTGAGAGTGTGCATGTAAAAGTTGATGAAGATGTGCACAAAGGATGTCAACCACAGATTAATCAGTATGATAACTCTAGTGATGAAGATGATGAAGTTCAGTTAGATACTGAACCAAAGGTAGCATCCAAGAAGTCCCCCATCCGGTATGTACAACTGAATCACCCGGAAGACCAAATTCTCGAAAATAAGAGTGATGATGTGCAGACTAGAAGAAGACTTGCCCAGAATGATGAACAAGTCAACCTATGCCTCATGACTGAAGTGGAACCTAAAACATTCAATAAGGCCAGCAAAAGACAAGAATGGCTGGATGCCATGGAAGAAGAACTACAACAGATTGAGAAGAACAAGACTTGGGAATTAGTCCCTAGACCAGAAGATAAGAACATCATTGGTACTAAATGGGTCTACCAAAAGAAGATGAATGAAGAAGGTAAGATTGTTAGGCATAAAGCTAGACTAGTGTGCAAAGGATACTCTCAAGTAGAGGGGATTGACTTTGAAGAAACATTTGCACTAGTAGCTAGATTAGAAGCAATTATAATTTTTCTAGCCTACTTGCCTACAAGGGCTATAAAGTATACCAAATGGATGTAAAATCTGCCTTTCTAAATAGAAATTTGGAAGAAGAAGTGTACATGGAGCAACCGGAAGGGTTTCTGCTACATGATGATGAGACATTTGTGTGCCAGTTGAAGAAGGCCTTGTATGGTCTAAAGCAAGCTCCTAGAGCATGGTATCCAAGTTTAGATCAGTACCTAAAGGAGCGGGGATTCAAAAAGGGAAGTGCTGATAGCAATTTGTACATAAAGAAAGATGGGAACCACATGATCATTGTGGTTGTGTATATAGATGACATCATTTTTGGAGGCAACAAGGACACCCTCTGCAAAGAATTTGCTAATCAGATGCAGTCAGCATTTGAGATGTCAATGCTTGGTGAATTGACTTACTTCCTTGGTTTGCAGATATTACAGCAAGATAAAGGAATCTTTATCTAACAAATCAAGTATGCAAAGGAGATGTTGAAGAAATTCAAACTGGAAGATTGTAAACCGATAAGCACCACCATGGTGACCGACAACAAATTAAGCAAGAATGATGAATCACCAGTGGTGGATCAGACTCTGTACAAATCCATGATAGGCAGTCTACTATATCTAACTACTTCAAGACCGGATATAGTTCAGGCAGTATGCATGGTGGCTAGATTCCAAGCTGCACCAAAGCAGTCACATATGAATGTTGTTAGCAGAATTTTTAGGTACCTACAAGGGACACTCAACTGTGGTTTGTGGTATCCTACACAAGGAGATTTTATCTTGGAAGCATACACTGATATTGATTGGGCAGGATGCATTGATAATCGAAAGAGCACAAGTGGTGGTGCATTATTTCTAGGTGATCGGTTGGTCTCATGGAATAGAAAGAGGCAAGACTCAGTCTCTCTCTCTCTACTATTGAAGATGAATACATTACTGTTGCTACATGTTGTTCTCAAGTGCTTTGGATGATGTAGACTCTCAAAGACATACATGTGGACATCACTGATCCTATTCTCATCCAGTGTGACAATTAAAGTGCAATCAACATAGCAAAGAATCCAATCATGCATTCCAGAATAAAGCACATTTCTATCAAGTATCACTTTCTCAGAGAGAAGGTTGAAGGACAAGAGGTCAGAATGGATTATGTTCCTACTAGCAAACAAGTAGTAGACATTTTCACCAAACCATTACCGGTAAGCACTTTTGAGTACCTCCGACACAAGTTGGGAGTTGTGTCTTTTGTCTAAGAAGTCTTTATGTGGTTTAGGGGGAGATTGGTATGGATCAAAGGGGGAGTGCACAATACCCTTTTCCATTGTGTCAAAGGGGGAGAAATGTACCAGTATAGAGTGTCTCGCGAGAAGTTGACATCAATGCCAAAGGGGGAGATTGTTGGCATTTTGGCATTAAGTTGTCATTGATGTCAACTGGCATGATGGATATTCACATGAGTGTGAGTAGATAGAATGAAGGCCTACCAGTAAGGTAAAAACTGGTCTGAAGATTGGTTGCTTGTTTACGATGAAGAGGCAGAATGTGAAAGTTGTTACAAACCACTAGAGGTGAAGATGTGTTACCGGTATAGTGTGCTCTACCGGTTAACAAAAGAAGAAATTTCTACTAGCAAAGGGATGTACCAGTATGAGCTTGTTGTACCGACTATGTGTTGGTGGGCCACGTCTTGATCATTGTGATGCCATGTGGAGCAGAGTTGGCAAACATGCTGTGGTCGGTGAAGCCCCATCGACATGGTCATTGAAACAAATAATCACCATTAATGAAACAACCACAAATCACAAGATTGTATCTGACTGTTGTGGCTTGAGGAAGATAGGATAATAGAGAAAGATCAAGGAGTAGTTGGTGCCTAAATCAATGCAAAGGAAATCTAATTCATAAAGTCCTCGAAAAGGAAACAGCTAAAGTGTTTTTATGTGTCGACAAATTCCAAGGTAGGAGATATTGTTCGAGATTGCTATTTTTAGAAGATATGCATTGGATAATGGAAACCGTGTACATATGCATCTTTGAAGGACATGTGATCAATCCAAGACAGGCTGGATCAAATCTCATGAAGATTGTGTCGGGAAGCGGAAACCCTAACCGCTTCGAAGTTTGAATTGCTTTCTGGCAGGAAATCATGGGATAAAAGAGGAGAGGTCGAATCAGAGCATGTTGATGCTACGAAGAAGATAAAGAGAAAAGAGAAAGAGTTAGTGAAAGAGAAGTTTCTCTAGCCTTAGAAATAGTACTAAGAAAATTGCAGTGTAGGTGAGCAAGCATACTAGTGAGAGGATTCTACTGGCATAACTATAGTTTTACGTTTAAGCCAAACTGACAAGGTGTCGTAGAGCAGGCAGCATCCAAGTGTGACAAAATGTGTTGAGAGAATGTGAGAGTGAGGGAGAGAAAGATAACAGAGGCCAAGAATCAGAGAAAGTAATCTCACAACCGGTAGTGTGAGATTTAGTGGAGGAGAAAAGACTATCAACCGACAATGAGTTATTTGATTGAAGAGTTGCAGAATTCATTTGCAATAAAAAGCCTTAATTGTATTCAATTAGTATTTCAATATACATCACCAAGTTGAAGCTTGGTGTAGGGGTTGGTGCCCTAAATCTTTGTAATTCAGTGTTTTACCTATGAGGCTGGATTGGAGCAGTAGTCTCCAGCGGCTTTTCTCACCAAGGTTTTTCCCACATTGGGTTTTCCTCATAAATATGGTGTTGAGAGCTACATTTGTGTGAATGATCTCTTTGGATTTATTTCTTGTTCTACCGGTTTGATTGTTTAGTGTTAAGTGAATAACTAATATTCTGAAGTTTATTTAAAAGTCAAAAAGATTAGGAACCATTGATTCACCCCCCCCTCAGTGGTACTCTGTGTTCAATAAATAGTCCCCAAAGTTGGAGCAAACCTTCTTCTTTGGGATCAAGCAATGATAGTGTTATTCAAATCGTTGAAAAATTTCTTCTTAATTATAATATCCTCTGCAACCTTGAGAATATATCTTCTTATAAATTCCTAACATCTCTGATAGAAACTAGCCAGGAAACCATCCGGGCCAAGTGTTTTCTCTGGGTGTATTTGGAATGTAGCCTTCTTGATTTCTTCTAAGGAGAAAGGTTCCATAAGACTTTTATTATCCTCTTCATCAATACATTTTGGAATGCAATTAAAAAGATCCCTTCGTTTTGATAAATTGCCTCCCATATTTTTTTATAGAAGCTTGGAGAAGAAGTTAATGAATTTTGTCTCAATTTTTTTAGGTTCTCTTGTTACATCTCCATGTTTGGTGAGAATTTCACCAATTCTTTCTCTATCTCTTCTTCTTTTTATCGAGGCATGAAATTTTTTTGTGTTTAGATCCCCTACAGCTGGCCATTTTTCCCTTGCCTTTTCTCTCCAGAACAATTCCTCCTTGGCTAGGATTTCAGAGTGTAGCTTTTTTAATTCTTTCTCTCTTTTAAATTCTTCTTCAAACATACCAAATTGAATGACTTTCTCATTCAGAGCCGCCAATTCATTTTCAATAAAATGTTTTTCTTCAAAGATATTCTCAAAAACATCTTTATTCCATAATTTTAGCTTTTGCTTCATAAAATTCATTCTTTTCATAAAACAAAATGACGTTGTTCCCCTAAAAATAGTGCTTTCCTCCCACCAAGACTTAGGCTTATCTATCAATGCGGCATCTCTCCACCACATATTAGAGAATTTAAAGAAACCTTTCCTCGATCTTTCAATGTCTTTAATTTACATCAATACCAAAAAATAATTTGAAACCAAGATTGGAAGAATGTAAGATTCACAGTTACAATTGTCCTCCAACCACTTGGACCCAACCATAAAGCAATCAAGTCTCTCCACTATATTAGTGAATCCCCTCCTTTGTTTATACCATGTGAAAGTCCCATTCTTTGGCACATAGTTGTCTGAGGGAAAATTGCACTCGAATGTAGAAGATTGAAATACCTGTGATGACAACCAAGCAAACACAATTAGCTCAAACACCTCAAGATAGGGATGTTAGAAAGAAATGAACAAAGCATAATTGACATAAATCAAATAATATGCAAACTCTATTCAAATCCTTGATTTGATTATCCCATGGTTGAATGTGTGCTCATGACATAGCTTGTGCTCGATATTGCTCCATGATCTGCGATTTGAAGATAAGATTCAAGATATGAAGATTGGATGAGGAGATATGAGGATGGAATTCTGCATTATGATGGTGTGATTGCAAAAAAGGTGGATAAAATATTGCATTATGACATTATGAGTGTATGAAGGTGGAGGATTTGCTTGAAAAAGAAGGGGGATTAAATAGGAGTTGGAAGGAGAGGAGGGGATTGCGAAAATGCAACACTTGTCCTCAAGGAGGACAAGTGGCAATCCTAAGGGTGTCATGCAGAATAGGATTCCACACTTGTCCTCTAGCTCAACAAGGGAGGACAAGAGTCCCTAAGAGGGCCAAGTGTCAAAATGGGCTTGACATGTGTCCTCAAGGACACATGTCCATTTTGGGAGAAAGCCACCCAAAATAGGATACAATTTCCTAATATTAAGGAAAATAGGGAATTATGTGTGTGCACACACATGTGAGGGGAGGTTAGGATAGGATAGGATAAGGTTAGTTTGGGAGGATAGGGTTGGTTAGAACCCATGGATTAGATTGGAGGTTAGGTTAGAAGGAGGGTTAGTTAGGTGGTTAGAATTTAGGAGACATGTGACTTAAATGGGATTATTTGAATTAAATTAATTCAAATAAGGGGATGAAAAGGGGGAATTAATTAATTGGATTAATCAATTCAAGGAATTGGAAAGGGGGAATTAATTAATTAGATTAATTAATTTGAGGGATTGGAAAGAGGGGAATTAATTAATTCAAGGGATTGGAAATGGGGAATTAATTAATTAGATTAATAAATGCAAGGGATTGGAAGAAAAAGGGAGGATTAATTAATTAATTGGCTATGTGGCATGGCTTCATTAATTAAATTAATTTAGCCAACATGATACTTGATTTTAATTGAATGATATGAATTATTTAACTAATACAAGCGACTTAGGAGATTTGATCTGATTGAATTAATCAGTCAAATTTAAGTGTCTACAATAGTCAATGACATCTAACTCCTCCACAAATGCTCTAAAGTCCAAAATTTCTCTATTCAGACCATAAATTCCTCCACTTTTTTTTGTAGGGTCCACGATAACATTAAATTCTCTGCTAATAATAATCCTCCCATCTGGAAAGTTTTGTTTCCTTTCTACTATCTCCTTTTAGAAATTCAATTATTTCCAGTCCTAGTCAAACCATATACAATCAAGACATATATCCTCTGCTTATCTATTCTATGTTCTAGCTCACACAACATCCAACAAATAAAATTATATAGTCTAACTAAAGAATGCAATTAATTACACACATAGTTAGCCTAGATAAATTAGGTGAGACTACAAAATAATTAAATATTAAATTAATTGAAGAAATTAAATGAATCTAAATATAATATTTAGTTGGAATATATAAATGAGAAAATGATTTCAAAGGCACCAGTAATTGATTCCCCACACGACTAGAATTCTAGGATTTTATCATATAATTATCTCAAATTCTGCAATCAACTATAGTCCAATTTGTTGCACCTATGTGAGTCTGGACCTAATCTACATAAGTGTATGCCAAACCTAATGCACATATATAAACTACAAGTTACAAGATCAAACTTGTAGGAAATAGTCTATTAAGATCTACTCACCTGAATCTTTTGATGTTTGATTCTAACTAAGGATTAATAATGTCAAGAAATACATTTACATAATCTATGAATTGTGAGGTTTATGTTCTCCTCGACCAAATCCTAGACTAATTTAATGACTTTGGAAGAAGGATTGAGAATAATAAGAAAGTGTACAGTGGAACTAGGATGATTTATGTTAAAGTATTTCTTTGATAATGTTGTTATCACACTTTAATAAATACTCTACGATAATGATCTCAATGACTCATAGGTTATCCTTAATAATTTCAAATGAGTGAATGAATGTATTCAAACACAAAAACATAGTTAACACAAATGTGCAATATATTGACTTGCAATGGAAAAGAGGAGGATGTTGACAAGATATATTTTAAATTTGAATCTTGAAAGTTTTAGGTTTAAGAATCCATTTCTACAAAATGGCTTGGGTCAAGTCTACACCTAAGGATCTACATCAATCTATAGGGATGAGTGATAATGGGATTGAAATATGGTGATGTCAAGGATTGAATTTACATAAGAATACGTAGCATTTGTAGACTAATTATTACACTTGTAACACTATAATCAGAGCAAGTACAACACATGAAGGAAAAGGCTATAGGTATGTTATTTTAACCCATATTTTATTTCCATGTTGATGTGTATGTTGACTATTAGATGGTTTCATGTCAAAGTAAAAAATAATCAACATGGAACATACATATTTTACAAACACTCAAAAGGATAATCATCTACTTAAAGTATATAAATCATTCTAGAAATCACCTCACAATGAACACTTTATCAAAAGATTAAAAACAAATAAAAGAGCATGAAATGAGTAGCACCCTATGCCATGCATTTAAAATAGGCACTATCTACAACTTGCTTGAAAAAGAACTATCCTTAAAAGAGAAAAAAACAAAAAGGAGAAGGGTGGGAGATTATGTCTCGCATAGAAATTAATAAATATTTTATTGAGTGAAAATGTAAAGGAATCCAACTAAAAGGATAATATTGTTAAGACCCCTTGATGTAAAAATGGCATCCAACAAAAAGGAACATTAGTGAAATATGTGTCCCTCTGCCAACCTATTGCATACGAAGGATAATAAGGATGTAAAAATATATGCAATATATAATTGTGAAGGTATATGTAATAAAGGAAAATGGAAAGATTCCCCCAATATTTCCAAAAGATGAAATATGAATAGTTGTAAATGCTAGATAAGTATAAATAAGCATAAATAAGATTTAAATGATATGGGCATGACAAGGATCCCAATATGTAAGCATGATAAGTATAATATATATAGATATGATAAGGATCATAAACATGTAATCATAAGATTGAAATATGACAAGGGTCAAAGATTTAATTGTAGGAAATAAGCATGGTAATGATAATTAAAAATGTGAGTAGGAAATAAACTTGTAAGAAGAATACATGAGATCAATCACAATAAGCATGGCATGTAAATAATATAAGAGTTTAACAACACAATTATGAAATATGAGAAATATAATATAAACATGTAAAATAAAGATGTATAGGGTAACAAATTTTTTAATGTAAAATCATAAGTGGTAAAAATGGAACATACAAAGATACAAAGCTTACATGGAAAACATAAAAGCAAATCAAGACTTCATATCATAAACATGTAGCATGGATAATATAAGACCTCTAGGAAGCACACAACAATCATAAGAAAATGACCCAAAGGGTGGGAAGCCAATCATAAAACATAGTTTAGAATGTAGAATAATAATGAGAGAAACACTAGTAAGTATGACATAAACAAAAAGGCATAAATATAATAACACATAAGAAAAGATAAAGTAAATGATTATATAAGTGCAATATAAATGACTAAAGCATGAGAATGATAGAAGGTCTTATATGAAAACATTAGTGATCTCCTTGTCTAAAAGGTCATCCTCATTCCAACAAGTAACATCAAGTTCCTCATCCTCAAATTTATGAATATCCTCTTGATGAGAATTGACACTCTTAATAAAATATTACCGATAGGTGGAGCTATGAAAACATCACAAAAACATCTTTGAGTACCTATTTTCCTTGATTTTTTGGAGGTGGTTTCAAAGATATATTTTGCATTGATTGAAGCATAATTTTTTTGTTGATGCATATGAATACATAGTACCTTGGGTATGAAGTATGGATTTTTGATTCATATTACCTTACATTTTTTACTTATTTTAGGCACATGGATAATTTTTTCTTTGTAAGGATAATTGGAATGCTTGCTTGTATCGAGACATTTATTCTTAGATAGCAAAGGATATACAACATTCAAGGTTCTTTAGGTGTTTTATTTATATAAGGTGTAGAATGTGAGGATTCATAAATGGCTACTTGAGTCTTTCGCATGCTTTCTCTTTGTTGCTCTTTCAAGTAGAATTTATAGAAATCATGTATATCATATTTACATTCATATAGTATCTCCTTGAGAATTTTCACAAATGTGTCCAATGTAAAGTGACTTAGATCTCATACTAGTTTATACTGAGCTCCTTTAATTTTGATTACTTTTCCTTAATATATAAATTTGACATATTGATGAAAAATTGAAGGAAATACTTTATGTTTCTCAATCCATGGTCTATCAAGTAATAATTTGTATATTTGAAGGCGGTGTGATAATAAAATTTATTTTCTTATAAATCCTTATCATACATATTATATGTACACATTTTAAGTGGTCCTATTTTTATGATTTTTACCACCTTCTTTAGCCCTTGTTCATAGCTAGCGTAGCTTTATGTTTCTTTGTGTCATAACCCTCTTTTCCAACTTGATAAGACTTGATTATTATTTTTACTATTTTCATTATTAAAGTTAAGAGTAATGTTAGTTAGAAATTATAAATTTAAAAAGGTTGAAATATTTTAAAGGAAAAAAAATTAATAAGTGGTGATACACATGAGGTCATAAACTTAATTGGAAAAAAAAAATCCATTAAAATATCAATTGAGCACATGTCGTAGGAGAAAAGGAGAAGTTTCTAGAAGAGGCTTTTCAAATTCCATTTCTCGCATGTAACCCCCACTTTGTCAATAATTAATTATGCATGGAGTTTATTTTGGAAAAAGGAATCCCTAATCAATTAATTCATTTAGTAGTGGGAAAATGACTCCCTTTCTATATAATGGATTTCAATTTTCGAAATAAGGGAGGACAGTTTTGATGAAAGCATTCTTGAATTTTTTTTTTTTTCATGTTAGAAGTGGTAGGATTTTGTGAGTACTTTGTATGGTAGAAGATAAGATTTTCCAAACGCTTTTGGAGGAGATTTTATCAAGCTACAAGGAGGAGATGAAGAAGACTAGATGAGAGATTTGGAGGCAAATCATTCAACAAGTTCTTCATTCAATCCAAGTTCGATCCTTGTTCACTTGTTATTTTTCTTTCAAATGAAAAAAAAAGGAAGGGGATTTTATTATACACATGATGTTTTTTTTGTAGGAATTTGTGGGTAGGAGACCCAATCTTCTTCTATTTTTGCATGCATGCAATTTCTGTAGTAGATTTTAAGTAGTTATAGGGAAAATAATTTCAACCACATACTTATTTATTCTATCAAAAAATTAAGTAGTTCTTGCAAATCTATTAATTTTTTTTTCCCTTCATCGAACTAGACTCATAATAGGAAATAATATGGATTTAAGAAATGAGATTGTGTGTTATCTTTCACTTTAAATTCTTAGAGAAATCCTAAATTTCAAAATCTTAGAAAAAAACAATTAATAGAATGCATATTAGGATAAAATGAAATGACAAACTTTGTGGAATTGTAATAAGATCTAGAAAGAATTAAAATATATCCTTCTGAATGCATAATTTTTGAGTTGGTTCAACTCTCTGTGAAAAAAATCTTTATTCCCCCCCAATTATAAATTGTGAGTAATATCTCTCTTGAAAATCCTTATTTCTCAAAATGAACCCTCTGAAATCTATCTTTGTGTTTCTTTATTATTTTTTTCAAAATTTAATTTGTGAGAGTCTCTTTCTTTCTGTTTTATTTCTCAAAGTAAAATTTGTCAGAACCTTTCTCTCTGTGGAAATCTTTCGAAAATAAGCTCTCTGTGAAAATCTTTTGAAATAGTTTTTTTTTTCTTTATGAAAATCTTTTCTTCTTTTTTTTCTTGTGAAAATTCTTTAATCTCAAAATTAAATCCATCTCCTTGGTTTAATTCTCAAGAGAATTTGTGAGAATCTCTCTCTGTAATTAAAAAAAAACAAAACAAAACAAAACCCTTTACCTCTCAAAAACATAATCTACAAAATTCTGGATTATTCATATCTGGTGATTCGTTCCTGTGTTTAGAATTTCTGGGAAGACAAGATCAAGAAATTTTGTCTCTGTATATAATCAGAAAAGAAATAAAATACAAAACCATGCGTATAAATAATAATAAATAGACACATATAATCTCTGCATTTTCATTGGTTGAATTTAATATGATTTATCCTTGCATAATTAATAAGGAAATAAAATGTTTGAACTTTATTTTATATATATTAGCATGTATTTCTATTTAGCATGTTGATTTTTAAATAAAAAACTTTTATGGGGATGTTTTATAGGGAAATCTTTTTCAAAAAAAGAAGTAAACCATAGGTAGGAAGTGGCGGGCCACTTCCCCACTCCCTTCCCTAACTTCCTCCACTATTGTATTAAATTTTATTAAATATTTTTGAGTTGGATATAATAATTTGATTTAGTTTATAAATAAAGATTTGTTAATATAATAATATGTATGTGATTTTTATAAATTAGTTTATGAATAAAGATTTGCTCATATGAAATTGATTTTTATAAATTAGTTTATAAATAAAGATTGTTAATATAAAATTGATTTATCAGTTTATAAATATAGATTATTAATACTTGAAAAAAAAAATTGTTTAACATTAATTTTGTTATTAAACAAATTATATTTGGGTGTTAATTATAATTTTATTTAAAATATATTTGTTAGAATTAAGAATTTAGGATTTATATCATTAGACTTAATTTATATTTAATAGTTGTAAGAGCTTCATCCTATTTAAATTATTTTGTATATTTGGCAATTAAAATTTATTTGGGAATTAAATTGTAAATTTTGGACCTTTCCTTCAATAAATTTCTTAGAATTTATTATCTCCCTAATGCGGGATAAGACAACCTTTTGGATATCAAAAGAGTAATTTTGCAAGAGGCAAATGACTAACTAATACTTGTGGGAGTTAGATGGATAAACAACATTAAGAGGCTCACTTTACCTTAATATAGTGGTTAAACCTTCTTATTGAATAAATTAGTTTGAATTAGGAAAACAAAGTATTTATGATGCACCTTGGTAAGCTTTGCATAGTTAATGGAATTATTGAAAAAAGTATTGTTTTCTCTTCATTAAGAATCACTAGCTAACCTCGGATACATTTTTAGTAGATAGATCAATACATTCAAATTAAGTCTCTTACTTACGAGTCACCAAAATCGCTTGTAATATTTCCGATTGGTGCAAGAATTAAAGGTTAAAGATTTTACCTGTCCAATGAATGTGTTAGACTCATAGTTATCCTCTTTTGTACTTCAAGAAATATGGAATAATGTTTAGTAAAAAAATTTCCCTCAATTCGAGAAGATTGTTTCTTAAATTTCAAAATATAGTATACAAGGCTAAAACATTTACCTTCTAGCTACAAAAGAACCTTAAGACTAGAAAAAGGGAGAAGTCACATTTAAATTACAAGTAACTAAAGATAAATTTAATTAGCGTTTAGAAATTAGATGTGAATTTCATAGTTGAATATTCATACAACCTAAAAGGGTATAATTTATTTTGGATGAACTTTTGTATTAATTAAGATGTAAGTAAATTATTGAAAAGCAAATAGTTTTAGCAATGGAAATAGAATAAAAATTGTTATCTTTTCACAAGATGTTGTTAAACTAGACCTCATCTTGCATAATCTTAATTCTAGTACTCATCTTTTGTGAATGTTTAAGGAAACTTAGCTTGAATGATGAAATAAGTTATAAGTGGATTATCACCTTAATATGAGTTTGAGTAATCTGCCCTTTGACCACTTAGGGAGTTAAATTGGAGTAAATTATAGAGAAATCATTAGCTCACTTCTAAGAAATTGATGTTGATAGGATTAAGTTAATATAACATTGAGTGGATGCTATAGTTAGTTACTTCCTTATAATATTGTAAAGGAATTGACATTAGTTCAAAAAATAACTAGAAGTAGTTATTTCAATTATTTACGCTTTGCAATGTCTAATTATGCACGTTCATTTCAGAATTGTTTCAAGCATGATGCTAATTAAAAGTTTTCATAGCCTTTTAGTTAGAAAACTAAACAAAGGGAGTTGGAAAACAAAAACCTAGCAGCGTTCAGTATTTACGGTGCCTCTGGGTCACGCTTATGGGCAATGCCATCGTGTTGAACTACTACACTTAATGCCTAATAAAGCTACATTAAAGACATCTATGGCATCGTCCCTATAAATCGTCAGGGAGTAATAAGGGACACTTGGAAGTTAAAATCCAAGGGGAGGGTAATCCCCCTTGGATCAATAATCTAATAAGATAATCCTTAAATGATTTTACATCCACTGAGTTAAACCATAGTAAACCCCTTTAGGGTTGATTGAGTGAAATACTTTTATAAATTTGATTTAATCTCGAAGAGTTGTTGATGATTGACAATTGGGTCAAGGGTGATGCTTATGATAGGTATTAGGATCTAGTTGCTTTAGGCCACAAGCAATAGGCCATCTTGAGCCTTTGCTTAAGTGCTACCATCATGGGTAGCAACTATAGAGAAACTGTTTGGGACATTGACCCTAGAAAGGGTTGCGTACCCACCAAATGGTTTACATTAAACCATAGATTAGAAAATAGAACTACATATTTTACACCTTGATCATGTGTCGAAACGGGTATGTAAGTAGTCTAGGGACGAAGTTGTCCCTAGTACTCAAGCGTTCGTGGATGGGGTCTAGGTTTTGGTAAGAAGAAGGATTGTGAAAATCATAATTTGAAAGATAAGTGTAAAAGTAATTCAATGCATACTCGGAAGGAACCCCATATGGATTCGCTTGACTTCCTGAGGCTTTAAGCCAAATTTCGAGGCGAAATTCAAGCTTGCATTATGTTATTTTGATTTCTCCTAAGGACGACGACCTCAGTGCGCTCCTATTAGAGGAGTGTAGTACTTAGTGAGAGACTCAGGACCCGAACGGTCCCGATGAGTCTAAGTCTCTGGCCAGAGCACCTCCTATCCCAATTGGATAGATGCCTACCCTGTATGGGTAGATGCCTATCCCATATTGGATAGATGAAACCTTCTGTTCCGTATGAACAGATGCCTAACCCGCATGGTTAGATGCTCATCCCGGATGGATGAATTCCTAATCCAAATGAACGGATGCCCAGAGTATGCGATTGAATCAAACACAAATGATTAAATTAAGAATTTAAAAAAAAAAAAAAAGAAGTCAAAATTTTGTTGGGTTAAGTATAGTGGGTCATTACACTTTGTTCATCCTTATATTTTCTTATGTGTCTCCATTGTTATTTATTTTTTACCATTATGTAAGCCTTTTTTCAACATTCCCATGTGATGTATGTCATCTCCCACCTAACATTTAATTGTGTTTCCCCTTTCATATTTTTTAAACTCTTATCCCCTTATTTCCCTTGTTTGTCTCTCCTCATGGATCATAAAGACTTGAAACCACTCCCACCTAGTTCTCTTTGACCTCATTTTCCTTCCTTAGAGAATTGATCTCTTTAGCATCAAAGCACATTCACACCATTTAAGTTAAGTGGAATGTTTTCCTTTACATCTTTTTGGTGTTGTAAAATTTGATATGAGTCTCAATAATGATCATCTACCATGTATTTATCCTATTAATTTGCCTAAAAGCCTCACAAAAAATCATAAATAGACACTCTTTCCTATAATTTCATCATGAAGAAATTGTGTTTTTTAGTCCAAAGATTCTTTAGATTTCCTCTTATCCAAGATTTATTTAAGTTATTTATAGATGAATCATGGAGGAGTATTATATAGAAGCTTGAGTTTATAAAATTAAGGTTATGAAGCCATTTATTATCTTTTAAGATAGGCCTTCTTGGAGCTTGTTAATAATCCTTCTCAACCTAGTTACTATCCTAACCCCTCTCTCAATATGTATTTATACTCCTCTTGTTCCCCTTATAAAAAATACATCATTTTCTAGCATCTCTCATCCCATCCAAGCCTTTATAATTCTGTCTAGTACATACTCATTTTTTCATCTCCTTGTGTACCCCTTTTGTCTCTTCATTACATTTTTTACACCTTATACAATTTTTCTTTTCTTATCAGCACCATCATTTTCATAGCCTCAATAATTTAAAAGAAAATTTGGTTTCAAATCTTATACATATGGATTACGTTGGAAAAACGGCAAGTGGATTGACCAAGGCATCCTCCCCTTTAAATTTTTCATATTGCAAGGTCCCTTGTCAAGTTTGTTTACATTAGATTTATAAAAGAACATGTAATTTCAACAATTGGACTTGAACAAAGAAGTGAAGAGGAGATCAAGACAAATTTTCCCTAAAAGTTAGGAAGTATTATAAACATTGGATAAAGGTGCCACTTTACCTATTTATTTTTCCTATAGGAAAGAGGCACCACTTCATGTATCTTGCAACCCTATTTGGACATAGAGACTAGTTACAATGCTCCTTACCCATAATATAATATCCTAGATTTGGCATTCAACCATCTTCATTCTTTCAAGCCTTATACAAATCATTACATGTATTTTATTTTAAGTTATTAAGTTTTATTTTATCCATTTTCTCTCTTTCTTTAAGCTTGATACATTATATTTTATATTGACTCCTTTGTATCTATATGTTAAAAATACTTGATTCTAATTTTATAGCATGTACACCTAAAGGACAACCTGTAGATTTGGTAATTTTATAACATGTAAACCTAAAGGACAACCTGTTGATTTAGTAATTTTATAGCATGTACACCTAAAGGACAACCTATAGATTTGGTCCACAAGTTCTTGAAACTTCCTTGGCTTGTATAATCAAGTTAATTGATCACTTTCTAGGTGCATATAATTCATTTATTTTATTATTTCATTTCTCCTAGTCCTAGTTTGTGTTTGTATGTTATTTCTCCAAGTGTGTGTTCCCAACTATGTTTTCTAGTCTTGTTTTCTTTGCTAGCCCCTTGTATTCATTGACCTTAGATAAAATTTAAAAGTGATGTGCTTTATTTATATATGACTTAAGGTTAGTTTATACAAAATTAAGCATTTATCTTAAACCCAAATAAACAACATGATAATTATAATTTATTTTCTTATAAGTGGAATTTCATAGGATAATAATAGTATCTCAGCATTTATCTTAAACCCAAATAAACAACACAATACTTATAATTTATTTTCTTATAAGTGGAATTGCATAGGATAATAATAGTATCTCTTCAAGACCAACTCTTAAATGCAATTTATTGCATTTAAAATATGAAGGAAAAGGGAAATGGGTATACAATTTTCATTGTTAAAGTATGAATTCCTATACTAAAATTTAATTAATAGCTAGTACCTCCTAATTTTTTTCAATTATGGAAAGTATCTAAATAATAGCAAAGAGAAAATAATCATAATAATGAGATTAACCAAATACGGGGTTGGGGGCTTGGCTCATTTTGTGAGTGCTTCCTATGGTAGGCACAAGGTCATGAGTTCCAGTCTCCCCCTAGCCCATGTGGTATTAGAGGGCATGTCGTGCTAGTGTCATTGATCACATTAAAAAGTCTACTCGACATGCAACAATTTATAAGAGGCTACCCAATTCCTATAGTCTAAAAAATGAGATTAACCAAATGTATATTTAAGATACAAAGGTCAAGTAATTCCATTGAATGTCTCACTACTAGGAATTGGATTTCGTTCGGGCAAGAAAATTGATAATTTTAATTTATGAGGGTGAAATGGTCACATTAATAGTGTTGTTGCTATAAGGAATAAATTAATTCCTGTACAACATTCTTAACCCCCCTGGCTTGCCATATTGTCTATTTATGTTGCTTGTTTTTGTATTAATATAAATTAATTAATCATTCTCAAACACGATCTAGTAAACTTGTGTTATATTTTTAATTCTACATGATATGATAGGGGATGAGAGAGTCATGTGATATCCAAAACTTGAGTCACAGTTGTTATTTCTAGTTCAAAAGAATGTCTTAAGTCTTCTAACTAGGATTTAATCATTCCTTAATGTGGTATGAGGCAAAGGCGATTATAATTTTGTTAGAGGAATGTATGGGATGATCTAGATAATCTTAGGGTTAACTTGAAATGTAGGTATAAACATTCAAACTAAGTATAAAATCTAAAATGATGAAATCACCAATTCTTGCAAGTGGTGAAATTATTACAATTGTAATGATTATCAATTCACCTTGGCAAAAGCGATGAATTCACTTTCTCTTGTGATTTTAAAATTGTTCCTTGGTAGAAGATGCAAATTCACCACAATGTGGACAAAGTATGAAATGCAAAGATTTTTTGATGCATGATCTTCCTTTTGGCACCAAGGAAGGATGTGAGAATGTCATATAAGCATGCTAGAACATGTTTTATCATTTGATTCTTATAGTATAAACTTTATTATATGTTTTTTTTTCCTTTTATATTATAAATGTTAGAATAAGGATTTTCAAGGTGCAAATATATTTTACAAGTGCATGGAGTTTCTTTTGTACATTGTAAAGGTTCCAATTTTTCCCAGGGGTATTATACCATATGTAATTAGACTACGAATAGTAGGATGAGGAGAAAAATGCTCATTGCTATTATATTTATTCCTCTTTATGATTTATTTGAGATAGTCATGTTGTCTTAGTTTATGTGTATGCTTTATTTTGCACGCTTTTCCTATTTTTCTAAGTAGGTTAATGTGTTTTGCATATGTTATGAACATGCAGAAGTACAATAGTATCTATAAAATAAAAAATATGATGTTGTGATAGTCTTATAGAGTTGATGATTATTAGGAGAGTCTAATTTATAAATCAATGCGGTGGTGTCATGACATAGAGGGATAAAGGAAGGTACATATATCATGGACTTAAAATACTACATTGAAACACATTAGAATAGCTTACATCTTTATATTTACTAAGGGAGTGAGTTTATCTGATCCTCTCTCTTCTCTATATTATTTTTTAGTTTGTCTCAAGGAATATGCTTTGTGTGTAACCTAGTTCATGTTTCACACATGTAGTGTTCTTGTGTTTTTTATTAAAAAGCAGTGAAAACTAGGGCACTGACCCTTAACATAGAAAAACTATCAATGGAACCACAGTGCGACAACAACACTATAATAACATTAACAACAAACTAAAAGCAATCCTTAGAAATCAATAACAACCCAAAAAAAGAGAACACAACATCTACAGGGTCACCTTGCGCACCCCAATGCGGTCACTGATTCTATATCACTATGATGAAACAATAAGAAGCTTTATAAGTTGTAAGTATTCTCTAAATCTACTCAAACACATGACAAGATCCAATAGTTCCTCTTCTTCAACATGTTACCAATAATAGTTCATTTTCCTAACAAATAGATTCAACAATATTATTTTAATCAAAATGCAAATTAACATTATCTATTTTTAACAACTTTGATGATCCAAATTATCATTAACATTTATGTGTTGACTATGTAGCTTAGATGAGGACTATAGATACATTATATAGAAAATATCATTGTTACACATCTAACCACTTCTTAAAGAATTACTAAATACTTTGATTATCTTCATTAGACAATTACAACTTACTAAATCTAATTAATCAATTTAACATATAAAAACTTTAAAAAATAATTTATCTATATATATATAAATAATTTAAAATACTCCATATAAAAAAATGCCATTATTTTTAATACAATAATTCTACATTCCTCATTTAGTATTACGAGTACTACTAAGACCAATAATTATTGTTGCTTGTGCCATACCTACTACAAAGAAAACAAGTAATTAAACACTAAATAATTTCTAATTATTTCACTATTTTATTTTTGCATAAAAACGTTCTTCATGCTGATTCGTTTTCTTATTGGAGATTCCTTTATGTGATTTCTAATTTCTTCCCAAAGTCTTCTTTAGTTTCTTCTCCTAATATTAAATATTATATTAAAATTTAAAAAAAATTAAAATAAACATGTAGTAAGCACATATTCCATATTTTGTTTTAAATATTTGAATTAAAAAAACGTGTCAAAATTTGGGTAACTTAACTCCGGGTCCAAGTCAAGGCAGGCAAAGTAAAGCAAGAAAATTATTCCTTGGATTTAAAAAAGGTAATAATAAAATATGATATAAAGGAGCTACCCAAATTGACTAACCCCATAACAACCTCCAACCTAAAATAAGACATTTGTGACATGTGATATAATTTTTTCCTCTTTATAAACACTTTTCAATAGTACTAGTGTTTTCGTGTCATGGTGGAAAGCATTCTCATTCCTCTACTTTTTCACTTTTATCTAAAAGTAGAAGGGAAAAAACCAGGGTATACCCACAAGAAGGGTTGTGACTATTCTGGCTCCAAAACAGACCTTACAACGTGATAGCGACGTGTTAGTCAATCGCAACCGTTTATTGCAAAATCGACGTTGTAAAACGCATGACTAACACGCATGTTAGTCAATCCGTTAGATGAATTTATGGTTAAATGTTTGTAGAATATATATGAAATGTAGGAAAATTTTATGGTTAAATGTGTTTGTGTTGGAACGTATTTTAGAGGAAAATAAAAACATTGATTGATTTAAGGGAGGGAAATTCTATAGTCAAGTGCATGTTTGAGTTGGAATGTATAAAATGGGACATGACCTTTAAAAAAAAATACAAATCTTTAAAAAATAATTACCACCTAAACAAAAAGTTTTGTTTGAAAAATAAATTTTATAATAAATACTATTAAGGGGGATGATTCATAGTTTAACATCTAATAGCTATATTTATACATTTTTAAAATAATAGTATAATATTATTAATTGTGATTTCAAAGTTCTTAGTGCTCATCATTATTATCAACAATTGAATGAAATATATTCATTAAATCAAAGATCATGTGATATTATATAGACTCAATAATAAACTATATTTATACATTTTAAAATAATAGCATATTATTATTATTATTATTAATTATGATTTCAAAGTTCTTAGAGTTCAACAATTGAATGAAATGGATTCTTTAAATCAAAGATCATGTGACGTCATATATACTCAATAACAAAAGATATAATTATAAAACTAACTTTCCTTTCTTTGTAACATGCTAATGTGACATCATGTTTGATGATACACATTGTAGACCTAAAATTATTGTATATGCTTTTTTTTATGGAAGATTTTATATCACGAGGAAACTTGTGTAGCCACCTAATAGGGGAGCAAAAGCCTTTAGACTAAAACTTCTTTCACTAAAAGTCAAGGATGAGGGGTATCCATCCCACCAAATTTGTCTAGAGCACGATTTTGGTCTCATCTCTTCACAAAATTAGGATGCACAACTAACTAATATTCTCCCTTCACATTTAAATTTGATGGTCACATAATAAGATATAACAATTTTAATGTAAAACATAATCAAAATTTTAGGAAGAATAATTCATCTCTAAAGAGATATTTTAGATAGATTCTTTATTTTTTTTTACCAAATAATTCTTATATATATATTTAGTTTATATATGATTATTTGAAAACAAATTATTTATAATATTTAGAAGACAACTTCAAATAAATAATTGTCTTGAAATTTTACTTTAACAAACAAAATCTATCATCAAAGTTAGGCCTCCTCTTCCCTATATATTAACTAGAATGTCTCTTTTTAATGGTTAAGCATGTTTGATTTTAAATGTATGAGAATGGGTGACCTTTTAGGAGGTGAAAAATATGAAGAATTACTTTTTCAGAGAGGAAAATTCTATAGTTAAATATGAAGAATTACTTTTTAGGGAGGAAAATTCTATAGTTAAATATGAAGAATTACATTTTAGGGAGGAAAATTCTATAGTTAAGTGTATTTGAGTTGGAATGTGTTGGAATGAGTGAACTTCTACAAAGTTTCTAGGGGATATTAATAAAATTAGGAGCAAACATAGTAAATTAGTCACAAATTATTGGACATTAAATATTCCTATGAGAATTTGAATGTGACTTTATACAACAAAAAAATTCACTACTTTACCCAATTAAAATTATTCTTTTGAATACAAACCAAAGTTTTGATCATGTACAAATACAAAAAATACATTTTTTTAAAATAAAATGTACATATAATAATAAAATAATTAATTTTTCATTATAAAAGTTACTATTTAATCTTTAAATTAATTAATTTTTTTTTAATATAAAAAGTAACATATATATATATATATATATATATATATATATATATATATATATATATATATATATATATATATATATATATATATATATATATATATAATATTTAGAAAAAGTAAAATAATTCTTAATCAAAAAATAGTTTCTTTTTAAATTTAATAACTTTAAAATATATATCTTAAATTCATTTTTGAAGTTAAAAACCCTTCATATCTTTAAATTTAAATACATAATCTCCTTCTAAACAAAAAAAATTTACTAAAAAAACAATTTCATAATTAATATTACTAAAAGAGATGACTTATAGTTTGACACATGTTTTACTAGTTATAATTGTTTTCTACATTTAAAGATAATAGTACAACATTATTAAATGTGACTTCAAGGTTCTTAGTATTGATCATTATTAAATTAATAATCAAATAAAATATACTCATTAGATCTTTTAAGTCAATATATCATGAGATGTCATATAGAAACAAAAATAATTTAAAACTGAATGATAGAAAACTATAGCACTAACTTTTCTTTCTCTTTTACATCATCTCAACAAAAGCATGTTAAGGTGACATCATATTTGATGATGTACATTGTAACCTAAAATCTTAGATTTACATAATAAACTTACCAAATAAACTACAAAAAAATCTGAATGACATTGAAAATCGGTAAATAATTTTTAAAAAATATGTAATTATGTTGTACAATTAATTAATATAAACTAAATTAAAAATTTTAAAAAATTATATCATATCTAAGATAAAATTATTCTAATATATACTTCTTTTTTTTAATCAGTAATGGGCCGAAGCCAATGAGGCATACATACCTTACCCACTTTGTGGGATTTGAACTTGTGGAGCACAAGTTCTCCACCACTAGGCCAACTCAAGCTGTACTATTCTGATATATACTTAATTTATATACAAAAATTTCAAAAAATAAAATATTTTTTAATATTTGAAAGATAATCCTAAATAAATTAGGACAATTTTTTTTTTACATAGACAAATAAAATCTACCATCAAATTTAAGTCTAGATTCCCTCTCTATCAATTAACACCTCTCTTTTTTTGAGTTTCCTTAGTGCTAATTATGGTTATTTAAGCCTACTCCCTCTTTATCAATTAACATATCTCTTTTAGGAGTTTCCTTTAATTATTAGTGTTTATTATGGCCATGTCTGATTGGTATTAGCTCATCAATATGTGAGATTATTCTCATGTTGTTTAGTTGTTGGGGTCTAGTTGGTTTTTTGAGTGATCTACTGCTATTTGTAAACAATTCTGATTTGTTTCAGTTGTTGATTTAGGGCAAGAGCACTAGTAGCTGTTATAGCTAAACTTAGTGTACCCTAAGCTCTTAAACCTATATAGGATTTGCACAATTTTTTTGGTTGTCATTGTATGCCACTTAACTATTTATAGCTATTGTTCTAGCCTTTCGATAGTAAAGACAACATTGTGGGATCTATTATGCACACAAGGGTTAAAACAAGTAGTCATTCCAAAGTGCCTCGGAAACATATTCTCTATTGCCCTGTTACTAGTTGATCCTATACTCATGCACAAATGCCCTATTTGTACCAATAAAGTTGCAAATAAAGTTCCTTTTTTTTTATCGGATATTGGAACATAGATGATAACTAGTGCTCTTCCTCTACTGTTCTCTTTATGATCTTTTTTCCTATGAAATCTCCCTATAAACTTCATTTAATTTTTTCATTTTTCAAATTTATTCAATACAAAAATAATATAAAGACTCTAAAAATGCAGACATAATTTGCCATAGGAAAAAGAGCAGAAAAATAAATCAAAAAGTCTTGAATGTTGACTTTAGACTCAGTAAGGACATGGTTCAGATGTCCCGGCCTGGTTTCAGTGAGCAAAGAATCCACTGAAATCTCACTTTATTGGAGACGTACAGATCTTGAGATCCTAAAAATCTTAACCTATAATAATATGAAGAACTGGTAGTGTAAGGTCAAAATTCATAATGTTTTGATGAACTCCAACGAACCTTCCTGCTCATCATAATGTAAGTTGAAGGAGGGTACTTGTTACAGTCCCAAGGATAAAAGAAGAACGCCATTAACCAACTTTCTAAGAGATGTTTCCTCTTCACTGATTGCATTGTTGTTTTCACAGTATTTTCTGGGTGGGTTCTGTACTGGAGTTTTGTTTGACAGTATTTTTTGGGTTATGTACTATTGTTTTATTTAGTTTAATGATTTCTACATTTGACTGTGTTGGATTTTTTTCTATAGATGTTTGGGATCATGCTTACATCTTGATCACCCTCTATGATTCCTGATCATGAAACATGATCGCAAACATTGATGAAAAAAATCTCTCACAGTCAATTCAGAGATCATCAAACTGAACTTTCATTAACTATGAAAACTTCATACATTTAGTTATTGTTTTACGCCATTTTTTTATTTTTTTATATTGAACAAAACAAAATTTACAGTTTATTTAAAAATAAGCCATACGAGGAAACTGCTGCCATCTAACAGAAAGTCAGAGATATACAGTATAATTACTTTGACTATTAAGTATAAAAGAAACAGCTAAAATTGAAAACCACAGTTACACAGAGACAAAATAGAGATCAGAAACCAGAAAGAATATTTTCTGAGTTATGTATTGTACTGCTGTTTGGCAGAAATTTTTTGGACTGTATTACTGTTTTTTTTGTTATTTTTAGTGCAAAGTTCGGTGGCAGCAGTTTGTTGGTCTGAGATTGTTTAAAAGTAGTACTATAAACTGAAATAATTTGAGTATAAAATGATTTCTTATTGATGTTATTGTCTGTTCTTTATATGTTTGTACTGTACTTAATCTAAAATAAGAAAACATAAATAAGTGAGTGAGATGTGTCTTGTCATGAGCTATTTACTTATTGTTGAAGTGATGCTTGTTCACCTAAGAAGTGTATAAGCATTCAAAGTGCGACTTACAGTTGTGTTTTTCTATATGGAGATATTTTGGTATAATCATGGTGGACGCTCTTTTCTCATGGAAAAAGAGCTTTTTCAGTGTGAAAGGAATAATCTAAATTGAGTCAAATGAAAGATCAAACTTGATGTGTAACAACTTGGAAACCCTAACGTCAGAAATTAGGGTTTGAATAGACAGATTTCTAGAATTTCTAACGTCAGAAATTAGGGTTTCAATAGAATTCTAATAGTTTTAACAACCCACATGCTCGAGCTATGACATCAGGCAAAATGTACACACTTTATTAGGGCACAATGAAGCATTTGATAATAGAAACGATGGTGTAGTTGACATTATATATATATATATATATAATTAATAATATAGATTAATAAACTCACACAAAAACATTGAATAATACATTAATATATAAAATTAATAATATAGATTAATAAACTCACACAAAAACATTGAATAATACATTAAAAAATTATATGGAAGTCTTGTTTAATTGTGAAAATAAAAGAGTTGAAACATAATTTTTTGAAAAAAAAGAAAAAAGAAAAATTAAATGATTATCTTAAAAAATATTGAATAATACAATGAAATCAAATGAAAGCCTTGTCTTACTATCAAAGTATAGGGGTTAGAACATAATTAAAAAAAATGTTAGAATATTATCTAAGAAAATGTAAGAGATGAATTGACTTAAATAGCCTCATCTAGCTTGCTAACTATGGATGGACTAAAATCTCTAAGAATATATGAATATTCAACTTTTTACTTTTTCCCATAAACTCCACTAGTATTTTAATATTCAGTCCAAATGATCAACTAATATTCATGACATTATTTGTTATATAATTAAGGTTTGCTAATGGAAAGTCTGAAAAAGACAAAAGACAAAATAATGTAGAACTAAAGAGAGACATTCAAAGCATCAAAATCTTCTTCCAATAGTTTACTGAAGGAACCACAGAACGAGATACTCCAAAATGAGAATAGAGTATTGCTAGTACAAAACCTCAATGAGTAGCAAGATTCAAGAAGAGTTGAATACCTCATGGATATACCCCTCATGATTATTCCAAATATGGCAAGTTCTAGGATTTAGGCGAACACCATTATTCATCACTTTTAAAAAAACATATGTCCAAAAAGTAGAATGGATAAGTACAATACACAAATAGAGCATACATAAAATAGCTAATGAATGCTAGTAAGATTTTAATGAACCATAATTGCCAATAGATCCAATTTTTAGTAGTCACTCAAAAAAAAAGTTTGAATTACAACTCTTATTTTAAGAGACACAACCAAAAATCTTCAGTTCAAATTTGGCACATGAACTGTTGGCAATGGTCATCTTTGAGCAGTTGAGAAGACCTAATTATTTGATGCAATTTTGTATCAATGAGCTCAAACACAAGATAAACATCATTGAACTTAAACCTCTTTAAATGTTTCATGATATCCTTCATGGCAATAGCATTGTTGTTCTTGAACTAACGAATCAACTTGATATCCCAAAAAGTCCTCTAAGAATTAGTTTTGTTCTAAAAAAACATTGATAAACTTCTTAACTGCAACCTTCTTGTTGGTCTCTTTATTTTGAGCAGGGCACACAATCTCATATGCACCCTTGCCAATTGGTTTTATTGGTTGTTTTCCCATATGGAGTAATAATGATTTCCTTCCACTGCAATTCCCTTCAGTGTTCATCCACTTTACTCACCATTCTTATAATTTATCTCAATCTTTCCAAATAACCAAAAAAATTTGTGAAAGTTTTTGTCAAACATTTGTCAATATGTCTGTAAAAAAAACCAAAAACAAAACCCATAATGAAGGTTAGTTCTAACACAAGATTAAGGTAAAAAATAAAAACCTTTACCATTGAAAACTAATTTTTTTTGTTAACATTTATGTTAAATTATAGGAATAATAAAATCTCAAGAAATTAAGTCAAGCTTTTCAATGCGGAGGACCACCAAAATTCATAATTACATAACTACATAACAAGAAAAGAAGACATGCTTTTCAATGTGGAGGGCCACCAATTACATAATTACATAACAAGAAAAGAAGACATGCTTTTCAATATCGAGGGCCACCAAAATTCATCCAACTTGTTTGATTTTAGCCAAAGATTTAAATTCCATGTGGCAACATTATACACATTAAGACAATGCTATGTGAGATTTTCAACTTATCTTTATGTCAATTTTGAGATATACATAGTTTTATTATTTTTAAATTATTAGTATTAAAAATCAATTGATTGCAACTATCATTATTGAACAACAAAAGAAAATAGGAAAAGCATCTCGTAACAGTAACCAATGCACTATTCAAACTATTCAACACTATTCCCAAATAGTAATTGTATTGTCCACATTTAAATATTAATCAATAGTACTATAAAAATGCATAAAAAAATTGACAAAACAATTGAAGCTAACATCATCCTAATATTACTATACACTACATTAGCCAATTAAATTACAAAAAAAGAAAATTGTAGATTTTAAATAAATATAAAAAAAAAAAAAAACATTAGAAAAAAAGTCAATATATTTTAATTTTTCATTTCTATTGGTGAATGTTTTTAGATTTAACTGAATTAGGTGAATGCATAAGCATTCTCTGTTGGTAGGAACTAACAAGAACACAAAAGAAGACCCTATGAAGGCTCAAAAGGTCAAAATTGGATACAATGACCTTTTTCCCATATGCTTTGGACTACTTAGGTTAATATGGAATAGGTAATGTTTAGAAGTGACAAGATTGATTTATGATATCATTTTATGCAAATTTTTAGAAATTTGATAATGAGTTTTAAATGGTTTATTCATCATATCATTTTATGCAAACTTTTAGAAATTTGATAATGAGTTTTAAATTGTTTATTCATCATTTTGGATAAGATATGTGAGTATAAATTTGATTCAAGTCATTTTTTATAGTTTCAAAAGTGAATATTACATTTTTTATTATATAGTTTTTTAGTAATTGTTATAAATAGATCTATATATTTTTCTGTTTGTATTGTACTTAGAGACAATTCCATAAGTTTATATTAGATTAATCTAGGACATGTAAATTGATATAGAAGGATGATCAAATAACATTCAATTTGGAGCTTACATCAACACACATCATCTTAAGCACATTACACACTTGTTTAAAGTTGTCTTCAATTATTATTTCAAAGTTGTTAAATCATCTTAGGTGTCTAGCTTAGTAGAATATGACCCTCATAATGTAACAGTTTCCCCAAAGGTGTGTGTAAATACTACTATTCCTTACTAAGATTCAAACATAAACAAGTAGATTCAAGAATTATACGTTCTTGTGGGTATAGATTCATGTTCACATGGTACCTCACTTCCACATCCAAGGTAAAGGATTTCAACCAAAATATATGAGAAATAATTTGTGGGTTTGGAAACATTCATCCTATCAAATTCTAACATTCCAACACCAAGCTGAACCAATTTTTGACATCTTCAACATCATTTTCCATCTATGGTATCCATCTAAGTATCACATCTAGATGCCATTTAATTTGTACAATTAATTCAACATTTATTATTTCTATTTCAAACTCATTTATTTGAGTTGATTGTTTATTTAATGCCTAAATATTTATATAACTAGTTATTTTTCCCTTACATTTTTAGTCCTCCTTTTAATTAGGGTTTCATATTTCATTTTTCTAATTACATAGACTCTTCAAATTTGATTAGGATTCAAATTGGGCATTCCTTGTGTCTCATTTATTGCACTTTCTTTTATATTTTTATGTTTGATTATGTGATCTTACAATACCCTACCTGTTGACGGGTGTTTTGACACACTCCCCAACAGTTAGGTAGTTTATGCAAACACTCACCACCTCTCCTGAAAAGCAGTAAGTTCTGGGAAACTAACTACTCCAAGGTCTCTATAGTCGGGTCTTGACGATGATGGGTAGACCAATGGTTGATGTGGTTATACCTGTAAAGGGGCCTGCTGGTTGGAACTAGATATCGCTGGTTATGGGTAACTGCACTTCCTTTCTTTTTGTATTTTTATGGTTTAATATTCTCTAGGAAATAAAATGCAAAGCGTAAAGGGAAACAAGAAAATAACAATAAAGACTAATATAACAACAACTTAATGAACTACTCAATTAGTTCCCTGCAATCCAAGCAATTATCAAATATTATCCAAGTTAGCATTCAACAACTGACCTCCAGAAAACCTGCAAAATCATCAATTTCACAAATTTATGGGAATAAAATCATCAACAATATGGCCTATCACAACAATTCTCATACACCACTGATGTCCGCAATATGATTCATAAAGTGATAGACAAAAAAGATTAAACCACGTTGCTAACTCCAAATAATAGACGTTACCAGATTCCACAGAACAATTTGGTAGAATATAAACGTAGATTAGGCAATCTACAAGCTGCTTCTCATATTAATCTCAATGAATGTATAGCAAAAATAACTCAAACTTCTTAACAATCTGCAAAATATTCTAAAATATCTAATTAGGCCACAAATCATCAATTTGGGACCCTTACAAATGAATCCAACTTCTCAATTTATAGAAGTTCTTTACTCTACTATCTAGGAATTAACTCTATTCTAAATTAAGAACTGAACCTAGGAGTCGCAGTTAACTTGCAAGTTTCTGCCTTGACACTCCACTTAACAACTACGAAATGGGGACTGCATGAGCACTACGAAAACCTTGCTAGGTAAGCCTTATTTTCGTAATCATGCAAAATTTCTCTCAAGATTGGAACTCGAGTAGCAGCCGTAGTTAAAATACAAGATTTAAGGATTTATAAAAAGCTTTGCTATCTTTAGCAATTATGCGCTTATCTTTTATTTCTTGATAAAAGCTCTATAATTATCAACTATACATGCAACTGCTTGAACCGGAGGATCTGCTACATTCTTAACTCTAAATTTATACTTCTTCAAAACTTTGTCCGCATGCGTTCTCCCCTCCTCTAACTCCTTCACTGTGTGTGCCACCTCTTGACACTGAGTAATCAGATACGTGTATCTGTCCATAAGGGTGACATCAAACTAGGTCTCGGGTCCTAGATGTTGTGCCTCATATGCATCCCATTGATTCAAAACTTGTTGCTTGTCCATTATTCCCGTATCAGCTAATCTAAGGCCAAAAGGTCCTAGCATATTCTTTACAAAATTCTTGTATGACAAAATTTCTCTAAGGAGAGGGTCCCGAATCTCGATCATATCCTTGATATATTGCTGAAACATTTCAATCTTCAGCTCCAAGATGTATATATAAGGCTGTAAGTTTTTAAAGTGGTCACCCCCTAAGAGGTCTTCCTTTATCACCGTCTCTTCCCCTAGCCGCAATATCTTCTTCAAAACTTGGAATTGTTTGGTGAAGATGTTCAACTTCCATTTCCATTGTGTAGAACAGGAAGCCAAAGCTCCGCCTACCTGTATCGCCTTACTATACATCCCCATAGTATTTTGCAAAAATAATTTTATTTTGGCCGTATTTACTTGGGCCCATGACTTGGCTGCAACTACCACCCGTCTCACCTCCACTAACACTTTTACTTCTTCCTCTAGCAGTGATGAGGTAGAAGGAAAGTCATTAGTTCTGCACGAGTCTAGAGGTTTGCTCACTTCAATTAGCAACTGCTTATATTGTTCTAGCTGTGCTTTGAGTTCCACGTTGGAAGTATGCTCCTTCTCTACACGTCCTCTAACGACGCTTGTGGATAACTCCAAAGTATCTAGCTCCCCCCACTTGGTTTGCTTACCTAAATTTATCTGTGATATTTGGTATTTGGAAGAAGCTTGTCTCTCAGCCTGAGATGGAACTACCACATCTGCAATCACTTCACTAGAACTAGTTTTTGATAGGTGATGAACAATTTTCATCTTCTTAGCCTTTGGTGGCTCCTCAGTGATTACTTGTTGCAGAGTGACCTTAGGGAGCTCCGCTTTTCTCTTTTTCTTCCCAGAGGTAAATTCTAGCCATTGCGGTATATCTTCATCCTTATCACCTTGATGTGACACTATATCCACAGTTATAACATGAACCTCTACCTGCTCCTCTGCTTCTGTTTGCTCGGGGTCTTGAGGTGGTATAAGTTGATGAGCTAAATTGATTTGGAGAGCTTGTTGCTTGTGTAACTCTCCTAGTTTGCCACTGACCTCCTCATTAAATGCCATTTCTTCATCAGCTGCCTCTGTTTCACCTTGCCTGGCTACTATATCCTTAAGAATATCCTCTTGATCTTGAGGGGTTAACACTAGTCTTTCATTCAGGAGGTCTCCTGCCTCATCTCCTTCTTGTTTGCCTTCTAGCAGCCATTGTTGCTCGAGATCCTCTTCCTCCTGATCCGAATTAGACTCGAGGTTCCTAACTTTTATTCCTTCAGTGGTAGGTCTGAAACCTTGCACTCTAGACTGCCCTATGGATATATTGACTAGTGGTGGTGTGGGGGCACTGATGCCTAGAGCATTTGTGGCATCTATTGAAGGTGGCTGAGCAAGTATCTCCTCAGTAACTTCTATATTTTCTTCTTGTTCTTGGGTACCCTCTCCTTCAGTGTTCCCTATTGCCGTCCTCGATGGGAGAACTTTGGCAAGTGGTACCGCTCCTAATCCGTCGGTCACTCCTAGGTCCGCAGCCTTCTTTAATAGTTCAGACTCCCTCATCTTTTCTTGGAGTTTCTTCAGTAAGTCCTCAGTGCTTTCTTGAGGTTTGTCTTCTTCACTTGGATCAATGGACGTATTTTGCCTTGAGGCTAACCTTGTCTTTCGAGCGTACTCCTTATGACCCCTTGACTGAGGTACCCCTGAAGTAGATTCCTTCTGTTTCTCCTTTGAGACGCTGGGCCTTACCCTCTGGCGTAACCATTGCTTAGTCCTGTTGATGACCACCTGGGAGACCTTTTCCATATTTGTATGTTCACTTGCAGACCATTTTATTGGGGAGAGGGGCCTTTTATCTATCCCTGATTCCCTATAAGCTAGATCAAGTAAGTCACCATCATCCCTAAGGTCTTTAGGGAGGTTAGTCTCGATTCCAAAATATCTCACCTATGGGACAAATAACCTATTATAGTTCTTCTCCCTGACCTCAAAACTATCTTGCAAGTTGGCCCAAAAGTCCTCCAAGCTTGTCCTGTGCCCCTCATATGCCTTAGGCATAGCTTGCTTAAGTTTCTCGTAGGGATCATAAAATTCCCGAGCATGATCATATTCCTTCAAGTTTAAATCTTGAAGCTCTTGTTCTGCCAACTTTGCTACTTGTATCTTAGAACAAGCAAAGTACCCAATAGATACTAAAAAATCAATACCTGCTTTATGCTTTTATGACAGAAGTGACTGGAGGCCTACAAGTTGCCTTACATATTCTAGCAAAATTATCCTATCATTACAATATCGAGGCAACAACATTGGGTTCCCTGTGAATCCACTAACCCTGATGTAAGTGGAGCATGGGTTTTGGATGAACCAACATGCCCACTCTCGGAGGATAGCCATGGCCTTCGGGATAATCCGATATCCTGCATCTCCTGTCAATTTAATTATTATTGGGAAGATGAAGGCATCATTAACTCTCTTGAAATGAGTCTTTGCATTGGCTAGAGTGAGTTGAGCATAATACTCCCATATCTTCTTTTGTCCTTCCTCCTCTCCCAATTGACCTTCTGCTTGTAGCCCTGGGAACTTTCCAGCTCTAGCGGCTACCCAGATGACATATGACATGAAAAAGAACTTTTGAGCATGCTGGACTTCTCTCATCTGCTTACAGATATTTTCAGAGAGGATCTGCGGCCAATCGAAGTATTGTTTTCCTATTAAAATAGTGCTCATGAATTGGAACATCCAGGGATGAAAATGCTTGCAATCCGACTTGCCAAAGGCCCTACTGAGCATAATGATTGTCTCTTTGAGACTCTTTGAAGTTTTCCCTTAGGATCTCAGTTCCCTTGAGTCATGTCTTTCTTTCTTCTTCTAACCAGTTTGTATTCATGTACCTCTTACTAGCTGATATCTTGTCATTCCATGCCTTTAAGGCCTCTTCTTTAGTTAACAAAAATACTTCCTCTCTAATTGGGATTCCAAAGACGAACCCAAGCATATCTAGACACAAGTCTATGACTGTCTTTCCTTGTGCATCTGTGCACTTTCTAGTTTCTGGGTTATAGAATGGGGCAATGGTCATTATGAATTCTGGTGCCTGTATTGACTGTGCGAAGACAATAGCTTCAACTAGGCCGAACCTCTTGATTCTCTGTTGCAGGGCCTCCAGACTGGGTTTGTCCAATTGAGCCTTGATATCTTGAATTTCTATATGGCCGATTTCAGTATCCGTGACCCATCTGATTTGATCCTCTAGCTTTGAAACATAGACCTATCCTTGATAATGGTATTTCATGGTGGCTAGGAGTCTATCAATTTATTTACCTCTTTTGCTGGAGGATGAGTCCATCTAACCACTCGAACTTGCAAGCAGAACACAAATCCTCAATTTTTGATAATAAGCATAAAAGTTGATTTACCTCGAGACTTTGGGGTCCCAGGATCCCGGGATAGGCATAAGTGAAGAAAGTGGAAGACACCCAAAACTCTGGGGGTTCGGGGTTCCAAGGTTAAGAGCTACCCAGAACTCCGGGGGTCCGGGGTCAAGAGCTACCCAGAACTTCGGGGGTCTGAGGTTCCAGGGTCATAAAAACCAACTACCCGGAACTCCGGGGGTCCGGGGTTAAGAAACTAGGGCACGCAAAAACAAGCGAAGCGCAAAGAAAAACAAATAAAAACCAAAAACGAGGAGAAAAACTAAACTAAAAACCAACAACAAGGGCAACAAAATTCACCAACCTGGTGAAACAAGATGCTCGAAAATGCCAAGGAAAACTCGGAGGTCCAGAGGTTCGCGACTTGGAGCTAGGGAGGAAGAGTTGTGGATGCACAAATGAACTTTAAAAGTCCATCATCTCTATTTATAGCTCACCCCAAGTCCGTCCGTACGAAGGCGTTAAACACGACCTCGGGACTCCGGGGTCCTGAGGTTCCGAGCTCTACAAAAAGGAACACCCTACCCCGGAACTCCGGGGGTTCGGGGTTCCGAAGAAAGAAAAGGAGGCCTCGACCTTGGGACTCTGGAGTTCCGAGGTCAAGAGAAAAAGTGACGTTGGGACTTCGGAGTTCCGAGGTCAAAAGCAAAGGGACCTCGGGACTCCGGGACTCCGGAGTTCTGAGGTCAAAAGGAAAAGCGACCTCGGGACTTTGAGACTCCGGAGTTCCGAGGTCAAAAGCAAAGGGACCTCGGGACTCCAGGACTCCAGGGTTCCGAGGTCAAAATAAAAAAGAGAAAGCAAAGGGAAAACAAAGGGGACCCAAATTTTGACTCAAGGAGACTAATGGGGAAATAGATATGCTAGGCATAACACTACCCACCCTTGTTTTGCCTCTAGAAACTCATTTGCTCTTTTATTTTATTTTTATTAAGTATATCTTATACACATCAATTTTATATTAAGTAGTCTTTAAGGTATTGTGAGGCATTTATCATGATTAGGTTTCATCCACATCCTCACATTATTTTGTGAAGAATTTCTTGTTTGAATCCTCAAATGAATTTATATATTAAGAATGGTATTCCTTATGATGGTCTCATAAGAACTATTATTGTTATCTCCATTGTTGTGTAATCCCTAAAAAATATATCTAATAATTAAATTATTATTCATAATTTTAAGAGTGACAATGGTGTCGATTGTAGCTAGGGTCACTTCAACTAGGTTGAGGGTGAATAAAAGAATTAAATGAAAACATTTGGATCAATAAATATTGCAAGAATTATCAATATTTGCAATGAATGGTTAGATTCACTTCAACTAAGTCAACCCAATCTGAATCAACCAAGGAGAATACAACAAAATTTCTAATAGTGAAACCAAGTAGATATAGATAATATTAATTACTATTTTAGATTATCCTTGATTACATTATCAAGACTATTAATAAATATTCACTTGATTATTAATTTGTATTTAGATATTAATTATCATTAAATATTTTTTAACAATTATTAATTGCTATCATAATTGTAATTTTTGTTATCATAATTATAATAAATATAATTGATGAGTTTAAAAGGTGAATAATAGTTGGAAACATTATTTTGAAAAAAATGGACATTTCATTGATTTTGGGTAAAAGGGATTCAAAGTGAGTAAAAAAACCCTAGAATAAGAAGAAGAGATTTCAATAATGCTCTTGAAATATTAAGCTTGTATTTAATGTTTTTTATTTTATTTGTCTTGTCGTCATTATGGGAGGAAGCCACAAGGCCACCACACTCTCCCTCTTTTTAGAAATTCTATCCTTAAGGAAAAGGTGGAGTTGATAATTTCAAAACTAATATGTATGAGAAGTGCATGAAAATGAGGGACAAAATGGAGATAAAAAATGGTCAATTTTTTAAAAAACTATCTAAATTTGATGCATAATTTAATATTATTATAATTACAATTTAAAGATATGATAAAAACAAGAATTGTTGGAATCTTAAATATAGTTTAAAAAAAATTTAAAATTTAAAAAATAGTTACAATTAAGAAGGTCAAATAGAAAATGCACACATAAGTGTTATTATTTTTATCACTAAAATATAAGATGACATTTGATGCATGTCACCCTTTTTCCCCAAAATCACTTGGTATATAGACTAATAAGAGTTAGTACTAGAAGTCTTATATATATTTTTATTAATTTTTTGAAGTGATTGTATCTTGTGAACTATCATACATACATACATACATACATTGTTGAGAACTGCTAAATTTTGCAACACAAGCACCTACAAGATCAAATGATAAGTAAAACACCTTCCACAAAGGAGAGTTGAACAAATGAATGCTATATTACTCAAAAGCAAAGAATACATAATTAATTGCAATTGTATAATGAGGTGTTTATAAATAAAGCACAAATATGCCCTAAGCTAAATTTAGGAGAATTAAAGTGCAAGAATGAGGAACTTAAAAAAGCTCAACTCTAGCTAAACTAGATACACAAAAGCTAAATTAGAAGCAAGCAATCCTAATTGAACTTAAGAAAAAAAAACATAACTAGTTGTAAAAAAACAACTAATAACTAAATATGCTCTAAAATCCCGTTAATTGAAACTTAGGGTGAGTAAAAAATCTAAATGCATGAATATAGAAATGGGTCTAACAACAAAAGGCCTGATTAGGTACCCATGTACAAACAAATGAAGTCTATCTAAGCAAAGAAAAGGAGAAAAACTATGTGGGGAGAAAACTCTCTCAAAAGGCAAGAGATGTAATGCATGAAAAGAAAGATGAACTACTAAAAAGGAAGGAAGGCCTTAAATAGAACCCCCAAGGACAACTTCTTTCACCCCAAGCATCGACTGTAACTAAAGATAACATCGGGATGCCAAGGGTTTAGTGAAGATGTCTACAATCTGCTCCTCTATTGGTATGTAATCCAAGCTGAGAAGACCATCTTGAATCAATTGTTGAATGAAGTGCACGAGGATCTCAATATGCTTATTTCATTGATGCTCCATTAGGTTGTGAGAAATGTGAATGGCACTATGATTGTCACACCCGAGAATAGTGGGACCATTTAGAGGAAAACCAAACTCTATCAACAATTGACAAAACCATAAAACCTCTTGGCTAGCAAGAACTGTTGCTCAATACTTAGCCTTAGTAGATGATAATGCAATAGTAGATTGCTTCTTGCAAAACCATGCAATGGGGCTAGAACCAAGATAAAAAAAAAGATAGAAGTAGACTTCTCATCATTAAAAATCATCAACCCATTCTAGGTTAGTGAAGCTAGAAATCCTAGAGTCTCGTGATGTATAATGAACGCCAAAGTGCAATGTGCCTTGAATGTACCTCAAGATATGTTTGCCAGCTTTCCAGTGACTCTCATGTGGATCGTGAGAGAACCAAGAGACCAAACCAACTATAAAGAAAATATTAGGACAAGTGTGTGTCAGGTACAAAATACTGCCAACCAATTGTTTGTACAATGTAGGATCAACTAAAGGAGTAGAACAACTAGAAGACAACATAACCCCTGATTAAAATGGTGTGCGGGTAGGCTTGCAATCAAGCATGATGAATATCTGAAGCATATCATACTTATGCTGACATATAGAAATCCCATATGAAGATTGTGTAACCTAAAGACCAAGGAAGTAATACAAAAGACCAAGATTTGTCATGTCAAATTGCTCCATCAATGCTCTCTAAATGCTTTAAGTCACTCAAATGCTTGTTGAAAAGTTGTGGAAAGGAGAAATATTGTGAGGAGTGCGTCTACTTGATTTTGGATAAGTTTTGAGGGCCTTTCAAAGTCTTCGCTTCTACTTTTTTTTTTCTCTATGGATTCTCTAGAAGATACCTTCATTTTTTCCTCTTTTAAGGTCTTTTGCGAGCAGTTGACATGAGAGCAGGCTTTGTTGTCTCAACAAGATTCAATTTTTATTCCTCTTCCCAATTCTTGGTTTTGCAACCTTTCAAGGGAAAACAAAAGAAGAAGCCAAAGCCCAAGAAACCTTCATCATCGAGTAGTGAAAGTCCCTCCAAGCCCCCTCAATACTCAAATGAAAAGTTCAAATCCACTCCACAACCTACTAATTCTTCCAAGTTTGGCGAGTCTAAAAAATACTAAGAACCTAATAAAAATCTAGAAAATATAGCTATAGATCCAAATAGGTGACTTTGAGAGATTTTCGACGATATGTAGAAGTCAAAAAATGAATTCCACTTGCCCAAGTTATGGCCTCAGAAGCATGATAAACAAGTCATTATACACACACACATATATACATATATGTCTAAATATATGTACACACACACACACACACACACACACACACACACACACACACACACACATATATCACACACACACACACACACACACACACACACACACACACACACACACACACACACACACATATATCACACACACACACACACACACACACACACACACACACACACACACACACATATGTGTGTGCGTGCGTGTGTGTGTGTGTGTGTTTGTGTGTGTGTGTACATATTGTAAGGAAGTTAAGTAGCGGAACAACTTCCTACACTAACCTTGAGAGGAGGCTAATGCAAATTTTTTTATAGATTATTACAAGAGTTACATAAACTTAACAAAAATAAACATAATATCATGCATATGACAACACAACATAGTGTTTTACATGGGAAAAATCCTTTCGGGAGAAAAACCACACACTCTAAAAGTGGCTCAATATATTATTTAACAATCAATATCAAATTACACTATACTTGTAGAGAAATATCTTCATAGGAGTACCATTAATCAGAGATTCAATGGCAATTCACTAGCCATAACACTCTTACACACAACCTCTATCTCACGCACCTCATATATAGGAGATACAATACAAGAAACAGTCGAATGGTATTACAAAACCATGGGATAAAACAACCGACCTTATCTCTATTCTAGATGCACTATGATGTGTCATGACACACATCACCACATGTTCCTCCCTTTTACAACTCATTTATGTGTCTGATGCAATTTTATATTTCCTATTACAAGAGTCCAAACTTCTGGAGACCATAACTTGTGAACTGGGTGTTCGATTGAGGTATTGTTTGATGCGCTGGAAAGCTCGTGAAGTGCTCTATCACCTCACAACTTGCTGCACAGTTATGCCCACTTTTCAAGGCATTTTGAAGGGTCTAAAGTCCTCAAAATTAAATTCAAACATTTCATTGCACCCTCCAAAAACAAAAACTTTAATATCTTCAAAACTAGCTATGATCTTGCGACAAAAAATTATCGGCATACTTATCTAGCCAATCCAAAGCTTTGGGTCACATCATTTCATGCTCAAACAAAAACTTACTATAAATAGTAACCTTATGTAAATGCAAGGTTGAAACACCATTTTCCCAACATTCTCCAACTTGTGGAACCCTTGCAAGAGAAAAGCGAGTATCAACACAATAAATTAATTGCTAGGGGCCATGAGGCCCATAATCTCTGGACACAATCTAAACTTCTATGTGCTCACAACCTTAGTTAAAGAATTAACAAAATTAATCAAAGTCTCCACCTTAACCAATTTCACCCTGCCATCTTCGAACATATCTCTGACAAAGTGATACTGAACATCAATGTGTTTGGTTTGGGCACGAAATGTCAAGTTATTAGCTAGGCAGATCACACTCTGACTATCACAATAAATTGTCACTACACCTTGTTTTATTCCAATATCTGAACACAATCTCTAGGCCAAATGGATTCTTTACAAGCATGAGTAGCTACCATATACTTTTCTTTTGTAGTGGACAAAGCAACCGATGCCCATCACTTGCTCATCCAACTAATTGCACCACCAAGTAAAGTAAACACATAAGCACTGGTGGATCATCTGCTATCAATATCACCTGCCTAGTCTGAATCCACATAACCATAAATATAAAGGGAAATCACGTGTCCAACCAAATTACCATAATAACATAAAGAATACTCTGAGGTACCCTTCAAATATCTAAAGACTCTTTGGAACACATCCCAATGAACTCTACCAAGATTAGACATATATCTCAAAAGAACTCCCACTGCTTAGGTAATGTCTGGTCTAGTACAGACCATAACATACATCAAACTTCCAACTGCACTCTGGTAAGGCACTTTGCTCATGTCTTCCATCTCTGATAGAGATGTAGAACAATTTGAAACAAATAATTGATCATTCCAACTGTAAAAGGAACACACAATGGTCTACAGTCCTGCATGTTGAACATTTGTAAAACTGAATTCACATACTTAACTTTGGCCTAGCCATAGATTTCAGTTTACTCTATCTCTTCTAATTTCCATTCCAAGAATGTGTTTTGTTGTACCAAGATCTTTCATTTCAAATTTAGAAGCAAGATGAGACTTTAGTTCCGAAATCATACCTTTCCCTTTACCAATGAATAACATACCATCAACATATAATGCAATGTATAGGAAATGATCACCATCAACTTTATAATAAACACGGTGATATGATTTAGAATGCTAAAATCCCAAACTCAACACATATGTATCAAATTTATAGTACCACATCCTAGGACTCTATTTGAGGCCATACAAAGATTTCTTCAATTTACAGACCAAATGACTTTTACCTTTCACCACATAGTGCTCTAGTTGTGTCATATAAATATCCTCCTCAAAATCACCATGAAAGAAATTAGTTTTCACATCCATTTTCTCAACCTCTAAATCATAAGCAACAGTAATAGAAAGCAAAAATCTAATGGATGCCATTTTTGCAACAAGAGAAAATATCTCACCATAATCAACACCCTCAAACTGAGAGTAGCCTTTTGCAACCAACCTTGCTTTATACTTCTCAATGCTTCCATCTGAACCAATCTTTTTCTTAAACACCCATTTACAATCAACATGCCTCTGTCCTTTAGGAAATGGTACAAGATCCCATGTATCATTCTTTTTCAAAGCTACCATTTCATCTTCCATAGAAATCTTCCAAGATTCTACATCATTCATACCTGATGCCTCTTCTACAGATCTAGTATTATCCATATTAGTATTCAAAGCAAAAATACATCTCCAATCATCAGGTAAACACCTTTCAGGTGGTTGTCTATGTCTTGTAGAACTTCAAACAATCCGAGTTAGAGGTTCTTCCTCCTCTTCTGAAGATTCAGAGCTAGACGAGCTCTCCTCAATTTCTTGCCTATTAAGTGGTCTTGATTCAACTCTTTCAAGCATAGAAGGGAATTGAATCACACCTTCGTGTTTAGTCTATTTTGGCTGCAATGTAACAGAAGGAGACTTAATTTCTCTAAAAATAACACTTCTACTATGAATTACCTTTTGAGAAATAGGGTCATAAAGCTTGTATCCTTTCACACCATAATTGTAACTAATGAAGAAACTCACATCATTTGAAATGATGAAGTGCACACTCAGAGGTGAAGGCAGGTCTAGGGCTTCACAAGGAGATGCAGAAACTAGGGATGATGACGAGCCAGATGAAGATGATGAATGACTTCCTTTGGTGGAGGTGGGTTTGACTCTTCCTTTCTAGTTCAGATTTGATATGAATAGAGGCAGGAGTGGGAACCACACAAGGGCTGCAACTAGATGCATTTTTGCTAGCGATGGAGCTATCTTAGCTAGTGCAAAAACAAAGAAGCTGATCTCCTACCTTCTTCTATGGCTATGGCTATTTCTAGGTGTGTGGTTTGTTGGAATGGGGGTTTTTCTCATTTCCCGACCGTTGTTTGTCTTTTTGCCCATTTCACTCTGTGCTTTGGTGTGTTCTTGGTGGTGTGTGCATGTGGTGGAGAGGCTTGGGATTTGGGTAGAGAGGTTGTTGTTGGAGACAATGAAGTCCCAGATGGAGTTGATAAGGCATTGCCTTCCCTTGCAATTGTGGGCTTTGTTTTTCCTCTAGAATTTTTGATGGGTGATGGCCCTTTGTTCGTGATTTGGGTTGTGATGCTATCAGGGGTTAGTTGGAAGTGTCAGTTGCAGATCTTAGTGTTCGGGGCTAGTTGGGCCCTCTTTTTTGTACTTTAGGGTATCCTAAAGGAGGATGCTAGTATTGCATCTGTTCCTTTCTTGGTAGGTGTTGTGGTGTGCCTCTTATCCTTGGCTTCTCTTCGGTCTTCAAGGGGGTTTCTCTTTTTCTTGCATCATGGACCTTGCGCTTTTCGATTGTTATCTTCATCATGATGGTTTATGGTGCTATTTTGGCTCTCATCTTTCTTTCCTTCTCAGCCTATTCTATTGAGGTGAATGACCTTTCTATTGAGGGGAAGAGTGGTTGGTTGGGTGTTATTGGATGGAGTTTTTTGGGGACCTTTTTGTCTTGTTTCTTGAGGTTGGTTGTTTGACTGCTTTCATCTCCACACTGTTGGCTCTCTATCAATTTTCTCCTATGGAGGTGGAGACTCCGATTGAGGTCGTTTGCTTGGGGTATGACTGGTTTGTGCCTCGTCCCTCTTTTAAGATTTTGGGAGCCTCTCTAAAACCCAATTTTCCAGCAATATGGTGGTGTTTGGATCTTTTATTTCTGGATTTTGTGGGGTTGGACGATGTTTAGCATGTCCATTTAGTGGTTTGTTTCTCTTCAACTCCTATTGAGGTGGATCCTTTTCCTATAGAGGTGGAGAGTATTTGTGCTGGAAGGGAGTTGACTTTCAGCTGGATTGTCTTTGTTGACTTCAACTTGATGGTTTTGGGAGCTAGTTCAAAATCCAATATGAAGGTTTGGGGAGCCTTTCAAAATTCCCTCATTCCAGATTTCTCCTTTAGGATTCCGTTCATGGATCTAGTTGATGTTCAGGTTATGGGTGCCTAGAAAAACCCTTGGTGTTTGTTACAAGTTAAGGGAGCCCTGAAAAAATGCTTAGATTTTCTTGTTTTGACACCCATTAGTGTTGTCTAAGTTTGGCTTCGACCTACTTTTGTTTTCAACTAGTTCTTCAATAATTTTACCTTGTTGATTAGGCCAAGGTTGGGTTGCTGATTTTCTTTGCTGTATCTTTTGGCATCATTCTATTTTGGGTTCCGGATCCTTGTAAAATCCAAGGGTTTCAGGTCCCTTCAAAACCTATTGTATGGGGTTTCGGGTCCCCTCAAAACCTATTTTTTTCTTAATAAAAAAGTGAGATTATGCTTGAAGAAACTAAGATCAAAGAGACCAATAGATAGCACAATAACAAGAGAGACAAAATATTTGATGAGAATAAACTATATTCTAATCAAGATGCAACAGAGATCATCTGGATCATTAAAAGAGCCTACTTATAAAGGCAAGGCTAAGAGACAAGAGAGCACACAATGATGACATGTGGCTCAATGAGATGCAAGGGTAGGTAGGGGAAATAGTAAAATATTCCACATGAGGTGGATCACCCACCGAAGGTGGAATTATCATCCCACAATAACTGGGTATGATAAAGTAACAACAATATCACACCATAAAAGGTGGAAATTCTCCTACATACACACTCCCAATGTTTGCACATCTCCCTAAGTGTCTCATATGTAAACTACAACGTTATGCATGTACCTAAGTAAACTTAAGTAAAGTGTAATTATATGCAAGATGAATAAATAATTACACCAACACCCCCCCCCCCTCCCTTAAGTGCAACTTCAGGAAATGCACTTAAGTCTAAAATGCAACTAAGTAATGCAAGATGGGTCACTGCTACAAGGCCATGTTAGGTACCAATGTAAAAATGCAAATGCAATCTCTCATAAAGCGGGGAAAGAGAGAAAAATCCAAATCCCCCCTCCCCCGCCCTCAAAAAAAAAAAGAGAGATGAAAACTATACAAATAACTCTCAAAGAAGTATGTGAAGGACAAAACCCTATGTGAGGAAAAAGTCCCCCCCATATGAGAGAAGAAGAGAAGCCATGAATCCTCCCCTCAATGTAGAATTTGCACCAATGTTAGAATCTTGGAAATGAATGAAGAAACTTCTTCACGATCGTCAAACAACGTTCTTCCCCTTGGGAAGAAACAAAACCAAATGTGTATTCATGAAGTCTCCCCAATCATGAAGAGAAGATGTAGGAAAAACATTCATGATGTATGAAGTCTTTGAAAACTACTCAAGTGTCCCCATGTTGATGCTAAAAGTTACTCCCTGCAAAGGTGGTGTACATATCCACACTGCTGAAAAAGGCACTCCAAGATCTAGTGGAGATAAATGTAGAACAAGATCCAAAGACTCACATGTCTCCTCTAAAGATAAAGAGACCTCCTCTGGAACTGTTGTACATAAGAATCCATAATCATGTCAACCTTGAAAGAATGATCATGTAGAGAATGAACAAGAGGGTTAGAGTTTTCCCTCACAACAATCGAAGAAGGATCATCTTCATCAAAGATAAGATGAATATCATCAATTATGTCTCCCAAATCTGCAATGTAGGAATCCACAAACAAACTTGCAATGTCTATCAAGTAGTCATCCTAATAAGCTGAAGCTAGAAGACAAGATATACCCTGTTGCACTAAATCACAAGAAGGAAAAACTGTCACATCATCTGCATCATTAGGTACAATAGGTGATGTGATATGAAGAGGTGGAGATGAAATGAAAGGCTCAAGAATGGGGTCACATGTGAGAATCCTCAAGTTCAAGTACCCAAAGTTGTCCTCAAAATCTGAATCATCATAAGAAGTGTGATCATCATATGCAAAATTATCCTCATCAATAGGAACAAAATATGCAAAGGAATACAACCGAGATGCATGATCAACCACCCCAATCGCAATGATAGCTCTAGTCTCCAAGTCTCTAATGATAACTGACTCGGGTGTGAACTCCACAATTTTTCTTATTGCCCCATGTGTGATTTTATAGATGGAAAGAAGATTATTTGTCGAATGGGGAACACACAACACATCATTGAAGGATTTATCCCCAATGTCAATAGATCCTTTCCCAATCACATTCATGTAAGTATGATTACCCATCAAAATTGGTGGCATGTGGTAACGCTCAAATGAAGAGAACATAGATTGCGAAGATGCCATATGATGAGAAGCCCCTGAATCATGACTTGTAGTAGCACAAAAAGCTTGTCCTTTTCTTGTCCCAAAAGAGTGAGTCTTCCCACTTGTTGCTTCCATAAATGCTTTCCCTTTCCCCTTTGATTATGAGGAAGTGGAAGGTGATGAATCCTCCTTCTTGTCGGCATTAGGCAAATCGATGTTATTTTTGAGGATATGTAGGAGCTCATCAATCTTCTTAGAATGGCAATGACGCTCCTCATGACCAACCTTTTTACAATAGGCACCAGTTGGTATCTCCTTCTTTGGTGAGTTGTCCTTCTTGGAAGAGGATGAATCCCCTTTTTGTGGAGAAGGTGGTTCTTTTTCCTCTGGCTTTGATTGCCATTTCTTCTTGTTTGAGTTGTCCTTTCCTTGATTTCCTTCGTTCCCTTGAGATTCCACATATGCTTGAGACTTAGAAGTCTTAAGAATGCCCATGCTTATCAACTTAGTTTCCTCCATCATCAACATGTCTGTGAAAGCATCAAATGTAGGCATTTTGTAGCTTGAACCCGTTGTCATCCTATAGGTTTGGAAACTAGAAACACATGTTGCATATTCTTGTGGAAGTTTGCCCATGAAATTGTAGATTAATTGAGTATCCTTCTTATCAATGCCACAATCTTTGAGTTGTGCCCTCAAATCATTTGCTTTAGTGACATAAGCTTGTATTGTATCAAAGTTATTGGGATCTAACATGGTGAGATCACTCTCAATTTGATATCCCCTAATCTCATCAACTTGTCCATACAAGTCTTGAAACTTTTGCCAAGCATCCTTAATTAAAGTACATTTTTCAATATAAAAGATGAGATCCTTTGATACATATTTTCTCAAGGTACCAATTGCCATTATATTCCTAGTGAGCTAATCTAGGTGACCATTGGGATCAACCTTAGGATCAGCGTGAGCAACAATAATTCCATCAATGTAAAGAGTTAATCCCTTTTCCATTAGTTTACTCCATGCATCAATTTTCCAAGTAGCATAATAATGTGGAGTTAAGAAAGGAAACTTAGGACAACCCATAGCAGAAAAATGAAAGAACACAAGAGCAAAAGAGAACAAAATACACCCCCCCCCCCCCAAATTCACTCAATCAAAGTACCCCCTCCAAAATGATGATTTTGGTACTTTATATGTAGTGCGTGTACAATAGGCCACTTGCAAACAATGGAAAAGTGGACTTATGATTTTTTTTTTACAACTACCCCAATAGGCTTAGAACTACAATGCAAAAGACCAAAAGTGTAGATTTATGCAATACAAGTGCCAAAATGGCCAAAAAGGACCATATGCTGAAGTATAACTTCTGCTCAAAATCACTGCAAAATGATAGTAGATTATGAAAGTAGACGAAAAAAGCATGCACTTAAAAAAAATGACACCTGAAAAAGGAGTTCGTATGAGCCCAAACGAAGTCCTAGAAGTTACAGAAATGGGGATTGGATAGGTACAGTCACCAAAAGCTGAATTTTATGAAACATTTGTCAATCCAAATATAAAATAACACCACCACATGAAAGTACATGAAAAATTAGCCCAAATACAAAAAAATTGCACTAAAAAAGGAGCAAAAACGAGCAAGCTATGGGCCTTGAAAGTTGAGCCAAAAATCAAAACTGCTCAATAGAGAGGGGCATAAATCTTTCAAAAAGTGATGACATCAACATTCTGTTAGGTTAAATTTGACGATCGTATGACCATCAGAAAACTTCACCACCTTGCTTGATTGGACATTTGTACCGTATAGACTGATGATGTGGCAGGATACAATTCAGTCGTACTGCTGATGTGTCTATACAAATTTTGTTGAGTGTGCGATGTGATTTGGCAGATTATATGGGTGTCCGTACTCCTACGTAACCAGGTGAATAGGTGCCAACTAGGCACTGACGTGTCGGTGCTCAAACGTCGCCATGTTTTGCTGAATGGCTGATTTTGCAGGATTCGTGAGCTAATGGGAAAGAGCCACATGTTGGTTTTGGGCCAAAATTAATGTCGGTGTGGGAAAGTAATGTCCTACCATGTGGCAAAGATCCCGGGAGGGAGCTGGACAGTGGTAGAAACAAATACGGGCGATAGGGAGGGTGCAAGGTTGCCAGGAACAGTGTCGATGATCGCAGCAGGGAGCACGGTACAAAAGGATGCCGGTGGGTGGGGGACCCAAAAATGTTAAATGCCTGCAAAAAAATACTGTCTACGGTACTTTGTTGGGCAATACGGGGGTGGGGGGTCACTGGTCCCCCCCCAAATTACAAATTTTGAATTTTTAAATAAAATAAAACCTTTTTAATAAATTTTTTACAATGATTAAATGAAAATTTTGTGAATTAAAAAAAATAGAAATAATACTAATTTCACAGAAAATAATTTTTAATATATATTTTTTACAAAAATTCGTACCATCTAGCCAAATTGGCTAAAAAAATCCTCTAATGCCCCAAAATTGAGCTTCACTAAAACAAGCCGAATTTATAATTTTTTTTTATGGAAACGACCACTCGGATGCAATGGTGTGGTTGGATCTAGTCTAGGACGAATCTAAAAGATGTTGTTCCTCAGATCTTCCTCTTGACCTCCTTTAAAGATGCAATAAAATCTCTCTAAAGGCTATGCAATGGCGCTCCAACCGCTCTGATACCATTGAGATTATGCTTGAAGCAATCAAGATCAAAGAGACCAATAGATAGCACAATAACAAGAGAGACAAAATATTTGATGAGAATAAATTGTATTCTAATCAAGATGCAAAAGAGATCAACTGGATCATTAAAAGAGCCTACTTATAAAGGCAAGGCTAAGAGACAAGAGATCACACAATGATGACATGTGGCTCAATGAGATGCAAGGGTAGGTAGGAGAAATAGTAAAATGTTCCACATGAGGTGGACCACCCACCAAAGGTGGAATTATCATCCCACAATAAGTGGATATGATAAAGTAAAAACAATATCACACCATAAAAGGTGGAAATTCTCCTACATACACACTCCCAATGTATGCACATCTCCCTAAGTGTCTCATATGTAAACTACAATGTTATGCATGTACCTAAGTAAACTTAAGTAAAGTGTAATTATATCCAAGATGAATGAATATTTACACCAACAAAAAAAATTGTAATTGATGAAGATACATTTCATAGCCTCATTCTCCAACTTTGTTCACTTCTCCTTTGGCACATGTGCATATTCCTCGCAACTAAAAAATCTAAGATGTCTTAATGAAGGCTTGTGACCTGACCATGCTTCCATAGGTGTTTTATCAACAAGAGTTGATTTAGGAGACCTGTTAACCAGGTAGCAAGAAGTGGCAACAACTTCAACCCAAAACTTTTTCTCTAGACCAGCACCACTTAGCATACTCCTAGCCTTCTCCACCAGTGTCCTATTCATTATTTCTACAACTCCTTTCTATTGTGGAGAATACAAAGTTGTCTTCTATTTGTTAATGCCACAGTCTTTATAGAATCTATCAAAAACATTAGAGCAAAATTCACTGCCAAATTTTTAGTCCTCAAACATTTAATTTTGTTTCCAGTTTGCAACTCAACCATTGCTTTAAATTCTTTAAAATGACTAAATTTTTTAAATTTACTCTTTAGAAAGTATACCCATGTCCTACTAAAATTATCAATAAATGAAACATAATATCTAGATTTTCCAATGGAAGGAACATCTATAGGACCAAACACATCGGAATGAATAAGATCCAAAACACCACAAGATTTATGAGAACTTGAGTAAAAATGATTGTGGTTTTATTTTTCATAAATGCAATGCTCACAGAAATCAAAATCAAGATTACAATCATTCAAACCTTCAACAAGGTTTTTATTTTCAAGATCCTTAGACCCTTTTCTCCAATGTGGCCAACTCTTTGGTTCCATAACATAGTCTTCTCTATAGGTAACTTTTCTTCAGAAGAAAGAGCACCCTTAGGTACCCAAAAGCCATGTCCATTCATTGAAGGTGAAAGCCTCAAATCTTCCGATGAAGTATCCACAGATTTACTTTTTACAGAAATGTTATTACACTCAATAGTGTATGCCTCTAGATTATACAAAGTGTTGAATCTGACACCTCTAGCAATCACCATAACACCCTTAATCATTTTAGATCCTACTTCAGAAAAGGCTACCTGCACACCCACATCTATCAGTTTGCTCACAGATAATAGATTTTGATTTAATCTAGGGATATGCAACACATCACCAATCCTTTTTATTCTACCATCAAGAAACCTTATCCTAACTTTACCATGACTAACAATATCTAAATGTGAATCATCACCCAAGTACACCTTACCTCCATTAAATTCCTCATATTTAGAAAACCAATCTTTATTGGAAGTCATATGAAGAGATGCACATGAGTCAATTAACCATGCATCATTACCTGCATGAGTAGCCAAAGCTGCAATGAATGCATCACCATCTTCTTTCTCTTCTCAGACTCAGAATTGGAATCATACTTCTTCTTTTTTTTCTTTGCAGTCCTTACGGACGTGTCCTAGTTTACTGCAAATCTAGCAAATGACTTTGGAATTTCTAGGAGATTTCGATCTCCCTCTGGATTTGGTTTTATTACACTTCTCATTCTTCTTGCCTTTTTCCTTAGGTCTTCCATGAATAGTTAGGGCTTCCTTCGAACTGATGGATACCCTTCTCTGCATCTCTTCACCAAGTAGGACACCCAACACATCTTCAAACTTCAAAACAACAGAAGTACTACCTAGAGCCATAACAAGAGAATCCCACGAATCAAGCAAAGAACTAAGTAAGATCTGAAATTTCTCCTCCTCATCCATCTTAACACCAATAGATGCAAACTGAGCCACCAACATATTAAATGCTTCCAGGTGGTCTCTAACTCAACCACCCTCTTCCATTCTCAAGGAATACAATTTCTTCCTCAAGAAAATATTGTTCAATAAGGATTTTGCTTGATACATTTTACCAAGCTTAGTACATAGCTTTTATGCAGAGTTCTCTTCATGGACATTGATTAGAACAAAGTCTACCAAGCACAATTTGATTAGACCCTTAGCTTTTCGGTCCATAACATCATACTAAGAAGCCAAAATAGGATATATAGGTCTTGAGATATTTGCATCAACAACATCCCACATATCTCGATTTATTAGCATATCTTCCATCTTCAGCTTCCACATCTCAAAATTACTTCCAGAAAATTTCTCCACCTTTATTCTCCTCGATGAACTTGCCATATGAAAATTCCTGCAATAAGATCAAAAAGTATATTCTGCACAAGCTCCCAATCAAATCTGGATTAGTTCAATAAAACCCATCTACCCACAACTGGAACTAAATGTGACCAGGCTCTAATACCACTTGTAAGGAAGTTAAGTAGTAGAATAATTTCCTACACTAACCTTGAGAGGAGGGTAATGAAAAAACTTTTACAGATTGTTACAATAGTTATAGAAGCTTAACATAAATAAACATAGTATAATGCATACCACAACACAACAACACAGTAATTTACGTGGGGAAAACTCTTTCGGGAGAAAAATCCCACACTCCAAAAGCAGCTTAATATATTATTCAACAATCAATAACATATTACAATATACTTATAGAGAGAACTCTTCACAAGAGTACCACTAATCAAAGACTCAGAGGTAACTCAATAGCCATAAGACTCTTACACACAACCTCTATCTCACACACCTCGTGTATAGGAGATACAATACAAGAAACCATCAAACGGTATTACAGAACCATGGGCTAAAACCACCCAATAAAGTAGAGCCGACCTTATCTCCATTCTAGATGCCCTATGATGTGTCAAAACACACATCACCTCATGTTCCTCCCTTTTACAACTCATTTATGTGTCTGATGCAATTTAATATTTCCTATTACAGGATTCCAAACTTTCGAAGGCCATAACTTGTGAATTGTATGTCCGATTGATGTATCGTTTGATGTGCCAAAAAGCTCAGGAAGTGCTCTATCACCTTGTAACCCGCTACACTAGTTACACCCACTATTCAAGACATTTTAGAGGTTCTAAAGTCCTCAAAATTAAATTTAAACCTTTCATTGCACCCTCCAAAAATATAAACTTTAATATATTCAAAACTATCTATGATCTTGCGATGAAAATTTACCAGAATGCTTATCTAGCCAATCCAAAGCTTTGGGGAGAATTTCACACCATTTCATGCTCAAACAAAAACTTACTATAAATAGTAACCTCATGTAAATGCAAGGTTGAGACACCATTTTCCCAGCACATATACATATACATATGCATACAACAAGGTGAAACAAATGTTTATAAATTTAAAAACAAAGATTACCCAATACGATAATGTAATTGCATATTCAACAAAATAGCATAATAACAACAATACCAAAGTTAACACCAGATTTACATGGAGAAAACCTTTCAAGAAAAAATTTCCACATGAGAAAGTGTGAAAGCATAATAAATTATCTTCAAAGAGATATTTATAACAATACTCTTCTCTATAATCTTTGAACAATCTAGTGGCACCTTGTTACCTACAACTCAACATGAAACTACTATCTTAAAGCTCCAAACTAAAGAGATTTGCAAGAGGGAAAACCATCTTGGGATTTTGAAACAATAAGCAAAAACCACTTGGAAAATCTACATGTCCCTTAATGGACATCTCATAAAAATAGTAAAAATAATTTAATGTTCACATGGTGTTCACATGGGCACCTAATCTATCTATGCCAAATAAAATTAGTCAATCTTGGGTGCTCTATTACTCTCTGATGACTCAATCCCAAAATATGAAAACTTGGTTGCCCAAAGTTATAGGTATTATGTAAATTATATATGTAATATGCATATACATATAATTTTGGATGGTCCCTATCCAAACTGTAGACACTTAGAAGAAATATTCTCCTCAAATGCTATGTAACAATCACCGAAAGTGTGTTTACCTTTATAAATGTAATTTCAATATGTGAGAATAACAAATATTAACTAAAATGGCCTCTCATGTCCCTTGATGTCCAACTCATTCCAAGGAACATGGAAACACAAGAAAATGACTTAGGATTGCAAGGTTGATGCCACTTAATCCTAGCATTTTTAAGATATGTATATATGTGTGTATGTGCATGCGCGCGCGTGCACACACACACACATGTATGTATGTGTGCATGTATGTATGTGTGTGTGTGTGTGTGTGTGTGTGTGTGTATACATACATACACACACATGTGTGTGTACATATACATACATATACATATACATATATGTACACACACACATATATACATACACACATGCATGTATGTATGTATGTATGTATGTATGTATGTATGCGTATGTGTATGTGTATGTGTATGTGTATGTGTGTGTGTATGCGTGTGTATATGTATATGTATACACACACATATACACACACACACACATATACATACACACACACATACATACATACATACATACATACATACATACATACATACATACATACATACATACATACATACATACATACATACACACACACAGACATACATACATACATATTTACATACATACATACATACAACTGTGTGTGTGTGTATTAATTTTAAATAAGTAGATGAAAATATGAAAAAAAAAGTAATAAACATGTACTTGAGGAATATGAAGACATCATTAAAATTAAATTTGAAAAAATAAATATCTTAATTTATTCAAAACAGATAAAAAATTGTATAATGAGAGCTAAGAAATAAATCAACATTCTGGTGATGGCTTCATCAAATTGCAACATAAAATGATGAAAAATTATGAGAATGAAAAAGCATCATTTAATTCACAAAACATGGATTTGAGAATCAAATTAAGGGTCAAAGGTTATTTCTAATCTAATAGGACAAAGTGCATAGTCTAAATTATAACACAATCATGTCATATTTATTTAATTAATATTGGTGTGAATAAAGACATATCCTAACTAGCTCTTAGATAGCACTTATTCACATTGTTAAATTTACTTAAAATGTCTTAGTTGTCACATGGAACTCTTATTTAATATTGTTTATGTTAATTATCTTAGGTGTCATTCTAGATAGAGATGAGTCATGGCTCATTATTCAATATTACTTTCATAATGTATCATGCATTTAATTTTTTTATCAAGGTAGTTGTAACTACCTCATCATTTCTCGCCTTTATAAGTAAGACTTATTTTTACATTATCATATAAATTTTATCTCATATCATTTTAATTTCCATTGTTCATTCTTGCTCATGTTCAATTGTGATTGGTTTGTTTCTTGGTCAATACCTTGAAGTGTGGCCAAATTCATGATGGGCTCTTAATCTTTCTAACATGATATTAGAGCTTCGTGCAAGCAAATTTCCTTTCCATTTTGGTAGACCCAACATCATTTCAACATTGAAAATTCTTTAAATTTTTAGAAGCCGCCTCAATTAAAGCTATCATACTACCTATCCATGGTAAAATTATTTGGTCTTTTTTCAATCTATTCATGGGCCTGCATCATCATTTTCCTATGATATTTCAGATTGCATGCATTATTATTGATCACTAGGTTGTGTGGTAGAATGTTTTTGTGCTCAAAGTTTTAGTAGTCATTTCTCGTGTTGTCCACCTCGGACCTCTCTTCATTTTGGGTTTTACCCACAGTGGCAATGATACATATTACTTCGCCTATATCTTTGGAGAGTGACAATATTTGGAGATAGCTTCATTCCTTTCCACTCGATATTACATTTGATTCAGTGTATGAGGTAGAAGTTGATTTGGCAGATTGACTAGTAGTTTCAGTTGTGATATAATTTTATTGATTTGATTCTATTGTGGTCACACAATATCACTAATTGATATTGCTAGTCGTGTTATCTTTGATGCCAATATATATACTTATCAAAGGTTTGTATCAATATTGAGAGCCATTTTTTCTAAAGGTCATGCACATATTTATTATTGGTAGTGATCACATATTGGAGCTATGTTCCTTGAATCGATGTGCCACCTTCTTTACAGATGGCTTACATTACACACACTAAGCTTTGACTTCTAGGTTTAAAAGTGTTAAACACTCAGAGTTGACTAACATTCTCTAGACTTAATATGTTGCTTAGTGTGTGTGGTTTAAGGCTGGCCCCTTCTTTATCCATACTATCAATCACATTTTGTTGTTGCAATCCATATTTCCCATGTGTGTGTGCGTGTGTATATATATATATATATTAGTTCGAGGGAAGAAAAAATTAAATCAAAGAAATTTGATTCATGTCTCCAGTCAATACATATTTGAGACATGTTTTCTAGACATCTTTTTTTTGTCTTCATCCTCTCTTAAGAACCATATTCACATCAATCAAAATATTGATTGGTTGCAACATCATCAATCTCATGGTTCTTGACATGTTCAATATCCTTTGACAGTGATAAGGTAGTTGCTAGTAGCTTTGTTATCGGTTGTAGGATGGCTTGCCTTCTCTACTTTTAACCTAAAATATATATTATATTGACTGTTGTGACTTGCATTTTTGGCATTGTTCATTGATTCATGTACTCCATTATTGTGGCATTATTTCAACAGAGAGTGGGAGTTGTGCTTGGAGATATTTGATCATCATTCCTTGTTCATGGTGATTTCCCACTGACTGCGAATTGTCTCCACATCGGTTCCTATTATCTTCTAAGGATGTGAATTCATGGTGGAGTACTTGTGACAAAATAATAAAAGACATATTTCACACTGAATACTTACAATGCTAGTCAATCAATATTGACCTCACTTGCAAGCCCCACTTACTAGCCATTATCATTATTTGGAGGTTTTGGTTCTATCTTTGAGATTTTTAAGAATTGTCCTAGTTTGCTATGAGTTATATATTTCATTCTTGTTTGATATCTTGAAGAGGGTGAACTAGAGGAAATGGAGCGATTGCATCACACCCATCTTAGTGGGACTCATTTATTGCCATATTTGTATAATCTTGTTCACCTACCTAGCACACCTCATCAAAAAATTGCTTGGAAATGCAATAGGGATCTTGTCTTCAGAGTCATTGTTATGCATGTTGATGATGACATCTTGGAATATATTCCTGATTTTGAGTGTTCTCATTCTCTTTGGACTCACATTTGGGAGTTAAATGGAGATCTTGATAGTCAACCCTTCCTAGATGATCCAATAATGCCTCTTCATCTTTTAGAGAAGATACCTTATGACTGTGATTCTTTGGAAGTTTTTAACACTTTAGTAAAGGTTGCTTAGTTGATTAACCTTCACTTTCATTGACTTCTTCTCTAGAGTCACTAATTGAGACTTTCATCATTCCCGACCAGTGCGAACAATGTGAGTATTTTTAAGGCAACTGCTAGTGTTTAACACTTCAAACTTGGAATTTGGAAATAAAATTTTACAATCTTCTCACAATTTAGACGATCCTTTTTGGAATTTTTTGATATGAAAATGCATAAATCAAACAACAAAAACTAAATCTATTCTAACAACAAATCTACTAATGATAATAAAAAAAAATAGCAAAAGTAAGTAAATAAAATTTTAATTAACTACCAGACAATGCTAATCACATAACAATTCACTGCATATGACAATTAAATTAGATCAAATAACCATACATTAATGAACTATAAATCACAATTCATATAAGTATGATGCAATCATGAAAGGAATTAAATTTAAATAAATAGAATTTGTCAAATTACACATCCATTACCCATTGTAGTGCCCCTCTCTAATTCATCCTTTATGAGAGAATGTGATATTTATACTTTTTGGTTTGTTCATGTCCTCGATGCCTCTTGTTTCATTCTTAATATTGACATTCTCTTTGATAGTAGTGGATTTATTATGATTACTATGTTGATTCAAGCTCTAGTTTGAATATTGAAGTTAGGACTATGGTGAACTTCATGATTATTGCACTATTTAGGACATGTGGTTCATGATTATTTCTTATGATGATTTATCTTGTGCTAAACATTTCATATTGACAGATGAGACATTATGGAGTTATTTGGTTGACAATATATTCATGACTATTCTATTGAGGGATTTAGGATTGGTGATTTATATGTGCTCATTTTGCATGTGAGGTTTGTATTTGCTTATGATGATATGATGGTATCTTGTTATGTGTTAACCTCAATTCATGTTTATATTGGGTAATGATGATGAAGATGATGCTATGTTTGTCATGATTGTTTTACTACTGCATTGTGAAAGAGACAATGTCATACCACTCGTTGTGAGCATGATATGACGTTGTGACTCTCTTTCACCTGACATTGGTGGTGACAGGTTTGCAGGTACTAGACATCGACTCCACCTAGTTTCATAGCTATGGGCACGTTTTTAATCCCAATGGCAAGTTGATCGGAGGTGACATGAGATCCTATTCTACATTCTAGGTTTAGCTGGTATCCCTTCAATTTTTGTGTCTTGTTGAGAGTCGCAATGTTTAGCGTCATGTGGTGTTTTATATGTTACCCCATGTTGGGTTGCCTTGAGGAGTTGTGATTATTAAATAAATTATTAATTAATTAATTGGTTGGTTTATATAATTTATTGATATTAAAATAAATTAATGGATGACATGGGTATTTAAATATAATTGCATATTTAATTATTGAGGGACAATATTAATTGAAGAAGTTGAGAAATACAACTTCAGATATCCCAAGAACACCTGCAAGCAAAATACCTGTCACAAGAGAATAATGGAGGCAAAAAATCAATAATGGCTCTGAAGAAGAAGATTATCATTTAGAGAGGGAATTCAATGAAAAAGTACAATACAATCCTTATAAAAGGATAAAAGGCAACCCTAAAGTTGTGCAACCCTAAAGAAACCCTAAAGGGATTAAATGTTGAGGGCGGCAGGCGTCCAGAAGTGGAGGGTGGTCGGAGTGGTAGGCGGTGGCCGAGAGGGCTGCCGGAGGACGACAACGGGTGGCAAGGGGGTCGGGGGATGGACGGGGCGAGGTCCATGGCTTGCTGTAGGCCGTATGGACCTGCAGAGGCCGCCGACCCCCCTACCAATGGGCTCGCTTTGTTTTTTTGTTAAAAAACACTTCCCTTTTTTAAAAAAAAACTTAAAAAAAAAAAAGATTTTTTACAAGTTGTGTTACATGTGGCCTCAGTATTACCGTAAAACTGCTTGAAAAAATTTTTTTAATAAATTTATTATTTTATTTATGTTTTGGATGAATTTCTCGAAATTCGTGCCAAAATTGGGCAAAAACCAATTTTTTTTTCCAAAGCCTAAGTTGTCCAAATTGGACATATTTTATATGAAAATGGGGGTTTTTTGGGTGTTTTGAGCTCAACAGTGAAGTCCATTTGAGCTCAAAATGCCGCCCCCCCTCGCAAAAAAAAAAAAAATCCCCAGATGCAAATTATAAAACTCTGAAAAAACTTGAAACCCTCCTCCAAAACATCTTCTGAAAAATCAAGAACAAGTAGCAACAGATGTAGGCTTTGATACCATGAAGAAGTTGAGAAATACAACTTCAGAGATCCCAAGAACACCTGCAAGCAAAATACTTGTCATAAGAGAAGAATGGAGGCAAAAAATCAATAATGGCTCTGAAGAAGAAGATTATCATTCAAAGAGGGAATTCAATGAAAAAGTACAATACAATCCTTATAAAAGGATAAAAGGCAACCCTAAAGTTGTGCAACCCTAAAGAAACCCTAAAGGGATAAAGTGTATTTAATAATTAGAATAATTATTAAATACCTACCATATTATTAAATGCCTAAGTTTAGCTTAAGCGTAGAGTATAATAGACTAATAATTAAATAAATAATTATTAGCTAATACATGATGACTCTAACATTTATTAATGTTATTTTGTGAATCATAATATTTGACATTTATAATAATGCATGAAAGATTATTTATTTATTTATTATATTGAGTTTAAACTATATTAGTTGGAGCATTTATATTTATCTGTACATTTAATTATTTGTTTGTTATTTATTTATTGTTGGCTTATCTATTTATTTGTTATTATTTATTTACTTACCCCTTGTTATGATTGGCCCTTTTGGGAGTTGTGTTTATGAGATATTATTGTTTAATTAATTATTTATTTATTTATATTATTTTTGTGCTTTAACATTTATTGGGCTTTTGATTTATTTATTTTATTTATTAGCCCCTTCTATTTTATTTATCGGTTAATGGGTTTATTTATTTTTTATTATTGTTTAATCTTTTACCCATTTATTTATTTATCGTTACCCCCTTTTTTATTATTGGTTGTGAGATTTGAGATTTGAGATAATATTATCTATATTACTATTATATTGATTTTCTAGATGGTTGGTAGGAAATATTATATTTTGGATTATTTTGATTGGTTGGAGAAGTTGTATGGTTTTTGATTAATTTCTATTTATTAGGAGATTTGAGTTGGTTGTGGGGGTTCTTTTTTACTAGAGAAATTTTTGTATTGTTTGAAGATTTTGGTTTTTGATTGGATTGGAGCTTGGTTTGGTTTTCATTGGATTGTGGATTATGCTTCTTCAACTTTCATAGGCCATAACTTCAATTTACCAGGTTGGAGATTTTACCTTCTTGCATTTTGATTCCAAAAGATTGTTTGGAAAAGATTGTATGCGAGAATGGAAAAATTAGGAATCATTGTATGTTTATATATAAAATATATATGTATATATGAGATCTTGGATTGATGTATTTTAATAACTTGTCTTAATTGGGAGTTGGGATCTTTTTTCTCTATGTTATCAAGAATGTTTGAGTCTGTCTGAATGTGCTTTTGGTTGTTGAAGTTGGATACCTGTGTAATGATGGATTTGTTAATTGTGCCTTAGAGGGCTTGAGATTTTGATATTTCCGTATTGGGTATTTTGTTTTGTAGGTGTGGCAACTCCGTTATTTTGTGCGTTAGAATGATTTTTCTCTATCGGGAGTTTTTTTCCTCATAAGTTTTTGAAAGGTGTTGTAATGTTGTTTGTTTATTATTATTATTATGATGTTTCCCTTGATTTTGAATTCTTGCACCCGTGTGGTTGGGCTTTGACGTCAATTGATCTTTTTATAGTTATTCATTCTACTTAGTCGATTATTTTATATCATACCTAAGATTATTCAACTCTTTGTCATATATGCGCTACCCTTTTGGTCATACGCATTATTATTTGTTGCATATGTGCGATCCTATGGCATGCATGCACTAACCTGGAAGGTGAATGCACTATCTTCTTGTACATATGTGCTGCACAATTATGCAAATGCGATGTTCTGGTGTTCATATGCGCCACTGTTCAGAGTATATGCACCGTCAGATTAGGCATATGCACTATTTAGTCTTTCATATGCATTGTACTAGTCTTTATATTCACTATTTCATCTTGCAAGTACGTTAGTCTGGTTAACGAGAGTGTTGGTTCAGTCTGTATATGCACTGCTGAAATCTATATATGCACCAGACTACTGTCTTTTATTCTTGGGTCAATTTTTGGCTTTCAGAGTCAACTTTATGAGTCTTTGTTTGTATTCTAGAGGTTGTATTGGGTTTTCCTATGTTGTTCCAGATTTGTGTTTGTGATCAGAAGTGGATTATTGGCATTTTATGATTGAGCAAGATGGTTTTGACTTGCTATGGATAAATTATGAATTGTTTATGGTTCCAACAAGATGGGTTTGCCTTACTATGGAGGATTGTATTACTTATGGCTAGCAAGAAGGATTATGCCTTTTTCTTGATTATTGATTACTTATGAGGCTCTTGGTTATATTATGCGATTTTACTGTATGACATTTTGGCTATTGTTTCAAATTTGATTATGTTTATGTGTGGATGTTATTATGCGGATATGGATGACCCTCCTTGTTGTTGTTATGCATTGTTGTTTACCCTAAGGTCTTGGAACATGGTTAGGGGGAGTGGGCTTCCATGTGATGGTTGGGGTTGTGAGAGATAGGCCTCCAAGATGTTCCTTGTAAGGATGCTTGGAGTCTGGGCCACCAGGAACACACTGGAGGTTTTCTTGATTAATTAAGTGACAACCTCAATAGTTAATTAGTTGGGTGGGATAATTAGGATTCATCTAAACAAGATAATAAATTGGTTTTGGTGCCCCATCTCATAGCCCTAGAGTGAAGACTCGGGATGAGCTTGGGAAGATCATGGAGATGGTAAACTGAACTCCCTTGATTCTCTCATAGGTTGAGACGGTTCCACATGACTATCAGGGAAATAGGTGGAGATGCCGTAGAGGGTGGAGATCTTGTAGTAAGCAGGTGGAGATCCTGCAATTCTTCCTTCTATGTGAGGATACCATGCGATGACACTCTTCCCTACATGTGTCCTTGTTCCTTATGCCTTGGTTGTTGGATAGCCTTCGGATGTCTTATTCTTTGATTTAGCCTTGTGATGTGATTTGGCGTATTGTTCATATGGTTGCCTTTCAATTGTGGATGTTTTCAGTTGAGGTTGTTGGTATGATTATGTCCTTTGGTTGTTAGGTGTCAGCCTATATCTAGAGTGTGTGTGGGATCTTGTGTCATTCTTCGTAACACGGGGGATGGTTCCTTATGGTTCCACATGGTCGGGTGGTTTGATTCCTTCTTCCATTGGGATTTTTCTTCTTCGTTGGATGTTCGTATGTGTGGATATGGATTCTTATCTCTTTAGCTTGTTCATTGATTCTTGCTCAAGTCGATGTTATGCACTTTGTGGATTAGTGGCAAAATATAGTAGGAACATGAGAAAGTCATAATTGTAGATTAGGGAACTATGTATCTTGAAGTAAAAAGATATTGTGATATTGTTGACATCATTGTAATCATATGTAGCTGGATAATGATGCGATAATTGAGATTATAGTTCTTGAATTAGGATATATTGTAGTGCTCTTGAGATATGTATAATGTATCTTGGATATTCATTATTCATGTAATTAGAGGTTGATATTCATGGATGGATAAACGATGCTATTTGGATTAGAAATATATGTACCTTATGTGATTGAATAGGAAAATTATGCTTTAGACTTGTGTGGAATTTTCTATTAGAAAATGGGAAATGATTATGCTTTAGTATTGATGTTTAGAAATGTTTATGTGCATGACTAGATGATGTTACAGTTATTTGAGTTATATGTGTTGCATTAGTTATCTTTAAAAGAAAAAAAATCTCTATTTGCATGTTAGATGGTTATATTTCTCTAGGATATTTTGGCGGGTATTACACCCATGCACAAATGTAATATGATATTCCTTTCAAGCACTTGAATTAAGTTCTAACCAAGTTATCTTCATAGCTAAACCAACTTACAATCAGTAATACCATCCAATAGATTTGTTTGAACAATCAACACAAGAAAAGAATGATGAAACCTAAACTTTATTTCATTAAAATTTCACAAGTTTGGTAGAAATTTCACACCAAAAATGTATAATCAGTCCACTATAATTTTTGCATAAAAAATTCAACCCAAGTTCTATATCAAAATGACAAGTCTATATAGAAGTCACAATGCTCAAATCACAAACCCAAAACTAGGGTTTCTAGGTATGATTGAGGGTCAAAATTTATTAAAAACTGAATAAAACTACATTAAAACTAATTTAAAACTAAACTAAACTACATCTAAAATTTGTGAAAGAGGCATATGACCAACTCAGGGCACAAAATCTGAAGAAAATGTGCCCTTTCTACTAGGTTAGAACTGCTAGTTCACCGTTGTTTTGTTTATGATGGGTTTCTTCTTCCAAAATGTGGGTTCTAATGCACAACTTTTAGGATAGCTAACTAGATATTATCTGTATTTTTTGTGGCATGAGGATGTAGGGAAAATCAACCCTCATGTGGGCCTATCTCCAATGTGGAGCTAAAGCTCAACTGTTATAATTAAAAAACATATTTTTAGATACTAAGTGTTGTTTATTGCTTGTTGTCTCTAAAGTTCATTTTTTATAACATTACCGATGGATGCCAAGAGAAATTGGAAGTGTATTAGTGCTACAAATGAGTGGTATATTTAGAGAATTCTTGATTGAACATATTTATCACATTATATTATCCTCAATTCTGAGTAAGAGTATAATTGAGGATACCCCCTTATATTTCACCAATTTCATGGCTTAAAACCTCTAAGGTGATTCTTGAGGTGTATTTTGGTCCTTTGGGACATTGCCTCAAAACTTGTGTTCGTCATTTTTAGGGTTCCTTTTTAGTATTCTTGTAAAGTTAGTCACTTTGGTAACCTCTTGTAACTTTAGGTTTAAAACCCAAAATTACACATTCTTTGGTTTTTACTTGTAATTTGGGTTTTAAACCATGACTTGCAAGTTATGAAGTCTTTTTGCTAGGTTTCACATTGAGGTTTGAAACCAGAAGTGCACTTAGTTGCACTTCAAGTTTCAAAACCTAAAGTGTATGCTTTATGTTACACATATGTGTAATAAATGAGCTCGCAATTAGGCTTTCGTTTTGTTTTCAAACTCTTTTAATTCACTTTAAATGTCATTTTAGGTCTTTTTATATTTGTGTTTATTCATTAAGCCTTTTTCTCAAGCTCTTTTATCAACCTTGTGCTGCGAATTTGAGTGAAGTGTTATCAACCCTAGTGAAGTATTTGTTTTTGCTTTCTTTTATCGTTTCATGTTTTAGGGTATTATTTTTTTGTTTCGTGTTTTGTTGTTGAATCCTTGCTTGATGTGATTCAAACTTATAAGTATGAATAAAATCATAGGTCTTATCACAAATAATATGGTGTAGGATGGGTTTTTTGGTCCAACCAACACATAGTTGTGTTGGTCAGGGTGTAAGCCCTGTCCAACAGCAAAATCTTTGGCTACCATTAAATCCTCTGCATTGGGTGGGATCCATATCACAACCAACACAGTCTTGGTGTTGGTTGGGGTATGAGCCCCACCCAACACCCTTACATTTGTTAACAACTGCTCAAAGTTTGAGATCCAATCAACAAAATTTTTAAGTGTGCTGGTCAAAGGGTTTCAAATTGTTGGCAATTTGGAGGAATTGATTATGTGTTGCATTGATGTCAACACTAGTTGTTTTGTTGTCTACCGACTTTCGGTAGAGTGGTTGGATTATCATGTTGATCTAGAGATTTTTATCCGAGTTTGGTCCAGCTATTGGAATTGGTTTGGATTGGCTATTGATGTGTCCCTGATGTGTATCACATTCAGTTGGTTTGGGATTTGGTGATCCAGATGCTATCATATGTTCTAGTAAGCATTTTGGTTACTGGTAAGGGTTTTACAGGCAGTGCTTTGTTGAAGATCTTTTGATGAATCTGATAAGTGGTGTTGGTGCGGGTTCTAGGAGGTTATTAGGATGCTGATGGTTATCATCTTCATGTTCTAGTTATTTGTGGTGTTTCATTTGGCTTATGGTGACCTATTTTGGGTCCGGTGGTTATTCTGCTAGGTTATGGACAGGTTTATGTAACATGCTGGTTGATGCTGCCGATGCATCACTAGTTGAATTTATTAACTGGTTTATGTTGTTTTGGTCTTAGGCCAACTTGGTTTATCATTGGTTTGCGAGATTATGTAACAAATTTATTGTATTATCTTTTAGGTGGTCGACCTAATTGTTTAGGTCCTGGGTTGGTATAAATATAATGTAAGATCTCTTTGTAGATCATATGTGGTAGGTCATGGCTATGGGATTATATGTGTGCAAATAAAGTTGTAATCATATGCAAAGGTTTTGGTTGATCATAGGTGATTGAATTGGGTTTGTAAAAGAGGTTTAAGACCTCCGGTATTGAGATTAACTAGAACTATACTCAGGCATATGAGATGCTATTCTTGTAGTTCATTCATCTTTCTGGATTGTAGTATGGATTTATTTTGTAGTTAGTGAGGCTCCTTTTGTGATGAGCAGTGCGCTCTAGGTTGTTGGCCTTCCTACATGTGTAGGCCCCTCTTATTGTAATCACATACTTGCTGCAGAAGTATTATTTGACTGTGGGTAGGGTTCCCACTGTGGTTTTTCCCTTTACCGGGTTTTCCACGTACAAATCTCGGTGTTATGAGTTATGGATGGTGGTAATTGTTCTGTGATTTATGTTTATGCTTAATTGTTATATCTTCTATTCCAATATTTGGTTTATGCATTCCGGTAAAAGGTTTTGTGTGCTTAAAGTTTTATAATCTGTTGACAACTTATTCACCCCCCCTCTCAGTTGTCCACTAGTTATCCTAACACAAATTTCGATCAACATGAAGTGATAATACTAATTTTGTTGTTCACCATGTTTTAAAAACTAATAAAAAATATTATGCACTTGATCTTCTCAAGAGTTTCTCATCGGGTATTGAAACCTGATGAGTATGCTAGGTTCAATTTTACCCCAAGTTTCTCATCGACTTAAAAAACTCAATGAGCACATTTCATCAAGTTTTGTCAAGTTTTGCCCAAAGTAAATTAGGTTTCAGAACCCGATTTACATGTTGAATTTCCTCAGGTGCAAATAAGGTTTTGAACCCCAATTTACACTTGGTATCAATTTTTGGCCTTCTAACTTGCAAATTGTGTTTTAAAACCCGATTTATTGGGTTTACTCCACTTTGTTGAAAATCAAGTTTTGAAACCTGATTTGCAAGTCATGATATACAATGATAATTTTTTTAACTCTAAAAAATTATTAAAACAATTTTGTAGTTTCTTTCTCTGGAAAGTTTTTGTCAAACAAATCTTGCAACCTCAAATGTTAGAGATATCACCAAGAAAGAACATGAAGTTCAAGTACCAAAAATATTTGAACATGGCTCTGAAGAGTTTAGTTTCCTTGAACATCAAAGACATCAAGGATAGTGAAATTGGGCATGTAGAGATTTCTGAGTTCTTGGAATAGACAAACAAATGACCACAAAGTTTCAACATGTTTGAACTCATCAATAGTGAGCTTCACCTAGTTACATCATTCCCAGTTGCAACCCATGATCCCGAGTTTGTTCTAGCAATAGTGGCTCATTTTGACAAAGAAACTAGGATTGTCTAAGATTCAAATGGGAAAGTAGTTATCAGAGTGGATGCTGAATTCTTTCATAGGATATTAATATTCCCAGATGTAGAAGAATTTTAAAATTTTTCTTTTGACTTGTCTCACGAGCATTATGATATGAATATAGGTAAGTGTAGGAGGAGCATAAGAACTAATTTTCTGGAAGCATCTAGACCTACAATTACTAGATGGCCTAAGTTCCTCTATAGGAGCAACTTTAGAGAAGGAATAGGGGATATGATAACTCTCCTAAGCAGGGTTAGAGGTTTGTTTGCCTCAAATGTTTTCCAAGAATGGATGCATCAATTCATCAAAATAATTAGAAAGGGTAGGTACATGATCTACTTGGGAGAACTAATTAGTGATTCAATCAGTGAGAAAATTTCCCAAGTGACCACTACCCTAAAATTCTATATGACTTCTTATTTGATGTATGTTGTTGCATCCATGAGACACTTTCTATGTATCATGATAGATGGAGACATAAATGTTATCCCTATTCACAAATAGTACCCCAAGTGACCTTCAAGCAGAGCCTGAATTGTTTCAGAAGGGGCAGTGATACTTTCCTTAGAGCACTGATGTTCTCACTTGATTAGGGATTGGATAAATTAAGAGTTTCAAAATATTCTTATAACATAATGAAGAAGTATGGATGTCTTTTTATTTAGTTTCCCACATTTTCCTACATCATGATTGGTTGTTATGAAGAAGAATCCTTCATGTTGCCAAGGTACCCTGGAGATAAGATTATCCTCATGGATTTGAGTTGGAAGATTGTAATTGTTCATGGTTAGTAGTCTAAGGCACATAAAGCCTCCTTCAAATTCCCTATCTCGATTGGTGCTACATAGTGTCCACATCATAAAAAGCCAAGAAAATGGAGACCAAGATGCAATGGGTTACCATGAAGAGATTCAAGAGGAGGGAAGATTTTGATTACTATGGGATGAAGGATAAACTCAAGAAGATTTATAATCATGTACACATGATTGAGGATATCTAAGTGTAGGACTGATGAGGATATCAGGAGATTAGATTACAATAGGCTCTCACTCGAGCAAATTGAAAATATTGACTTAGTGGACATTCCTAATATAATGACTGATGAAGATGACGTAGTGGATCCTAAGTATGCACAAGGTAAGGTTGTTGAGACCCCTCTTCCTAACATCTATTTTTTTAAAAAGGAATCCACCTCTATCAAGGAAAGATTCCAAAGTATTCTGGCAAATACCAAAATTTGATTGCAAAAGAAAGGAACCAGATTGAATCCCTTCAAGATAGGTTTTGAAGGGGATATTGTAGGACCTCTAGGGAAGAAGTCTGAGCTTAGGACCAATAATATAAAAGATCCCTCTACCCCAAATAAGGGACCTAAATTCAAGTTCACAGTAGGAAAGGAGAACAAAAATAGAAAAGACAAAGCACTTGTTCAAGCACAAGAATAAGTTGATGTTCTTAATGAAGAACAATAACATGAAGAGGGCCTATAGGAAGAAAATCTCTTAGATTCTCCCATAGTAATAGATCACAAACCTTCTTTATAGGTAGCACTAGAGGTTTCAACTCCTCTCACTACCATGAGTGTGCAATATTATTCCTCTACCCTTGTTGTTTCCTCTTTTCTTTTTGTTTCTACTATGGTGTCTACACCTATTGTTTCCACTGTTCCTAGAATTGTTCCTATGATATAAATCCATTCATCCCCCTCAACTGAGTCAATATTGGATACTCCCCAGGATAATGTGGAAGTTTTTTTGGTTCACTTTCTTCTTTTCCTAGCCTCTTAGAAGTTACTACCTCAATGCTTGATGCCACTTACATTGACTTTGACAGGTTCATTTTTCGATGCCCTTCCAAGCATTTGAATTATAGAAGTTTCATCCTCAGTCATGACACATACAGAGTCCATGCTATAACTGCTACCATGCCACAACAAAATTTGTCCATCCAGGATGTGGTCACTAGTGTAGGGACTTTCTACTCTTCCCCCTTGGCTACAGTCAACAACTCCTATGAGAAAGAAGTAAGACATCTCTCTAGATGACTTTGAATTCAAACAATTGGTTCCCTCAAAACCAAAGGGTGTTAAGAAAGCAAAAATATTGCCAAGGATAAGGGTAGATGAATCAAGAAATAAATATGTAGAAGTGGCAATCCCTCCTTAGGGAAAAATAATTGATGAGGTTCAAGAAATAGGCTATGAAGTGAGGAGAATTGACCTTGAGAAGTAGACACATGAAAGAAACAAGGAGGATTATTAATCAATGCTCGAAGCCTTGGTAGAAAGGTATAATAGAGATAAAGAGATTAAGGACAAGCTCAAACTTCAAGTGGAGCAACTCACCTCTATTTTGTTCAATATAACTTAGTATTCACAAGTGGTTGAACCAATTGGTTCTTCTATTGATGAAGAAGTTTGGAAGAGGGTAGAACGAAATGTGATACATAGGAGAGTTGTTAATACATGGGTATATATGATACTATTACAAGGAACACACCTCATGAGTTATTCAGTCAAGTTGTTAAACAACTTAGAAAGTGTGAGGTCTCAACTAGATCAACCACTTGATCTACTGTCACAAGAATTATAGGTATAGGAAAAGGACCTCGACGCTTGGCTCAAGCTAGAGCTTTTTGAGTTGGATGTTCTTGTGGATAGAAAAGTCATTCCCACCCATCAAATGTACATTGAGAAATGGAAAGCCTTGGAATACAGGATGGATCCTTTGGAATAGTTGATCAAGGATCTCTAAAAATCTCAAAAAAATGCAATGATAAAAGACTTGATATTATCAATAAAATTTTTGAATTTCCATGCAATTTATTGGATGAGGACTAAAATATTTTTCTCATTGACTCCATTATCCAAGAATTTAGAGTATTGGTTAGTACAAAAATGGACAAGGAAGAATTTGTACTTTATTCTATTGACAAACTTGTAGATTTTTAGTTAATCTTGAATAATCTAGAATCTCTTCTAAAGAAACATAAGAAAGGGTATGTCACCATAGGTGATTTAGTCACTTGGGTTCATACCATTATCAATCACATTAATAGACTTGATGAATTAATAATGAAAGAAGCCCTCAACAAATTCGAAGAATTTATGAAGAATTCCGATGAAGAAGAAGTGTCTCTCGATACTTGTAGTTTTTACCATGTTTTGTGGTTTGTAATTTGCCTTTTGTTTTTGACATTTTACATGTCAATTTGAAAATATGTAATTGTATGTAAGGAAAGTACATGTCCTAAATCAAATTGGACTATACTTTGAATAAGTCAAATTAGTTGTGGAGTTCCTAGATTTTCTCGAGGCTCTTTTCTATATAAAGGAGAGACCCCTTTGTAAATATTTATCTTTCGGCTAATGCATAAAAAATATCCCATATTGTAGAACTATCAAAGACTTTTTGCTTTAAGTGAACATTTGAAAATTTTATCAATAAAGAAGTAGAGTTGTTTTCCAATATTTGTGTTGGATGCACTTTATTATATGCTTGTAGCATCCTAAATTGTACTCCCTTACAATTTTGTCCTCATTTGGGCCCTCACCTTGGCATTCATCCTTTGAGGCCTAATTGGAGCTCTGATTCTTCTCACACCATGCAACAAACTTAATATTTTCATCATATGCACTTTATCCCCCAAAATCTCGAGTCCCTAATTGTCCAGGACCAGAGTGCCCAAGCTTGTTGGATATTGCTACTACTAGGATATGTTGTTGTCATTGATGTAAACATATTTCAGTGTTGCTGAGAGTTGTTTGGTGTTCTGGTGATTGCATTGAGTTGATAAGGATGGTTTATCTGTTTGGGATGTTGGAACACTTTATTTTTTATTTGTTTCAGTGATCCGAAAGTTTACTTTATCATATTATTTGGTCCGGTTTGTAGTTCAGTCTTTCTGTGTAGTGGTTGGTAGAGTTTGGTATTTGCTCCAGTCAGATCATATATTTGGCTATGGTTTAAGGAGAATGATTTGGATGTTCATGTGTATCTTCAATTCAGATGGTTCATGATTTGGTGCTTTGCAAGCTATCTTTCTAGTTCAAATTGATGTTGTTGACTGTTTCTGTGAGTTGGTGTGTTGATCGATGAATATTTGAATAAGTGGTGTTGGTGTAGCTATTGCGGATGGCTATAATTTTCTTGTTGGTTTTTCCTAATCATGTAATATTTGTTTTGGTGGTCTGCATTGATTCTTGTGCACATTCTTGGTGATTTTGCTAACCCGGTGATATTCTTTGTGTTATGCGGTATTCTTGGTGGTGTAGCATGTTGCGATTGATCTTGGCGAGATTTTCGGTGGGGATGCATGTTTGGAGATTTGATTTAGGTTCATGTTATGTCATATATATTATTATATTGGTATAGTGGTTTATTTATGTATCATGTGATGCAATTTTGTAATTTTGAATTGAGGGTTTAGCTGACCTTGTAGTCAAGGATGATGATTTGTATAAATAGGTGGTATAGTCATGTAATCTGGGTATCAAAGTTGTGTCTACATTATTAGAGAGTGGTGTATGTGGTGCATGAGAAAATTTATCCTTCGGTGTGGTGTATTGAGTAGTGATTGTTGTAGGGCAGACAAATGAGCTTAACCAGAACTGTTATCAAGCATAAGGAGATGCTATATTTGCAATTCATGTAATCCATATTGTAGTCTGAATCTTATTGTAAGGTAGTGAGCCTTCCCTGAGGGTTGTATCCTTTATGCCTTCTTATTTTGAGTAGTGAGCTCTAGGCAGTGTGCCTTAATGCATGTGCATTCCCCATTGTAATATTTTCACATACTATTGCAAAGTATAATCTTATTGTGGGTAGGTTCACACCGTGGTTTTTCCCTTAACTGGGTTTTCCACGTCAAAATCTTGGTGTTGTGTGTTGTGGTTTCATTGTTCTTATCTTTATTTCTGCTACTGTTGCTTGGATTTGAGATTGTACTTTAATTGTTCTAATCCGGTGAAAACTAATTCAGCCCCCCTCTCAGTTTTCCTTTTTGGTTGCTACTAACAAAGCCCTGGTCCTCCCAATTAGGGCCCAATTTTAGGCCTCATAAATATAACTTGAAATGGGTGGGAACCTAGATCCCATGTTAGCTCATGTCAAATTTTTTTTTTTTTTTTTGACTAGCATGTATAAAAGGAGGTCTACCCCTCTCATTTTGATATATAATCAATCAATCCAACATTTGATCAGGCAATCAATCATTAATAACTCAAGTGAGAAATCAATGAGTCTTAATTCAAGCATTGGAGCAGAGATGAAATCAAGAATCAAGCATTGGAGATGACATTCATGTTCTATCTTTTATGAAAACTATCTACATGAAACCCTAATTCCTTGTGGAGATAAATAAAACTTCACAAAGAGGTATAACATTAGTGTTTCAGACATTTTTTAGCATTTCCCTCAAAAGGAAATAATTTTCATTACAACAATTCATTTACATTTCAATTCTATAATTTCATGGTTAATTCTAAAACCAAGGTTTGACTTAGGGTAAACCCCTATTCCTAACCATTTTCCCTTCTCTAGTGTGTGCATTAACAGGTAAAGGGCTGCAATTTTTAGGATCAAGATTATTCACAAAGACAAACAGATTCCCTTTTGGATAACAAAAATTTTGGAGGACGAGAGTGACAGGAACTCTGGTCCTGACAATTCAGGATGACCTTTTGAGAACAGATCCGAACAGTCACATATTGCTCAGATCTAGGTTCGTAGCTCCGTTTGATGACCGTAGCTCACTATTTATGCATAATTACCTCAATTTCAACATATTTACCCAAATTTAAGCATTATTAATTAGATCAATTTAAATTAAAGAAATAAGAGGTACATCTAAAACCCTTGGAATCCGATCAGAATCTTGGTCTTTTAAGTTTAGATCTTTCAAATTCCATCATTCCCTAATGTGATGGTCCCTAAGTAAAATTAGCGATTTTACTACATTAATGGGTGAAGCCCTAATTTTTCACCACATCACATTTTGGTGAACATGACATCTTACACCCTTAATTCCCAATTTATGTTCTTAGATTTGATTATTCATGCATTTTCAAATTCAAATTTACATTTACAAGTTTAATTTTCAATTGAATTACATAAATTTAGAGGTTAAATTCACAAAAAACACTATCTTTTAATTCTAAAATTGATCTTGTGGGTTGCTTTCATTATTTCAGATTTGATTATTTGTGCAATTTAAAATTAAATTTTTTCCTCCTAGATCTAATTTTCAATTGAATCACATAAATTTAGTGGTTGAATTCATGAAAACCCTAATTTATAATTCTAAAATTTATTTGTGGGTTGCATAATTTTTCAAATCTATTTACAGTTATGATCTTTATGATATGCTATGCTATGATTTAGAAGCATTTTTCATTCAAGTTCATAAATCAAATCGCTTAATTAATTGGTTACTAATCAATCATTTTGCATTGTTAATCATAATTTTTAATTTGAAATTGAAATTTCCCTCCTTTGTGCATGAGTTTTGTTACCATTAGCCCTACCTACAATATTATCATGAGAAGTTATAGAATTAAGGCTTCCCAAGGTTTAATTACTATTGATATGGAGCCTAATTTGGATAACTTATTTCTTGAGAATGTTCCTTGTCCCTCTAATCCAATAAATGATGTCATTTATCCCCATTCTTTTTATAATTCACATGATGTCATGGATGAATCAATAACTAGGGTTTTGAATAACCAATTGGAGAAGATTAATAATGAATTTGAAAATCTTCAAAAATGGATGAGTTAACAATATCCAAAAAATAAGGCAATCCCATTGATTGATGAATTAAAAAGAATTGCTCAAAGTGACAAAAATGGTGTTGATTTGTTGCATGGCCTTGCTCATATTGCTGACAGTAATATCATGCCTATCAAAATTTGTGTCGAAGTCCTTGGATACACTCAAGATACTAGTAAGTTAATCATTCTATTTCTATGCCTACCTTCACATCTTCTATCATGACTACTTCCACACAAAATGTTAATCCTACATATGTTAGTCAAGGGGGAAACTTTGTTAATCAAAATTATTTTATACCTCCTTCTGTGAGTCTTCCATTTGTGAGTCAATCATCTCCCATACCTACATATCATAGTGTTCCACCTCCTTACTCTCAACCTCAACCTACATACAACAATGTTAGTCCTTCATCCCAATCCAATATGTCTAATTTCAATCAATTCACCAAAGAAACAATCAATAACCTAGCCCAAATTGTTTCATCCCTACAATAATACTTAGCTTCCATTACCCAATCCAAGTTTAATGTTCCCATTATCTGATGACATTGTTAATGATGTCCCTCCTAAACATATGAAAGTACCTCAATTGGAGCTTTACAATGGAAAAAGTTATCTCTTGACTCTTCTATTTCAAACTTTATGTAATGACTTTGCTCATGATCAAAGACTTATGGCTAAATAGTTTACTCAAACCTTTAAGGATAAAGGATTGCAATGGTATTGTTCTTTGCCTCATTCTATTACATCATTTCAACAATTAGAAAATGCTTTCATTCAACAATTTCACAATAATATTGGTTCTAAGATTACTTTGATTGATTTGATTCATTGTAAGAAAGGTGTTAAAGAAAAAGTGGCTGATTTTATTGGTAGATATAGACATAATTTGTATTCTTAAATTGCTTATCTTATGCCTAATCAAGATGTTCAATTTTTTTTTATTTCTAATTTACCAAAAGACATTCGGGATAAGTGTCTCTTTTCTAAGTCAACTTCCTTTACGCAGTTGTGTGTAGTGCTTCATAATTATCAACTTCAAGTGGGTCAATTTGAATCATCTCCTTCAATGGCTCCAATTGATAAAAATGAGAGTGCTCAACAATCTTTTGTGGAGTTTAAATTGAACAAGGGATACATCAAGTTCAATGACAACATCAATACTCAAATGGCAGCCATGACATCAGTTGTGGCCCCTTTATCCAAATACTTTTGAAAATAATTTACTCCTCTTTGTAAGTCTTTGCATAGCATAATGACATAATTAATAAATAAATATCTATTGAAACTCTATCCCATCAAGATAATTGATATCTCCAAACCTTTGCCACTCTATCATGATGCCGAATCCTTTTTCCAATTCCATCATTAACTTGGTCATGATAATGAGAAGTGTTATACTTTAATGAGTATAATTCAAGACTTTATTGATAATAATACCATATCCGTAGCTGGTGTGAATGACAAAGGAAACAAATTTGTAGCTCTTCCTAATCAAAACCTCTAAATCTTTACTAATCCTTTACCTTCCCATTCTACTAATGTGGTTGAGTCTGAGCAGCTTAATTTTTCTCCCAATAACCTTGGTATTGATTCTAATAATGTGGTGGATCTTGTTGAAAAACCTACACCTCCTAAGGACCTATGAATTACCTTTGGTCCTAGTGAAACTATTGATGCTCCTGATGGTCCACTATATATCACTGCGAAGATCAAAGACAAACTCTCACAAGGGGTGCTCATTGATCTAGAATATATGGTGAACATGATCCTTGAAGAATATCTCGATACTTTAAAATTGAATCAAGTAACATATGATAAATTTTATGTAGTGGTTAAGGTTTATGATGGTTTCTCTTGCCCTACTATTGGTTCTATTACCCTTCCCTTTGAGGTTGGTACTAAGTGCTTAAATGCCATTTTTGCTATCATTCCTACATCGGATCAATTTTGTGTGAATTTGGGATATCCTTGGCTCTCTTCCATGAAAGTGATCCCTTCTATCATTCATAAATGTCTAAGATTCCCTCATAATGACAAAATCATAACACTTAATAATAGCATGTACCAACCCACTGTGAGGCATGGAGATGTCAACCTTGATTACTTTTGGCCTAAACAATTTGAACCTCTTAAGCCTCAAAGTGATGCTCTTTTTCTATCTTATCAATAGTGGAAGAATGAGATGATCTTATCTTTGAGTAAGCCTAGAGATCCTAGACCTATTCCTCCTCCTCATGATGGACCTAGTCTCCTTCCTACACCTTTTTATTCCTCCTATATATGTTGCAGTTCCTTCTCCTACATCTTACAAAGGGAAGTGTCTGACATATCCTATTTTTCAACCTAATAGACCTTCTCCCATTCCTCCTCCTTTAAAGGAAGAGAAGAAGCCTATGTCCATTGATCCTAAACCTTCACAACCCTCATCTAAAACTAAATGAAACTATTGTGTGAGAACACTGACAGAGATGTCGTGCTAAGGCTTGTGAACTTGCTTCTCAACCCATTTCCTCCCCAAAGATACCAAATTTTGACTTAGTCCCATTTGTCTAGCCTTCTCCTAACCCTAAGGAGGAAGTTCAACCTAAATCACCAAGATTAAAAATGCTTAAGAAAGATGATGGTTCATGTACCATTCGTATTAGAGATCCTATTTTTATTGATCTTAATGAAGAAATGGATGAAAATGATGTTCATGCTAACAATTTTGATGATAATTATTATGATGATATGTATGAGCTTGTTGATTTCAACAATGATTTATATAAACAATTTTCAAAAGCATTAATCCTAGCTCCTAGTGACAAAAAAAGTGACTCATCATTAGAGCATGGTTCTTGTTTGGAACTTGCAGTAGCTCCATCTACCATGCTCGAAGTTTCTCCTCTTGCATATTTCCCACCTTCCCAAAACAATGTTCAACAATATTGGGAGGTGGATGATTTTCTTGATTAGCTTCATTCACATCATAGATTTTCTCTCCTCTCTTTCTTCTTTGTAATATGTTTCCACCATTATATGTTTTTCTGTTATGTTAGGTTCTCTTTGGATGACCCTTTTCACTCTATTGGTGCAAGCTAATAAAGAGCATGAATCCGTTATGACATTCTTCTATTTGTATCTTAATTCTTCTATTTTTTGTCCCTTGTGTTGTCTGCTTAGGGACGATGCAAAGTATTGAGATCTTTTTTTGTCCCTTCCATCTTGACTCAAAAGACACATGTTCCCTTATTCCACTTTGCTTGTGGTCCCACTACCTTTGGGGGATGAGGTCAATTATATATAAATATTTTTATGATATACATTATTTATCTTAATGGCATACTAATCCCAGAGTTAGTGGATCCATTATGTGTTTTTGTTTTGTGACCACTATCCTTTGATTTGTCCTTTCTTGGGGACATATCATTGTGGTAACATGCTTGTCTTTGGATCCATCCCACCTTAAAGAAATTGCTCTTGATACAATGTATGCAATCACTATAATGTGGGGGCATACACTTTGCTCAATATTTCACTTTATGCACACACTATCAAATGTCTCGATACTCAAGTTACTTTGCAAATTGAGCCTATTGCTTTGTAATTTGGTTTTTTATTTCATGACTCATAAGTAAGCGGAACTTACTAGGCTAGTAGTCATTATTCTCTCTCTTTTTTATTTCTCATGATGTCCCTTTTATCTTGATGTTGAAGTAGTGGGATCCTAAAATTGCTTCAGGGCTTAGTGTGTCTTGTCACTTTGATATCTTGAGGAAAATTTTCAATGCAAAACTTTGTACTTTACTGAGAGTATGCTTAGTCTCATACTCCCGCTAAAGTGGGGGCTAAATGTAATATCATAAATTCTACTCCCTTACAATTTTGTCCTTATTTGGGCCCTCACCTTGGTGTTCATCCTCTGAGGCCTAATCGGAGCCATTATTCTACTCACACCATGTACCAAACTCAATATTTTCATCATATGCACTTTCTCCCCCAAAATCCTAAGTCCCTAATTGGCTAGGACCAGAGCACCCACACCCCTAGTCCTCCCAATTAGGGCCCATTTTTGGGCCTCATAACGGTGACTTGAAATGAGAGGGAACCTAGATCCTGTGTTGGATCATGTCAGAAAATTAATTTTTTTTTTCACTAGCACATATAAAAGGAGGTCTACCCCTTGATATGCATTCAATAAATCCAACAGCTGATCAAGCAATCAAGCATTATTAATTCAAGTGATCAAGACATGAGTCTTCTTTCAAGCATTGGACTATAGGTGAAGTCAAGATTCAATCATTGGAGATACCATTCATGTTCTATGTTTGATGAAGATTGTGTACATGAAACCCTAATTCCTCGTGGAGACAAATAAAACTTCATAAAGAGGTACAATATTAGTGTTTCAGACATTTTCATCATTTCCCTCAAATGGAAATCATTTTCATTGCAACAATTCATTTACATTTCAATTCTATTTCATGTCTTAGAATTCCAAAACAAGGGTTTGACCTAAGACAAACCCCTATTCCCAACCATTTTCCCTTCTCTACTATGTGCAAGAATAGGTACACAGAGCTACAATTTTCAGGATTGACATTATTCATAGACACAAATAGATTCCCTTTTGGATGTCAAAAAGTTTGGAATACTAGAGAGACGAGCATTCTAGTCTTGACAATTCAGGATGACCTTTTGAGAATATATCCAAATAGTCACATATTGCTTAGATCCAAGTTTGTGACTCTATTTTGACGATTGCAACTCATTTTTTATACACAATTGCTTCAATTTCAACACATTTACCCTAATTTTCGCATTATTAATCAAATTTATTCAATTTAAAGGGAACAAAGAGGCACATCTAAAACCCCTAGAATTTGATCAAAATCTTGGTCTTTTAGGTTTAGATCTATCAAATTCCATCTTTCCCTGATGTGATGGTCACTAAGTAAAAATTAGTGGTTTTACTACATTAATGGGTGAAGCCCTAATTTTTCACCATATCACAATGCTAAGAGCGTTTTTATGTCATTATTAACATATTATCTTTAAAGATCGAATTGTGTAGTGTGAGAAGCTATTGGATTAAAAGGCATAAAGATAGAATATTTTAGACTTTGTGCTATAATATTTTATTGTGAACCATTTATCTATGATTGATAACAAGGTGGAGACTTTGTGCTGCATTAAGTTATTTGTTTAGAGCAGAGATGATTGTGATATATGTGAAAGACTTTGAGCTATCTACATATTATAATTTAGTTTCAAAAATTAGTAAGAGGGATCGTATAATACTTTAGGCTTACAAATGTTTCTTGGTTAGTATAGATTCGCTGGTACATCTTTAAGTCACTCTTTTGTTTGCTTGAAAGTTATATTGGTTATTCTTGCCTAAGTTAGTATCTTGTGATTCATATTTTGTTGTTAAGGAGATCCATTCTAAAGAAAGAGAGTTGGATGAACACTTATTATAAAAAAAATAATTAAGTGATTGTAACACCCTTGAAAATGGTGTAGAAGATAAAAGTTAAATAGATAATAGTTATTAGATTGGAAAAAGAAGACAACCTCCCCTTTGTGAGGAGAGATTCAATCTCATCACACTGTGGCTGAAAAGCACATTTTATAATCATCCTTTGATTACAAAATTTTTAACCAACACATTATTCAACTCCTTCATGTCAGGTATCTTTATTTACTTAACTTTACAACTAAGCCCTTGCTAAAAACATTTAACTTTCTTCTCTTCTCCTTGAAGTGGGTAATTTCAGCTTGCATGATTTGAATCCTCTTTTTCATCAACATTATTTGTTCAATTGTCTCTAGAGTGAAATCTTTATTGATATTATCTTTGAATTCTTATACTTCTTGGTGAGTGTCATTTATAATCAATCAATAATCCAACATTGTGTAAGGAAGAAACTATATGAATTCTTCTTCTTTAACCAACAAAGTATTTGTAGCATTGATTTGTTTGATGGTCTTCCCCTTATCTTTCTTGTACTATTTCATTACTATTTTGATGGCTCTCGCCCATTCTATTCAAATTTGCATGTTTGAATATCAAGGACTCCCTTTTTAAACAATGCATCTTCACTTGTTGATTTCATAACATGAAGGATGGGGAAGTAATCATACCACATGAGGATGGTGTCATAAATGCACACTCATCCTTCTTTGGTCATCATTTTGTGCAAAATTATGAGCTAACCTTTGATAAAATGGTACAAAGTCATAATTTTATTGGTTTCTTCCTCTCCCTATTTCTCAATCTCATGCCTCCATGATAATGTAGGTGAAATGAAAGAATCACCACTCGGAAACATTGTCCCTTATGAGAGTGTGGATTTTAAACTTGTTGATGGAGCATTGGAATCTATTAGTCCTAGTAAATGGTCAATCTACTTCTTTAGTTCCTTGTGTTCTCAACTCTTCTTTATCCAATCTCTTGAATATTGCATCCACTTCTCATTAGAGAGAGTGTTTCTCCCTTGTTTATTTGGTACTCCCGTATCTCCATTTCATTCACACACTTGTCTACCAAATTCACTAAAATTGGGTCTTTTGATGGCCATAAGTGTCTGTCATGACTACTGATAATTTCTTAGCTTTCCACTTCGACTCTGGAGCTTGAAGATCTACTACAATATAATTAAGCCCTCTTCACTTACTTCTCTATATCTCCTTTTCCTTCTCTCAACAGTGTGGGTCAACCATATGGGATTAGTGTTAGAGACTATTTCATAAGAAACTTCTATCATTGACACATTTCTATCTCCTTCTTGTTGTTGTCCTATATTGGTCTAGGGCTGATCCTCGGTTGCTTTTTCATCTACCTCATCTATCATCTGTCCACCTCCATCACCGCTTCTTTCATCTTAATGTTCTTGTTCTACACTTTTCTCTTTATCCTATGTTGGAAGCCTATTTCTTTATCTTCTTGACCTTTTGATTATTCTTGTTCTTTTTGCACTTCCTCATGCATCTCCTATTATTGGTCTTCAAGAAGTTTAGTCCCCTTATATTGAAGATTAGTCTTCTCTCCATGAGATTCCTTCAAGATTTCTTCTTCATGATGTTCCTTTGGAGTATAAGTGTAGTGTCATAAAATTGTGACCCTAGAAATTTTCAATTACATTAGGGTCCTCACGCATGCGAGTTCGAATCCTCTAGCCTGATCGAAGACCATAGATTGCTCAGCTTGCAGAAACAACTTCTTCCTTGGCCTCTGCATCACCTCATCCATACTCTACCCTAGAGAAAGGGGTATGACAGGGGCATGGTGTCATTGTCCCCCCTTGGACAGGGGCATGGCACCCCTGTCCCTGCCCTATTTTGGGGTAGGACCCTTCCTAGGGTTGCATTATTGGTTGTGCCTTGGGCGAGAAACTCCCCTGATGTCGGCCCGTGATGAAATTCAAATCCATCAACATGTATTTAAGGGGAATTCGTCCTCTCATTTGCATAAGTTAAGTTCAATAAGTTGGATGAGTGGGAAATTCACAAGCAATCAAGCATTCTTTTCTAGCATTCAACATTCTCAAGTCTCCCTTCAAGGCTAGGTGTTGCATTCAAGTCAAGGATTCAACCATTGAAGAGGATATTGATTTCAACATTCAATTCCACACAAGCATTTCTATCAACATTGCTACTACAACCTCCCTTGAGGTGATTTACAATTTAGTCTTTCACTTACATCTACTTGCAAGTACTTTCTTTCATTACTTGGTTAATTCCAAAACTGGGGTTTGACCTAAAGGCAAACCCCCAATCCCAACCCATTTTTCTCTCTTTTCTGTGTGTAGGTTGCAGGTGCATAGCTGTACTATCGGATTTAGACTCCATTTGCAGAGGCAGAGAAACCCTTTTCGTTTCGTGGATTTTTCGGAGGACCGTGTACATTCCCGCCATGGTTCAAGAAAATTTTCTTCAAATTCGTAGGGTGACTTCGCCTCAAAATTTTACTGCCAGATCCAGGTGCGCAGCTTCATCCCATATTCCGATCTCAAGTTATAATCGATTCTTTGTCACTTTTGTACTACATAATTCAATCAATTTCCTTTCCAAATAAAACAAGAAAGAGGGGATCAACTTAGCATTCCTCATTCATTCAGAATTCAATCTACCATCTTTGTGTGGAGAGATTGAATCTAGTGAGTTATCCTCTCCTCTTTCTAATGTAATGGTGAAAAGTGCTTGAATGGTAATCAATAGCGAAACTCTCATCTCTCTTTGAGGGAAAGGGTAGTTTCCTTCTTGATTTATCATTCACCATTTTCCCACCATTACATTTTGGTGAACCCAACATCTTGCATGCTTTCCTTTGAACAAAATTGCATGTTTTTCATTTACAAGTTTCAAATTTCTGCAAACTTAGTGGTTAATTCATTAAAAACCCTAGTTTTAAAAATTAAAATTGAACTTGTGATTCGTAAAAATTGCTCGTGGTTATCTTAGATCTGAAAACTGCTTTGTTTGTCAAATTCAGTTTCCTCTTTGTCTTGTTTATTTTGCAATTAAAGTTTACAAAATTAAGAGGTTACTTGTTAAAACCCTATTTTTCAAAAATAATCTTGAGCTTGTGTAGAAATTGGATTTCCATTTAATTTTCAGATTTCTGATTGTTCTCAGATTTGTCTTCAATCCTACAATTCAAATTTTCAATTTCCCCCCTTTTTTCCAAAATTCATATTTCAAAATTAAGTGGTCATCAAACCCTAATTTTTAAAATTAATTGGATTTTGTGTGAAATTCAAATCAATTTCATTTACATTCAGATTTCTAAACATTTTCCAAGGTGTCCCTATCCATTAGGTTTGACCCTTTTCAAAATTCCAATTCAATTCCTTTTTTTTCAAAACCCTAACAGGGTCCTATTTTCACATTTGCATCTTCATTTCGCCCATCTAGAGATTGTAAAGTTTACTATTTTTTTGGGGGTTAGCCTTAAAATCATCATAATATCCATCCCTGAAAATTTCGATAAAACTTGGTCAGACCATGTGCGTTCCCGCCACAGTCCTCGACTTTTTTCCCAAAATTTTGGGAGACTGTTATGACTGTATTTAATAGCCCAAATCCGGAAGATTGGCTAATTTTATCGATTTTTGATCCCTCTAGAATCAGAAATACCTTGAAAATTTAACATTTCAACTTTCAAGAAAAATTTTAAAGTTAAGAGGTTAATTATAGTCTACCCTGATTTTAAAAATTCAATTTTTAAAATTAAGTGGTATTCCCTTGGCCCTAATTTTAAAATTCCAATTTCCTTTCATTTCTGGAAATTGTGTCATCCTCCTCCAACAAAGTTCAAATTTTTTAATCATTATTTTCTTGAATTTTGCATTACCTAATTTTGGAAGCTTTGTTCCACAATTCATAATTCAAAATTTCCCCTCTATTGCATGAGTTTTACCACTATTAGTCCTACCTATCCTATCCCCATTAGGTGAAGCATTAGAATTAAGGCTTTCCAAGGTTTAATTGCCAAGGAGATGGAGCCTAATTTGAGTGACTTCTTTAATGAGGATCATGCTAATTATTTCCATCCTAATCATGTGCCTATTCACCCCATTGATGGATCCCATGATGAAGAAGAAGCTTTAACCATGGTTTCTTCAGATCAACTTTCTACATTGGACAATCAAATTGACAACTTTCAACAATGGATGTCCCAAGAATTCCCTAATAGTGAAGCTCTTCCATTAATTGAAGGTCTTAAATGCACGCTTCAAAGTGATAAGAATGAAATTGATATATTGTGTGGCATTGCACATATTGTTGATTCTAATGTCATGCCTATTAAGAGTTGTGCCAAAACCCTAGGTTATTCACAACCTTCAACACAAGTCGATTCCTCTATTCCTTTGACTAATCCTATGACTAGTATTCCTACTTTCATATCTAACATCATGGCTACTTCAACTCAAAATGTCATTCCTACAACAATAGGTCATGGGGGAAATCCCTATTCTTAATTTAATCTTCCATCTTTACCTATGTCTTCCATGAGTGTTCCTATTATTCCTCAACCAATTAGTATGACACAAGGGGGCAATTCCTACAACAACTTTATTCCTCCTTTAAGTGTCCCTTTTCCTACCCAATCATCACCAATGCCTACTTATCATAATGTCCCACCACCTTATTCTCAATCCCTGCCTTCTTTCAACAACATCACACCACCTTCTCAATCACCTATGCCTAATATCAATTCTTCCACGAAAATGACAATCAACAATCTTGCTCAAACCGTGTCTTCCTTAAAACAAAAAATTGCTTCCATGAGTCAATCCAAGTTTAGTGTGCCCACCTTTGACGTTGCGAGCCTACTTTCTCTTGATATTGTTAAAGTCATGCCACCTAAACATGTTGAGATCCCTCAATTGGAACTCTATAATGGAAAAGGTAATCCTCTTACGCATGTCAAAACATTTCAAACCTCGTGTACTGATTTTGCTTATGATCAACAATTGCTTGCAAAATTGTTTACAAGAACACTAAGAGATAAGGCCTTACAATGGTATTTCTCTCTGCCTTCTTATTCTATCACTTCCTTTCAACAAAAGGCAAATGATTTCATCCAACAATTTCAATACAACATTGGTCCTATAATCACTTTGACTGATTTAATGCATTGTAAACAAGGTGTTAAAGAAAAAGTGTCTAATTTCATTGGTAGATATAAGAATTTGTGTGCTCAAATTTCTTTTCATGTACCTGATAATGACATTCAAAGACTTTTCATTTCTAATTTACAAAAAGATATCAGGGAAAAGCTTCTTTTGTCTGAGTTTACTTCCTTTCCGTAGTTGTGCGCAACACTCCACATTTATCAACTGGCTGTGAGTCAAATGGAGCAATCCAGTCCTATGGCTCCGAGTGATAAGGGGGAGAGTTTTCAACAACCGTTTGCAGAGTTCAAACCAACAAAAAGATTCATCAAGTTCAATGATCCAATCAACAACAACTATGTGAATGCTACAACATGTGTGCCTTCTATTTCAAAAAATTTCCAAAGAGAAAGATAGTTTACTGCTTTGAATGAATCTTTACATAGTATTATGTCTCAGTTGTTGCATAGAAATGTTATCAATCTTCCTCCTATAAAACAAATTGATCCTTCCAAACTTGCATCTCCTTATTTTGATAACAATTCCTTTTGCCAATTTCATCGTCAACCTGGTCATGATACTGAGAAATGTTTTGCATTGAAAAATAAGGTTCAAGACTTGATTGATAATAATACTATATCTGCGGCAGGTGTGAATGATAAAGGGAATAAACCAGTTGCTCCTCCTAATCAAAATATTAATATTTTCACAGATCCCTTGCCATCTCATACCTCTAATGTTATTGAGATTGTGCCTAATTCTCTCACTTTTGAAGAATTCACCTCCATGGCTCCAAACTTGGTTAATATGATAGAAAAAAAAGATATGTATAAGGATCCTTGTATTACATTTGACCCTAGTAAGACCATTAGAGCACCCGATGTACCTTTATAGATAGTTGCAAAGGTTAAGGATATCCCTTGCCATGGTGCCCTAATTGATCCCTCTTGCATGATTATTTTCATAACCGAAGAGTATCTTTTTAATTTATGATTGCATAAACCACTATATGATGCTTCTAATGTGGTTGTGAAGTTATTTGATGGATTCTCTTGTCCTACCATTGGTTCTATCACTCTTCCTTTTGAAGTTCATGCTAAGTCCATGGATGTTGACTTTGTTATCAAACCTTCTTCTGAGCAATTCTGTGTGAAGCTGGGCTATCCTTGGCTATCTTCCATGAAGGCTATTGCTTCTCCAATCCACAAGTGTCTTAAGTTTCCTCACAATGGAGAAATCATAACTGTGAACCATAGCTTATTTCGTCCATCCGAAAGAAGCCCCGATGTTCCTATTGATCTCTTTTGGCCTAAATAAATTCAATCTCTTCCATTAAGGAGCGATGCTCTTTTTCAATCTTATAAAAAATGGAAGAATGATATGATCTTATCCTTAAGTCAACATAGATCGCCAACACTTGAAATTCCTATTATTCTTCAAGATGAGGTTCTTCCTCTCTCAGATAGAACTAATCTCCCTCCTAAGGAAAATTGTCCACCTACTCCTATGGATGTGACTTTACCTTCTCTTAAGGAGGACACTAATATTCTTCCTAAGGTTAGACCTATACCTCCTCCTCATGATGGACTTGGTGTCCTTCCTACACCTAATACTCCTCCTTTCAATGGCATAGTTCCACCTCCTTCCTCTTATCGAGAGAAGAAGCCTGCTTCTCCTATTGTTCAACCAAAAAGACCTCAACCTAAACCTTGAACTATTAAGGAGAGAAATATTCATACTTTTCAAGTGTTCCTCTTGCTTCTCAACCTTCCACTAAGACTCGACAGAATCGTTACATGAGAGATCGCTGATGAAGACGCCGTGTTCGAGCTCGTGAAGCTATCCATCACAATACTCAATCTCGTCAGACTCCGACAGTTGACATGAATCCCTTTTCTTCTAAGAGAGATGTTCAACCAACATCTCCAAATCATAAGTTGCATAAAACATGTGATGATTTTACTCCTATTCGTGTTCTTGCTCCTCTTTCTCTAAACTTTGATGAAGAAATGGGTGAAAATGTTATTCACAATGATAATACAACTTCTAATGCTTATGATAGTGAGTATGAGTATGTTGATGTGGACAAACATTTATCGGATGAGTTTTCACAAACCCTAATCCTAGCTCCTAGAATCGAACAGAGTGACTTACAACATGAGCATAGTCCTTGTTTGGATCTTGTGATACCTCCATCTATTGTGCTCGATATTGCTTCTTTGGTGTGTTGCTCGCCTTCCCAAAATAGTGATGAGCAAGATCGAGACGTGGATGTCATGCTAGATTAGCAATATTAGCACTATAGATCTTTCTTTCTCTTTTGTGACAATTCTTCTATGTGTATCCCTATTCTTCTATTGTTCCCTTAATGTCTACTTGGGGATGATGCAAAGCATTGAGATCTTTTCTTGGTCTCTTTCATGTTGACTGAAAAGAAATCCTCTCTTCAGTTTCTTCTAAGGTAATGTCCTTCTTTGGGGAATGAAGATTATTATATGAATTTACATACATGATACACATGAGCTATCATACAACATAGTGACCCCAAGGAAAGAAACACTACCTCGTGTTTTGTGTTCATTATCCTTGGGTTTAAAACTTGATTGGGGCTAAATCCTTGCGATAACGTGCTCCCTCTCTTCTCTCTCTCTTGGGTGTATCCTACCTTAAATAAATCGCTCCTAATAAGGTGCGTGCGATCGCTTTAACATGGGGGCATACACTCCGCTCATATTTTCCTTCTTTTGATACTTAGAATTACTTAGTGAACTTTGTTTTGCTTTGTAATCTTTTGTATTCTTGCTTTCATGACTCATAATGAAGGGAACTTTTCTACTTGCAGTCATGGTTCTCCCCTTCTTGATCTTCCCTTTTACTTTTTCAATTGAAGTTGTAAGATTCTAAGTCCACTGGGGGCTTGGCGCATCTTGCCTCCTTGACGTGCTAACAATTTTTCAATCTTGTTTCCTTTTACTTTACCGACAGTATTGGCGTACGCTTATACTCTTGCTAAAGTGGGGGATAAATGTAGTGTCATAAAATTGCGACCCTAGTAATTTTTGACTGCATTAGGGTCCTCAGGCATGTGAGTTCAAATCCTCTAACCTGATCAGAGACTGGAGATTGCTCATCTTGCAAAAACAACTTCTTCCTTGGCCTTTGCATCAGCCCATGCGCACTCTACCCTGAAGAAAGGGGTAGGAAAAAGGCGTGGTGCCACTGTCCCCCCTTGGATAGGGATGTGGAACCCTTTTCCTCCCAAGACAGGCACATGGCACCCCTGTCCTTGCCCTATTTTGCGGAAGGACCCTTCCTAGGGTTGCATTGTTTTTTTTTTGCCTCGGGTGGGAAACTCCCCCAATGTCGGCTAGTGAAAAAATTCAAATCCACTAACATGTATTTAAGGGGCATTCTTCCTCTCATTTTCATAAGTGAAGTTTAATAAGTTGGATGAGTGGGAAACTCACAAGCCATTAAGCATTCAAGAGCATTCAGGCATTCAAGCATTCTCAAGTCTCCCTTCAAGGCTAGGTGTTGCATTCAAGTCAAGGATTCAACCATTGAAGAGGAGATGGATTTCAATATTCAATTCCACACAAGCATTTCTATCAACATTGCTACTACAACCTCCCTTGAGGTGATTTATAATTTAGTCTTTCATTTACATCTACTTGCAAGTACTTTCTTTCATTACTTGGTTAATTCCAAAACTGGGCTTTGACCTAAAGGCAAACCCCCAATCCCAACCCATTTTCCTCTCTTTTTTGTGTATAGGTTGCAGGTGTGTAGCTGTACTTTTGGATTCGGGCTCCATTTTCAGAGGCAGAATAACCCTTTTTCATTTCGTAAATTTTTTAAAGGACCATGTACATTCCCACCACGGTCAGGGCAACTTTTCTTTAAATTTACAGGGCGACTTCGTCTCGACATTTTACTTCTAGATCCAGGTGCACAACTTCATCCCATATCTGATCTCAAGTTATAATCAGTTCTTTATCACTTTTTCACTACACAATTCAATCAATTTTCTTTCCAAACCAAACAAGAAAGAGGGGATCAAACTTAGCATTCCCCATTCATTCAGAATTCAATCTACCATCTTTGTGTGGAGAGATTGACTCTAGTTAATTATTCTCTCCTCTTTCTAATGTAATGGTGAAAAGTGCTTGAATGGTAATCGATAGCAAAACTCTCATCTCTCATTGAGGGAAAGGGTAGTTTCCTTCTTGATTTATCATTCACCTTTTTCCCACCATTACAATAAGGATGTTTATTTATTTCTTCATTGTCTTTGTCAATAGTATCTCCTCCACAAATCATGAAATGCAATGCTTCTTCACTTTCATTATTTAGTGTATCCATGTCAACAATTAAACTGTCCATCTGATCCTTCACATCATTGTTCTTTTCTTCTTCCTTGACCTCTTCATTTACTTGGGCTAGTCCTTCTTCTAATGTATCATATTGAGGATGATCTTGAAATTCTTGTAGTCCTTCTCCTACATAATTTTATATAACTTCATTCTTCTTAGCTTCATCTTCCTCATCATTTTTAATATGAACTGTATCTGGAAGTTGTCCTAAATCCTCATTTTCCAATATTCTATTGAAGCCGGTTGAGGAGGAGGGGTCAGTGCCTCTATTTGAGTAGGAGCACCTTTTTTCTTGTGCACTTAATTTTTCTACCCTTGTCTTTTTATGTCTATGCAATTGTTGCTCTTCTTCTTCAAGTTCCTCCTCTAACTAGTTTATGATTGTACTTAGAGGTTTAAGTGTTGGAAATATGGAGGAATTGATTATGTGTTGTATTTATGTTTTTGTTGGCAATTGACACTCATTGGATTCATTTTGTTGTCATTGATGGCAACAAGATATGATAGAAGTCATAAAATGGCACTAGGAGGCATATACCAGCAAATACCGGCTTTGGAGCATTCAGGGCTACACTGGCACCAACATCGACACCGACACCGACATCAATACTTATTTGGAAGCCGACATCAAGAAGGAGTTATGTAGTAAATCATTTTGTAATTATTGTTGAGGTTGACATTTTTGTAAATGCATTGTAAGCCGACATAAGGCATATCATTTGTAATAGGTATATAGGTCAGTCTGCTAGGTTATTTTTGTATGAAAAAGAAAGGAAGAAAGATATATGTTATGTGTGGATATAGAAGAATATAGAAGAACTGTATGATGCAAAATATATGTATGGAGATCATTTTGTATACGAATTCTATATCAAGCAATGATCATTAGATAGCTTGGAAAGCATTTTTGAAGGAGAAAAGATACTGGTAGCAGCCCAGAGTTTATGAACCGGTATAGAGGAGAACCAAAACTAGAACTCTATTTGGCATAGAAAATGCATTCTTGAGTTCATTTTCAGTAATTTACTTTAGCAAAAAGCTTGTAGTCAATGAGGCTCTTTAGTGATGAGTAGTATGCTCTAGGCAGTGTGCCTTCCTGCAAGTGCAGGTCCCTATTATATGTAATATTTTTTCATATGGCCAGTGAACTGATATTGTGGGTCACAAATCCTATCGTGGTTTTTCCTCATTGAGGTTTTCCATGTATAAACTCTATGTGTTATGGTGTTCATTTATGTGGATGGTTTATTTTCTTCTAGTCATATGTTTATTAGTTTACCAGTATATACATGCATGGTCTAGAAAGTTAAAAACTATTCATTTCGGCAGAACACTGATTCACCCCCCTCTTAGTATTATTGGATCCCAACAATTGGTATCAAATCTTGGTACCTCAAAAGAAGTTTAACAACTTGAGGAAGATCTTGAAACCAAAATATTTGATCATGACTACGGAGAAACAACTTGAGATGGCTCTTGAGGATTATGATACTGAAAGGATGAAGAGCCTGAAATTGCAAGAATAATTGAATTCTACAAATGAGTTCATTCTTATCCTGCAAGAAAGGTTATCATCTGCTCAAGCCAAGAGGAAAGAACTTTTGTGAAACCCAGATGATGAGGAGAAGAATTCTCTTAAGGAACAATGTTAGAAACAAAGTCAAGCAAACATGCTCATGAAGAATGAAATGAAAGACATAACTATGGGGTTATCAAAAGATATTGAGGACAAAAAGAAAAAGGAAGATAATCTGGTTATATCTCTGAAGACAAGTTTGATTAATGTGGCAGATTGACTCATGAGAATAATCTATTGAGAACTGACTTAGCACACTCCCAGAACAATGAACAAGAACTTGAAAGACAACTAACTACTCTGAGAGATGATCTGACTATTGCAAGTGAGTATAAAGAAAAGTTTAGGATCAGTGCTCCACAATTGGATGACTTACTAAAAATACAAAGACAAATTGATGATTCTAGAGGACTTGGATTTGTACAAGGTGAAAGCTCTGATACTGCAAATGAAAATTAGGCAATCGGTATGCAGAACTCATTAGAACAGAGGAAACCGGTAAGGCAATCTAATGCTTATAAATTCAATGGTAGATGTTTTGTTTGCAATAAATTTGGGAATATGGCTAAACAATGTAGAAATAAAGCAAATCTAAACTACAATGTTGTTCGCAGTCAATGCACAAACTGCAAGAAATATGGTCATAGAATAGAAGATTACAGAATGAATGTTAAATGTCATGCATGTGGAAATTTTGGACATTTTTCTAATCATTGTAGGTCAAGGAATGTCACCAGATTTGTCAAAGCAATTCAGAAGAACAATGCTACATGTTATGCATGCAACAAAATAGGTCATATTGCTAAGTATTGCAGAAGCAAGACTCAACCGGTTAGCAATGATAAAGATAATACGAAAGGAAAGCAGAAGGTAAATGAAATACACCAAGATCACACCAAGAGATGGGCTAGAAAATATAAAGAACCAAGTGGAGATGGATCTATACTGGTAACTCCACCAGTAGAATAGAGTATTCCTCCACTGGCAGAAAATTCCACCGGTAACTGAGGCATAAGCCTTAGGGGTTGGCAAAGCCATTGTAAAATCCTACATATTACCCTGAAGGAGATTTGGAAGAGATCTAAAGAGTTGTGTTCATCATTAATGAAGGTTCACTAGGCACAAGATTGTGAAATCGACATCCGTAGGGTTGTTGGTAAAGCATTTATTACAGAGAAAGATTAGGGTTTTATTTGCTGATAAAAGGGGATAAGTGAATTCATTTTCACTCGATGAGCATTCAAGCATTCCGAGAAAAGAAAAGGCAAATTAAGAGCAAGCAAAGGCATTGTGTGAGGATTTCAAGCAGTTATCTGAAATCTTCCACCGAAGTTCACTATCAAGTATTTTCCAACATGGCATCTGGATCTTTAGCTCCTACTTTCATTGCAAATACCACCATTGTTGAAGTCAAGGATAGATTAAGGCCAATATTTAAGGAGGTTCCCGAAATTACTAAAAAGGAAGACTCTACGGGAGCATTTTCGAGGGTTCCTGACGACGTGATGTATGTTGAAGATGTGAGGGCATACATTCACTGCACCCTGGAAGATTTGGGCACATAGGACATCAAAAGCATGTATCATACCATGATGCTAGGAGACTCTGGAACCATCAAATCGGAATACAAAGCAATTGAGGATCTAGGGTTAATCGATATTCTATACATACCGGAATTCAAGGATGAAGTTATCAGATACATTCTGAGCAAGGTTCACAAAGAATTTATTTGGCTGTATAGGCCTTACATCATCAAAGAGGAGGAAATTCAAGCAGTCACCAACTTAACCAAATTCGCACAAGAACCTGGCAAGAAAATTTCCAACACTGCGGTCGAGAAACTCAGTGGTGCTACATCTGATAGCAGATCAATGAGGATAAGCACAATCACCGAAACATATATAAAGTTTGCAAGAATGATCATAGGTTACAAGGTAACTCAATCCAATCAATTGAATTATGTTGCTAGTTCATGCATTCATGCTGCATATCAAATGCCAAGGAATAATGTGAAATATGATTTATGTGAGTGGATGAGGAGTGAGTTGATGTTAAACCTTGGAAATATCAAAGGAATCAAGAAAGACACCTTTAGATATGGAAACTTGATTGTTTGTTTAATGCTTTACTTCCTAAATGAGCTACTTGGTATAGGGAAGAAGCATTGGGCTCATGACATACCGGTAGGTATGCAGATCAAGGAAGGAATCACCAGTCTTGGTATCGACATAGATGAGAAAATTTGGGGGTATTTTAATACTTTTTTAGGATAACATGAGGAAAATGGAGAGAATTTCAGAGAACAACGTGGAGAAGTATTCCACTGATATCCATTTCATGGTGAAAACTGATGAAACACTTATGGAAGTTGTTGAACCTAGGCAAATTTGGGTTATTGAGCTTGGATATGAGGTGGATGATAGAATTTTTGAACTCTATGCAAAGATGCTGTTAGATGCCCCATTAGATGACACGACAAAACATTCTGGTACAATAGGAGAGTATGCTATTGAAGTGAAAATAAGTTTTAACAGGAAGAGAAGAGAGAAGAAAATAGAAAAGATGTCTGCATATGTACAAGATGTGCTTGATAAGATAGACACTCAACTAGGCTCTAAATGTAAACAGGCTGCTAAACTGGCAGAGGTTGGTACTGCAGAAGTGAAGAAGCCACAAGTTCACATTTCCCCTATCACTTTTGACTCTGACTCTGAGGATAATGAACCTATGGTTTACAGAAGGGTACAAAGGAAGAATGTGGTAAAACCACCGGTAGAACATAAGAAGGCTAAGCCTAGGAGGAGACTTGTTAGAAAGGCAACTAAGCCAATTGCACCTCCACCACTGGCAAGGAAGCCTATGCAGAAGAGGAAACCAGTCACACTGACATCCACAAGAAAAAAGCAGAAGGGTGATGATACTGGAACTGGTAAGACAACAATGACCTATGATGAAAATATTGATGAAATTACAGAAGATGGAATGTTGAAAAATATATCAAAGTATTATGAAGTTTTTGAAGAGAATGAGAAAAGTGAATTAGAAGAGGCTATTTTGTTATATATGGACATCTACAAGAAAGCCTTAATTGAAATTTTGAAGGAGATACCTTTATCCCTGTATAATAAACTTGAGGCTAGGAGACTTGATGTTGTCGAGAGAGATAGGGAGATCAAAGAAGTAGCACTTTTGGAATTGTGTGGTGCTGTAAATAATGAAGAAATGAAAAGATGTTTAGACACTATAAATAGGATAGTTTTCAGTAGTAAACCTCGACAGATAAGCCTTATGTTGGGGAGAGTTAATGAGGTGGTAAATGAGACTAATAAGGGATGGACCAAATTCTTTGAAAAGAATCTTGATTTTCTCACATCTCAAGAAGAATTTGCAAGGGCAACTGTGCTATGCTTAAATACACCATTGCTAAATAGGAAATAAGGATGATCACAAAATCCTTAACTATCTAAGCAATTCAAACATAAAACCAATGAAATAGATGCAAAATGGAATTAAATTAAACAATATGAAACTCCCTATTATGCATCATAGCTTCCATTGTTCTTCTTCTCTCTATGGTATGATGGCTCTTAGATATTGCATTGGCAACTTGCAATTGACACAAAGATTCGAAGTTCGTGATCTAGAGAAATTGTGAGGATTCAGGAGGATTGAAAATGGAGATTGAATTCTCAATTTATAGATTATTGGATAGAGTTGATTGAAAGGTGGAACATAATGATCAAGAGGTGGAACTCAGGCGAGCTCACATACTGATTGATAGTTGAACTGCTGACTTGAAGGTGAAACAAAATAGATTGAATAGATTAAATGAGTTAACTGATTGAGAAAAAGCTGGATGAAAGAAGAAAAAGAATGATTGGAGGAAATAAAGAGGATGACAAAGAGAACTAGAAGATGAAAATAGAGACTGGAGAGATAAATGATTTAATTAATTATTTTAGCATGTGCTTGCACTTTAACTTAGATTTTGAATTTAATCTTTGCATGAAATTTATTTTAATTCAATTTAGTATTTGAATATATTTAGAACTTGACTTTGATTTTCAATTTGGTTTTTGAAATCATGCACATGTATTTGAAATTAGAAGAATTTAGAAGAATTCTTAAATCAAATTAGAAATTGGAGAATTTGAATTAAATTAGAAGAAATAATTAGCTAATTAAATAATTTAAAGAAACTATTTAATTATTTTAGAAATGGATTTTAATTAAATAATAAAGATTATTTAATTTAAAGGATTAAATCACAATTAATTAAATAATACATATTTAATAAATATTTAGAAAAGGGTCAAATGATTAGATGATTAGAGATAGAAATTGAAAATAGAATTTATTTAAATGATAAAGATTATTTAAATTGGGAAATTAATGAGAATTAATTAAATAATAAAATATTAATTAATATTTAGAAAATGGTTAAAAATGATTAAATGATGATAGATTAGGAAATAGAATAATTAGTAAAATGATGAGGAAATATGAAATTAGAAGAATAAGATTAATTAACTTAATTAAGTAATTAAGAATTATTTAATCAATTAGAGGAATAATTAGTACATGATCAATGAGACATTTTTAGGTGTATACAACAACATCTTCCACCATTCCTGAAAAATCAAAAGGGAAAGGTATTTTGGGCAGTTCAACTCCAGTTTTGACACAACCAATAGTAACTATAGATATCCAGACACAATCGACAGTTAAGGAGAGTGTACAGTTTGTACCGACACAAACCATTTTTGAGCAAGGCAATGTACAAGAATCTGGAAATATTGTGGATAATACTCCACTGACAGTAACCGACACTGCACCAAGTGGCGAAGCCACCGGTGCAATAGAGGTTGAAATGGACAAGGTAACCACTGAGTCCATACCGACAGGTAAAACTGATTCCCCGACAAAGGTTTTGGCAATTGACACTTCTCAAGTTGAGAAGAAATCAGTCTCTGAGTTGAGTCCAATTGAATTGATGATGATGGCTACTCAGAAATTACTGAAGGAAGGTATTGTAGATAAAGGATTAATTGATCAATCAGTCTCCGTGTTGCACAAAATATTACCTGACTGTCAGATTGAAGATGGAGCAAGCCCTTCCGGTAAGCTCAAGACTTTAACAGAGCACATATCCAACAATTTTCAATCTCTGAGGCAGATTGCAGACTGACGAGCTTTGGACAATTTCACAGCAGCAAAAAGAACAACTTTTGATCAGCTTATAGAGACAGGGAAGAAGAAAATTGAGGACAAACTTATTCTTATTGAGGTTTGTTTAAAACAATGTACAAATATCTACATAGGGTGTTGTAACATAGAAAGTCTTACAACTAATGTAGACAATAGATTGAAGGAGTTATATGATAAGATGGCTAAAATTGCTAACTCTTTTTATGGATTGATTGCATTGACCACATCTGTTGATGGACAAATTTTGTCCTTGGAGAACCAAATTTTTTATTTTGAGAAGGAGAGAGATAAAATCATGAGAAGAGCAAGAAATCTTAGAGGATTGGTGAGTCCTAGATTAGATACTCTGGGTGTACATAAGAGAGAGTTCATGGAATTGATAGCTAAACCCACACCGGTAGATATCTAGGAGAAGGAAAGACATGCCCACTTACTAAGTGGACTAGCATCCATTTTTGATACTTTTAGAACTAGTTGGGATACATATCTTCAGCTATTGCAAAAGGCATACTCGGAAATCTTGAAGTTGACTAAGCTCTAGTGAAACTAACAGTATTCTTTTATTCTTTCAACTCTTTCACTGGTCTTTGGCATTGATGTCAAAGGGGGAGTATTCTCATATGTGAAAAAATATCAGGGAGGAAACACATTTCAGATGGAGTGTATTGTTCAGGGGGAGCATATCAGCAGGGAATCCATTTTTCACACGAGTGTTGCCATCAATGCCAAAGGGGGAGATTATTGGAAATTGACACTCATTGGATTAATTTTGTTGTCATTGATGGCAAAAAGATATGATGGAAGTCATAAACTGACACTAGGAGGCATATACCGACAGATACCGACTTTGGAGCATTCAGGGCTACACCGACACCAATACTTCTTTGGAAGCCGACATCAAGAAGGAATTATGTAGTAAATCATTTTGTAATTATTGTCAAGGCTGACATTTTTGTAAATTCATTGTAAGCCGACATAAAGCATACCATTTGTAATAGGTATATAGGTTAGTCTGCTAGGTTAGTTTTGTATGAAAAAGAAAGGAAGAAAGATATATGATATGTGTGGATATATAAGAATATAGCAGAACTGTATGATGGGAAATATATGTATGGAGATCATTTTGTATGCAAATGCTATATCATGCAATGATTGGTAGATAGCTTGGAAAACATTCTTGAAGGAGAAAAGATACCGGTAGCAGTCAGAGTTTATGAACCGATACAGAGCAGAACCAGAACTGGAACTCTATTTGGCATAGTAGATGCATTCTTGAGTTCATTTTTAGTAATTTGCTTTAGCAGAAAGCTTGTAGTCAGTGAGGCTCTTTAATGATGAGTAGTATGCTCTAGGCAGTGTGCCTTCCTACAAGTGCAGGCCCCTATTATATGTAATATCTTTTCATATGGCTAGTGAACTGATATTGTGGGTCACAAATCCCACTGTGTTTTATTTATCATTGAGGTTTTCCACGTATAAACTCTGTGTGTTATGGTGTTCATTTATATGGATGGTTTATTTGATTCTTGTCATATGTCTATTAGTTTACCAGTATATACATGCATCGTACATAACACTGATTCACCACCCCCTCTCAGTGTTCTTGGATCCCAACAATTGGTATCAGAGCCTGAAGATTGCTCATCTTGCATAAACAACTTCTTCCTTGGCCTCTGCATCACCCCGTCCGCACTCTTCCCTGGAGAAAGGGGTATGACAATGGCATGGCACCACTGTCCCCCTTGGATAGGGGTGTGGTTCCCTTTTCCTGCCAGGACAGGGGCGTGGCACCCCTATCCCAGTGCTATATTGGGGCAAGACCCTTCCTAGGGTTGCATTGTTGGTTGTGCATTGGGCGGGAAACTCCCCCGATGCCGGCCATGATGAAATTCAAATCCACTAACATGTATTTAAGGGGAATTCATCCTCTCATTTACATAAGTGAAGTTCAATAAGTTGGATGAGTGAGAAATTCATAAGCCATCAAGCCATCAAGCATTCTTTTCTAGCATTGAACATTCTCAAGTCTCCCTTCAAGGCTAGGTGTTGCATTCAAGTCAAGGATTCAACCATTGAAGAGAAGATGGATTTCAACATTCAATTCCACACAAGCATTTCTATCAACATTGCTACTACAACCTCCCTTGGGGTGATTTACAATTCAGTCTTTAATTTACATCTACTTGAAAGTACTTTCTTTCATTACTTGGTTAATTCCAAAACTGGGCTTTGACATAAAGGTAAATCCCCAATCCCAACCCATTTTCCTCTCTTTTTTGTGTGTAGGTTGTAGGTGTGTAGCTGTACTTTCGGATTCGGGCTCCATTTTCAGAGGCGAAAAAACCCTTTTTGTTTCGTAGATTTTTCGAAGGACCGTGTACATTCCCACCATGGTCCATGAAACTTTTCTTCAAATTCACAGGGTGACTTTGTCTTGACATTTTACTTCCAGATCCATGTGCACAACTTCATCCCATATTTTGATCTCAAGTTATAATCAATTCTTTGTCACTTTTGCACTACACAATTCAATCAATTTCCTTTCCAAATCAAATAAGAAAGAGTGAATCAACTTAGCATTCCCCATTCATTCAGAATTCAATCTACCATCTTTGTGTGGAGACATTGAATCTAGTTAATTATCCTCTCCTCTTTCCAATGTAATGGTGAAAAGTGCTTGAATGGTAATTGATAGCGAAACTCTCATCTCTCTTTGAGGGAAAGGGTAGTTTTCTTCTTGATTTATCATTCACCATTTTCCCACCATTACAGTAAGGATGTTTATTTCTTTCTTCATTGTCTTTGTCAATAGTATCTCCTCTAAAAATAATGAAATGCAATTCTTTTTCACTTTCATTATTTAGTGCATCCATGTCAACAGTTAAACTATCAATCTCATCCTTCATATCATTGTTCTTTTCTTCTTCCTTGACCTCTACATTTACCTGGGGTAGGCCTTCTTCTTATGTATCATATTGAGGATGATCTTGCAATTCTTGTAGTCCTTCTCTTACATAATTTTCTAGAACTTCATTCTTCTTAGCTTCATCTTCCTCATCATCTTCAATATGAACTGTATTTGGAAGTTGTTGTCTTGAATCCTCATTTTTCAATATTTTATTTAAGGAAGTGTGTACATGCTATTATTCTTATTCTATTGAAGCCAGTTGAGGAGGAGGGGTCGGTGCCTCTATTTGAGTAGGAGCACCTTTTTTCTAGTGCACTCGAGTTTTCTACCCTTGTCTTTTTATGTCTTTGCAATTGTTGCTCTGCTTCTTCAAGGTCCTCCTCTAACCAGTTTATGATTGTACTTAGAGGTTTAAGTGTTGGCAATATGGAGGAATTGATTATGCATTGCATTGATGTTTTAGTTGCAATTGACACTCATTGTATTCATTTTGTTGTTATTGATGGCAACAAGAGATGATGGAAGTCATAAACAGGCACTAGGAGGCATATACTAACAGATACCGACTTTGGAACATTTAGGGCTACACCGACACCGACACCGGCATCGACATCAATACTTCTTTGGAAGCCGACATCAAGGAGTTATGTAGTAAATCATTTTTTAATTATTGTCGACGTCAGAATTTTTGTAAATGCATTGTAAGCCGACATAAGGCATATCATTTGTAATAGGTATATAGGTCAGTCTGCTAGGTTGTTTTTGTATGAAAAATAAAGGAAGAAAGATATATGTTATGTATGGATATAGAAGAATATAGCAGAATTGTATGATGCGAAATATATGTATGGAGATCATTTTGTATGCAAATGCTATATCATGCAATGATCGGTAGATAGCTTGGAAGGCATTCTTGAAGGAGAAAAGATACCGGTAGCAGTTCAAAGTTTATGAATCGGTACATAGAAGAACTAGAACCAGAACTCTATTTGGCATAGAAGATGCATTCTTGAGTTCATTTTCAGTAATTTACTTTAGCAGAAAGCTTGTAGTTAGTGAGGCTCTTTAGTGATGAGCAATATGCTCTAGGAAGTGTGCGTTGCTGCAAGTGCATGCCCCTATTATATGCAATATCTTTTCATATGGCCAGTGAACTGATATTGTGGGTCACAAATCCCACCCTGGTTTTTCCTCATTGAGTTTTTCCACTTATAAACTATGTGTTTTATGGTGTTCATTTATATGGATGGTTTATTTGCTTTTTGTCATATGTTTATTAGTTTACCGGTATATACATGCATGGTCTATAAAGTTAAAAATTGTTCATTCCGACAGAACACTGATTCACCCCCCCTCTGAGTGTTCTTGGATCTCAATAGTTTTGTCATTGATGTCAACACTAGCTGTTATGGTTGGTTACCGACATACAAGTTTTGGGTACCGATAAGGTTTTAAGGTTTTACTAGCAGAGCTTTTACTGAGAATCCTTGACAGAATGCATAAGTGGTATTGGTGCGACTTCTAGATGGAATTTAGGATGCAGAAGGTGATCCTTGATTTTGCCTCGACTGATTGAGGACATTGCTTTGGAATGGTGGACCCAAATTAGGTCCAGTGCCTATATAGGTTATGGACCAGTGTCATGTTAACATGTTCTCTACATGTTACCAGGATGTTTTATGGATTGGTTAATGTTTTTTTGGTCTAAATCCGACATGGCATCTCATTGTAATATGGATGTATGTAATGATATTATTATAATATCTTTTAAGGGGCCGACCTAATTGGTTTAGGCCTTAGGGTTTTTATAAATTGTAGATGATGGAATGGGAATTAAAGTGTATCGTGGTCATGGAATGTAATATCATATGCGAAGGAGATCTGGTCGATCATAGGTGATCGAATTGGGTTTGTGTAAGAGGTCAAAGACCTTCGGTGTTGAGCTTAAGCGGGACTGTAATCAGGCATGGTAGATGCTATCACTGGCAGTTCATTCTTCTGCATTGTTGTCCAATTACCTTGAGATGGTTATAACCTCTCTGTAGTTAGTGAGACTCATTTGTAATGAGAAGTACACTCTAGGCAGTGTGCCTTCCTGCATGTGCAAGCCCCTTATTGTATCACATACTTTCTATAGAAGTATCATCTAACTTTGGGTAGGCTTCCCACCATGGTTTTTTCCTTTACCGGGTTTTCAACGTACAAATCATGATGTTATGTGGTATGGTTGCATTGTGTTAATTATCTGTTTCATTCTTAAGTTTTATTGCTTACTGGTATCTGTTTCTGCTATTCTGGTATTCAATGTTTATGTGCTCCGATTAAAGTTTTTAAGTGGTTTGATTAATATAATCCATTGACAACTGATTCACCCCCCCCTCTCATTTGTCCATTGTTTATCCTAACAATTGGTATAAGAGATTTGGTCCTCTTTTGCAGAAGCTTAACCGCTTGAGGTAGGTCTATTGGTATTTTGGTATGGTTTTGTCATTGATATCAACACCTACTGAAACACTAGCACTTTAGAAATCCAGCAACATTCATCGGCAAGCAAGTAACTATTGCACAGTTACTGGTATATGGTTCACCGACAAGATATAATATTCACCGGCACTTGGAATGATATGGAAGACACTTGGTAATGTCAAAGACATCGTATGGACACTGTGTTTTGAAGAATTAATCATTGGTATGTTCATATTTGCATATTTTCTTTTACCGGCAAATAGGTCCAGGGTTATCTAGGGCTACACCGGCAGGTTTATCTTTTCCAGATCAACATGGCACGCTATGGAGATGATTTATTATTGTTGTAAATAAATTAAGACGACATGTTTAATCAATTATTGCATCGGATATTATATTGTATGTAAAATGTTTTTTATTGTAATATCTTGTAGAGCCGACCTACTAAAATTGGTCTTAGGTTATGGTATAAATGTAAGATCTTATTTGTAAGATCGAATGTGGAATGCAAAAAAGAATTGTGTGAAGGTATATGCGAGATTAAGAAGAGGTATACACGAAGACATCATTTGAAGGTGAAGCTAGGTTTTTGTAGAAGCATATCAGCATTACACCGGTACTGAATCTAGCATATGAAGATGCTATTTTGTGTAGTACATTCTTATTGGATTTAACCATCCAACTGTAGTCAGTGTGACTCCCATTTTGTGATTGAGCAGTGAGCTCTAGGCTATTGGCCTTTCTGCATGTGCAGACCCCATTTATGTACACTTACTATCTGTAGTAGTATCATCTGATTGTGGGTAAGGTTTCCCACTGTGGTTTTTCCCGTTACAGGGTTTCCACGTACAAATATTGGTGTTATGTGTTGTGGATGACTCTTGTTTATGTCTCATGCATTAATCTCTACCAATATAGCAATTTACTGTTAACACTGTCTACTGGCACACTTAACTCGTTTACCAATATTAAGCATTAAGTTGGTTAATTGGTTTTTGGTTTAAATTTATTAGACAACTAATTCACCCCCCCCCACTCTTAGTTGTCTCCAGGACCTAACAATTGGTATTAGAGCCTAGTCCTCTTTTGTAGAAGTTTAACAACTTGAGGAGATCCAATGTTTACTAATTATTTCAGGAAGGACAGTCCTAAACTTGATGGAACCAACTATGGGATATGGAAGATCAAGATGGAGACGCATCTGAATTGCATCGGTAAAGACATCTAGGAAGTTACAAAGAATGGTTATACTGATGCTGTAGTTGGTCAGACTACTCCAACTACCTTAGCTAAAGATGAAGAGAATTGTAATGCCCCACCAAGAACCCTAAAGGAAAACAACACAACTAGGCAACTAAAGGGTGAAATAATTTTTTTTTTTGTTAAAGTCTAAGTGCACTAACTATAACCATTTCACATTTATCAACACAATGAAAGTCTACCATATGTTTTCCTAAGGGTAACCAATGAAGATTAAATTTTATAGATTATATTAACACCATAGTTAATCCATTTAATTAGATAAATTGAATACTTAAGTTTAAAATTGCACATACATCCAAATTTCATAATAAAGAAATAAAAGTATTCCAATGTATCCAATTTCCATAAACCATTTAAACATAAGATCAAAATAATAACATTCACTTCACTGACATAATAATATTACAATAACCATAAATACATGGCTTCCAATAATGCCACTGGTTACAAAGATACAATATCAAGGTTACATAAAAGTCTGATACAATGACCACAAGGTCTCAACTGAACAATGATCTCAAACAAGAGCTGGTACATAAACCACGAACCAAGAAACACCAGTGAAGCCTTTCCTCGCCTGAAGATACAATCCAGAACATCCGATGGGAAGTGGCACTACCACCCGACCATTTGATCCCGAAATGGAACCACCCCACTGTGCTAGGAGATAGTAGAAAACCCTCAAGCAAGCAAAGTAAGACAAGTACAAAAGGACTACAAGACTCTGCAACCATCCATGTAACACAACTCACAAAACACTAGTGACTCTAAGAAGAGAGTGTCATCACATAGCTTGATGGTTACCATGGTACAACCTCCATAGGTCTTGACCCCCATACTCGGGTTTCTCCTGGTAACCTCTCCCGAGCCTTTCTGTTCCAACTAAGTCTCATGCCGACCCTACCAATCCTTTCATGAAGACAAGGTGGTAAGTTTTCCATTCCAGGCCTTCTCGTAACATTATGAGCCCTGTACAAGCACTCACCTATGCACGAGGTACATTTATCTTAATTAATATTTAATCTACCCACCCCCTAATCAATTATTAGGTTATCACTTTTTAACTAACTTTTGACGCGTTATCTTGTCATCCACTTCGGGCACGGCCCCCGCTCGAAAGCCACTCTCTCTCCTAGGACACTAACAGGAAATGTTTCTCTCTACGAGAACTCTATGGCGAAACAGGCAACCATAAACAAGCCTGACAAGCACAGGTGAAGGATACACAAATACCAACCTAAGATTGACCATTTGGACAAAAACACACAATGGCTCATATCAAATAGGTTATACAACAAGACCTGGTCTAGGAGAAATAATAACATAGGACACAATGACAATTTAACCAAAATTGCAACGAAATAAAGCTTGACTGAGAACACAATATACACAAGATCCTATAATAGGCAATCTTTCCTTAAAAACAGCCAAAAGCATAAATAACATGCAATTTACGAATTTCCAGATAACAAGAATTTACAACTTTTTAATACCAAAAAACATCCACCTTGTCATTTGTCCAAAAAGAAAAATAAAGATAATTCTCCTAATGTATTTTCAACATTTTCATAGAAATTAACATTCCAAACTGTAATTAAATAATATTTAAAATATTATAATAACTACCAAAAGAAAACATATCCTATATATATATATATATATATATATATATATATATATATATATATAAACACATATATGAATATACATATATTTATTTATACACATATATAATATAACACATAATAAAATTAATTTATCTAACCCTTGGGTACAAAACCAAAAACAGTGCATAGGGTTTAGAAATTAATTAAAAAATAATTAAAACCACTTTTAAAATTGCAAATAGCCCCTATCATGGTAGCCTAAGCTACCACCGATAGCTAGTACTACCATCCGGTAGCACTGCTACCGTCGGTAGCTAGTACTACCGTCCGGTAGCACTGCTACCGTCCGGTAGCACTACTAATGTAGGTAGCTGCTACCACCGGTAGCACTGCTACCATCGGTAGTACTGTGTACTATCACCGGTAGCGGGAGCTACCGTAGGTAGTGTTTATTTATTTATTATTATTATTTTTTAATTTATTTATTTTTAATTTATTTTTTTTAATAATTTTTTTTTTATATATATTTTTAAACATAACAATAAAAAACAATACTTTTTCAATAATTTCATTTTAATAAAATTTTAACAGCAATAATAACAAAAAAAATATTTTTCCAATAATTCCATTTTCACAAAATTTCAATCCTTCTTCATATTTTTTAAAATTTTTTTTAATTAACCCAAATAAATTTAATGTGTAATTAAATTTATTTTCTTAAGGTAATTAAAACCATTTCTCAGGTAAATACCCTTTCTCACAAATCTTGCAAATTTCCATGCATCCTAAAATCCGACAAATTTTCTATAATAATTTCTCTTAATTTTCTCAAAAATTACATACTTCCCATAAATTAGAAATACACACCAGGCATGGATTTCAAAACAAAAACTCAAATTCAGAAATCATCCAACCTGGTATAGCTTTCCTGGAAGAAATCTGTAGAAGAGTCCTAATCCCTTGAATAACTTCCAATAAAATTTCTTCACTTAAATTCTTGACCTGTTCCTGTGTGTAACTAAAATAAAGACCTAACCCCTATTTAAACTAAAATTCTAGGTTCAATAGCTTTTTCACAAAAAGCCTAAATTTAGAATAATAGTAATTTTTATTTTATTTTCTAAATTTATCACATGCAATAATTAAAAAACATTATTCTTTCTTTACTTTTTTCATGCACATTAATTAATTTTCTAAATAAAGAATTAAAACAATATTTTAATTCTAATTAATCCTTTTATTCATTTATTTATTTAATCATTTATTTATTTAAAATTCAAGGAAACAATAAATATAATTAATCTAATTTATTTAAATAAAAATATATTTCAAATACCATGTAGCTTGCAACTTAATTTAATAATTTCTTTAATTAACTAAATTTATAATCTCAATGCATAAACAATACAATAATGAGATAATTTCATAAACTTAATTAATTAATTAATTAAATCCACTAAAACACTCAAATTAAACAAATCTCAAGCAATTACCCATAAAAGATAAAATGACAAAATACGAAGACCGAACTAATTGACAAAACGACCAATTGACGACACTCATACGAGTGTAACTGAGTAAAATAGGGTCAACTACTATCTCCTCCACTTCCATCGGAAAATATAAGGCATGCTCAGACCTGTGAAGCCAGGTGGAGACGATACCCCGTACCTACCCGGTACTTGTACCTCCAATATCCTGCATCACGAACCACACATGCATATATATATATAATATAGAAAACACGACATACACACCGATGAAGGAGAATCACGACGTTCCCTGTCTCACTGAAATGAGTGAAGGAAAATCGTCCCCTTGCATCCAATACACTCGCAAACACACAACATATAATTACACATTGCATAGATAAAGTAAGATGTCAGTACATAGCAATAATCCATAAAATACCATAAATCACAAATATTGAAATACTGCAAATAAATTATACATCTCATCTCCAAATAAAGCATAATGTCATAAAAATATGAATAATATGTCATGCTAATGTATCCACTGAAAAACAACCAATAATAAAATATGAGTCTAATGAGTTCAAATTAGCAGGGGTACTACAAGAATGATTGCAAAGCAAGAGAAGCACTTTTGAGCGCATTATCAGATCAACAAATCATGGGATTATCAGATAGATCTACTGCTAAAGCTATTTGGGATCATTTGGAAACACTAAATGAAGGAGATTCCATAGTCAAGATTGCAAAACTTGAAAGCTTCCGAGTAAGGTATGAACATTTGAAAATGGAAGAAGATGAAAAGATTTCTGCTTTTATGGAAAGAGTAAATGAAATTGTTTTGGGTATTAAATGTTGTGGAGGAACCTTGATTGAGGATGAAATTGTTTCAAAAATCTTAAGAGGATTGCCACCAGCATATAAAATGAAGGTTACTGCTATAAATGAGTTGAGAAACATGCCTAATACATCAGTAACTAGGGATACATTGATTGGAAAACTTTCAGCCTTTGAAATCGAGGAATTTGGTCCTATTGCTACTATAAAGACTGATCTGGCCTTTAAAGCATCAACATCATTTGCTCCATCATTTTATAAATCAGACTGGAAAACCTTTTATGCAAGAGAACTTGAAGAAACTAGGAAGGAAAATGAAGAGCTTGAAGAACTTGAAGCACTATTTGCAAGAAAAATGCCAAAAGGTCCAGTTGGAAGTAAGTATGAAGGTAAAGCACCCTTTAAATGTTTCAACTACAATAAGATTGGTCATATAGCTTCGAGATGCCCTGATAGACATGCTAGACTAAGAGAAGAAGCTAGAAGAACATACAAGCCTAATCCTGAATATCAGAGATACAGATCTAAGAAGAACAAAGACAAATTCTGTTACATTGCTGATGAAGGTGTGACTGATGATTCTAATGAGGATCTAGCAGATAATGGATGGGTTTTTATTGCTATAACAAAAGATCAACCGACACCTACTGCTCAACCGGTAGAACAAGCCCTAGCAGCTAAAGTTGAAGTAAAGGATGAATGGATCATTGACTCAGGATGCTCACATCATATGATAGGAGACAAAGGTAAATTCTTGAACTTTCAAGAATACAATGGAGGTTTAGTAAGATTTGGAGATGACAAAGCCTGTTCAATCAAAGGTAAGGGTTCAATATCTCTTGATGGTAAGCATAACACTGACAATGTCTACTATGTTGAAGGATTAAAGCATAATCTTTTAAGTGTTGGTCAATTAGTTGAGAAATGATTTTAGTTACAATTTAAAAATGGAAAATGTAAAATCATGAATAGAACTGGTTTGGAAATTGCAACCGGTAATCAGACTAGAGGTAATATCTTTCATTTGAATAACAGTGAAAAGGCATGCTTGATTGCACATATAGATGAAATTTGGTTATGGCATAAGAGACTATGTCATGTAAAATTTGATTGCATGGTAAAAATCAATACATCTAAGGCAGTTAGAGATCTACCTAAAATTGTGAAACCTCAGAATACAATTTGTAAGGAATGTCAATTTGGAAAAAAAGTTAGAGCTAGTTTCAAAAGTATTCTAGAAAAATTCAATAATGCTTTTGATTTGATTCACACTAATTTATGTGGTCCAGCTAGAACTAAAAGCTTACAAGGTGATAGATATTTCATGCTAATTATTGATGATTATTCTAGAATGTGTTGGGTTACTTTTCTCAGAGAAAAAATCAGAAGCACTTGGAAAGTTCAAACTGTTCAAAGCAATGGTTGAGAATGAAACTGGTAAGAAAATCAAATGTTTAAGATCAGATCAAGGAGGAGAATTCACATCTAAGGACTTTAATACATTCTGTGAAGTGAATGGAATCAGAAGACAGTTATTAGCACCTCGGACACCACAGCAGAATGGAGTTGTTGAAAGGAAAAACAAAACTATCTTGGATGCAGCAAGAAGTATGTTATCAGAAGCAAATCTACCACATGTGTATTGGAGAGAAGCAGTTAGGACTGTTGTCTATATATTCAACAAAGTTCACATCAAAGGTGAAACTGGTAAGACCCCTCATGAACTATGGTTTGGTAATACTCCTACCCTTAAATATTTTAGAACTTTTGGAAGTAAATGTTATATTAGAAGAGATGATTATATTGGCAAATTTGATCCTAGAAGTGATGAAGGAATATTTCTTGGTTATTCATCTAAGAGCAAGGCATATAGATGTTTTAATAAGAGATTGCAGAAAATTGTTGAGAGTACAAATGTAAAGATTGATGAACAATTCCGAGGAAATTCAAGGTATATAGACTCTGAACTGGCAACATAAATTGTGACAAATTAACCCACACTAAATCCATGGGTATAGAAGGAAAATCCAGTTACCTCGATACCATCAGAGGATTCCACAATAATCGAAGAACAACAACAAACTAAGACACCCCGGTATGTAAGATTGAATCATTCTGAAGATCAGATAATTGGAAACAAATTTAAAGGAGTTATGACAAGAGGAAGATTGGCAAATTAAGAGGTATGTCTTATTTCTCAAATTGAACCATCATCTATCAATGAGGCATGTGAAGATAAATTTTGGATTAAAGCTATGGAAGAAGAATTAGGACAAATTGAGAAAAATAATACTTGGACATTAGTTCCCCGACCTAAAGATAAAAATGTAATTGGAACCAAATGGGTATTAAGAAACAAAATTAATGAAGATGGTAAGGTTGTCAGAAATAAAGCAAGACTAGTATGTAAGGGATATTCTCAGAAAGAAGGAGCTGATTACAATGAAACTTTTGCACCGGTAGCCAAAATTGAGGTAGTCAGATTATTCTTGGCTTTTGCAGCTCACAAGGACTACAAAGTTTATCAAATGGATATTAAATGTGCATTTTTGAATGGAGATCTTGAAGAGGAAGTATATATTGAACAACCTAATGGATTTTCTTTGACAGATAACAATGATATGGTTTGCAGGTTAAGAAAAACTCTGTATGGATTAAAACAAGCCCCAAGAGCTTGGTATGCAAGGTTGGATAAGTATCTTTTAAAGATTGGTTTTACTAAAGGAAATGTAGATAGCAATTTATATTACAAAATAACTAATGATGACATCTTGATTATTGAAGTATTTGTTGACGATATAATCTTTGGAGGAGAAGATGGATTATGTAAGGAATTTTCTATTAAAATGCAGCAAGAATTTGAAATGTCTATGATTGGAGAAATAAAATTCTTTTTAGGATTGCAGATTTCACAGACTGATAAAGGTATATTTTTGACTCAATCCAAGTACTTGAAAGAATTACTAAAGAAATTTGGGATGGAGAACTCTAAACCGGTAAGCACACCTATGACTACAAATGACAAATTATCTCAAAGGGATGCTTGTACACTTGTTAATCCAACTAGATACAAATATATGATAGGAAGTTTACTGTATTTGACACAAACCGGGCTTGATATTATGAATGCAGTATGTATTGTTTCTAGATTTCAAAGTAGTCCTAGGGAAAATCATGAATCAGTAGTAAAAAGGATTTTCCGGTACTTACAAGGCACATCAAATCTTGGATTATGGTATCCTAGAAATGAAAATTTTGACCTATGTGCATACACAGATGCAAATTGGGCAAGAGATGTGGATGATAGAAAAAGCACCACTGGAGGAGCATTCTTTCTTGCAAACAGGTTAGTTTCTTGGTTGAGTAAGAAACAGAGTTGTACATCTTTATCAACAGCCGAATCAGAATATGTTGCAACAGCAACTAACTGTACACAGGTACTATGGCTTAAACAAATGTTGAAAGACATAAAGGTAAAATGCAAGGAACCTATTACTATATATTGTGATAACACTGCAAGAATTGATATATCTAAGAATCCTGTATTACATTCTAAAACAAAACATGTTTCTATCAAACTGAATTTTCTAAGGGAAAAAGTTGTAGAAAAAGAGATAAAATTGGTTTATGTGAATACTAAAGAACAACTTGCAGATATTTTCACAAAACCTTTGCCTAAGGAGACCTTTGAATATCTCAGAGATCAGCTTGGATTCATACCACCACCGGTAGAGACTTAGACAGTTGATGATTGTCATCAACCGACAGAATTGAAAGACAAATCTTTTACTCCGGTCTTTGATGAGGAAGCTACTTCTCAGGGGGAGTAGTTAGTATATTGATTTGATTGGTATTTTGTATGAATGTGATTTTTGTAACTTTGGCATTTGATTGCAAAGGGGGAGAGATATCTATGGAAAAACACATTATCTTTTGAGAAGAGTTTGGTATTAAAGATTAATCTTTAGATAAACACATGTTGCTCCCAGGGGGAGAAATTGTTGTTTAAAGGAGATTGTTGGTTTTTGGTATTTGGCATTTCTGTTTTGGCACTTTGATGGTTTTTCCATCTTGTGTTTCCATCAATTCCAAAGGGGGAGATTGTTGGTATTTTGGTATGGTTTTGTCATTGATGTCAACACCTACTGAAACACTAGCACTTTGGAAATCCAACAACATTCACTGGCAAGCAACTATTGCATAGTTACTGGTATATGGTTCACCGACAGGATATAATATTCACCGGCACTTGGAATGATATGGAAGACACTTGGTAATGTCAAAGACATCATATGGACATCATTGGTATATTCATATTTGCATATTTGCTTTTACCGGCAAAAAGGTCCAAGGTTATCTAGGGTTACGCCGGCAGGTTTATCTTTTCTAGATCAGCATGGCACGCTATGGAGATGATTTATTATTGTTTTAAATGCATTAAGCCGACATGTTTAATCAGTTATTGCATTGGATATTATATTGTATGTAAAATGTTTTTTATTGTAATATCTTGTAGAGCCGGCCTACTAAAATTGGTCTTAGGATATGGTATAAATGTAAGATCTTATTTGTAAGATCGAATGTGGAATGTGAAAAAGAATTGTGTGAAGGAATATGTGAGATTAAGCAGAGGTATACATGAAGACATCATTTGAAGGTGAAGCTAGGTTTTTTTAGAAGCATATCAGCATTACACCAGTACTGAATCGAGCATATGAAGATGCTATTTTGTGCAGTACATTCTTATTGGATTTAACCATCCAACTGTAGTCAGTGTGACTCCCATTTTGTGATTGAGTAGTGAGCTCTAGGCTGCTGGCCTTTCTGCATGTGCAGACCCCATTTATGTACACTTTCTATCTATAGTAGTATCATCTGATTGTGGGTAAGGTTTCCCACCGTGGTTTTTCCCCTTACAGGGTTTCCACGTACAAATATTGGTGTTATGTGTTGTGGATGACTCTATGTTTATGTTTCATGCATTAATCTCTACCAGTATAGCAATTTACTGTTAACACTGTCTACCGGCACACTTAATTGGTTTACCGGTATTAAGCATTAAGTTGGTTAATTGGTTTTTGGTTTAAATTTATTAGACAACTGACTACCCCCCCCCCCCCCTCTCAGTTGTCTCCGGGACCTAACAAGATCCTATGGCAACTAACACTTCAAATTCACCGACAACTATTTTCAGAACAGAAATCCCTAAGCTTGATGGAACAAATTATGGGATATGGAAAAGAGAATGGAGACTCATCTTGGATGTCTTGGCAATGTTATTTGGGAGATCACTGAGAAAGGATATACACCTTATGATCCGGCATCTGGCAATCCTTCTCCTGCAGACTTGGACAAGAATATTGAAAATGATTGCAGAGCTAGAGAAGCCCTCATATGTGCACTTACTGATCAACAAATCATGGGATCGACTGATAAATCATCTGCAAAGGTTATGTCAGATAAATTCCAAACTTGGAATGAAGGTGAACCTACTATCAAAATTGCTAAACTTGATGATTACCGAGTAAGATATGAGAACTTGAAGATGGAAGATAATGAATGAATTGCTATATTTATCGAAAGAGTAAATGAGATTGTCATAGGAATTCAATGTTGTGGAGGATCTCTGAGTGAAGATGAAATAGTTTCCAAAGTCTTGACAGCCCTACTGCCGACTTAAAAGATGAAGGTGACTGCAATTAATGAATTGAGAACAATGGCAAACACTTCAGTTAACAAAGACATTCTGACTGGGAAATTATCTTCTTTTGAGCTTGAAGAATTTGGACCCTCTGGAGCTGCAAAGTCTGAACCTGCTTTTCATGCATCATCATCTACCAACAAAAGTTATTGGAAAGCCCTATATGCAAAAGAATTGGAAGATATGAGGAAAGAGGATGAAGAATTTGATCAACTTGAAGCCTTATTTGCTAGAAGAGTACCTAAAGGACCAACAAGAAGTAAGTATGAAGGAAAAGCACCTTTTAAATGTTTTGCATGTAATAAGATTGGTCATTTTGCATCTAGATATCCTATAAGGAATGGAAGATTTGAAGAAAGAGTTAAGAAATCATTTAAGCCTAATCAAAACAGATATAGATTCAAGAAAAACAAACAATGCTAAATAGCAGATGAGGAAGGAGTAAGTGATGACTCTGAGGATGAACCGACAGGAGACTCTGCTAGTGCATCCGACAATGGAAAGGAATGTGTGTTCTATGCTTTAAAGGAAGATGAACTAGAACTAGCTATCAAGAATGAATAAAATGCCCTGGCAACAAAAGTTGAAGACAAGGATGAATGGGTAATTGATAGTGGATGCTCACATCATATGACTGGATATAAAAGAAAATTTTCATCCCTGCAAGAATACAATGGTGGTCGAGTCAGATTTGGGGATGACAAAGCATGCATGAGTAAAGGTAGAGGTATTATTTCTCTAGATGGCAAGCATAATACTAATAATATCTATTATGTAGAAGGTTTAAAGAATAGTCTTTTAAGTGTTGGTCAATTGGTGGACAAGGGATTCCAACTTCAATTTAAAGGTAGAAAATGCAAAATCATTAACAAAACTAGTTTGGAGATTGCAATCGATATTCAAACAGGAGGTAATATCTTTCACTTGAACACTGGTAATAAGACTTGTTTGATTGCTCATATTGATGAGAGTTGGTTATGGCATAAGAGGTTGTGTCATGTTAATTTTGATTGTATTGTTAAGATCAGTTCAACAAAGGCAGTTAGAGATATACCTAAGATTATAAAGCCTCATAATCCGGTATGTAAGGAATGTCAATTGGGAAAGCAAGTTAGAAATTCTTTTAAGAGAATACATGATAAATCTAATGATGTACTTGATTTGATTCATACAAACTTATGTGGTCCAACAAGAACTAGAAGCTTTCAAGGTGATAGGTATTTCATGTTGATAATTGATGATTATTCTAGAATGATGTGGGTGAATTTTCTAAGGGAGAAGTCTGAAGCCTTTGAGAAATTCAAGATCTTTAACGCAAAGGTGGAAACAGAAACTGGATTGAAAATCAAATGTCTAAGATCAGATCAAGGTGGTGAGTTCACTTCTCATGAATTTAATAGTTATTGTGAGACAAATGGGATTAGGAGACAATTATCTACACCCCAGACTAATCAACAAAATGGACTAGTGGAAAGGAAGAATAGAACCATTTTGGATGCAACAAGATCCATGATGATGGAAGCCAAATTGCGTCACATCTACTGGAGAGAAGTAGTGAGTACAACAGTCTACACATTCAACATAGTTCATATCAAAGGTGAAACCGGTAAGACTCCTTATGAATTATGGTTTGGACATACACCTACTGTTAAACATTTCAGAATTTTTGGAAGTAAATGTTATATCAAAATGGATGATTCAATTGGGAAGTTTGATCTTAGATGTGATGAATGGATATTTCTTGGATATTCAATTCAGAGCAAAGCATATAGATGTTATAACAAAAGATTGCAGAAAATTGTGGAGAGCACAAATGTGAAAGTGGATGAGCAATACATAAATCAATCTATATCATATAATAGGGAATCGACGTGGAAATGATCATAACTTAACCAACAATGCCTCAACCAGTACAAGACACTGAGATAGTTACATCGGCCCAATCAGAATATTCAACTATGACTGACAATCAGAACAGTGAACCTGAAGTTCAGAAGACACCAAGGTATGTAAGGTTAAATCATTCTGAAGATCAAATCATTGGAGATAGGAACAAGGGATTAAACAAGAAGAATACTGGAAAATGAAGAGGTATGTCTTATTTCTCGAATTGAACCATCATCTGTTATTGAAGTTTGTAAAGATAAACATTTCTTAAAGTCTATGGAAGATGAATTAGATCGGATAGAGAAGAATGAGACTTGGACTTTAGTTCCTTGGCCTAAAAATAAGAGTGTTATTGGAAATAAATGGGTTTTTAGAAATAAACTAAATGAGGATGGTCAAGTTGTAAGAAACAAGGCTAGACTAGTTTGTAAAGGATATTCTCAAATGGAAGGAATTGATTACGGTGAGACATTTGCACCTATAGCTAGAATTGAAGTTGTTAGACTATTTCTTGCCTATGCAGCTTATAAAAACTATAAGGTTTATCAAATGGATGTTAAATGTGCATTTCTGAATGGTGAACTTGAGGAAGAGGTATACATTGAGCAGCGTGATGGATTTTCACTAACAGATGACAAAGATATGGTTTGCAGGTTAAGGAAAGCTTTATATGGATTGAAACAAGCTCCTAGAGCTTGGTATGCAAGGTTGGATAAATATCTTTTGAAGCTTGGTTTTACTAAAGGTAGCGCTGACAGTAATTTATATTATAAGATCATTGATGATGATATTCTGATTATTGAAGTATTTGTTGATGATATCATTTTTGGAGGTGAAGATAAATTGTGCATGGAATTCACTAATAATATGAAGAATGAATTTGAAATGTCCATGATTGGTGAGATGAGATTTTTCTTAGGTTTATAGATTACTCAAACTGACAAAGACATTTTTATCTGTCAAACTAAGTATCTAAGGAAATCGTTTAAAAAAGTTTGGTATGGATAATTCCAAACTGGTAAGTACTCCTATGGTGACAAGTGAGAAATTATCTATCAAAGACACATCTGCACCGGTAAATTCAACAAGGTATAAGTCTATGATGTTGGCATTTTTGATGATGATGTTGTGATTGCCATTGATGGACACACACTTTCTTTGAGATCACTTTTTGTATGTATGAGTTATGCTCAACTGGCATTTGTTCCAACCAGTATTATGTAGTATAGTCTTTAGGCTATCGGTGTTTTGCAAAAAGTGTTTACCGATCTCAAGCGGTATGAAGACCTCAAGCAGTTCGAGGATCTCAAGCGGAACGAAGGAACTAAAGCGGCAATTATCATTTTCCTAGTCTTCATTTTTGACAACCGGTAATCGGTAAAATGTATGAACTGGTATTACTCTGTGATGAGTTACCAACCGGTATTTTTGTGATAAGTTACCATCCATGGACACTTTGATGGTGATTTTGTGTTATGTTACCAAATATGTCTAGATACAATGAACCTAGGAACTTGCAATGTAATCCTATTGGACCAACATGAAATCGGATTCCTTTTTAAGGACATCATGTCTAGGGTTTTAAAAAAAGTTGTTAGGGTTTTTGGTGGTTGGTGAGGTTTTTGTATGTGCGATATTAGAAGAGAAGATCGAGTCTATGTGTAGTAACAAAGTGTGGATTTACTGAAGACTGAAGTAATGCTGAAAAGCATTAACAATGTGCTATCATGGATCTAACCAAGTAGACTGTGCTATTTGCTAGATCACTCACTTGTTGATTACTCACATCTTCGACAAGTCTGAAACCCTTAACCAGGTAGGCTCAGAAAAGCCTTTGTAAATACTCTAACAAGGTGGTTCACAACTATGGATTTGAAATCCTCTCACAAGGTAGTCTTTAATTGGACTTATCTCCTAACAGAGATTGAGGTTCCTAAGAGGATATATTTTGGTGAAGAACATTGTATGATCTTAACTGGTCTAGTTTCTATTCTGCAGATAGTTACTTGTGAGTCTTAGCTCACCGTGGTTTTTCCCATTTGGGTTTCCACATCAAAACCTCTTGTGTTATGGTGGTTGTGCTCTTGTGGGTGAATGTCTTATTTGCTGTTTGGTTTGCATTTGCTTTAACCGGTTTGTTAGTAAACCTATTTTATCGGTTGACTGCTAAACTATTTATGTGTTTGAGTTCAGTAATTTTTGGTATACTAATTCACCCCCCCCTCTTAGTATTCATCAATTGGTATCAGATCCAACCTTTCTATAAGTTTAACCACTTGGAAGGAGATATGGGGGAATACACTATGAGGGAACTTACTCAATGGTTCACTCAGACTGAGAACGCCTATGATGAACTCAAAGTCAAGTATAAGGCCTCTCTGGCAAAAAGAAGAGAGCATGCTGAGAAACTGATGGAGCTAACTGAAAATAGTTCCTCTGATGAAGTGGACATGGAAGCCCTAATTGAAGAAGTTGAAAAACTGAATGAATCTAATGCCAATCTAAGAAGGGAACTGGAAGGACTAACTAGCAGAATGTGTCAAGAGCTTGAGAACTGGAGAAAAGCTAAAGATCTGGCAAAAGACAAAGATCATGAGATCTCCAAGCTAAAGCAAGAAATCAGTGCACTTTTTGCTCATCTCCAAGTGAGTAAAGTGGAAAAAGAAGAAATGCAAGGTGAACTAAAGTTGGCTATTTCTGAGAATGCAACCTTGAAGGTGTCCAATGATTCTATTACCAAGGAACTCACTGAATCAAAGGAGATACTTGCCAAATTCAATCAAAGTGCTACTAAGTTAGAGCAAAAGCTTGAATCAACTAAACCGGTAAAGACTACTAATGGACTTGGTTTCTCTGGGTATGAGGAAGGTGAGACCACTGGAGCAAAATATGTAGCGTCAAAGAAGCAACCAACATCAAAGGATAAAGTTAAGCAAAAGTTCAAACCTGTGTGCTTTAATTGTCTCAAGGAAGGACATACTGCTAATGTATGTAGAAATAAGGCTTACAATAACTTTCCTTACTTTATGAATAATAAGCCTAGATCCAATAGATTCAATGGAAATTGTTATGCATGCAACAAGTTTGGACATAGAGAATTTGAATGTAGGTATGTCATGCACAACACTGGAAGGTGTCCTCAAAGGAGTCAAGGAGTTTTTCTTGAACCCTCTGGGAACCGGAATCCAAACTAGTTTAATACCTATAATCATCAATCAGGTACCGGTGGCTAACAAGCGGCAACCAGTTGGAGAGAAAATTGTTTGATTTGTCATGGTAGTGGTCACACTGTTGCAACACGCAGAAGGAAGAATATAAACATGAATAATGAACCTTGGAGAGCACCTGGAATGGTTTGCTATCATTGCAACAAACCGGGTGACACAGCCAGAATCTGCAGGATGAGAAAGAATATATCAGATGATATACCGGTCACTTGGGAAGGAAAGATTGATGTTGAAACTGTTCAAGCAGATATGAAGAAAACCTAGAAAAATAAACCAGAAGAAGTGATTCAAGAGGAACCGGTTTCTACACCTAGTGTGGAAATCTCTGAACTGGCAAACTAAGCTTCAGAAAATCTTATGGGGAGCAAATCGGTGAAATATGTTGAACCCCCAGTTTATACTGGTAAAAGACCTAATTGGTATGTGTTACCTATCAATCGACAGAAGACATGAATCGGTAAAAGGAAAATTAGGGTTTACGCCCTAATGGTGGAGCATTTATTGTGGTAGGTGAAAAACTTGTTTAAATGGGATTTTCAAATCATTTTCACTTATCAGTTTTCGAGCGAAGAAGTTTTCAAGTGTAGAGCGACAAAAGGCGATTTGTCTTACGATTCAGAGAGATTTCAAAACTTTGAAGAAGAATCAGAAGATAATATCAATCGGTCGAGTGTACAACTCAAAGCGGTAATCCAACAACCAAAGCAGTGTGTGGCGAAGTGGAATTTGCAAGTCCTAAATCTTGACTTGCGAAGGTATTTTTTGATTTTCTCTATTTATCATGGCTTCTGCATCACACTCTAGTTCTAGTGTACCTGTTGATTTAGTAGACTTTATCCAACAGAAGGCGAAATAAAATGCCCTATCATAAATACCCGCTGGAGTTATAGTAGAAGGTGATATTTCAGGGTATATTAATTGCAAATTGGAAGACCTAGGGTCACTAGTAATCCATTCACAACTAGGTCTATTTTGTGAGGATGATAAGAAGATCAAACCCGAATATAGCATCCTGGAAAAGAAGAAGCTTCACAATGCGATGTATTTTCTTGAAGAATTTACAGAAGATCACATTCACATTATTCTGAGCAGAGTTCATGGCGATAAAATGTATCTAGAAAGAACACATGACATAACACCTGAAGCTATTCATGCTATCACTAGTTTCTGCAACACTGGTGAGGTGCTAGCCCTAAGAAGAGTCATCAAGACCAAAATGACCAAGCTCACCAGTTCTGTGAGCGACCCACAGGGAATGACCATCAATACCATCAAGGACGATCTAGTCAAATATGCTTGTATGGTGATAGGATACCGGACGTTCTATGCTAGCAGGATTAACTCTGTCTCTGTTGCAATGGTAAATACCGCCTACAGGATGATCAAAGAAGATCCCTCATTTGATTTATGCACCTATATGCAAAGACAACTTCTAGTGAACTTGAAATCTATTAAATAGGACAATGCCTTGAGATTTAAATTTGGACAACTGTTGGTAGGACTTTTTTTCTACTTCCAAGGCTATTTCCCAGGAGTCGGTGATATTCAGTGGTCTGCTAACCGACCGCTTACCAAGCAAATCAGAGAAAGCCTTCAAGTGGTAGGAACTAGTTATCCTGAAGTGTTGAACAAATACTTTGATGAGTTTAAGCGGAAGATGAGCCAACGAATGAGGATATCTAGTGATATTGTCAAGAAGTATGAAGAGGACATCTACTACACCATCAGAGTAGATGAGTGCATAATGGAGGCGATTGAGCCTAGAAAACAAAAGATGGAACCCATGGGATATGAGGTAATGTATGATATGCTAGACGGGTATGCCTCTACCCTACTTGCCTCACCTCTTGATCCTAAGAAGAAGAGAACCGCCACCTATCTGGAAAGGGTAACACCGGTTGAAGAGCCTTTAGTAAAGAAGGGAAAGGAAGTGCCATTTGTATCGACACCAATTACTTCAGCAAGTCCTAAAGTGACCAAGCGATCACCGGCCAAAAAAAAACCAGAAGTTGAACCCGCCAAGGTATTTGAGAGGAAGCGGAAGTCCAAAGGCAACACACCAGACTCAGAGGACACGGAACCTGAAGAATAGCCTAAGAAGACTAGGTAAACAAGGAAAAAGACAAAGACAAGTAGCAATGAACCAGCATCGTCTGCACTGGTAAATAGTGACATCTCCTCTTACAAACCATTGATACATTGTCAAAGGACCATTAAGAATATTAGGAGAAAAGTGTTGAGTGATTTAGTAGATTATTTTGATGATTTCAATGATAATGAGAAAGAGGAAGTCGAACAGGAAATCATTCAATATTTATGTATTAATGACCGGTCCCCATCAGAAATTAAATCTATGACACCAGATTCGTTATACAATTCTTTAGATAAAAATGACACATTGCCATAGAAAAGGAACAGGAAATAATATTTTCCTGATGTGTCTAATTCAAAACTTTATGAAGTTATGGATAAATACAAAGGCCTCTTCTTCATGAGAAGAAGGAGACTCTTGTTACTAGAAGGGAAAGTTCCTGAAGTGGTAAAAGATACCCACTCTCATGCTAAATCCGCTTTAAGATTGCACCAAGTGTTTGAAGACAACAAGAAGGCCGAACAAGAACTAGAAACTAGAAAACCGGATGAGTTATATGACAATGAAGGAGAACCGGTCACTGAACAAATGGGCCCTATTGACGTTGATGCCTTGAATGGTGAAAATGTTACTTTGGATGCACCAAAAGAAATGGCAGGGTAGGAGAAATAGGACAAGGAAAAGGCTGACAAGGAGCAAGCAGAGAAAGAGAAAAATAAACAAGAGGAAGGGAAGAGGAAATAGGCAGAGGAAGAGAAGAGGAAATAGGCAGAAGAAGAGAAGAAGAAACATGTAAGGAGAAGAGAAAAGAGGAAGTGAAGAGTGTTAGGTCCCGGAGACAACTAAGAGGGGCGGGGGGGGTGAATCAGTTGTCTAATAAATTCAAACCAAAAACCTTTAACCAACTTAATGCTTAATACCGGTAAACCAGTTAAGTATGCCAGTAGACATTGTTAACAATAAATTGCTATACCGGTAAAGATTAATGCATGAAACATAAACATAAAGTCATCCACAACACATAACACCAGTATTTGTACGTGGAAACCCTGTAAGGGGAAAAACCATGATGGGAAACCTTACCCACAATCAGATGATACTACTACAGATAGTAAGTATACATAAATGGGGTCTGCACATGCAGAAAGGCCAACAGCCTAGAGCTCACTGCTCAATCACAAAATGGGAGTCACACTGACTACAGTTGGATGGTTAAATCCAATAAGAATGTACTGTACAAAATAGCATCTTCATATGCTGGATTCAATGCCGGTGTAATGCTGATATGCTTCTACAAAAACCTAGCTTCACCTTCAAATGATGTCTTCGTGTATACCTCTTCTTAATCTCGCATATACCTTCTCACAACTCTTCTTCGCATTCCACATTCGATCTTACAAATAAGATCTTACATTTATACCATAACCTAAGACCAGTTTTAGTAGGTCGACTCTACAAGATATTACAATAAAAACATTTTACAAAAAATATAATATCTGATGCAATAACCAATTGAACATGTCGGCTTAATGCATTTACAGCAATAATAAATCATCTCCATAGTGTGCCATGCTGATCTGGAAAAGATAAACCTGTCGGTGTAATCCTTGACCTATTTGCCGGTAAAAGCAAATATGCAAATATGAATATACCAATGATTAATTCTTCAAAACAAAGTGTCCACATGATGTCTTCGACATTACCAAGTGTCTTCCATATCATTCCAAGTGCCGATGATCATTATATCCTGCCGGTGAATCATATACTAGTAATTGTACAATAGTTACTTGTTTGCCGGTGAATGTTGCTGGATCTCCAAAGTGCTAGTGTTTCAGTAGGTGTTGACATCAATGACAAAACCATACCAAAATACCAACAATCTCCTCCTTTGGCATTGATGGCAACACAAGATGGAAATGTTAGGGTTCCCACAGATACTGAGGGGGGGGGGTGAATCATTATCTGACCGGTAATGTGATTTTCTTGAAATAGAACATGTAGAACATAAAGTAACAGTATACCGGTATGCAAGAATTAATGTAAATAACAGAATAAAAAACATCCACATGAAAAGAACACCATAACATAAGATGTTTAACGAGGAAACTCGGTGTGGGAAAAACCTCGGTGGGATTTGTGACCCACAATATTCACTTACTGGCCAATAAGAGAATATCACTTACAATAGGGGCTTGCACATGCAGGAAGGCCAACTGCCTAGAGCACACTGCTCAATAAGAAGTCACACTGACTTACAATGAGGATTTACACAAATCCAATATTCTGTACTGCTTTACAATAGCATCTTCAATGCCAGATTCAGTACCGGTTCTTGCTTTGTTCTTTACATATACCCTTGACCTACAATTTGCACATTAGGTCTGCCTTATAATTTTCTTTATACTTCCTATCCATATCCTACAAATGTCTACAATGATCTCTTTTATATACAAGAGTCATTTTACAATTTGCCAAGTCGGCTTATAGTAATAAACAAAATATTACATATCAAAAATCCTGTCGGCCTCTATGCCGGTATACATGTTCTCTTCTGTTCCGGTTTACATCTTCTGTGTCGGTGCTGGTGTAGAGTGATCTTGCTGATGCTGGTGCATTGTCTTGCTAGAATAATGTTTTGCCGGTATAATGTCTTGCCGGTGCCATAGGATTGCAAGGTTGCCATCAATGACAAAACCTTCAATCACACACAATGTCTCATTGGAGTGTCCATATGCGAACAATCTCCCCCTTTGGCATTGATGGCAACACTCATGAGAAATTTAAAAAAGATATCCAAAAAATGTGTAGACCAAAAATGTTACCAAAAATGTGAGAGCTCCCCCTAAGCATGTGATCCCTGTGTTTTGAATTTTCTCATCCTACTACTCCCCCTTTGGCATCAATGACAAAGGTTAGTAGATTTTGTAGTTGTACCAATCCATAACGCCAACCTTGTAGTTGGGTAGCTATTATCTGAAGAATATCTCCCAAAATTAAGTTTATACCATCCATAAACTTCTTACTGTCTTTTATTGCTGTCTTACTGTACCGGTGAGATGTTGTAAGTGCTCTACCGGTGTTTTGCTTCCCTGTGTTAGTGCCTCTGAGATTTCCTTCCGCAGAGATGCTAAATAGTCCAATCTTGGACTTAGTTTAGATCTCAAGAATTTTGCCTTGTTTATTATTTTCTCTTTCTCTCTTTCTAATTTGAGCAATTCTTCCTCAAAATTTGTTATCTTTTCCTCAAAAACTGATAATATATCGGGTGAGTTAACAAAATTATCTGCAAGTTTATTGATCTCTTCCTATACCTTGCTCATCTTTTTGTCTACATCTATGGGCAAAAAGTTTATCTTACAGGTGTCTTTGTACAGAGTTTTGTACTCTTTCAATAAATTGCATAGTTCCGGTAGAAGTGTGTCAAATTCCCTGTTACACTTCTTTATTCCTTCCTCAAAGAATTTCGGTTTCTCTTTTTCTACAATTTCCTTTACAGATTCTACCTTTGTTTGCTCAAAATTTCTAGAAATATATTTACAAAGTGTATCCAACTGGCCTAAAGAAGCTTTATTGTCTATATTACAATTAGGAGCTATTGATTTCAAAAATGGAATTGAATCATCTATTGCTTTATAAGCTTTTGAGCTATAATTAGTTATTTTTTTGATAGATTCAAGTAAAACCTTAGTCACATTTGATGGTGACCCAACAAACTGAGTACCGGTGGAAGTGACCATGCTAGTATTGACCTCTGGTAGGTCTGTTTGTGTCTGCATTTCTTTAAGCATTGGTTTTCCTACTTCATTTCTTACCAGTGGCATCTGTTCTGGAGCCTTTAGCTCTGTTGGTTTCTCTGTTTGTGTTCCAGATTCCATCTTTTTCTCTGTATCTGCTGCCGGTTGCTCTGTGTTTCCTGTTGCTGGAGGCTCTTTGGCTATACCTGATTTATCTAGTGTATCCTTATCTTCCACTATGTTGATCTTCTGAGTATCAACATTCACAATATATAGGACTTTAGGATTAGGATTATTATCCTCTGTATCCATACTCTTAGCTACTGGTTGATCTTCTGTAGTTGTTGTTTTTACCGGTGGAGTATTTAAAGGAGGTGGGGGTAAGTTGTCTCTAATCTTGATACTTGGTGGTCCACCAAATTTACCTTTCCCTTTGTCCTTCTGATATACCAGAATGGGCTTGGGATTCCTATATTCTTCTTGTTTTTCTTTTTCAACCAAGAATGTATCCCAACCATTTTCTGTTTCCTTTGAAACTTCTGTAACTCTACCTGCCATTAGTGAAATTTGCCGGTGTGCAGTGGAAAAAACTGTCCGGTTGGCCTGAGCTATCATATCATCAATTTCCTTAGGTGAGTTAACCGGGTATACTGCAAGTAGTTTTTCTATTTTAATTTTCTTATCCAATTCAATTATTCCTTGCCTTCTGGCCTCAAGTCTTTTATATAGTTCATCAGGAATTTCATTTAAGACTTGCAACAAAAACTTTTTATACATGTCCATGTGTAATATAACACTCTCCTCAACTTGTCCTTTCTCATCATCTGATAGGGTGTCATAGATTTTCACTATGTTTTTCAATTTACCTTCCTCTGTGATCTCATTCAGTAATATGTCAAGAGGGGCCAAGTCAGTGTTTGTCTTCTTCTTCTTTTTGGGGGTCAGCTTCTTCTTAGGTGTGACTTTCTTGACTGGAGATCTCACAACTTGTTGCTTCTATCCTGTCCTTCTAGGTGAAGGAGTGGTTGCCGGTGAGGGGTCTCTTTTCCTGACAACTCTTTTGAAAGTTGCTAGCATATCTCCTTCTGAGGAAGTACATACCGGTGATAGATGAGTTTCAGGTTGTTGGGCTGCCAACTCATCTTTAGTTATGCCGGTTTTCTTTAATACATCTTCCTTTATGATTTTTACTTGTCTGGATCCTTTCCTCACAAATGCCTCAACCTTTTTCACTCTCTTCTTAGATTGAATTTGACTTTCTATGGTCTCAGCACTACCAAATACTTCTTCCTTTGGTTCATTGGGGGCTTCCAGAAGTGCTTTGGCATAAGTTTCCACTATGTGGTCATCTGTTTCATACCCCATCTTTGTTACCCAGATTGTCCTTGGGATGACTGCTTCCATCCAAATCTCATCCTTTTTTATTACAAAACATATATCATCCTTGTATTTGTTGACAATTTCCTATGATAGTCTGATTCTTTTATTCATTCTGACTTTTAGTGCTTGAAAATACTCATTGATATTCTTTTCTCTATTTTCACCCATGTTGTTGAATAAGTCAGATAATTGTTTTCCTACTGGTATGTCAAATCCAAAATCCTTGTTGCCTATACCAGGAGCTTGTTTGGTTATATGGAGCATTAAGCATACAAGTAAATTTCCAAATCTAAAGGTTCCTTTCTTATCCTTCTTGATTTTTGCTAAATTGTCAATTAACTCATCCTTTAACCATTCACAGATATCAATTTTTACATTGTCCTTAACCATGTCATAAGCACTCTTTATGCATAAACTGGAAACTGAGTTAAGCCTATTAGCATGAGTTTCTTTGTAACCTAAAATCATGCTAACAAATCTAACATTTGTATCGGTCACATCATTAACCCTCAATGATCTCTTGTCTGATGTTGCACCAGTTAAGTTTGTTACTAAGTCATTGGAGACCTTCTTGGTTTTGTCAGGCCTGTTACCGGTGGAAGGTAACCCTGTTACTGCTTTCATAGCTTCCTTTGTAATTTTATGCACTGAGTCAAGCCAAAAGAATGAACCATGTACCCTGCTTAGAACTATCCTAACCACTTCCTTGGGAAATTCAGGAATGCAGAGGATTTCAGTGAATCCTAGGGTTTCAACAATTTTATGCTCAAGTTTCACATTTCCGGAATTGTCACATATGACAGTCTTATACATGTTTTTAATTTCTTCATCACCTAATTCCTCTATGTTGCAATGAATATACATTCTAGGGTCTTCTGCATAAACAACACCTTTTGGAATTTTTGAAAAAGCACCCGTGTTGTCATCTTTCTTAGCTACATTGGGAACTAGTTGAAACACGGGCCTAGGTCATTTTATAACTTTGACTACTGTAGGGTTTGCTATGAATTCAGGTGCAGAGGAGGATGCCATGATGATAAATAACCTTTTTTGCCTTTGGATGGATTGATTGCTGAAGTGCTTTGCCTCTTTGCTCGGAATGCCTTAGCTTGGAAATCTTCACGCTCTCTGAAAGTTTGAATTCACGGTGAAATGAAATGGAGCCAAAAACCTTATTTTATAAAGTCTTTTCTGCTACCTACCACATTAATTGCTTGCCGGTAATGTATTAGTTTAACTTTATTTGTCGGTAATGAATGATTTTCAACTTCTTTTCTCTAACCGAGGGAATAATAGCACATGTGTCATTAGATTGCCAAACCCTCAAGATAATTTTCTTCAATTTGATGAAGAACATCCTGCTGGTGGAGCATTGCTCTGTCCTATCGGTGGAGCATCATATTGTCCTGTCGGTGGAGCATTTTTTGGTTCTACCGGTGGAGGAGTATCCCCAATATTTAGATCACCTTTTCTAATCCATTACTTTGAGAATTCTTGCTTAACCTCTTCAACCTTTTCTTTACCTTTCAAACTAGTACTTTTGTTGTCTACCGGTGTACCTTTACTTCTACAAAATTTAGCAATATGACCAATCTTGTTACATGCATAACAAGTTACATTATTTTTCTGAATAGCTTTCCCATAACCTATGCTAGTTTGTGTTCTGCATTTATTTGATAAATGAGCAAATCTTCCACAAACATAACATCTTACATTCATTCTACAATTTTTAGAGTTGTGACCAATTTTGTTGCATTTGGAGCATTGACCGGTGGGAGGATTGATGTTCTGATAATTCCTAGATCTACATTCATTTGCCCTATGACCATATTTATTGTAGTTAAAGCATTTTCCATTGAATATGTAAGTATTAGAAGGTCTTACCGGTTTGCTGTGATCCTAGGTATTTGCAGTACCAGAGCTTTCTCCAACTTCAAATCCAATTCTAGAAGTGTCACCTTTGGGTTTTTGATTCTTCAATAAGGTACCAAGTTCTTCTGAGCTTTTCTTGAATTTTTCTTTGTGTTGATTTGCAGTTTCCAATTCCCTTTCCAAGATTTCTTTTTGTCTCATTAGTTCATTTGAGTCATTCTGAGTATGCATCAGATCTGTCTTCAACATGTCATTTTCATAGCTAAGTCTTGTGTTCTCATTTGCTGCATCACTTAGTCTTCTGGTCAATTCTTCTTCATTCTTATTTATGTCCTCAATCTCTTTGCAAAATCTCATAGTCATATCCTGCATTTCATTTTTTGTTGTCATGATCTCTTATTTCAATTTGCTTATCATATCATTTAGTGATTCCTTTTCATCATTCTCATTTTGCAATTTTTCACAAAGTTCTCTTCTCTTATTTCTTGTAATAGTAAGATTTTCTTGAAGTGCCTGAATAATGTCCTGAGCTGCTTTTAAATCATCTTCTAATTTGATATTTTTCAACTTCTCTACATCATAGTCAGTAAGAGCTCCTTCAAGTTGCTTCATCAGATTTTCTATCTTTACCGGTGTCAAGATCTTCCTCAAGCTGTTAGGGTTCTGAAAATAGAGGACCAAACTTTGATACCAATTGTTAGGGTTCCCACAGAAATTGAGAGGGGGGGGTGAATCAGTATCTGACCGGTAATGTGATTTTCTTGAAATAGAACATTCAAAACATAAAGTAACAGTATACTGGTATGCAAGAATTAATGTAAATAACAGAATCAAAAACATCCACATGAAAAGAACACCATAACACAAGATGTTTAATGAGGAAACCCGGTGTGGGAAAAACCTCGGTGGGATTTGTGACCCACAATATTCACTTACTGGCCAATAAGAGAATATTACTTACAATAGGGGCCTGCACATGCAGGAAGGCCAACTGCCTAGAGCACACTGCTCAATAAGAAGTCACACTGACTTACAATGAGGATTTACACAAATCCAATATTCTGTACTGCTTTACAATAGCATTTTCAATGCCAGATTCAGTACCAGTTCTTTCTTTGTTCTTTACATATACCCTTGACCTACAATTCGCACATTAGGTCTGCCTTATAATTTTCTTTATACTTCCTATCCATATCCTACAAATGTCTACAATGATCTCTTTTATATACAAGAGTCATTTTACAATTTGCCAAGTCGGCTTACAGTAATAAACAAAATATTACATATCAAAAATCTCGTCGGCCTCTGTGCCGGTATACATGTTCTCTTCTGTGCTAGTGTACATCTTCTATGTCAGTGCCAGTGTAGAGTGATCTTGCTGATGCCGGTGCATTATCTTGCTTGAATAATGTTTTTCCGGTATCATGTCTTATCGGTGCCATAGGATTGCAAGGTTGCCTGTGTAATGTTTTGCCGGTATAATGTCTTGCCGGTGCCATAGGATTGCAAGGTTGCCATCAATGACAAAACCTTCAATCACACACAATGTCTCATTGGAGTGTCCATATGCCAACAGGAAAAACCATCAAAGTGTCAAAACAAAAATGCCAAATACCAAAAAACCAATAATCTCCTTTAAACAACAATTTCTCCCCCTGGGAGCAACATGTGTTTATCCAAAGATTTATTTTCAATGCCAATCTCTCCTCAAGATAATTTGTTTTTCCATAGATATCTCTCCCCCTTTGACATCAAATGCCAAAGTTACAAAAATCAAGTTCATACACAAAATACCAATCAATTCAATATACCAATTACTCCCCCTGAGAAGTAGCTTCCTCATCAAAGACCAGAGTAAAAGATTTGTCTTTCAATTCTGTCGGTTGATGACAATCATCAACTGTGTAAGTCTCTACCGGTGGTGGTATGACTCCAAGCTAATCTCTGAGATATTCAAAAGTCTCCTTAGGTAAAGGTTTTGTGAAAATATCTGCAAGCTATTCTTTAGTATTCACATAAACCAATTTTATCTCCTTTTCTTCAACTTTTTCCCTTAGAAAATTCAGTTTGATAGAAACATGTTTTCTTTTAGAATGTAATACCGGATTCTTAGATATATCAATTGCTACAGTGTTATCACAATATATAGTAATAGGTTCTTTGCATTTTACCTTTATGTCTTTCAACATTTGGTTAAGCCATAGTACCTGTGTACAGTTAGTTGCTGCTGCAACATATTCTGATTCTACTGTTGATAAAGATGTACAACTCTGTTTCTTACTTAACCAAGAAACTAATCTCTTTCCAAGAAAGAATGCTCCTCCAGTGGTGCTTTTTCTATCATCCACATCTCCTGCCCAGTTTGCATCTGTGTATGCACATAGATCCAAATTTTCATCTCTAGGATACCATAATCCAAGATTTGTTGTGCCTTGTAAGTACTGGAAAATCCTTTTTACTGCTGATTCATGATTTTCCCTAGGATTACTTTGAAATCTAGAAACAATACATACCGCATTCATAATATCAGGCCTGGTTTGTGTCAAATACAGTAAACATTCTATCATAGATTTGTATCTAGTTGGATTAACAGGTGTAGATTCATCCCTTTGAGATAATTTGTCATTTGTAGTCATAGGTGTGCTTACCGGTTTAGAGTTCTCCATCCCAAATTTCTTTAGTAATTCTTTCAAGTACTTGGATTGAGTCAAAATACCTTTATCAGTCTATGAAATCTGCAATCCTAAAAAGAATTTTATTTCTTCAATCATAGACATTTCAAATTCTTGCTGCATTTTAATAGAAAATTCCTTACATAATCCATCTTCTCCTCCAAAGATTATATCATCAAAAAATACTTCTATAATCAAGATGTCATCATTAGTTATTTTGTAATATAAATTACTGTCTACATTTCCTTTAGTAAAACCAATCTTTAAAAGATACTTATCCAACCTTGCATACCAAGCTCTTGGGGCTTATTTCAATCCATACAGAGCTTTTCTTAACCTGCAAACCATATCATTGTCATCTGTCAAAGAAAATCCATCAGGTTGTTCAATATATACTTCCTCTTCAAGATCTCCATTCAAAAATGCACATTTAATATCCATTTGATAAACTTTGTAGTCCTTGTGAGCTGCAAAAGCCAAGAATAATCCGTCTACCTCAATTCTAGCTACTGGTGCAAAGGTTTCATTGTAATCAACTCCTTCTTTCTGAGAATATCCCTTACACACTAGTCTTGATTTATTTTTGACAACCTTACCATCTTCATTAAGTTTGTTTCTAAATACCCATTTGGTTCCAATTACAGTTTCATCTTTAGACTAGGGAACTAATGTCCAAGTATTATTTTTCTCAATTTGTCCTAATTCTTCTTCCATAGCTTTAATCCAAAATTTATCTTCACATACCTCATTGATAGATGATGGTTCAATTTGAGAAATAAGACATACCTCTTCATTTGCCAATCTTCCTCTTGTCATAACTCCTTTAAATTTGTTTCCAATTATCTGATCTTTAGAATGATTCAATCTTACATATTGGGGTGTCTTAGTTTGCTGTTGTTCTTCAATTACTGTGGAATCCTTTGATGGTACTGGGGTAACTGGATCTTCATTCTATACCGGTGGATTTAGTGTAGGTTCATTTATCACAATTTCTGTTGCCAGTTCTATATACCTTGAAGTTCTTCTGAATTGTTCATCAATCTTTACATTTGTACTCTCAATAATTTTCTGCAATCTCTTATTAAAACATCTATATGCCTTTCTCTTAGATGAATAACCAAGAAATATTCCTTCATCACTTCTAGGATCAAATTTTCCAATATATTCATCTCTTCTAATATAACATTTACTTCCAAAAATTCCGAAATACTTAAGAGTAGGAGTTTTACCAAACCATAGTTCATGAGGGGTCTTACCAGTTTCACCTTTGATGTGAACTTTGTTGAATATATAGACAACAGTCCTAATTGCTTCTCTCCAATACACATGTGGTAGATTTGCTTCTGATAACATACTTCTTGCTGCATCCAAGATAGTTTTGTTTTTCCTTTCAACAACTCCATTCTGCTGTGGTGTCTGAGGTGCTGATAACTGTCTTCTGATTCCATTCACTTCACAGAATGTATTAAAGTCCTTAGATGTGAATTCTCCTCCTTGATTTGATCTTAAACATTTGATTTTCTTACCAGTTTCATTCTCAACCATTGCTTTGAACAGTTTGAACTTTCCAAGTGCTTCTGATTTTTCTCTGAGAAAAGTAACCCAACACATTCTAGAATAATCATCAATAATTAGCATGAAATATCTATCACCTTGTAAGCTTTTAGTTCTAGCTGGACCACATAAATTAGTGTGAATCAAATCAAAAGCATTATTGGATTTTTTTGGAATACTTTTGAAACTAGCTCTAACTTTTTTTCCAAATTGACATTCCTTACAAATTGTATTCTGAGGTTTCACAATTTTAGGTAGATCTCTAACTGCCTTAGATGTATTGATTTTTACCATGCAATCAAATTTTACATGACATAGTCTCTTATGCCATAACCAACTTTCATCTATATGTGCAATCAAGCATGCCTTTTCACTGTTATTCAAATGAAAGATATTACCTCTAGTCTGATTACCGGTTGCAATTTCCAAACCAGTTCTATTCATGATTTTACATTTTCCATTTTTAAATTGTAACTAAAATCATTTCTCAACTAATTGACTAACACTTAAAAGATTATGCTTTAATCCTTCAACATAGTAGACATTGTCAGTGTTATGCTTACCATCAAGAGATATTGAACCCTTACCTTTGATTGAACGGGCTTTGTCATCTCCAAATCTTACTAAACCTCCATTGTATTCTTGAAAGTTCAAGAATTTACCTTTGTCTCCTGTCATATGATGTGAGCATCCTGAGTCAATGATCCATTCATCCTTTACTTCAACTTTAGCTGCTAGGGCTTGTTCTACCGGTTGAGCAGTAGGTGTCGGTTGATCTTTTGTTATAGCAACAAAAACCCATCCATTGTCTGCTAGATCCTCATCAGAATCATCAGTCACACCTTCATCAGCAATGTAACAGAATTTGTCTTTTTTCTTCTTAGATCTGTATCTCTGATATTCAGGATTAGGCTTGTATGTTCTTCTAGCTTCTTCTCTTAGTCTAGCATGTCTATCAGGGCATCTCGAAGCTATATGACCAATCTTATTGCAGTTGAAACATTTAAAGGGTGATTTACCTTCATACTTACTTCCAACTGGACCTTTTGGCATTTCCCTTACAAATAGTGCTTCAAGTTCTTCAAGCTCTTCATTCTCCTTCCTAGTTTCTTCAAGTTCTCTTGCATAAAAGGCTTTCCAGTCTGATTTGTCAAATGATGGAGGAGATGATGTTGATGCTTTAAAGGCCAAATCTGTCTTTATAGTAGCAACAAGACCAAATTTCTCAATTTCAATGGCTGAATGTTTTCCAATCAATGTATCCCTAGTTATTGATGTATTAGGCATTGTTCTCAACTCATTTATAGCAGTAACCTTCATTTTATATGCCTGTGGCAATCCTCTTAAGATTTTTGAAACAATTTCATCCTCACTCAGGTTTCCTCCACAACATTTAATACCCAAAACAATTTCATTTACTCTTTCCATAAAAGCAAAAATTCTTTCATCTTCTTCCATTTTCAGATGTTCATACTTGACTCGAAAGCTTTCAAGTTTTGCAATCTTGACTGCGGAATATCCTTCATTTAGTGTTTCCAAATGATCCCAAATAGCTTTAGCAGTAGACCTATCTGATAATCCCATGATTTGTTGATTTGATAATGCGCTCAAAAGTGCTTCTCTTGCTTTGCAATCATTCTCGTCATCTTTAGTTAAGGTAGTTGGAGCAGTTTGACCAGCTACAATAGAAGTATAACCATTCTTTGTAACTTCCCAGATGTCTTTGCCAATGCAATTCAGATGTGTCTCCATCCTGATCTTTCATATCCCATAGTTGGTTCCATCAAGTTTAGGACTGTCCTTCCTGAAATAATTAGTAGACATTGTATCTCCTCAAGTTGTTAAACTTCTGTAAAAGAGGACTAAGCTCTGATACCAATTGTTAGGTCCCATAGACAACTGAGAGGGGGGGGGGGGTGAATCAGTTGTCTAATAAATTCAAACCAAAAACCTTTAACCAACTTAATGCTTAATACCGGTAAACTAGTTAACTATGTCGGTAGACAATGTTAACAGTAAATTGCTATACCGGTAAAGATTAATGCATGAAACATAAACATAAAGTTATCCACAACACATAACACCAATATTTGTATGTGGAAACCCTGTAAGGGGAAAAGCCACAGTGGGAAACCTTACCCACAATCAAATGATACTACTGCAGATAGTAAGTGTACATAAATGGGGTCTGCACATGTAGAAAGGCCAACCGCCTAGAGCTCACTGCTCAATCACAAAATGGGAGTCACACTAACTATAGTTGGATGGTTAAATCCAATAAGAATGTACTGTACAAAATAACATCTTCATATGCTGGATTCAGTACCGGTGTAATGCTGATATGCTTCTACAAAAACCTAGCTTCACCTTCAAATGATGTCTTCGTGTATACCTCTGCTGAATCTCGCATATACCTTCTCACAACTCTTCTTCGCATTCCACATTCGATCTTACAAATAAGATCTTACATTTATACCATAACCTAAGATGAGTTTTAGTAGGTCAACTCTACAAAATATTACAATAAAAACATTTTACAAAAAATATAATATCCGATGCAATAACTGATTGAACATGTCAGCTTAATGCATTTACAACAATAATAAATCATCTCCATAGCGTGCCATGCTGATTTGGAAAAGATAAACCTGCCAGTGTAACCCTGGACCTTTTTGCCGGTAAAAGCAAATATGCAAATATGAATATACCAATGATTAATTCTTCAAAACAAAGTGTCCACACGATGTCTTCAACATTACCAAGTGTCTTCTATATCATTCCAAGTTCCGGTGATCATTATATCCTGCCGGTGAACCATATACCAGTAACTGTGCAATAGTTACTTGTTTGCCAGTGAATGTTGCTAGATCTCCAAAGTGCTAGTGTTTTAGTAGGTGTTGACATCAATGAAAAAACCATACCAAAATACCAACAAAGAGAAAATCAGAGGAGAAGAAGAAACAAGAGGAAGTGAAAAGAAAAGAGGAAGAGAAAAAGAAACAGGAAGAGGAGAAGAGAAAAGAGGAAGAGAAAAGGAAAGAGGAGGAAGAGAATAAGAAAAGGGAAGAAGAGAAGTAGAAAGAAGAAGAAAGAAAGAAGGAAGAAGAGAAAAGAAAGAAAGAAGTAGAGGAGCAAAAGAAGGCAGAAGAGGAAAAACAAAGAGCCAAAAAGAAGGAGGAAGCGGTAAAGAGCGCACAAGTGGAGACCCCAAAGGCAACCGGTGGTCAAGCCAAACCGACTGACATCACCAGTCGTATTGACCTCCAATCCGCAAATGAATCAAAGCTATTGCAAAGCATTAAGCTTGCCCAAGAGTGACTGGAAGTGTTAAGGAGGAAGAAGGAGCAAGATGTTATTCAAACTGCGGTGGAAAATCTTACTAGTTTGATTCCCGGTACCAACCTCCCAAGTACCAATTCCTCTCTGGCCCAACTGAAAATTTTATGCATAGTTGTAGAGGACCAGGTGCAATGCCTGGAAGATATTGCTGAAGCCAATGCACAAAAGAAGCATCAAAAGGCACTGAACACTGCCTTAGTGAAGAAATTAAACGAGCTCCGGTTTGAACTTCAGAAAGCACAAAAGGACATAAGAGATTCTCTAGATGAGGGGAATCTACTGCTAAGTTAGATTAGTCAACCCCATCTATTTTGTGATGATGTGCTTGCACATAAGGAGAAGCTGCTATCTGACTTGTAGGCATATATTAGCACCTTCAAGACCCCCTATGATTCCTTCACCACATATGGGCAAACTGTTCACCAGTTTCAACTCCAGACTGCCAGAATAGAGTTACAGATCAGCAACCGGACCAGAGATTTGTAGGAACTTCAATTGGTTCTACTACCTCGACTGCAAATACTTCAGAAGTGCTATCTCAATTTGGATGCCTTAACGGTCACTCAGGAGATGAGTACCTTGGATGTCATGGAGGAACAGGTATCCCAGATGCAAACGGAAAGTGAGGTTGCTACCTCATTGCTTGAGTCATGGTCTGTATCCATGAAGACCTTTATCAAGGACTTTAAATTAGTTTTTGATAAGTTTCACTCCTTATTGTTGTAAACATTTATTATTTTAATGATAATATGAACAGGGGTTATTCAGCAGTACTTTGTCATTGTTGGCAAAGGGGGAGTAGTATTTTGTATTTAAAATTTTGATGCATGTTATGTATACTTTCATGTTTATCTCTGTAAGGGAGTAGCATACATTGTATTTTCTGAAAAAGCGATAGTGTATATGCTTAGGGGGAGTAATTTTGATAATGACATATTTTTGTTGTAAAACACTCAGATGTCAAAATTTTCCTAAGTGTTGCCATCAATGCCAAAGGGGGAGATTGTTGGCATTTTTGATGATGATGTTGTGATTGTCATTGATGGACACACACTTGCTTTGAGATCACTTTTTGTATGTATGAGTTATGCTCAACTGGTATTTGTTCCAACCAGTATTATGTAGTATAGTCTTTAGGCTATCAATGTTTTGTAGAAAGTGTTTACCGATCTCAAGCGGTATGAAGACCTCCAGCAGTTCGAGGATCTCAAGCGGAATGAAGGAACTAAAGTGACAATTGTCATTTTCCCAATCTTCATTTTTGACAACCAATAATCGGTAGAATGTATGAACCGGTATTACTCTATGATGAGTTACCAACTGGTATTTTTGTGATGAGTTACCATCCACCAACACTTTGACGGTGATTTTGTGTCATTTTACCAAATGTATCTAGATACAATGAACCTAGGAACTTGCAATGTAATCCTATTGGACTGACATGAAATCATCTTCCTTTTTAAGGACACCATGTCTAGGGTTTTAAAAAAAGTGGTTAGGGTTTTTGGTGGTTGGTGAGGTTTTTGTATGTGCGATCTTAGAAGAGAAGATTGAGTCTATGTGTAGTAACAGAGTGTGGATTTACTGAAGACTGAAGTAATGCTGAAATGCATTAACAATGTGCTATCATGGATCTAACCAAGCAGGTTGTGCTATTTGCTAGATCACTCACTTGTTGATTACTCACATCTTCGACAAGTTTGAAACCCTTAACCGGGTAGGCCCAGAAAAGACTTTGTAAATTCTCTAACAAGGTGGTTCACAACTGTGGATCTAAAATCCTCTCACAAGGTAGTCTTTAATCAGACTTATCTCCTAATAGAGATTGAGGTCCCTAACAGGATCTGTTCTAGTGAAGAACATTGTATGACCTTAACCGATCTGGTTTCTATTCTGTAGATAGTTACTTGTGAGTCTCAGCTCACCGTGGTTTTTCCCATTTGGGTTTCCACATCAAAACCTCTTGTGTTATGGTGATTGTTCTCTTGTGGGTGAATATCTTATTTGCCGTTTGGTTTGCATTTTCTTTAACCGGTTTGTTAGTAAACCTGTTTTATCGGTTGATTGCTAAATTGTTTAAGTCTTTGAGTTCAGTAATTTTTGGTATACTAATTCACCCCCCCTCTTAGTATTCATCATATGATTGGTGGCTTATTATATCTAACTCAGACTAGAGCGAATATTATGAATGCAGTAAGTATTGTTTCAATATATCAAAGTAATCCTAAATAAAATCATGAATGTGCAATAAGGAGGATATTCCGGTTTTTGCAAGGAACAACATAATATGGTTTATGGTATTCTAGAGATGATAACTTCAGTTTATGTGCATATACATATTCAGAATGGGTAGGAGATACTGATGATAGGAAGAGCACTTCTGGAGGAGATTTCTTTCTTGGAAAGAAATTGGTTTCATGGATCAGCAAAAAAATGTCATGCATTTCTTTATCTATTGCAAAATTTGAATATGTTGCAGCAACAACTAATTGCACTCAAGTCTTGTGGATGAAGCAAATGTTGAAGGATACCAAGGTAAATTGTAGTGAACCGGTAGTTATCTATTGTGATAACTCTATCACTATTGACATGTCTAAGAATCCAGTATTTCACTCTAAGACTAAACACATATCAATAAAATATAACTTTCTGAAGGACAAGGTGGAAGAAAAGGAAGTGAAATTGGTTTATGTGAACACTAAAGAACAAATTGCAGATATATTCACTAAACTACTATCTAAGGAATCATTTGAGTATTTGAGAGATAGGTTAGGGGTATCTACCCCTCCGATAGAGGCTTAAGGGATGCAGGCTGGCATCAATCTAGTATGCATCATCAGCTTTATCCTTTGCTTCAGGTTGATGTAGTGGTGCTACTACTCAAGGGGAGTAGTCAACTTTGAGGTTCACAGAATTTTGATATCTATATCATATCTTTGGCATTGATGTCAAAGGGGGAGATTTATATGTGAAAAACAATGTTTATGGGAGAGATTCATATCAGTTTCAGATTGGACTGCACTACTCAGGGGGAGTTGCTGGGATTTTTCAGTTTTTCATTGTTATATCTTCTATGAGAAATGTTTGGCACTTCTTGGCACTTAGATGTTTTATTTTTCACATCTAGTGTTGCCATCAATGACAAAGGGGGAGATTGTTAGCAATATGGAGGAATTGATTATGTGGTGCATTGATGTCAACACTAGCTGTTATGGTTGGTTACCGACATACAGGTTTTGGTTACCAGTAGAAGAACTTGTGTTACCGGTAAGGGTTTAAGGTTTTGCCAGCAAAGATTTTACTAGGAATCCTTGATAGAATGCATAAGTGGTGTTGGTGCAACTTCTAGATGGAATTTAGGATGCAGAAGGTGATCCTTGATCATGCCTTGACTAATTAGGGACATCGCTTTGGTGTGGTGGACCCAGACTAGGTCCGGTGCCTATCTATGTTATGGACCGGTATCATGTTAACGTGTTCTCTACACGTTACCAAGATGTTTTATGGATTGGTTAATGTCATTTTGGTCTAAATCCGACATGGCATATCATTGTAATATGGATGTGTGTAATGGTCTTATTGTAATATCTTTTAGGTTGCCGACCTAATTAGTTTAGGCCTTAGTGTTTGTATAAATTATAGACCATGGAATGGGAATGAAAGTGTATCGTTTTCGTGGAATGTAATATCATATGCAAAGGAGATTTGGTCGATCATAGGTGATCGAATGGGGTTTATGTAAGAGGTCAAAGACCTTCAGTGTTGAGCTTAACCAAGACTGTAATCAGGCATGGTAGATGCTATCACTGGCAGTTCATTCTTCTGTATTTTTGTCCAATTATCTTGAGGTGGTTATAATTAATGAGCAGTACACTCTAGGCAATGTTCCTTCTTGCATGTGCAAGCCCCTTATTGTATCACATACTTTCTGCAGAAGTATCATATGACTGTGGGTAGGCTCCCCACTGTGGTTTTTCCCTTTATTGGGTTTTCCACATACAAATCATGGTGTTAATTCTCTATTTCATTCTTAAGTTTTATTGCTTACCAGTATCTATTTCTACTATTCTGGTATTCAATGTTTATGTGCTCTGATCAAAGGTTTTAAGTGGTTTGATTAATATAATCTATTGAAAACTGATTCACCCCCCCCCCCTCTCAGTTGTCCACTGGTTATCCTAACATTAAGTTCTTTTCTTAACCTCTTTTAAAATCTTGGTATATCTTTTGGAACTTCCTTGTTTCTCTCTTTGGCATTAGCTGACCTGGTCCTTTGAATGATTGAAGATAATGTAGCAATAGAAGCAATCAAAGGAGGAATAAGTTTCTATTTCTTTGTCCTCTCTCTACTAGTGGAAGGAATTGTTTGAGCTCCCTTTATTTTTCTTGTGCACTTTGAGAGGGACCTGCTCCGTAACTACCCTTAAATGACTTGTTGGATGAGCAAGAGGGGGTGTCTTTTTGGAAGAAGAAGGAGTCTTCTTACTCTTTGATGTACTTTCTTGTTCCTATTGTTGTTTTTATTCTATCAAAGGAATGAGATGCATGATATATGGATTACAAATTTATTCATGTGTCCAATATAAAAAAACTTGTGCTCAGTGCTTCATGTCTTCCTATTTTATTAGGGTTCATATCCACATTATGTATGAGAATGTCAAAGACCCACTTTTTGTTGTATATTGGATGTAATTGGTTTTCGTTGTCTTGAGCCCATATGTCATCTGAGATCCTTATACCCTTGGCTTGATTTACCAAGACTAAATTCAAACTATATTGATCCTTTAGCCTAACCTCATAATTATTCACATAATTCACCCAATGATCTTCAATTTTGGGTACATGTTTGAAGTGTGACTCCATTATGCGGTTGAATTTACCAATTGGATCAAAATTACTTCTTATTATCTTCAAGGGCTTTAAAGAAAACACCAATAATTTAGTTTCTATGTTCTTAGTAGCTTTCATTTCCAAGCAAGCATGAGCTCCTACTTTGATAGGTCACAGGAAGTAAGGTTTATGGTTGTTAACTTGTAGCTTGTGGGCATCTCCCACTTGTTTGCAAAATTATAAAATAATCAATTTGTCACATGGCTACCTAGGTAGTTTTTTTGGAGCCATGATGCAAACTGCTACTCTTATATATGTAAAATTATTGAACATAATAAAGTAGCTACCAAACATTTGAATCTCTCCAAAAACATCTAGATAACCTCTTTGAAAAATCTCCCTCTAAAGTCCTTATAATTGCAAACATGAAAGCATCATTAACAATCGTGTGATTTTTTCTACTCCTTTTGAGAGTTAATTATGGATAATGGTTGTATACTCTCATATTTTGATTTATAAGTAATCCTTTATTTCTTAATCTTGGGTAGGTGGTTTGAGTAGCTGATGAGGAGGTAGTAGACTGGAAGGAGGTTAACCTTAAGTAGTCAACTTCTAAGGTTCACAGACTCAACCGGTCATCCCTGATTCCAAAGATCCTAACACAACACCAAGTCAAACAATGGTTAAATTTCACCCAAAACACCTTGGAAAACCCTAAGGCTCCACTATGTCCACTTACAGACAACTAACACTTCTCAAGTTCTTGTGTGACTACACACACACCCTAGCAAATAATGAGTGGGCTACTATTATAAGGTTTTGAATGGCCCACTTTACTAAATCAATACAACAATCCTTGGAGGGGTGTTCTCACATCACTTTAACAAAAATGAAATAGGATTTCATGGTTTAGGTCCATCGGAACATCAATCTTGACTCATTCGCCCACAAACCTGAACCGGTTGCTATTAGGCCTCCTTTTGAAGGAATTGGGTGATAAATTTTGACACCTTGAGGCTCTAGACAAACAAATTATGTTTTCAGATACCCTTTTGGTATTTCTAAACAATATCTCATTTTTGGTACCGGAACAACTTGTAGATATTCAAACCGGTGTTGCACTAACAGACCTAATAGGGCTTTTAGACCTATTTGACTAAGCGCCTTTCACAAACTGGTTTGGTTCTCCTAATGGATGAACACCATTGACCATGAAATATTATGAAAACCTCCAAAATACTCTTCTACCACATTCAAACCCTTTCCTAGTGCTCTACCTCTCAATTCTCACGCACTGCACTCATCAAATCGGTCTGTCACATAGAGATGTCAGACCTAGGGTTAGTTCTCCATCCTCTTCACCCTATTGCATCCTCTTAATGGCTTTTGGTACTGAAATATGATATAGTGGCCTATCATCTCTTGTAATGGTAGAGATTTCAGTTAAGGATTGATAGGCAAAAACCCATTATTGCAGTCAAACCCTAGGGGTTTAAAGGTTTTAGGCTACTTGGTAGAGATTTGCTTGTAGAATGGGGCAATGATCACTTCAAGACTTCATACAGAAAGAAAAACAATGGTAAAACAATCTAGTTATAGGATCTATGCCATGAGAAATCTTACCAATCCACCTTCAGTATGCAATCAACATAAATTAGACGGTTTTTTCGAGTTTCCAACAGTTCTTGATGCTTCCAATTCCTTTCCAAATCAAGAAAAACACCCAAATTAAATTATTAGGTGTTTGGGTCCTTTAAAGGTGTTTCCCAAATGACCATAACCTCCTTCGACTATTTTTCAAACTGACTGACCGTTGGAGAATCCCGATTTACAAAAAGTGCAAAATTGTCATGACAACAAATTGACAATATGACAACTTTTGCATAATTCGGTCAACTTAGACTCTAGATTGTCATAGTCCCCCAAAACGATTACATTTGACTTTAAAACATCAAAAATGACTCAAATAGACTTAAGGTCACTTGATCCCTCAATTTAGACCATTATGACCCTTATATTGACTCAATTTGCTCTACCAGACCCTAGATGACAATTTGATCCAAACATGGACAAACTTGTCACACTCCTAGGACATTGAATTATAAAAAAGTACCCATAGGGTCTTATTACATTACTTCTAACTAATAGAAAATCATCTTGCTCCTGGCTCATGCCTTCATAGATAGGTCTTCCTACACCATACTCCCCGGATGAAATTTGTCTCAAGTCCTCTTAGAGACGAACTACTGCAAATCACCACCCTACTTTTTGATATCTTCCTCCAGCATCCAGGTAGCTTCTGAGTCAGGAATGTTAGGACCCAGAGGCAACTGAGAGGGGGGGGGGGGGGGGTGAATCAGTTGACTAATAATTTCAACCCAAATATAACTTAACCAAAATTAATGCATAATACCGGTAAACCAAACTTTATGCCGGTTGACAGTTTAACAGTTAATTACAATACCGGTAAATTTTAATGCATGAAACATAAAGACAAATAACATCCACAACACATAACACAGATATTTGTACGTGGAAACCCTGTAAGGGGAAAAAACACGGTGGGAAACCTTACCCACAATCAGATGATACTACTGTAGATAGTATGTGTGTACAATATGGGGTCTGCACATGCAGAAAGGCAAACTGCCTAGAGCTCACTGCTCAATCACAAGATGGGAGGCACACTGACTACAATTGGATGGTTAAATCCAATGATAATGTACTACTCAAAATAGCATCTTCATATGCTGGATTTAGTACCGGTTAAGCTCTGATTGTCTTCTCCATACCTTCCTAGAATCTTCAAATGATATTTGCGTGTATAGCTCTTCTTATATTCACATATACCGAATATCACAACCTTACCATACCCTATTACATTCCCATATCAATCTCACAATTGAGATCTTACATATATACCAAAACCTAAGACCAAATGTGTAGGTCAACTCACTCAGAATATTACAATAAAATCAATTACAAATGAATCAATATGCAATGCATCATGTTGGCTCAATGCATTTACAATAATAACAAATCATCTCCATAGCATGTCATGCTGATCTGAAATAGATAACGCTTGCCGGTCCATAACCTAGACCTATTTGCCGGTAACAACAAATATGCAAACCCAATTAGACCAATAACCAAATCACTAAAACCAAGTGTCCAAATAATGTCTTCGACATAATCAAGTAGTCTCCAAGTCATTCTCAGTGTCGGTGAACAATATAACCTGTTGGTGAACCAGATACCGGCGACTGTGCATAAGTCACTGAACATGCCGGTGAACGTAACCAAAGATCTCTAGTGCTGATAAGAGTTGACAAGTGTTGACAAGTGTTGACATCAATGACAAAACCAGTGCAAAAAATCCATAATACCAACAATCTCCCCCTCTGGCATTGATGGCAACACAAGATGGAAATACCATCTAAGTGCCAAAATAGAAATACCAAAAACCAAAAACCAACAATCTCCCAAAGAGATCATTAACCATAAATCAAAATATAGATACAGAGAGTAACAATCTCTCCCCTAATGAATAATCTTTCCCCAAGAAATAATGTGTTTTTCCATAGATATCTCTCCCCCTTTGACATCAAATTCCAAGGCAATACAAAAACTAGATAAAACAGTTCAGAGAACTTATTACAAAATACCAACTACGCCCCTTGAGAAGTAGCTCTCCTCATCAAAGTCAGATTTTTTTTTTTGTTCAAATCTGTCGGTCTGATGCCAATCTGCAACTGTCTAAGTCTCTACCGGTGAGGGTATTATGACAAGCTATTTTCTGCGATATTCAAAAGTTTCCTTAGCCAAAGGTTTAGTAAAGATGTCTCCAATCTTCTCTTTGGTATTCACATAAACCAATTTTACTTCCTTTGCTTCAACATTCTCTTTCAAAAAATTGAATTTGATTGAAACTTGTTTAGTTTTAGAGTGAAATACCGGATTATTAGATATATCAATTGCTGTCATATTATCACAGTAAATGATTACAGGTTCTTTTTATTTTACCTTTTTGTCCTTCAATATTTGCTTAATCCATAATACCTGGGTACAATTAGTTGTTGCTGCAACATATTCTGATTCCGCTATTGATAAAGATGTGCAACTCTATTTCTTGCTCAACCATGAAATCAATCTACTACCAAGAAAGAATTCTCCGCCGGTGGTGCTCTTTCTATCATCTACATCTCCTGCCCAATTAGCATCTGTGTATGCACATAAATCAAAATTATCATCTTTAGGATAGCATAAACCCAGATTTGTTGTGCCTTATAGATACCGGAAAATCCTTTTCACTGCTGATTCATGATTTTCTTTAGGATTACTCTAAAATCTTGAAACAATACATACTGCATTCATAATATTAGGTCTTGTTTGTGTCAAATATAGTAAACCTCCAATCATAGACTTGTATCCTGTCAGACTAACAGGTGTTGGTTCATCCTTCAATGATAGTTTATCAATTGTAGTCATAGGTGTACTTACCGGTTTAGAGTTTTCCATACCAAATTTCTTTAGTAACTCCTTCAAATACTTTTATTGATTTATGAATATACCTTTATCAGTCTGTGAAATCTGCAATCCTAAAAATAATTTTATCTCCCCAATCATAGACATTTCAAATTCTTCTCGTATCTTATTAGAAAAGTCTTTACACAATCCATCTTCTCCTCCAAAAATGATATCATCAACAAAAACTTCAATAACCAAGATGTCATCATTAGTTACTTTGTAATATAAGTTGTTGTCGATATTACCTTCAGTGTAACCAAGCTTCAAAAGATATTTGTCCAATCTAGCATACCAAGCTCTACAATCTAGCTTTAATCCATATAAAGATTTCCTTAACCTGCAAACCATATCTTTGTCATTTGTCAAAGAAAATACATCAGGTTATTCAATGTAAACTTCCTCTTCAAGATCACCATTCATAAATGCACATTTAACATCCATTTAATATACTTTATAATTCTTGTGTGCTGCAAAAGCCAATAATAGTTTGACTGCCTCAATTCTAGCTACCGGTGCAAAGGTTTCATTATAATCAATTCCTTCTTTATGTGAATATCCCTTACACACTAATCTTGCTTTGTTTCTAATTACCTTACCATCTTCATTAAGTTTATTTTTGAAAACCCATTTAGTTCCAATTACATTTTTATTTTTAGGCCGGGGAACCAATGTCCATGTGTTATCCTTTTCAATTTGTTCCAATTCATCTTCCATAGATTTAATCTAATGTTTATCTTCACATGCCTCAATAACTGATGCTGGTTCAATTTGAGAAATTAGACATACCTCTTCATTTGCCAGTCTTCCTCTAGTCATAACTCCTTGATACTTATTCCCAATTATCTGACTTTCAGAGTGATTCAATCTTACATACCTGGGTGTGTTCACTTGTTGCTGTTCTTCAGTCACTGTGGAATTCTCAGATGATGCCGATGTGACTGGATCAACATTTTCTATTGGTGTATTCAATGTAGGTTCATTTGTGATTATCTCTATTGCCGGTTCAAAGTCCATAGACCTTAAATTACCTCTAAACTGTTCATCAATCTTCACATTTGTAATCTCAATGATTTTCTGCAATCTTTTATTAAAACATATATATGCCTTGCTCTTAGATGAATAACCAAAAAATATTCCTTCATCACTTCTAGGATAAAATTTACCAATATACTCATCTCTCCTAATGTAACACTTGCTTCCAAATATTCTAAAATATTTAAGAGTAGGAGTATTACCAAACCATAGTTCATGAGGGGTCTTACCGGTTTCACCTTTGATGTGAACTCTGTTGAATGTGTAAACTTCTATATTCACTGCTTCTCTCCAATACACATGAGGTAGGTTTGCTTCTAATATCATGCTTCTAGTTGCATCCAGAATAGTTATGTTCTTCCTTTCCACAACTCCATTCAGCTGGGGTGTCCGTGGTGCTGATAATTGTCTTCTAATTCTATTCACTTCACAGAATGTATTAAATTCCTTAGATGTGAATTCACCTCCTTGATTCGATCTTAAGCATTTGATTTTCTTATCGGTTTCATTCTCTACCATTACCTTCAATAATTTGAATTTCCCAAAAGCTTATGATTTCTACTTGAGAAAAGTAACCCAACACATTCTAGAATAGTCATCAATGATTAGCATAAAATATCTATCTCCTTGTAGACTTCTAGTTCTTTTCGGACCACATAAATTAGTATAAATTAAATCAAGAACATTGTTAGATTTCTCTGGAACACTCTTAAAAGTTGTTCTAACTTGCTTTCCAAAGTGACATTCCTTACATACATGATTGTGAGGTTTAACAATCTTAGGTAAATCCCTTACTGCCTTAGTTGTACTGATCTTCACAACGCAATCAAAGTTTACATGACAAAGTCTCTTATGCCATAACCAACTTTCATCAATATGTGCAATCAAGCATGTCTTCTCATTTTTATTCAAATGAAAGATATTACCTCTAGTCTGATTACTGGCTGCAATTTCCAAACCAGTTCTATTTAAGATTTTGCATTTACCATTCTTGAATTGTAACTGAAGTCCTTTTTCAACTAATTGACCAACACTCAAAAGATTATGCTTCAAACCTTCAACATAGTAAACATTATCAGTATTGTGCTTACCATCAAAAGATATAGTTCCATTTCCTCTGATCAAACAAGTGTTTATGGTGAAAATGGATAAAACAATATTGAAAGGCTAAATGAATTCAACCTCAAAATTGTAGCCTAACAACAACAACAAGGATCCACCATAATATATGAAGATTACTTAAGACAATGCAAATCAAATGAAATCACAAATATTATACCATCAGATGTCCAATAGGGTTTGAATCTCCATTCTTCCTATCTCCATTGATCTTGCTTGATATACTTGCTCTCAGATTTTATGTGTGCACAAGAGCTCAACAAAGAACGAGAATGTGGTTGCAAGTAGGCTTGATCGCATATGAAAGTTTGAAAGTGTAGTGTATTCGGGGGTCGAATAGCTGATTTTAATGATTAGTATGATTAGGGTTCATAATGAAAGAGAATATCCTCTTATATAGAAGACATTATAAGAAATAGAGGGATAAGATTAAGAGGTGTAAAAGATAAATGGCTGGCTAGGATTAGAGGGTAGGTAGAGAAAATAATAAAATAATGAGAGGGTAGGTAGTGTAGGAATTAAGAGATGAATGACATGTGTCATGGGTGGAAAAGGCTAATGAATTAATTAAATAAATAAAGATTTATTTAATTAATAGAAGAAATGGGATCAATTAAATAAATAAAAGTATTTATTTAATTTAGAAAAGGATAATTTAAATAAATAAATGTATTTATCTAAATGAAAAATAAGGCTAGAAGAGGATAAATGAATTAATTAAATAAATAAATATTTATTTAATTAATAGAAGAATTAGGCTAAAAATAATTAAATAAATAAAAATATTTATTTAGCTAGACAAGACAATTTTAGGTGTCTACGTTTTGCCCCTCTTTGAGACAATGCAGCTTGTCGCGTTGTTTCAAAGAAGATAAGATGCACTGATACAAAGTTTCCCCAAGATGGGAATGATATGCCCCCTCGAGAGATTGGATGAAAATGTCTGGAAAGATCGCAAACAATCTCTTGATAAGAAAGAAAGGCTAGAAAGGACTGACCAAATAGGATAGAGTGATAGAGTCATGGGATAAAGAAGACTGACATGGGAAACTAGGGCTAGGAAAGTCTATAAGATAGACTATGAGGGGAAACATCCCCATTTTCATCCACACATCCAAGAGATTAGAGTGCAGAGAGAGCAGAGAGCAGTCAACAGTCAGCAACGATGACATTGGTACACAGATTTGATCATGTTCGCCGATATCAGAGGCTAGCAGATGCAGGAGAGCCGGTGAGTACAACAAAACCTCCTTGTACTTTATCGCATTAAATGTTGTCATAAATGCATGCTAGGTAGAGTAATAAATGCACTTTAGGTATGTCAAGCGGGGAGGAAAAATTGATAAGGCGCATCTGCGTTGGTGACAGGCGTGTCTATGTCTTCAAGGTCAAATCGACAGTTCTGTGATAAACATACGGTGTCGATTGGATAAGCTGCTGAGAGGGTACACTCAAGCAGGTCCTCTAGGGAAGACTAGGGTAGCAGATAGGGCTAGGATTTACAATTTTGTGATAGAACATACGTTGCCAATCAGGAAACTACTCAAGAGGATACACTCAAGCAAAGCCCTAGGATAGGATAGATCAAGACAGTTTGTGATGAACAAGGAGTACCATAGAAATTGACAATTTTGTGATAGAACATACGTTTTCAACTAGATTAGGCTGAAATTGACAGTTCTGTGATAGAACATACATTGTCAATTGGATAAGCTACTCAAGAAGATACACTCAAGTAGGTGCCCTAAAAGATAGGATCAAAGCAGCACTTTGTGATGAACAGGAATGCTACTAGGATAAAAAAGTAGTACTTTATGATGAACAAAGAGTACTAAAAAGAGTAGCACTTTGTGATGAACAGGTAATGCTACTAGGATAGAAAGCAGTACTTTGTGATGAATAGGGAGTACCTCTAGGATTGACACTGTTGATTTGCTTGACTATAGGAGGACCTACCTATGCTGGAGTCATGAGAGAGATTCCCTTCGACTCAGAGTTTGTGAGCAGAGCTAACATTCAAGGATAGAGTAGCAGTTTAAGCTATGGGCCTGCGACATATTCTATATGTGCCGGAGTTTCGGGCAAACATGGGATTGCTAACTACGCTGGCTGAGAGATGGCACTCAGAGCCTTGTACTTTTCATTTGTCAATGGGTGAGATGACAGTCACCTTAGAGGATGTATATAGGATACTGAGGATACCGATCGATGGGGAGTTGGTTCCTTATGATTGAGATGGAGATAGGGACGCACTGAGATGAGTGTTTCAAGATCCAGGAATAGAGATGAGGGCAAGACATGTGGCTTGGGATACCATGACATGGACAAGATTAGTGCTACAAGTAGTGTTGGCAGGAGTGATCAATGGATTCTTGTGTCTAGATAGGGTGACACGAGGGTTAGTTATGGGATGGGGAGGATGCGCTACTATCCTTGAGAGAGATCTATCAAGGACATGAAGATGAGATCCAGGATCTGGAGCGAGATGAGGCTAGGCTCAGTAGATAGCTGAGGGATACTAAATGGGAGAAGGATCAAGCTATTCAGCGCTATACAGAGGTTGAGACAACACTGAGGGCAAGGAGGCAGGCAGCAGAGGACATAGGGGCTAGATACGCTTATGTTCTGCGTGCAGGGGAGGAGATAGCTTATTGGAGAGACTTGTACTATGGAGTGGTGCCACCAGATTAGCGGGCTAGGAGCTTCCATAGACCATCGTGAACTGCGACGACCTCTAGAGGGAGAGATAGGAGACAAGCGTCTAGTGGTGGGATTATGGGTCCTCCAGCACCACCAGATAGAGGGGGCAAGAGAGATGATCCTTGGGTAGGTCCTTCCAGGGCTCAGACTCCATCGAGGCCAGCTAGCTCCGAGGGAGGGAGTTCATCATAGCCTTAGAGGGCTCCCTATGTATCAGTTTAGTACTGATGCTCTGCAAAAAGGATTAGAAAATCTGTTTGATGGCAACACACACAAGAGCACAAGAAACAAACGTTAGTGTTAGCAACAAAAGATTATCCTAAACAGGCATATCAAGAGAGATATTAAGCATGAAATAGAAAGCATATAAACATAGAATGAAATAGCTAATCAAGATGCTCATAGTTGCTCCTCCCTTGTTCCTCTCCTCTCCAAGTCCCAAATGAGTGTAGCTCTCAGCAGCTTTTTGCACTATGGATGCTTATGGAGGATTGAGATTTAATACTAAGCTTCAAATATGAAATGAAAAGCTAAATACTATGCTAGAGTAGATAGTGATGCTATGAAAAAACTCTATGCTAATGCCAGTATAACAACAATACTCTAAAATGCTTCTCCTTTGCTTGAGGAGAAGGGTTCTATTTATAGAAGAAATAGGGAAATGAAGGGTTAAGATTGAGCAATCTTAACAAGGGTTAGGATTGAAAGTTGGGGATCCATGTGCACAATTGGCACCAATAAAATGGTGACAAGTTTCAACATAGGATTGGGTTGAGAGAAGAGGTTGGAGGCATTAAAGGCCTGAGAAGACCTCATGGTTATCTAGAAGGTAAGGGTCAAGTCTAAATTAAGATTACCCACTGGATTAAGAGTTAATCCAAGGATAAACCTTTGTGCAAATGTTTAAGAGATAATCATGGTCAAAGCATTAAAGGCTTGATGAGACCTTTGGGTTGGGTAGAGGTTGAGTCAAAACAAATGTTTTAACCATGTGGGAGGGTTTGAGGTAACCATTAATGGTTATTGGAGACTTTGGGGATTAAGTGGTTGAGGGTTGAAAGCCTTCAATGGTTATCAAAGACTTTGAGCCATTTAGTGGTTGAAGGTTGGAAGCTTTCAAAGGTTATCCAAGACTTTGAGGGTTAATTTGTTGAACACACAAAGCATTAATTGCTTTTCAAAGACTTTGGAGTCTTTGAGAAGTGACTCCAATTTGCTTAGGAATGTGACAATATTTAGGGGATGGATTAGGCTAATTAGGAAGGGTTTAGAAGAATCTAGAAGGGGTTTAGGCATACAAGTGGATTTTGTAGGAAAATGCAAGTGGGAGAAATTTTGGTATTTTCAATTAAAATAAAATCATTTATTTCAATTAAATGGTGTAAGTTGAATTTGGATAAATATTTAAATAAATATTAATTTATTTAAATGAGAAAAAGAAGATAAAGCATTTAAAATGCTTGAAGACTTTGAGGGAAACCATTAAAGGCTTGAAGACTTTAAGGAAAACCATTAAAGTCTTAAGAAGACTATAGAAGGAAGCCATCAAGTTTGAAGACTTTAAAGCCATCAAGTTTGACTACTTTAAGGGAAACCATTAAAGGTTTCAAGTGGGTGAGGATAAATAGGATTTTAAATAAATAATTTATTTAAAATAGTTGTGCAACTTGCTTTTGTAGGAAAATACAAGTGGGTGGAGGATAAAGGTGATTTAAATAAATTATTTATTTAAAATAATTGTGCAACTTGCATTTGTAGGAAAATGCAAGTGGGTAGAGGATAAAGGTGATTTTAAATAAATGTTAATTTATTTAAATGTGAGAGGTGGGATTTTGGGGGATTTAAATAAATATTAATTTATTTAAATGTGAGAGAAGATTTAATTAAATAAATATGATTTATTTATTTAATTAATGGTCTGAATTTGGTTAAGTGAATTAAATCAAATAAATTGAATAATTTATTTAATTAATAGGAGAAGAGGGTTAAGATGAATTAATTAAATATTAATTTAATTAATTATTAATTGATGGTTAAATAATCAAATAAATACTAAGTATTCATTTAATTAAGTGGACAGATTTATGTGACTACATTTGCCCCTCTTTGAGACGGTGCAGTTTATCGCATCGTTTCAAAGAAAGAAAAATAGGTGTGAAGAAATGCCCCATAAAATGTAAATTTAATGGGTGGTATGCCCCCTCGAGAGATGGGCCGAATTTTTTTGAAAAATCGGGCGATCTCTCGAAAAAGAATGAAAAGTGGAGGGGATGTAGAATAGAAGAAATTAGAACTAATGATGAAAGAATGGGAGAAAATGGAGTGAATATGAAGAAACAACAAGCCAGCGAGTACCCTGAGGTCATGCAAGAGATACATAGCAGATGTAGTGTGGGGTTTTGATTGATGCTATACAATTGATCAAAATTGGTTGGACAATCTGGTGCAATCGGTTTAATTGCCCCGGTCAAGTCAAAGCGTGACAGTTGATGTCAGTTGGTCGCTTGAACATGATAAAGTCTGAGTAAGTGAATCAAAGTGACCTGATGGTGACTTAGACAATTGATGTAATTGTCCGATGAAGTCAAGGTATATGAAGCAAAATACTCGTTGAGACGTAGACAATTGATGTAATTGTCCGTTGGATTGTGTTTGATTGGTTGATCAATTGATAGTGTGTGCGTGTGATGGATGGTTGTGGGGAATCATGGCAACCCCGTTGAGACTAGGTCATTATGATAAATGCCTGATGTAGTCTAGGATTACCATAATCGATTACCTGTTGAGACCCGAAGATACTTGATCAGAGTATCTGTTGATAGTCTAGGTGTGTGGGAGTTGATGTATCTGTGCAGATAGAGTAACTTTCTTGACTTATTGGATGACTTAGGATAGGAAACACAATCCCTCCTAGTTAGAGATGGATGGTGATGAACGTGGCTTGATTAGGCTGATTGGGACACGATGTAGGGTATGTGATGCTGATTATTGAGATGGGGAGGGTGGGGGGGGGTGCAATGTTAGATAGAAGAAATGGAGGACCTATTACATTCCTATGGAAGAAGAGGAAAATAGAGTATCCATTGTCATTATTATGTATGAATGATATGCAGCTATTTATGAATGTATGGATGGATGGAATGCAACGGAATGCAATATATACAAATGAGATGGAATGATGATCCATGGTGCATTATTTTTCATCATTGAGCTTTAAAATGTTGTAAGAAAATACAAGCAACTTGACATAAAGATTCAAGATGACCAGAGTATTTCTTACATGGATTTTTATATAGCAAGTTAATACAAGCAACTTGATATAATGGATCAAGTTGACCTGAGTATTTCTTGCGGGACAGACAAGGATTATCTCCGTTCATGCATGACTTGGATCGTCCTCCTTGATCTTAGGCTGATCATATCCTGAGACAAGTGCATACCGTACTAAGAAATAAAAACCTTTATCCAAATTGGATGAGGAGGAACCAAAGGAAGAGCATTGTACCTGCAAACAAACAGTATATACATAAAGAATAAAGAATAAGGATCCTTGGTAATGGTTCATGCTCATATGGTCGAGGTATACGCTATAGTCAACAAGTCGTAGTGATCTATGACTGCATTTTGGCATAAGATCACATAGCTTGGTGAACTTCCCACGTAGACACCATTAGTACATGCCCCAGAACTTCATCGGAAATAATGCGCAAACGATACAAAACAATGCTGAAAGATCCCGATACAGATAAACAAATGAATTACTCACGAATCAACCAAGCATTTGATAGCTTAACATAATTTTCTTGTCAAAGAAAACGTCACTTTTGTCTTTGTTTTGGTAAGGAAGGATGCATCCTTGTTGAAGACAGTTTTGAGTGTTGATGTTGTTTGGTTTGATTGATAAATGGTCATTTTGTTAAGTATGTCGCAATGTTTGTTTTGGTATCTGCATGGATGAGTATGTACAAGGTGTTGCCATGTTTTTGTGTGATTTTTCAATGGTTTTGTCGATGTTTTTGGATTTTGAATTGTTTTGAATGTTTTTGGTATTTTTGCGAGATATTTTTGAATGTTTTTGGATTTTTGATGATTGTTTGAATGTTTTTGTATTTTGCGAGACATTTTTGAATGTTTTTGTATTTTGCGAGACATTTTTGAATGTTTTTGCCAATGAATCACCAGTAATGTAGAATCCACTTCCATCATCTAGATTGTAAGGGCATTGCCCCCAAGTTGGACATGATTTATGAAAAAGCGGGATGCTAGACGCATGAAGTACTTTCTTGGATGATAGATCAAATAACAAGCCATGGTTAGATGGATGGATGTGTGTATGTATGAATGTGATCGCAATGAGCCTGAAAGATATTGGAGCCATTGCCTTTACGAGTGGTGCCTGTTTGCCAGGTTTTCGCCATCGTACTTACCCAAGGTGCCACTGGAGTGGTTGTTCACCGTTTGGATGCATGATTTTTCTTTACTTTTTTGAATGTTTTTGTATTTTCTTTAGGACATTTTTCTGAATGTTTTTGGTATTTTTTTTTTTTAGGACATTTTTCTGAATGTTTTTGGTATTTTCTGATATGTAGGGGAGCCTGATGCCTTGTACACCTTAGGTATAAAACCGTTTGAGGTGCATGCTATTGATTGGATCTGCGAGCGGTTCTCCGTCTGATGTAGCCAACTGATATGCCCCGGACCCGAACACAGCAGTGACAACATATGGGCCCAGCCAGTTTGATTCAAACTTACCCTGATGTTCTCTATTTGGTTGGTTGCGAGGATTCTCTCGTAGAACAAGATCACCTACCTCAAATGTACGAGATCTAACTCGGTGATTGTAGCTTCTGCTCATGCGCTGCTGATAGGCTTTGAGGTGATTGTATGCAGCTTGTCGTTTCTCATCAAGTAACTCTAAGTCCTGAAGACGGGATACTCTGTATGCTTCATCATCGATGAGATTATGCAAGGAAACTCGTAATGATGGTATCTCGACCTCAATAGGCAAGATAGCTTCTGCACCATAGACCAATGAATAAGGAGTTGCACCTGTAGGGGTCCGAATGCTAGTTCGATATGCCCATAGCACTGGATTCAATTGAACATGCCAATCACGGCCGGCATCATTGACTGTCTTCTTTAGGATCCTCAATATGTTTTTATTGGATGCTTCGGCCTGACCATTGCCTTGTGGGTAATAGGGAGTGGAAAAGCGGTGTTGGATATGAAATTTCTCACAAAGTTCACGGACATCCTGATTTTTAAAAGGAAGACCGTTATCTGTGACGATGGACCTGGGTACACCATACCGGCAGATGATGTAGTTGAGGATGAATGAGGCGATCTGCTTGCCGGTGACTTGGGTAAGTGGAACAGCTTCGATCCACTTGGTGAAATATTCGGTGGCGGTGTTCTTTTTAATTCAAAGGCAATTGTTTGAGTAAACTAGAATTTGAAAATCCTGGTCAACTTAATGAAAAACACGTTTGCATGAAGTAAAATTGCTTTAAAAATGAGACAAGTTGATTGTGAATTTTATTTGCACCAAAAATGGAAGTGTGGATTGTGAGTTTTATCTTGATGCAAGAAATAAAATTTGCCTTGTTGATTTTAAGCACCAAAACGAAGTTTGTTTCCTAACTTGCAAAAAAAAAAAAATAAAGTTGTTTTTGTATAAGTTTGTGGTTCTTTTTACCTTTGAACAATGAAATTCTTTTTAAGAGCCCCAAACAAATGTGTGATTCTTTTTCAAAAGCCCAAATTTGAAATGTGAAGTTAATTTTAAACCAAAATAAAAAGTGAATTCATTTTTAAAACCAACTTCAAAAACAAGTTAGTAAAAAATATAAATCTACTCTTTAATCTAATTTAAATCTGCACAAAAGAGAAAAATAGTTAGTAAAATCTGCCTATTTGGTGGGCTTCTACAAGCCTAAATTTTTTTTTTTTTTTTTTTTTGGTTTTTTATTTTTTTTGGTTACAAAGTGATTTGTACAACGTTTTGTTACAATAGCGCTAGTCTGCGTTTGAACAGAGGCACTATTTAACACAAACGTATTAAAAGAAAGGGAAAGACGGAGAAGGGAAAAGCACTGAAACAGGGGGAATAGCGCCAAAATAATGCCAAACGCACCAAAACAGTGTCAAAATCGCAACCTGTGTGACATTTTCAACATTCAAACATGTTATTGGTTAAAAAAAAAAAATTGATCTTTTTGGTGTTTGGATTCACGTCGGGTTCACCAAATGATGCTCTGCAAAAAGGATTAGAAAATCTGTTTGATGGCAACACACACAAGAGCACAAGAAACAAACGTTAGTGTTAGCAACAAAAGATTATCCTAAACAGGCATATCAAGAGAGATATTAAGCATGAAATAGAAAGCATATAAACATAGAATGAAATAGCTAATCAAGATGCTCATAGTTGCTCCTCCCTTGTTCCTCTCCTCTCCAAGTCCCAAATGAGTGTAGCTCTCAGCAGCTTTTTGCACTATGGATGCTTATGGAGGATTGAGATTTAATACTAAGCTTCAAATATGAAATGAAAAGCTAAATACTATGCTAGAGTAGATAGTGATGCTATGAAAAAACTCTATGCTAATGCCAGTATAACAACAATACTCTAAAATGCTTCTCCTTTGCTTGAGGAGAAGGGTTCTATTTATAGAAGAAATAGGGAAATGAAGGGTTAAGATTGAGCAATCTTAACAAGGGTTAGGATTGAAAGTTGGGGATCCATGTGCACAATTGGCACCAATAAAATGGTGACAAGTTTCAACATAGGATTGGGTTGAGAGAAGAGGTTGGAGGCATTAAAGGCCTGAGAAGACCTCATGGTTATCTAGAAGGTAAGGGTCAAGTCTAAATTAAGATTACCCACTGGATTAAGAGTTAATCCAAGGATAAACCTTTGTGCAAATGTTTAAGAGATAATCATGGTCAAAGCATTAAAGGCTTGATGAGACCTTTGGGTTGGGTAGAGGTTGAGTCAAAACAAATGTTTTAACCATGTGGGAGGGTTTGAGGTAACCATTAATGGTTATTGGAGACTTTGGGGATTAAGTGGTTGAGGGTTGAAAGCCTTCAATGGTTATCAAAGACTTTGAGCCATTTAGTGGTTGAAGGTTGGAAGCTTTCAAAGGTTATCCAAGACTTTGAGGGTTAATTTGTTGAACACACAAAGCATTAATTGCTTTTCAAAGACTTTGGAGTCTTTGAGAAGTGACTCCAATTTGCTTAGGAATGTGACAATATTTAGGGGATGGATTAGGCTAATTAGGAAGGGTTTAGAAGAATCTAGAAGGGGTTTAGGCATACAAGTGGATTTTGTAGGAAAATGCAAGTGGGAGAAATTTTGGTATTTTCAATTAAAATAAAATCATTTATTTCAATTAAATGGTGTAAGTTGAATTTGGATAAATATTTAAATAAATATTAATTTATTTAAATGAGAAAAAGAAGATAAAGCATTTAAAATGCTTGAAGACTTTGAGGGAAACCATTAAAGGCTTGAAGACTTTAAGGAAAACCATTAAAGTCTTAAGAAGACTATAGAAGGAAGCCATCAAGTTTGAAGACTTTAAAGCCATCAAGTTTGACTACTTTAAGGGAAACCATTAAAGGTTTCAAGTGGGTGAGGATAAATAGGATTTTAAATAAATAATTTATTTAAAATAGTTGTGCAACTTGCTTTTGTAGGAAAATACAAGTGGGTGGAGGATAAAGGTGATTTAAATAAATTATTTATTTAAAATAATTGTGCAACTTGCATTTGTAGGAAAATGCAAGTGGGTAGAGGATAAAGGTGATTTTAAATAAATGTTAATTTATTTAAATGTGAGAGGTGGGATTTTGGGGGATTTAAATAAATATTAATTTATTTAAATGTGAGAGAAGATTTAATTAAATAAATATGATTTATTTATTTAATTAATGGTCTGAATTTGGTTAAGTGAATTAAATCAAATAAATTGAATAATTTATTTAATTAATAGGAGAAGAGGGTTAAGATGAATTAATTAAATATTAATTTAATTAATTATTAATTGATGGTTAAATAATCAAATAAATACTAAGTATTCATTTAATTAAGTGGACAGATTTATGTGACTACAAGTACCATTTTGTATGATGACACCTTTAGGTGATTGTAGCCATATGATTTTGACATCATTGTATCATGACACTTATGATTATATATATATATATATATATATATTAGATTCATCCTTGCGGCAGCTATATGCATGTGTACCTATGTGATGAGATGTTTCATGATGTATGTTTTTATGTGATGGTTATGTTTCATGATGTATGTTTCTATGTGATGGTTATGATATATATATGCAAATATGTACAAAATGAAATGCAATATTTTTGATTTTTTATGTTTTTATATGTTATGCCAATGCAAATGTGAATGTATGAAATGCAGATGAATATGATAATGCAAATAACTATTTACATGATAATAACGTAAGATGTGCTAACATGTGTTGTGTGCAGGATGTGATGCAACTGTGATATCTATATGTATGTATGTGTATACACATAAAAATGGCTATGAGCAATTAAATAAATATTTTATATTTATTTAATAATTATTCTTCTATTAAATAGTTAATTTGAAAAGATTAATTTATTTAATTCATTTTCATGTCTTTCTATTAATTAATTTAATTGAAATATTTTATTAATTAATTCATCTATCTTATTCTTCTAATTAATTAAATATCTAATATTAATTATTCCTCTAACCAAGTTAATTAAATATCTAATATTTAATTATCTCCTCCAAACAATTAAATATCTAATATTTAATGATTATTCTCCTATCCTATAGTCTCAAATATTAAATGATTTCCTAAATTATTTAATCTTTCTTATCCAACTCATCCTCCATCTCCACTTCATCTTCCCTTTGCCAACTCATCAATCATGTGGCTAAGGAAATTAATATTTCTTAAATATTACTTCATCATTTATCTTCAACTTCCAAACTTAAAGAATATTGTGTACGTACACATATTTCATAACCATTTCCTATATTCTCTCCAACACCCTCTACATCTTAGGAAGGACTTGAGTCCACTTGTCCTATCATGCTTAAATCTTCTCCAACCATCCCTAGATTCTCTCAGTCAGCAACCTAGTCAAGGTGAGATGGGTGACACTTGTCTTCTCCTTCCCCCTTTCTCTCAACCTTCACCTTTGCTCACAGCCATTCAAATTTGCAGATCTGATCATGATCATTGATCTGAGCCATGTCATCTAATCCTCTCAAGGTCTATAAATTCAAGAGCTTAAATTGAGAGAGAGTTAGTCTTAAAATTAGTCATATGCATCTGTGAGTCTTTGAAGCAATATATCAAATATCATATAGCATTTTAGCATAATCATTTTATCATAATCATGTAGTATTTGCATATCATAGTATCAGTTAACTACAAGTTATCAGTCCATTCTTCATATGCCATCTTAGAAGCCATTAGTGCATTGTCTGAGAGCACACCATCTACAACCAGGAACAGTGGAGTTAGGACACAATGAGACATAAACCATGGATGTAAAAATAGCATTTTTATTTCATATGTACTTCATGTAGTTTCATTGGTTGAGTTTGGATTTCCTGTAGTATTTCCATTTGTATTTTGTGAAACTAACTTATTACAGGTAACATTCTGAGGATGAAATTCAAGTCGACACATTTTGGCACCCACCGTGGGGCTCATGGACCTCGCATATACCTTTAAAAATCTTGCAAAATTAAAATTAATGCATTTGTAATGCAGATTCATGCATGTGTGAATTCTGACAGCACTTTTGCATCATAGGTTAGCAAATTTGCGTCACAGGTTAGTGCATTTGCATCACAGGTTAGCACATATGTCATGTAGGTTAGAACTTTTGTCTAAAAATCTGCGCATTTGCATCATAGGTTAGCGCATTTGCATCACAAGTTAGCACATTTGCATCGTAGGTTAGTGCTTTTGAACATAGGTTAGCACTTTTGTAACACAGGTTAGCACATTTGACAATTGTTTTAGCGCATATGTTCTCTAAGATAGCGCATTTGAAACAAAGTGCAAAATTTTTAATCAAATCTTGAAATTAGGCTTGTGCAAGGGTAATATATATGGAATATAACATTTAAGTATAAGTGACATTTCCTCTTCTCTTTTCTCTTTGTTATACTTTAAGTTATATTCCATATATATTGTCAGGATATTTGAGAGGGGTTTCAGACCTCTAGGAGTTATAATGCAAAATCTAGTTTTTGGAAGATCCTCCAAATTTTAGACTTAGTCAAATTTCAGGGCATTTCAGAATTAGGAGTGAAAAATTTGTAACCAAGATTTGAAATTAGGCTTGTGGAAGCCCACCTAAGGTTTTTGATTTTCACTAACTTCTTTTTTATTGCAGGTTTCTAAGAGTTTCTTGCAGATTTGGAGGAGTTAAGTTAGGATTTAGTGATTTCTTTTCTAGCTTTTTCAAAGTTGGTTAAAAAGAACTCATATTTCCTTTTGGGTAAAAAGAAATTCATTTTTGAATTTGGTGTTCTAAAAAGTACCTCACTTATTTTTGGGCTCTAAAAATAATCACATTTGCAAGGTAAAAAGAACAACCAATCAAACATTTACTTTCTTGCAAAGTTGGGATTCACACCTCAAATTTTGGGCTCTAAAAAGAACAACAATCTTTCATTTTCTTGCAAAGGTAAAAAACACAATAAATCTTATTTTTTGCAAGTTAAAAAGAACAATCAACTTGTCCATTCTTACAAGGAAAGTTACTTTTTGCAATGATTTTCATTTTGTTGACTAGGATTTCCAATTCCTAGTTTAGAAAATCATTTGCTATGTGGGGCTAAAATAAACACCATGCTTGTTGGAGCAACATCTCCAAATAGGACTTATCCAACAATTGCTTTGAAAAGGTTAAAAAGATCTTTGATTGCTTTGTCTTAAGTGGTAGGTATTTGTTCTCCCCTTAATTGGGTGATCAAAAAGCCAAACCCACTCTTTTATGCTTTATTTACTTTCAAGCAATTAAATCCTTTAGAGGGCCTACCTTCCCGAGCTGCCTTGAGGGGGCTAGTGAGAGTGGAACGACCTAAAGTGGAAATGAGATAATACCAAGTCCTTCCAATCCACTATAAATAAATCATGTTTGTGACGAAAGTCCCAAACAACATGTGCTGATAAGTTCATACCGACACTATGTTTCCCCATAAACCCTATAGAGTGTAACCTCTATAGGCTAGGAACCTTCTGTATTTACAGAGCTGAAAGTGTCGCATGTATGGCCACATGACTGGAAGCCTTTACTAAAATCCACTTGTACTAGTTGCCAAAATCCTTCTAGTTGTTGGCACAGGAGGTTGGACCTCTGAAGCAGCTCACATACATATGGTTCCTAGTAGAGATGTAAAGTTTGCCATGAGGAGTTTTCATGGAAACTGGTGCTTGGCTGCCCCGAAGAAGTGAGTGTCGAGGGTGGAGCCAGTGGGGTCAAGCATCTAAATATCCTCTTTGAATAGCGTAGCCTCGGGGGAAACCCCACGTGAGATTCAACAACTATTGTCTCAGCCTGCCATAGGGATTGTACTTTCTTGTGCATTTTGTTTATTAAACATTGTGTCTTCTATGTCTGTAACATGTTCCAAATGGTCAAAAACTAAAGAAAATTATCATCTACGAGTGAGCAAAAATCCAACAAATTGCTGAATTTTTTTTGATGAAAAGGGTAATACAAAGACTTTCATCCAACAAGATTAGGGGAATATCAAACCAAGTGATCAAGAGTATATCATCCAACTATCTCAACGACAACAATACCTAGATAGGTATTCAAGTTAGTCAAGTCAAGTTTCCATATCAAGAGACTTTATCCATATCTTTTGACATACTTTGTCATAGGGGCCTATTGAACAAACCCTCTATTAGACTTAGTCAGCTTGGGTATCCAAAACAAAGTATCCATCAAGTCAACAACATCAACCTATCTAAACTAAAACTTTTATCACTCATGTGATCATCCCTTGTCACTTGAAAAAGAAGAAGCTTATTCAAAGGAAATGAGTCCTAGCCTAAATCAAGATCAAGATATCATGGCTCTCCAACCTAATCCCATTTTTTATCAAGATCCTACCAATCAAGAATCTTATGATGATCCCCTAAAATTTTAGTATTCCATCCATGATGATCCTATTTTATCTCAAGAGCAGAGTCTCATTCAACATCCACCTCCTAAGAAAGAGCATGATATCCCTTCCATCTCCTTCACTAATCTAATTCAAAATCAAGTGGAAAACACAAACTCAAATGATCCTACTCCAAGTCAAGATCAAGAAAACTCTTCATCCTCCAAATCCATTTTAGGTCCTTTCGTTCCAAAGTCAAACTCTTCATCCTCCAAATCCATTTTAGGTCCTTTCATTCCAAATTCAATCTATTTATCCTCCAAATCCATTTTAGGTCCTTTCCTTCCAAATTCAATCTCTTTATCCTCCAAATACATTTTAGGTCCTTTCGTTCCAAAGTCAAACTCTTCATCCTCCAAATCCATTTTAGGTCCTTTCATTCCAAATTCAATCTCTTTATCCTCCAAATCCATTTTGGGTCCTTTTGTTCAAAATTCATACTCTTCTTCCTCCAAATCCATTTTAGGTCCTTTCATTCCAAAGTCAAACTCTCTATCCCTTCAATCCATCTTGGGTCCTTACTTCCCTCCATCCATCATTCCATCACCTCAAATGATCCATAAGAAAGATCAACAAAGGAACGCATCTTTGAACTTGTTTCAAACATCTATCTAAATATATTTTCAAAAATATTCTTCCATCATTTCCTTTATCTATTTTGGGTTCTTATGTCCCAAAAGTTAATTTTCCTCCATCTATTCATCACTTCTCAAGTTGTGTACCAACACTCATCTTGAATACATTTCCATCTATCCTCGCACAAATCTTCAAACATTCTATCTATTATCCAACACATATTTTCTATCCTTCCATCCCTTTCATTCAATCCTTTGCATAAATTCATCATCTGTGAAATAGGCATTTGTGTCATTTTGTCACATGCTTGCCCATGCTCGAATCTCATGTTCAGTCTATTTCCTAGATATCTATTCATGATACACTTCAGAATCCGAGGTTGTTCCTCTTTAACATTATCTTTTGGTTGGGATACACACTCAATCTAGAAAAGAACCACTTAGCATATCTTGGTACTGACATCTTTTGATTACTATATCTCGTACACTTAATCAATTGCTCTAAATCATTGTGATCTCTTAGTCAAAGATATGGCTAGTGAAAAATCTAAAATCTTGCTTCAGCGCCACTGTAATTATCAAACCCATGTAAGTTTCATTACTTACAAGTAAATACAATCAAAATAAGAAAAGAAAAAGACAATATCAAAAGATCCAAAGCATGATCAGGAAAAAAAATATCCAGAAAAGAAAAGAAAAAAATGAAATATCAAAAGCTTGGCTATGGGAAGATATGAGTAACTCCATCGGGGCTATGGACGCCTGGCTGGAAATGGAGCAATATTTGTGATATTACAGAGATAACCTCATTGGAGCTATGGATTCTTTTTGGCAGCGAGGCTCTATCCAGGATGCTTTTGAAGTCAGGATAACTCATGTAGCTAGCCACGTTGGATTCTAAAGATTAAAATGATCATATGAGCCAGAATGAACCCAATTGCACACACATGGGTAATCAAAGACTAAGTACCTTGGTCCATTTTGGGATTCTTCTTCCCTTTTGAGTCTACTTCCTAGTTTCTAGATATGTTTGGTTGAATTTTCCAGAGGTTCTAAGTGTGGTTTGGGTCTCTATCTTTGAAAAGTTTAGGAACACTTATTCAGGTGGTACTAAATATTGCAACAATATTACATATCACCTCTTTACAAATGGAGACTTCTATACTTAGGGTCAAATTTCCATCCACTCTATTCTTCATACCACATCTCCCATTATCCTTCCTCCAGTATCCATTGCCCTATCTAAATTCATCCAGTGCTATCTACGATCTTGCTTCATGCTAATCTATACCATCTATCCTAACTATTCATTTCTTCCATCATCTATCACTATATATGATCTTGTTTCTCCTATCCATATCCTATCTCCATCCATATCCCCTTTTTCATCCTTGATCTTGATCAAAACTAAGAACAAAAACATGATTTAAAAAAAAATGTCTCAAAAACTAAAAATTAAAAAAATCAACAAAATCAAATAAAAAATTGAAAATCAAAGCATGAGTGCATGGCCCATCCTTCAAATCAACAACAGGAAAACTATCAAAATCTACAATCAAACTGATCACATGTCTTGTTAATCAATTCATCCATCAAATCATATCAACAACAGGAAAACTCTCAAAGTCTGCAATCAAACTGATCACATGTCTAGTTAATCAATCCATTTATCAACATCAACATGTCTTATACAGGGATACGTACACTCGAAACCAGACAGGTCGGTCTTACACAGGGTACTCACTCTTTGAAACCAAACATTCTTATCAATCATCGAACAAATCAAAACAATGACATAGATCAGTATGACTGGTGGATTTTGTTTTGGGTAGTCTTATCTTTATCAATTGATGGTAGGACATGTTTCATCTCTCAAAAATTAGAAAAAGCATAAAACAGTGAAAATCAGGAAAGACAAAAATCAAAATATGGAAAAAATGCAATAAATTTAGATGGTGAAAACCTGGTAAACAGGCACTATCTAAGAAGTGAACTCTTCCATCTATGAGATCACTTTGTGCACCAATCCACTCCATCCTATCACTTCCATCTATCCTATCTCATCCATTCCATCTTTCGCATCCATTGCTCTGAACCCTTAGCAGAAAGTATGCAACTTAGAAACAATTATCAATCTTTGACATACTTGTTGTAGTCAATTGTCTTAGATTTTATCAGAATCAATCAATTTGCATTTGTATCCCTCCATGGTCTGGATCTTGATCAATTCATACATCCATAATAAATTTTTGTTTCCACTGGGGGCAAAATCCCAATTCCTTTTGCTAAGGTGATCTTTCAAAATCTTTGAAAATCCAAAAACATTCGACAAACTTAGAAAAAACAAAAACACCTAGGATTTTGAAACAGATAACGAGGAACAAAGTAACGAAAATCAAGGAATTTCATAATAACTGAATCATGCAACTCAAAAACCAAAGAATCAACCAACAAGTAATACGGGATTATCAAAGATCATTCATTAAGATGATTATATCAGCTAATGACCATTAGAACATGTGAATGCCATGCAAGATTCGGTATTTCTATCTTGATTTTATTGCTAATCATGTACTCTATGCAACTCAAGGATGTCCATGACTAGAGAAGCTAAGATGGGGCATGATTATTTTTCTTTGATTGTTGTTTGTGGTTTATCTCGTACTACGATATGAACTTGTCTTAGGATATGATCGGCAAAAGATCAAGGAGGACTTTCCAAGTCATGCATGAAAGGAGATAATCCTTATCTGTTCTACAAGCAATACTCAGGTCAACTTGATCCATTATATCAAGTTGCTTGTATTAACTTGCTATATCAAAATCCATGTAAGGAATACTCAGGTCATCTTGAATCATTATGTCAAGTTGTTTGTATTTTCTTACAACATTTTAAAGCTCAATGATGAAATCAAAGCACTGTTACAAGATAACATATGAAGAATGGCAGGACATTTTTTAGTTAGATGATTTTGGATTAGCTCATTATTCGTCTGCATCATAAGCATTCATTTTGTCAGTTGCATTATAAGCATATCATTTCATTAACAGATCAATGGTCATAAATAAAGATTGAGTATACTTGGAGAAAGAAAAACAATTTGCATTTGCTCATTTTAGGTGCATTCATCCTTAGAATCATTTCAAATCATTTAGTTGCATTTCATCAATTGCATTAATTTGCGTTCAATTAAGTGCATTTCATTCATCATGTAGTGTATCATCATTATTATTTGCATTACCATTCCATTAACAATCATTTACACTTAGATTCATAAACATTTCATATAGATCATTTGCATCATCATAAGCATTAAAGAAATCATTCATTTGCATTTCCATATAGATCATTGCATTTGCGTCATTTAAGTTAGTAATCATTTTCATTTTCATCCAAGATCATTAAAATAAATAATCAACAAAAGCATTTATCATTGCATCATCATATAAAGCATCATCATCAAATAGAGTAACATGCATAATAAAGATCATCATCATATAGAATCCATGTCTGCATATAGATCATCATAAAACAATAAAGTCCAAGTATACAATGAGATCAGATCAAAAATACAAGTGCCTCATCAATACAAATCAAATCAAGAATCATAATTGCCTCTCGAGCTTGTGGGTCTAACAATTGGATCACCTGCAACGGCACCAACATCATCATCCAATGGAATCATTCTTCATTTTAATATTTTCATCATTCATTCAACTATCATCTATCAAGTCTTATACAGGATGTATCTTTCCTGAAACCAGACATTTTGATCATCTATCATGTCTTATACAGGATGTATCTTTCTTGAAACCAGACATTTTGATCATCTTTTGTCTTATATGGGATGTGTCCTTCCTAAAACCAGACTCGATCTCAATCCAATCAATTTTATCAATCTGCAATCTATTCACTCATCTATCTTTCATATAAAATTCTTCTTCTATCAAGAGATCATTCATTCCTTTAATGTACAAATGATCTCTCGAGGGGGCATCATCATTAAATCAATATCCAAAAATCAGTATCTGGGGCACACAATCGAGATTTTTAATCTTCGTCAGGCGCACTATCGAGACTTGATTTAATCTTTGAAACAATGTTGTCTTGACATCGTTTCAAAGAGGGACAAAATGTATACACATAACAATGGCTATGAGCAATTAAATAAATATTTTATATTTATTTAATAATTATTCTTCTATTAAATAATTAATTTGAAACGATCAATTTATTTAATTCATTTTCGTGTCTTTCTATTAATTAATTTAATTGAAATATTTTATTAATTAATTCATCTATCTTATTCTTCTAATTAATTAAATATCTAATATTTAACTATTCCTCTAACCAAGTTAATTAAATATCTAATATTTAATTATCTCCTCCAAACAATTAAATATCTAATATTTAATGATTATTCTCCTATCCCATAGTCTCAAATATTAAATGATTTCCTCAATTATTTAATCTTTCTTATCCAACTCATCCTCCATCTCCACTTCATCTTCCCTTTGCCTACTCATCAATCATGTGGCTAAGGAAATTAATATTTCTTAAATATTAATTCATCATTTATCTTCAACTTCCAAACTTAAAGAATATTGTGTACGTACACATATTTCATAACCATTTCCTATATTCTCTCCAACACCCTCTACATCTTAGGAAGGACTTGAGTCCACTTGTCCTATCGTGCCTAAGTCTTCTCCAACCATCCCTAGATTATCTCAGGCAGCAACCTAGTCAAGGTGAGATGAGTGACACTTGTCTTCTCCTTCCCCCTTTCTCTCAACCTTCACCTTTGCTCACAACCATTCAAATTTGCAGATCTGATCATGACCGTTGATCTGAGCCACATCATCTAATCCTCTCAACGTTTATAAAATCAAGAGCTTCAGTTGAGAGAGAGAGTTAGTCTTAAAATTAATCATATGCATCTGTGAGTCTTTGAAGCAAAATAGCAAATATCATATAGCATTTTAGCATAATCATTTTAGCATAATCATGTAGTATTTGCATATCATAGTATCAGTTAACTACAAGTTATCAATCCATTTTTCATATGCCATCCTGGAAGCCATCAGTGCATTGTCTGAGAGCACACCATCTGCAACCAGGAACAATGGAGTTAGGACACAATGAGACATAAACAAGCCATGATGGGAATGGGTAAGTTTGTTATGGATGAATAGGTCACGAGTGTGTGCAAAGTGAAAGGATGAGATGGAATCCTAAAGGAGGGAGGAGCAATGTCCCTACACATGGCGTCAGTGACTCGGTTTTCACCATGGTACTTGCCCAGGGCGCCACCAAAGTGGTTTTCATCATTGGATGGAATGTTTTTTCTTTACTTTTTTTTTTTTTTTTAAATGTGTCACGAGGCACCTGTTTGCCATATTTTCACCAAGTAACAATTTTTTATTTTTATGATTTTTTTGTATTTTTGATATTTTATGATTTTTTATTTTTTTTTGTATTTTATGATTTTTTTTTGTATTTTTGGTTTTTTATGATTTTATGATTTTTTTTTTGTATTTCATGATTTTTTAAATTTTTTTTTTTGTATTTTTGGTATTTTATGATTTTTTTTTTGTATTTTTGGATTAAGAAATTCTTAAGAGCTATGTGTAAAACCTGTGAAGGTGCATGTTGTTGATAGGATCCTCCAAAGGTTCACCCTCTGTGGCTGAGAGCTGATATGCACCAGATCCATAGGCTGCTGTGATGATATAAGGACCAAGCCAATTTGGTTCGATCTTGCCCTTCTTTTCTCTATCTTGCTGATTTTTAGGATTCTCTTTGAGAACTAAGTCACCTACCTCAAATGTGCGAGGCTTGACTTTATGATTGTAACTGTGACTCATTCATTGTTGATAAGCCTTGAGATGATTAAAAGCAGTTTGTCTTCGTTCATCCAATAGTTCAAGTTCCTGTAAGTGAGAGACCCTGTAGTCTTCATCACTGATAATGTTTTGCAAAGAGACTCGTAAAGAGGGTAACTCAACCTTGATAGGAAAGATAGCTTCAGTGCCGTAAATAAGTGAATAAGGTGTGGCTCCTGTAGGTGTGTGGACACTTGTGCGGTAAGCCCAAAGTGTGGGATTAAGTTGGATATGCCAATTGTGGCCAGCGTCATCGACTGTCTTTTTTAGGATTTTAAGAATGGTTTTATTAGATGCCTCAGCTTGGCCATTACCTTGGGGGTAATAGGGTGGGGAGAAACAATCAGTAATATGGAAGCGATCACAAAGTTCATGAACATCTTGATTTTTGAAGGGACGTCCGTTATCGATGATGATGGAAATAGGAATACCGTATCGACAAATGATGTAGTTGAGAATGAATGTAGCAATCTGTTTTCCAGCTACTTGTGTAAGAGACACAACTTCAATCCATTTTGTGAAATACTCTATGGCGGTGATGATGAATTTGTGGCCACTGGAGGAAGAAGGGTGAATCTTGCCTATGAGATCGAGTCTGCATTGGCAAAAGGGCCAAGGAGTCACAATTGGTTGAAGTTCTTGCACTGGCACATGAATGAGGTCTCCATGAAGTTGACATTGCTTACATTTTTTGACAAACTGATATGAGTCTTTTTCCATATTGGGCCAGTAATATCCAATCCTGATGAGTTTCTTGGCTAAGGTAGGACCACTAGAATGTGGACCACATATCCCTTCATGAAATTCGTCTAACGCAACCTGAGCTTCATCCCTTTTTAAACATCTAAGAAGAGTGCCATCTAGACCTCGACGGTATAGGATATCGGCTAAAATGACGTATCGAGTAGATTGGTGAATGAAAGTGTGACGTTGGTTGTTGGATAAGTTTGGAGGAAGTGTATTATTATGAAGGTATGTGAAAATGGGACCATATAACTGGGAATCAGGACCAATGACAAATATCATCTTAGTAGGAGTGATCTCTTATGAGGGAACCAAAAGGTTATCCACCAAGAACTCATAGCAGGTTTCATTCCATGGTAGATTGATTAGTGAAGCAATGGTAGCCATGGCATCTACAGCTCAATTCTGCTCTCTTGGTATCTGCTCAAAATCTAACTTCACAAAATGTTGTTTCAGGTCATCCACCATTTTTTTGTAAGGCATTAATTTTTCATCCTTTGTTTGTTAGTCATTAGTTGCTTGACGAATTACAAGTTGAGAGTCCCAAAAAACATGAAGTTCCTGGATCTTCCACTGAACTGCAATCCATAATCCAGTTGTTAATGCTTCATATTTTGCTATGTTATTAGTGCAAGGAAATGATAATAGATATGATTTTGGCATGGAATCCCCTTGAGGTGTGATGAAGAGGATGCTAGCTCCTACACCATGTCATGTGTATGAGCTGTCAAAGTATAGCTGCCAAGGCTTTGCGTGTGATATTGTCAAGATGGATTCATATGGAAATTTTGAAGTTAGAGGAGCGTCATCTATCATAGGAGCATCTGCTAATTGATCTACAATAGCTTGTCCTTTTATTGCTTTTCTATCTACATATTCAATGTCGAATTCACTCAGGAGCATCACCCATTTGGCTAGTCGACCAGTAACTGTTGCTTTATTGAGAAGGTATTTCAATGGATCGATCCTTGTGACCAACTTAGTTTTATGAGTTAGCATGTAATGTCATAATTTCTGCAAAGCAAAGACCACAATGAGACATGCACACTCAATTGGTGTGTAGTTTAGCTCATATCCCACCAAAGTGCGACTGATGTAGTAGACTGCCTTTTTTTTGCCCTCATTATCTTGTTGTGCTAAGAGTGCCCCTAGTTTTGTTGAAGTAGCAGATACGTATAGTAATAGGGGTTGTTCCGGAACTGGTAGCATCAAGAATGGAAGATTTAGAAGATAATCTTTGAGTATCTGGAAAGCCTATTGACAATTATCATCCCATTTGAATTTGATGTTTTTGTGTAGCAAATGCTGGAAAGGATGACATTTATCTACAAGTTGTACTATGAATCTTTGTATGGACTGGAGTCTCCCTTGCAAATATCGAAGTTGACTGATATTTTTTGGTGGTTGCATCTCCAGGATGGCCTTTAATTTTGCTGGATTGGCTTCAATTCTTTTTTTTTGAGACAATGAACCCCAGGAGATTCCTGGAGGTTACTCCAAAGATACATTTCTTGGGGTTTAATCTTACTTTGTATTTTTCCAACCGATCAAAAATGACTAAAAGTATGTCCAAATGTGTATCTTTGTCTATTGATTTTCCCAAGAGGTCATAAACATAATCTTCCATAGTAACGTGCAAGAGATCATGAAAGATAGTAGTCATGGCTCTTTGATATGTAGTGCCTGCATTTTTTAGCCCAAAGGGCATGACATTCTAGCAGAAAGTTCCCCAAGGACAAGTAAATGTTGTTTTGTGCTGATACTCGGATGCGATTTTTATTTGATTATAGCTAGAGAATCCATCCATCAAAGATAACATAGCATGCCCTTCTATGAGATCTACGACCTGGTCAATATTTGGCAATGGAAAATGTTCCTTAGGACAAGCTTTGTTGATGTCTCTGAAATTTGTGCATATTCTGATGCTACGATCTGGTTTGCTGATAGGCACTAAGTTGGAGATCCATTTAGGGTAATCAATTGGGCATATGAATCTGACATCCAATAATTTTTCAAGCTCCGCTTTGACTAATAATGCCACTTGTGGATGCATCTTTCTTAATTTTCATTTCACTAGTTTTGCTCCCGGTTTGACTGTCAAATGATGCATTACTAAATCCAGATCCAGTCCAGGCATATCAGAGCATGACCATGCAAAATTGACTTGTCACTCTATGAAGTAACTTGTGAACTTTGGTCTTTCTATCTCTGTTAGAGTTTGAGCCAGGAATATGTTATGTGGAATTTCTTTTGTACCAATGTTTGTTTTGATGGTCTCCTCTACTAACATAAATGATTTTTCTTCCTATGATGGTAGGAGAATGTCAAGCCTTCCATCCTCGGGTGCCTCAAAGAGGTCTTCACCCTTGGATACATCCTTTCTTTTTACTTTTTTGGGTTCAGACAGTGCCACAATGTGGTTCTCACCATAAGACCCTTGATTTTTTTTTGTTTTTATATTTTTGCGACTTGAAGGCCCAACACCCTCACCAAAATATGCCACGATGTTGAGCTCTATAGTGTATCCCGCCTTATGGTCCCCAAGGGGAAGATCATCTCATATGCATAGATAGTCAATAAAGGCTTCATCATTTTGGAATGTGTCGAACTGTACAGGTCCTTCATGGTCCCAGTCAATAAGTTGGCGATGAACAAGGGAAAGGCCTTTGATGTTTTCAAAGTTAGCGGGACTAAGGGTGAAAATGAAGTTATATTCAGGTATGTCAAGGTAGTTATCAAGGTCATCATTGGCACTCTCCTCATCTATCTCAATTGTGAACGAATCCAAATTGTCATCACTAGTAGCGAATTCCAGGACGGGTGTCCTCATTCTTTGTGATTTCGACCTAGAACCTAGAGGCAAGGACTATGTGGTATCCTCAGGGGTTGTTTCTTGACCAATTTTGAATTTTCTATAAAATTCCTCTTCTTCTGTGGGTTCACCTGGTTATCTGAATGTCTCGGTGAGCTCATAGTCACTGGAAGATTTGTCCGAACCCCATTCCCATTCATTGGAGTATGTGGAATAGCGGTTCTCTTGTTGATTTTTGGTAGCTTTGATTTGTAATGCTTCTTCTGTCTTTCGAGTATTTACCTTGGAAGACATGAAACCAAGTCCTTTCACGCACTCCTTTTTAAATTTCAATTCTAGTTGCAAAGGTTCAATGATACCTTCCTTTCTTAAGCCAAGAGGACTTTTACCATCATACCCAAAAATTTGTAGGATCTTGAATCCTTTGCCATATTTTTCATATGGTATGCTGATGTGATCTTGTGTATCATTTCCAGGGTCTTTGTAAAGAATTTTATATAAGTCTTCTTCTTCCATTTCACCCCATCTTTGGAAGATAGTAGGATCCCATTTGAGTGTAATGATAGATACCCATTTAGAAGGATGTGGTCGTCCGTATTCTTTTGGTGAACTCACAACTTGTTGTAAGCACATGGTTTGATTCAAAATGTATTCACCCATGCCCTTGTCCTGATATTTCCCTTTAAGCTCACCTTGTTTTGATGTCAAAGGTTTTAATGATTCAGGATCAATGTATGCAGAAGAAGGGACAACTTCCCTATTACTTGGAATGATCGTCTCAGTTTTTGGTCTCAAGTTATTGCAGTATATAAATGGATTAGGATCACCATTAATTGTTATTTCAACTCCATTGTGAGGAAACTTAATGCATTGGTGGTATGTAGATGGGACTTCCCTCATCTCATGAATCCAAGGATGTCCTAGTAATATATTGTATGTGAGATCCAGGTCTAGCACTTGACAAACCACATCCTTTGTAACTTGCCCAACTCTGAGATGTAAGGTGACCGTGCCTTTGGATGAATGTTCCTCATCATCATATGCTTTGATGGTAATTTTATTTGTAGAATTCACAACTTTATCAGAATATCCCAATTGTTTAATAGTGCTTAATATGCAAATGTTTAGACCTGCTCCTCCATCTATCAGGACTCGCTTGATTCAATGTTTGTGTAGGAAGGCTTCGATGTGTAAATGTGAATTATGTGGTTGGCTCACGGAGGCATCGTCAACTTCTGTGAATGTAAGGGAGTGTGGAACAGAAAGGTATCCCACCATTGATTGAAATTGGTCCACATTTAGATTAGTAGGGACATAAGTGTCTCTCAAGATTTTGTCAAGAATGGCTTTATGTGCGGCGGATATGCGTAAGAGCTCAAGGATGGAGATAAGTGCGGGTTTATTCCCTAACTATTCTACAAGGTCATACTCAGGCTTGGTTGATGAGGAAGTGGTGTTTTTAGCTGGAGCACCTTGCAAAGTGAATTTACCTTGACAAGTTGTAACATTACATTCAGAGGCAGGTTCGAAATAAGATCCAATGCCTTTTAGGACAATCTTGGGTCTTTGGGTAGAATTCTCAGGCGTTTTGTCCTTGATGATAATGGTAGAGACATAATTGTCCATCGAAATGTGATTGATAGTTGAATCATAGTTATAAGATTCTCTGGTATAGTTGGTTTATCATCTGTGCCTTTAGCTTTTCCCTTGTCATGTTTTGGGAATGGTTCTTTAAACATTTCATGTTCTTGATTGGATGAGTGTCCTTCAATCTCAATGTCACCTCTATCAATAAGATCTTGTATGATGTTCTTCAGTCGATGACAATTTCCTATTTTATGACCTTTTCTCTTATGAAATTCACAATACTCATCATCATTCCACCAATTTGGTTTAACCTTTGGCTCATATGGAGGCAAATCTGAAATTGTTATTATTTTGTTTGCCACTAGCTTCTTGAAAACTGATTCTAGTGGTTTTCCCAAGTGGGTGTACTTCCTTTGTGACTTTGAAGTTGTTTGGGTATTCACCTGATTGTTTTCTTTAAATATCTTAATGACTCCTTGTTCAATTAGGACCTTCTCTGTTGCTAAGCCTTTTTCAATGACGTCCTTGAAGGTGGACAAACAAGCTTTTCTTAGGTCATAACCAATGTCTTTGTTAACATTTTGGGTGAACATCTCTACCATTTGTTTTTGTGGAATTTCAGAAGAGCATCTGCTGGCTAGATTCCTCCATCTTTGTAAAAATGATGAAAGAGACTCTCCATCCCTTTGTTTGGTGTTGTACAAGGTAGTGACTGATATATTTGTCTCTATGTTATATGAGAAATGTTGGATAAATGCCTCTGCTAAGTCACCCCATGACTTAATTCTAGGTGGAAGTTGGGAGAACCATTCCATAGCTTGATCACCTAAGCTTTGCGGGAATAATCTCATCAAATATGTCTCTTCTGTTGCTACCTCAATGCAAGCCGTAAAAAACTATCTTATATGTGCCTTAGGATCCCCCTTTCCTCTATACTTATCAAACTTAGGTGTCACAAAGTGTGTAGTAAATGGAGGCATTGGAATGCTTTTGTCAAAGTGATGGGGACATATATCTCTCATTGTGTAAGCTGGCTTCGGTGTATTTATGTCCTCCATTTTCTTTTGTAAATCCTTAATTTGTTGTTCCAAATTGTTCTTAGGTGGAGATCGATTTCTTAGACCATATCCCATGCCTGGTCATCGGGTGGAGGAGGAGCATGTTGCATATATGGATGGTATTGATCATACACATGTTCATATGGAGGAGGTCTATAGTGATGCTGCGTATATGGACCACTTGGTATAGAGTCATGATGAGGAATGGAATATTTGTTTTGTCCATGTATACCATGCTCTACAGGCATGTCATGAGTTTGTTTTAAAATGTTGCCCCCAAATTTGACGTGAGGTTTACTTGTATCCAAATTTTGAACATGCCTTTGGATATCCAATTGCTTTGGTGGTTGGTCCTTAGCATTGGTATGTGATTGAGTATATTTTTCTGCATAAGACTTCCATAATGGTCTGCGAAGGTGAGTATCATATGCTTGACCATGTGTGTATCGGACCTCTGGTTTTTGAAACAAAGATGATGGTGATTCAGGCACCATATGTGGTCCTCTATTGCCTCCACTATTAGGCCTCCTTTGATCCATGTTGGGGTGAGGTTGTTGCAAAGGTTGATTTTCCATTATTTGAGACATGTCAAAATCACGAGGGATCTTGGATCCACTTTGTGCCATCACTTGTAAGAAGTATTGTCTATCTCTCCTCATTATTTCCTCAACCAATCGATTGAAATGGAGATCCATAATGGAGTCTTCCACTTCTGTTGAATGTACTGAAATATTGTTCATATTGTCATTGTGTATCATTGTTGTTTGTAGTGTCCATGTTCTCAACATTTGGAATGTTTCTGTAGGCATCCATGTTAGGTAATATGGTATGATCAAAATTGAAAAAGACAACATTATCATACTCATAGGAACTCATGTTTGTGGACTCTTGAGCCTCTTTAGCTTCTCTCCTAGATTTTTGGGAATGGGTTTCAACCATGAACTAGGTCTTGACCAAGATGTGAGAGACTAGATAAAAATGGATAGAGTATGGAAGACCAAGAGTTGGATGGAACGCAAATGAATCTGAGGTGTAATTGCAATGTCCAAAGTGTAAGACTAGGTATGTATGTAGTAGGGTAGGTGTGACTTCCAAAGAGATGATAGTTTCTCTTGATGAAGTAAGTTGACCTTGACTCTAAGTAAGACCAAATGAGACCCAAAGGTGATAGACCTTGATGAGGGACCACTTAGCAAAATGTTGTTGTATGTAATGTGTTGATAAAGTATGATGTGGACAAGAAAGTGACCTTTTGACTCAAGTTCAGACAAATGTGAATGTAATGTAAGGTGTAAAGCAATGATGGACTTTGTGAGACCCAAAGACAGGTTGAATTCTAGATGAAAACCTGAAGAGATAGCTTAGGAAGCTCAAGAATTCTGAAATTAATTGCTCTTGTTTGTTGGACTGTAAATTTTTCCAATTTGTGAAGTTGTTTGTTGTGACCAAATCTGAATTTTTGACTATTTTTTCGTGACAAGATGACACAATGTTCATGAGGACTCAATGTTTGCAAGTGTTTAGACTCAAAATGACTCAAAGAAAAGTGTGTTGTTTGATGTAAAAATAATTTGCATACACTTGAAGACACCAAAGACACAATGTTTTGATGTTTGGTCTTGAATGTTTGATTGTTCAAAATAAGACAAGCATAATTCCTACGGTTGGCCCGGACAATAGTTGTTGATCCCACATGGGGTTTCCCCTGAGGCTACGCTATTCAGAGCGGATACTTAGATGCTTGACCCTATTGGCTCCACCCTCGACACTCACTTCTTTGGGGCAGCCAAGCATCAGTCCCCATGAAAACTCTCCGTGGAAAACTTTGTATCTCTACTAAGAACCGTATGTGTGTGGACCGCTCCAGAGGTTCGACCTCTTGACCCAACAACTAGAAGGATTTTGGCTTTCTAAAACAAAAAGGTGCTAGTAAGAGCATTCGCTCATGTGGCCATACATGCGGCACTTTCAGCTCTATATATACAGAAGGCTCCCAACTAGTAGGGGTTACGCCCTACAAATGATCAAATAAATTTGATCAAACGGGTTTATGGGGAGAGATAGTGTTGGTATGAACTAATCGGCACACATTACCCATGGTTTCCACCATGGATACAGTTCTTTATAGTGGTTTAGAAGAGTTGGGTTTTCCTCACTACCACTTGGGTCATTCTCTCCTCACTAGTAGTCCTAATGACCACATGGGGAGATAGGCCCTCTAAAGAAGAGACAAAAAGAGCTTATTGCCCAAGAAACAAAAGACACTAGTTCAATTTTAGTGCACCAATTGAAGTGTTTGATAATCTATGAAAACAAGGCACACAATGAAGATAAAAAACCCTTGCCAAAATTCTGCAACAAAAATTTGTTAGTATTTTTGCAATAATAGCCCTCCTGCAAGCACACAAGTTAGGTAAATTTTAGATCCAATTCAAAGATCTGATTCAAATAGGGGCCTTCAACAATGCGTTTTTTTGACCAATTCAAAGATCCGATTCATCATAAAAAAATACCACCTGTAAAATTTCAAGAAATTTTCAGAAATGTAAGAAAATCCAAAAAAATTGCTAATTTGCTCAAAAAAATAATTTTTTATGAAAAATCATAAAAAATTCATATAAAATTCAACATGGATCCAAAAAATCTGAAATTTCTAATGGACACTCTTGATGGCCTTCCAAACCTGCATAAAAAAATTCCTGCACAATTTCCAAGCTGTTTGTGAGATACGAGAAAAATAATGCAAAACCCTAATTTTCAAAGATTTGATTTTTTAGGAATGATTTTGTATCAAATTTAAAATCACAAAGAACAGTCTTATGTATAATTTAGAGAGATTTCCAAAAATGTAAGAAAATCTGAAAAATACACTAATTTGCTCTCAAAATTAATTTTTTATGAAAATACATAAATAATTCATAGAAATTTCAAATATGATCCAAAAAATCTGATTTTTTTACTAGAATTTATGAAACTGTCCTTGACCAGCAACAAACAGTTGATGTCAAAATGCAAACTAGTTTGTGAGATATGATCAAAATAATGAGAAACCCTAAGTTTTAAAGATCCAATTTTTGAGGAAATATTTTGCATCAAAATTAAAATCACAAAGAATAGAGCTTGTGTATAAATCAGAGAGATTTCCAAAAATATAAGAAAATCCAAAAAAATTCGCTCATTTGCTCTCAAAATTATTTTTTTACGAAAATTCATAAAAACTTCATAGAAAATTAAAATATGCTCCAAAAAATTTGAATTTTGGATTGCGAGCTCTTGATACTGTCTCAGACCTACAAAAATTCCAAGTTGTTTGTGAGATCAGATCAAATCTCTCCAAGATCTTGATTTTGTGTCCAAAACCCTAGCTGCACAAGGTTATTCTCCAAATTGTTTTACAAAACAACAGTATAGGGTTAGAAAAACCTGCAAAAAATACAGATCTAACAAAAATAGATGTCCCACCGGGCATGCCAAAATGTTTATGGTGAAAATGGATAAAATAATATTGAAAGGCTAAATGAATTCAACCACAAAACTGACAACTCAATGATGAACGAATAGTACCAAACCGGTACAGAGAAGGGGGGGGGTGAATCAGTACAAACACAAATACAGTCCAAAACCAGTTTGACAACAAATACTCCAAATGACTGGCAAATAGGGATATTGGTTGAAACAGAGTGCAACCGGTAACACCCAGAACAACTCAAACAATCATAAACTAGTCACTCACTAAGCTTTCCTCTTAGCTCAATACTATACTACCATTACACTCTCATGCATGAACAAGTAAACTAACATCAGATCTTCATAACAGTAAGTTCAATATGTTTTATAGACAGGCATAAAACATAGAACCATCATATGCTCAACAAGTAATAACAAAGCATCACAAGATAAAAGCATTACACGACACACATATTTTTCACGTGGAAACCCAACTGGGAAAAACCACGGTGGGGATGAATACCCACAAGTTGCTTTTGAACTCTTTAGAAGTCCGCTCTGTTAGGAGCCTTGTCTGAGTAAAGACATTACAATAGGTTTTTCTAGGAACTGATCCTGCTAGGGATCACCTGGTTAAGGGATGGCTATAATACCCGGTTAAGGGTTAAACCCGGTTAGGGTTACCTTGTTAGAGGATTTCAAGAACTCAATAGCTAAGGATCTCTAGAGCTCTATAGCTTCTCAGAACTCATTAACTTCGAGTTACCCTGTTAAGGGATTTGAATCAAGCCGGTTAAGGCTACCCTGTTAAGGGATTTGTATCAAGCCCAGTTAAGGCTACCCTATTAAGGGATTTCACAATTGTTGAAGTGGTTAAAGATCAACAGGAATTACAATGATCTAGTAACAACACTCAATGCTAATGCAGATCCGTTTAGGCTCCTCTTCACCTTCTGCACATTCACTTTGCAGGTATCTCTTCTCTCCTTTTGGTCTAGCAAGAATCACGTATCACTTCCCTTGGATACACACACACAACTTTTGCCAACAGCCTTAGAAAGAAACACAACATTGACCTTATAGGAAACAGACAAGTCGGTAGCAAAAACCCTAAACCCTAAACCTGTTAGGTTAAGCAATTCAAGCGGTTCAATCCTGACCATTGAATCATATTGCATTAAATGCAACAATCTTGAATCGATCTCAAGACATTCTCCATCATCCATTATCCACCGATTTCATGGTGGATGATAACCCATCACGCGTTATCATCGTTTGACAAACTTCGCACATTCCTGAGGTAGATAGGAATAGTCTTCTTCATGCAAGATCCTTCATGTGCACAGGGCTTATGTGGCAACATGATCTATTCTCCATTATGTTGCTAACTCATCACACAAAGATCACCGATTAAGTCACACAGGCTTGAGGTACTCCAACTAGAAATCCTGAAGTGGAAACTACCTACCAACCGGTAGTCACACAATGCTTCCATGTGCCGATTCCCATAACTACATGCCGCTTCACTTTGGCATATATATCGATTCATACATGTGTCGGTTCTCTCTTCTCACCTATCACATGTGCTAGTTCACATCATGTCACATATTGATATCAATGACAACATACAATATCATTATGTATTCATACCGGTTCACATAATGCCATCAATCTCCCCCTTTGGCATTGATGGCAATATACAAAGATATCTCTCTGCTTCACATCTTCTCCCCCATTTGCTATAGATATCTTTTCCGCTTCACTCCTTCTCCCCCTTTGACAATAATGCCAAGGTGGAGGCACAAGCATCTATGTTCCATTATGGTGCTCCCCCTAAGGAGTAGCATCCATCAACACATCAATCAACAAAAATTTGACTATGCAATACCTGACTGATGTGGAACAAAAAGTTTTAGTTCACCTCTTAAAGGGGCAGTACCCCCAATTCACCTCTTAAATGCACAAATGTAGTCTTTGGGAGAGGCTTGGTGAATATGTTTGCTAACTACTCCTTACTGGGAACATGTTCCAGTGCAATCTCTTTATTCTGAACCTTTTCCCTCAAGAAATGATACTTAAGCTCAAAATGCTTGGTTCTAGAATATAAAACCAAATTCTTTGAAATATTGATAGCACTTGTATTATCACAGAATATACTTACCAGTTCAGATACGGGGATTCTGAAGCCATTTAAAATATGCTTCATCCAGATTGTCTGAGTGCAGCTCATGAAAGCTATAACATACTCCGCTTCTGCTGTAGATTGAGAGATACAACTTTTCTTTTTACTCATCCATGAGACCAGTCTACCACCGGTTGTGCTTTTCCGGTCATCCACATTACCTGCCCAATCAACATCTATGAACACTTTTAGATTGAAATCATTGTTATATGGGTACCACAATCCATAGTTAACTGTTCCCTTCAGATACCTAAGAATCCGCTTGACTGCAATCAAGTGGGATTCTCTTGGACTTTTCTGGAACCTTGCAGTAATGCCAACTGCATGTGCAATATCCAGTCTGCTATGCACTACATAATGCAACTTATCAATCATTGATCGGTATTCCTTCTCATCATCCAGTGCGGAATCATCCTCTTTTGTCAATTTGCAACCGGTCACCATCGGTGTACCAACCAGTTTGCTATCTTCCATGCCAAAGGTCTTCAACACCTCTTTGACATATTTGGACTGAGTGATAAAGATACCATCTTTCATCTGCTGGATCTGCAGTCCAATGAAGAACTTAATCTCCCCTATGAGTGACATCTCAAACTCTTTCTTCATCTCATTAGCAAACTCATGACTCATCTTGTCATCTCCTCCAAAGATAATGTCATCAACAAAAACCTCACAGATTAGGATCTGATCTCCTTCAGACTTCAAGTAGATATTGCTATCTTCACAAGATGGGAATGTAGGCACTCATACCATGCCCTAGGTGCTTGCTTTAGACCATATAAGGCTTTATGTAGCCTGCACACCATATCATTGTCTTCAGGTAGGGAAAACCCATCTGGTTGCTCTATATATACCTCCTCTTCAAGTACACCATTTAGGAATGCAGATTTTACATCCATTTGATATACTTTGAACCTTTTAAAATCTGCATATGCAAGAAGCATACGAACTCTTTCCAATCTGGCTACAAGAGCAAAGGTTTCTCCATAGTCTTCTCCTTCTTCTTGAGTATATCCTTTGCACACCAATCTGGCTTTATTGCTAATCACTGTGCCATCCTCATTCAGCTTGTTTCTAAACACCCATTTGGTTCCAATGACTTTTCTATGCTCCGGTTTGGGTACCAAGGACCATGTACCATTTTTCTCTATCTGATCAAGTTCCTCTTCCATTACCTTGATCCAGTCTTCATCTTTATGAGCCTCTTTGAATGATTTAGGCTCAAATTCAGAGATCATACATGAGTTTTCTCTGATCTTTCTTCTTGTAAGGATTCCTGCATCCTTATCTCCTATGATCTTCTTAGGATCATGATTCAGCTTGACATACCGAGGAATGGTCTTGACTGGTTCTTCTTCCTTTTCCTCTTCATCCTCATCTTCATTAGTATTAGCATTCACTGGTTCAGGAACACTGTTAGTGGTACTTGGTTGACTAACAGCCGGTTCCCAGAAGGTTGCAACCGGTTCATTTACAGCTTTCTCACTGTCGATTTCCTCAGTTTTCTTAGAGGATTCATCAACTCTTACATTGATACTTTCCATAATTCTATGAGTCCTATTGTTGTAACACTTGAAAGCTTTACTCTTGGTGGAATATCTTAGGAATATTCCCTCATCACATTTAGCTTCAAATTTGCCCTGATGTTCACTCCTCTTGATGTAACATTTGCTACCAAATACCCTAAAGTAGCTGACCACAGGTGTCTTACCGGTCCAATACTCATAAGGAGTTTTGTCCTTACCTTTCTTGATGAGTACCTGGTTCATATTGTAGACTGCAGTGCTCACCGCTTCTCTCCAAAAGGTGTGAGCTACCTTTCCTTGAATCGACATGGTTCTAGCTGCTTCAACCACAGTCCGGTTATTCCTCTCCGCTAGGCCATTTTGCTGTGGAGTCTGGGGGGCAGACAGTTGCCTTTTGATGCCAAATTCTTCATAGTACTTGTTGAATTCATCAGAAGTGAATTCCCCTCCTTGATCGGTTCTGAGACACTTGATTCTTTTACCGCTTTCCTTCTCCACTAATGTTCTGAAAGCTTTGAATTTCACAAAGGCTTTAGACATGTCTTTCAAGAATGTGACCCACATCATTCTTGAGCAATCATTAGTGAGAATCATGAAGTACCTATCACCCTGCACACTTCTGGTTTTCATAGGACCACAAAAATCAATATGCACAAGATCAAGCAAGTTGTTAGCAGTGAAAGATTTACCTTTAAAGGTTGAGGAAGATATTTTTCTTAATTGACACTCTCTGCACAAGGTATTGTCTGGTTTTCTTAGCACTGGCAACCCTCTACGTGCTTTGATCTTACTAGCCTTCATAATGTTATCAAAGTTTACATGGTAGAGTCTCCTATGCCATATCCAGCTATCATCAAGCTTAGCCATAAGACATGTACTTATATTTGAGTTTAGATGAAATAGGTTACCTTTGGTCTGCATGTCGGTGGCCACCAATTTACCATCTTTTCCTTTGATTTTGCAAACTCCATTCTTGAATTCCAGAGTGAGGCCACTGTCATTTAGCTGGGCAACACCTAGAAGGTTGTGTCTGAGACCATCAACCTAGTACACATTGTCAGCACTGCTCTTTCCATTTAGAGAGATGGACCCTCTGCCTTTGACCATGCATGGTGCATCATTGCCAAAGCGAACCACACCACCATCATACTCCTCCAAGGATAGAAACTTGCTCCGGTCACCTGTCATATGGTGAGAACAACCACTATCAATGATCCACTCATTGGAATTATCAAATTGGGAGACAAGAGCCTTCTTGTCTGCCACATATTCCTTTACAGCAACAAACACAATGTCTTCATTCTCTTCATCTTCTGATTCCTCATCTGTGACACCTTCATCAACTGCCACAAAACAGTTTCTCCGGTTCCCTCCTTTGAATTTCCTGAACCTTTCTAGTTTGTCCTTGTTATCGCCATTAGGACAGTTTATAGAAATATGTCCTATCCGGTTACAAGAAAAGCATTTCAAAGGTAGCTTACCTTTGTATTTATCAGTTCCTTTAGGAAGCTTCCTGGAAAGGAGATTTTCAAATGCCATCAGAATCTCTTCATCATTCATTTCTCTACTCTAACTAGGTTCCCCACTAGTGCTAGCCTCTTTTCCTTTTCTGGATGGTATAGCAGAGGCTTTAAATGCTGATTCAGTCTTTTGAACACTGCCATCAAAACTATTTAGCTCATAGGCTATTAACTTGGCTATGATGGAGTCCAAGGATACTTTAGACTTATCTATTGATCTTAGCTCCTGAATAGCAGCAACCCTTATTGCATAGACCGGCAACAGGGATCTCATGACTTTGCTTACCAGAGTGGAATCTTCTATTTTACCACCTGCACTCTTGATTTCTCCAACAACCATTTTGATTCTTATTCCATACTGCTGAATGGTCTCACCTTCAACCATCCATATATCTTCAAAAATTCCCTCTCAGGCTTTCTTCCTTAGGCTGTTTTACATGTTCATCACCACTATAGATATTTTCAAGAGCATCCCATACCTCTTTGGGATTTGCCTTGTCCTGAACATCAATAAACTCAATGTCAGATAGACTACTAATGAGGGCTTCCATGACTTGCCCATTTTCTTGTATCTCTCTCTTTTGGTCATCGGTGAGAGTACCGGTAGGGACAACATATACATTCTCAACATAACTCCAGTGTTGAACACCCATGCTTCTGATGAATATCTTCATCCTGTCTTTCCATATACCAAAATTTTTCCTGTTAAACTTTGGACCTTCCCTCTTCATCATTTGATTGGGAAATTTACCTCAAGCGGTTAAGCTTACAACACAGAGGACCTAGAGTGCTTTGATACCAATTGACAACTCAATGATGAACTAATAGTACCAAACTGGTACTGAGAAGGGGGGGGTGAATTAGTACAAATACAAATACAGTCCAAAACTGGTTTGATAGCAAATACTCCAAATGACTAGCAAACAGGGATACTGGTTGAAACAGAGTGCAACTAGTAACACCCAGAACAACTCAAACAATCATAAACCAGTCACTCACTAAGCTTTCCTCTTAGCTCAATACTATAGTACCATTACACTCTCATGCATGAATAGGTAAACTAACATCAGATCTTCATAATAGTTAGTTCAATATGTTTTATAGACAAGCATAAAACATAGAACCATCATATGCTCAATAGGTAATAACAAAGCATCACAAGATAAAAGCATTACACATGACACATATTTTTCACGTGGAAACCCAACTGGGAAAAACCATGGTGGGGATGAATACCCACAAGTTGCTTTTGAACTCTTTAGAAGTCCACTCTGTTAGGAGCCTTGTCTGGTTAAAGACATTACAATAGGTTCTGCTAGGAACCGATCCTATTAGGGATCACCCGGTTAAGGGTTAAACCCGGTTAGGGTTACCTTGTTAGAGGATTTCAAGAACTCAATAGCTAAAGGATCTCCAGAGCTCTATAGCTTCTCAGAATTCATTAACTTCGAGTTACCCTATTAAGGGATTTGAATCAAGCCGGTTAAGGCTACCCTGTTAAGGGATTTGTATCAAGCCCAGTTAAGGCTACCCTATTAAGGGATTTCACAACTGTTGAAGTGGTTAAAGATCAACAAGAATTACATTGATCTGGTAATAGCACTCAATGCTAATGCAGATCCGTTTAGGCTCCTCTTCACCTTCTGCACATTCACTTTGCAGGTATCTCTTCTCTCCTTTTGGTCTGGCAAGAATCACGTATCACTTCCCTTGGATACACACACACAACTGTTGCCAACAACCTTAGAAAGAAATACAACATCGACCTTATAGGAATCAATCTCAAGATATTCTCCATCATCCATTATCCACCGATTTCATGGCGGCTGATAACCCATCACGCGTTATCACCGTTTGACAAACTTCGCACATTTCTGAGGTAGATAGGAATAGTCTTCTTCATCCAAGATCCTTCACGCGCATAGGGCTTACGTGGCAACACGATCTGTTCTCTGTTATACTGCTAACACATCACACAAAGATCACCGATTGAGTCACATAGGTTTGAGGTACTCCAACCAGAAATCCTGAAGTGGAAACTACCTACCAACCGGTAGTCACACAATGCTTCCATGTGTCGGTTCCCATAACTACATGCCAATTCATCTTGAACAAATATGCCACTTCACTTTGGCATATATACCGGTTTATACATATGCCGGTTCTCTATTCTCACCTATCACATGTGCCGGTTCACATCATGTCACATATTGACATCAATGACAACATACAATATCATTACGTCTTCATACCGGTTCACATAATGCCAACAAAAACCCTATCCTAATAGCAAAAGAGATCCACCATAACATATGAAGATTACCTAAGATAATGCAAATCAAATGAAATCACAAAGATTATACCATCACATGTCCAATAGGGTTTGAATCTCCATTCTTGCTATCTCCATTGATCTTGCTTGATATATTTGCTCTCAGATTTTATGTGTGCACAAGAGCTCAACAAAGAACGGAAATGTGGTTGCAAGTATGCTTGATCGCATATGAAAGTTTGAAAGCGTAGTGTAGTCGGGGGTCGAATAGCAGATTTGAATGATTAGTATGGTTAGGGTTCATAATGAAAGAGAGTATCCTCTTATATAGAAGATACTATAAGAAATCGAAGGATAAGATTAAGAGGTGTAAAAGATAAATGGTTGGCTAGGATTAGAGGGTAGGTAGAGAAAATAATAAAATAATGAGAGGGCAGGTAGTGTAGGAATTAAGAGATGAATGACATGTGTCATGGGTGGAAAAGGCTAATGAATTAATTAAATAAATAAAGATTTATTTAATTAATAGAAGAAGTGAGATCAATTAAATAAATAAAAGTATTTATTTAATTTAGAAAAGGATAATTTAAATAAATAAATATATTTATCTAAATGAGAAATAAGGCTAGAAGAGGATAAATAAATTAATTAAATAAATAAATATTTATTTAATTTATAGAAGAATTGGGCTAAAAATAATTAAATAAATTAAAATATTTATTTAACTAGACAGGACAATTTTAGGTGTCTACAACAAGCTTTATCATCTCCAAATCTTACTAGACCTCCATTGTATTCCTGAAAAGTTAAGAATTTACTTTTATCACCAGTCATATGATGTGAGCATCTAGAACCAATTATCCATTCATCTTTTTCTTCAATTTTAGTTGTCAGGGCCTGCTCTATTGGTTGTATATTAGGTGTCAGTTGATCTTCTGTTATTGCAACAAAAGACCATCCATTGTCTTTCGGTTCCTCATCAAAATCATCAGTAACTCCTTCATCAACATAGTAACATGATTTGTCTCTATTCATCTTAAATGTGTATCTCTGATATTCAGGTTTAGGCTTATATGTTCTTTTAGCTTCTTCTCTTAATCTTGCATGTCTATTAGGACACCTAGATGCCATATGACCAATTTTATTGCAGTTAAAACATTTAAATGGTGCTTTACCTTCATACTTACTTGTAACTGGGCCTTTAGGCATTTTTCTTGCAAATAGTGCTTCAAGTTCTTCCAGTTCTTCATTCTCCCTTCTGATGTCTTCAAGTTCTTTTGCATAAAGTGCTTTCCAATCAAATTTCTCAGATGATGATGATGATGTTGCATATGATGATGATGCTTTGAAAGCTAAATCTGTGTTAATTGTAGCAATAGGACCAAATTCCTCAAGTTCAAAAGCTGAAAGTTTTCCAACCAGAGTATCTCTAGATACTGATGCATCAGGCATTGTTCTCAATTCATTAATAGTGGTTACTTTCATTTTATATGTCAGTGGCAATGCTCTTAAAACTTTAGAAACAATATCATCTTCACTTAAGGATCCTCCACAACATTGTATACCCAAAACAATTTCATTAAATCTTTCCATAAAAGCATAAATCCTTTCATCTTCTTCCATTTTCAGATTTTCATACCTGACCCAAAAGCATTCCAGTTTTGCAATTTTGACTGTGGTATCACCTTCATTCAATGTTTCCAATTTGTCCCAAATAGCTTTAGCAGTAGACTAGTCTGATAATCCCATGATTTGGTGATCTGACAATGCGCTCAAAAGTGCTTCTCTTGCTTTGTAATCATTCGCCTGATCTTTAGCCAAGGTTGGTGGATTAGGTTGACTTTGTGTAGGACCAACATAGCCATTCTTTGTAACATCCCATATGTCTTTTCCAATGCAATTCAGATGTGTCTTCATCTTGATCTTCCATATACCAAGTTAGTTCCATCAAGCTTCAGATTGTCCTTCCTGAAATAGTTAGTTGCCATAGAATCTCCTCAAGTTGTTATACTTCTGCAAAAAGAGAACTTGGCTCTGATACCAATTGTTAGGACCCAGAGGCAATTGAGAGGGGGGGGGGTGCATCAGTTGACTAATAATTTCAACCCAAATATAACTTAACCAAACTTAATGCATAATACCGGTAAACCAAACTTTATGCCTATTGACAGTTTAACAGTTAATTACCATATAGGTAAAGTTTAATGCATGAAATAGAAAGACAAATAACATCCACAACACATAACATAGATATTTGTACGTGGAAACCCTGTAAGGGGAAAAACCATGATGGGAAACCTTACCCACAATCAGATGATACTACTGCAGATAGTATGTGTGTACAATATGGGATCTGCACATGCAGAAAGGCAAACTGCCTAGAGCTCACTGCTCAATCACAATATGGGAGTCACACTGACTACAATTGGATGGTTAAATCCAATGATAATGTACTGCTCAAAATAGGATCTTCATTTGCTGGATTCAGTACTAGTTAAGCTATGATTGTCTTCTCCATACCTTCCTAGAATTTTCAAATGATGTCTACGTGTATAGATTTTCTTATATTCGCATATACCGAATATCACAACCTTACCATACCCTATTACATTCTCATATCAATCTCACAATTGAGATCTTACATATATACCAAAACCTAAGACCAAATGTGTAGGTCGGCTCACTAAGAATATTATAATAAAATCAATTACAAATGAATCAATATGCGATGCATCATGTTGGTTCAATGCATTTACAATAATAACAAATCATCTCCATAACGTGTCATGCTGATCTGGAATAGATAACGCTTGTCGGTCCATAACCTAGACCTATTTACTGGTAACAACAAATATGCAAACTCGGTTAGACCATTAACCAAATCGCCAAAACCAAGTGTCCAAATAATGTCTTCGACATAACCAAGTAGTTTCCTAGTCATTCTTAGTGTCGGTGAACAATATAACTTGCCGATGACCCAGATACCAGTGACTGTGCATAAGTCACTGAACATGACAGTGAACATAACCAAAGATCTCTAGTGCTGATAAGAGTTGACAAGTGTTGACAAGTGTTGACATCAATGAAAAAACCAGTGCAACACATCCATAATACCAACAAGGAAGGCCCTGCCATTTAACTAAGTGTTCAAAATAGGTCTTGTGCTTTGTTTTCTTGGTTTCCTTTCTATCCAAGATGCAGTCCATTTTAGGCGATTCCTTAGGTGGTAAGTGTTTTATCCACTCTTCACTTTCTTGAATAGATTCACTTGCACATTCTTCTACAGTAGGACTCCTATACAATGTTAGATCATAAATATTAAATATAGGTGAAATAGAAACATCATCAGGGAGTTCAATTTTGTAAGCATTAAGACCATATTTATCCAAAGTTTTACAAGGTCTAATTTTGTGCATCCTTAACTTGCTATGGCTTCCCTTTGGAAACATGTCCTTGTTGAGATGAACAATTACCATGTCACATCTCTCTTTCTCTGATCCACTCTTCCTTTAACCTTTTGACTATTCTGTTGTAAGGTATCTCTGACTTGTTGATGCACCTCTTTCATAGCCTTTGCAAATTCATCAACATGTCCACTCCTCTTGTCCAACCCTTGGACATCTCTCAATTCAAAGACTCATCTTGCATGACTACCATAGATAATTTCAAAAGGACTTAGACCTGTGCTCCTATTTATTGAATCATTATAGGCATACTTTGCCTGAGGTATCACCACATCCCAACTACTTCCATGATCCTTTGTCAAACATCTAAGAATATTTCCTAATGACCTATTCACAACTTCAGTTTGGCCATCGATCTGAGGGTGATAGGCTGATCTAAAAGACAAATTTGTATCCAACATTTTCTATAAGGTTCTCCAAAAATGCCCTACAAACTTGTTGTCCTAGTCAGATACAATACTCAAAGGAAACCCATGGATTCTAACAATTTCTTTTAAAAACAATCTTGCAATATAGCTAGCATCATTTGTGGTTTTACAAAGAATAAAATGAGCCATCTTACTGAACCTATCTACCACAACAAACACACTATCATGACATGTCTTTGTCTTGGGTAATCCCATCACAAAGTCCATACTCAAACTTTCCCATGGTCTACTTGGTAGAGGAAAAGGTTGGTATAGTCCTGCATTGGTTGAGACCCCCTTTGCTCTCTGACATACTGTACAACTATCCACAAACTTTCTGTTATCAGTCTGCATCTTAGGCCAAAAGTAAAACCTCCTAACTAGGTACAAAGTCTTATTTAACCCAAAGTGACTTTCTAAACCACCACTATGTTTCTCCTTTACTACATTATCCCTCATTGAACATCTAGGGATACATAACTGACACCCTTTGAACAAAAGACCATCTTGCAAGGTATAGTCAGGAAAATTCTCCATGAAAAGAATTTTCAAACTCACAACATACCTTATATATTTCCTTGAAATCTTGGTCCTCTTCTTACAATCCTTTGAGGGCTTCAACACTTATACTTTGCAACTATACTTCTTGCACTGTCAACACCCTCCTACTTAGAGCATCTACAACCTTATTGGCTACCCCTTTCTTGTGCTTGATGATGAAGCTGTATGCTTGAAGACTTTCAACCCATTTCATATGTCTATGACTGAGTTTCTCCTATCCATTCAAAAAACTAAGAGCATGATTGTCAGCATACACAATAAACTCCTTAGGAAGCAAGTAATGCCTCCAGTTTTTCAGAGCTTGTACCATAGCACACAACTCTAAATCATATGAGGAATACTTACTCTTTGCTTCATTTATTTTTTCACTTAAAAATGCCACCTGTCTCCCCTCTTGGCTCAATAATGCTCCTATAGCCAAACCATTTGCATCACATTTAATGGTGAATACCTTATTGAAACCCGACAATACTAGGACTGGGTACTTGGCAACTGTTTGTTTTAAACACTCAAAACTCTTATCTGCTTCTTTGGTCCACACAAAATTCACCTTACCACCACCCTTGATGGTTTCTAACATAGGTGCACAAATATCACTGTAATTTCTAATGAATTTCCTATAAAATATTGCCAAACCATGAAAACTTCTTACCTCTCCAGTTGTTTTAGGTGTAGGCCAATTCAGAATAGCCTCTACCTTAGAAGAATCCATCTTCAAGTCACCCTTAGAGATGACAAAACCTAAGTACACCAATTCCTGCTTCATCAAGTCACACTTTTCTAAATTTATCATTAAATTCTTCTCCTGTAGCTACTTCAAGACTATCTCCAAGTACTTCAAGTGCTCCTCATTGCTCTTACTAAACACCAATATGTCATCAAGGTAGACTACCACAAATTTCCCTATAAACTCCTGCAACACTTTATTCATTAGTCTCATAAAGGTGCTAGGGGAATTTGAAAGACCAAAAGGCATCACAAGCCATTCATACAACCCTTCATTGGTTTTAAATGTAGTTTTCCATTCATCCCCCTCTCTTATCCTTATTTGATGTTACCCACTCTTGAGATCAATTTTAGAGAAATAGGTAGCTCCCCCTAAATAATCCATTAGGTCCTCTATCCTTGGAATAGGGAACCTATATCTAATGGTTATCCTATTGATATCCCTAGAATCAATACAAATTCTCCATTTCCTATCCTTCTTTGGGGCTAAAATAGTAGGCACTGCACATGGGCTAAGGCTCTTTCTTATCAACCCTTTATCTAGGAGCTCTTGAGTTTGCCTAGCTATCTCTTCATTCTTTTGTGGGGTGATTTTGTTACTACTTATCAAGTTGCCATTAGTTTCATGTCAAAGTTATTCTATATACTCTAGTTGGTTATCTCTACCGAGATATTCAGTCGGTATGAATAGTCTAGTCGGTTATAGAAGAAAGTAGTCTCAAAACGTAGTATACACCGAGCTGTCTACCGAGTATCATTTCATGTCTACCAAGTAGAAAAGATGACACACCGAGTTGATATACAGTGAGTGAAACGTGTTACCAGATTCATTGAACCTGGACATACATATGAAAACGTGTTACAAGATCGAGGAACATCTAATTGTTATCACATTGGAAATTGCACTTAAAGATTGTGTATGATTTTGATGACATCTAACCAATGAAATAATTTGCATGGTTATTCATTCGATAAAACATGTTTCTAAGATCGAAGCAATGAATGGATCACTATCATAAGAGATCTATTTATACAACATGAGTGTAAGAAGACTGTTACAGAGACACAGAGGTCACCGAGAAGGTTTTTAGAGAACAGTCGAAGAACAGAGTAAACAGAAGGGTTTATCGAGTTACTATATGGGTTACTGAGGTATACTATAAGCAAGGTAACTTATTCTGAGCACATAGAGTCTGCTATAACATTCCAGATGTAAAGTTGCAGATATTTGTAATGATTTTATTGTAATATTTTGAAGTTGTAAGAGAAACCTTTAACAGGGTAAAAGACTCTAATCAAGTCTATAAATTGTAAAGCCTCTAACCAAGTGCAACATTTAGTTTAAGTGTTGTGAAATCCTTTAGCAAGGTAGATCTAATAGATCTTGATACTCCTAACAGGGTAAGCTATCAAAAATAGCTAAACATGTAGCTCTAACCAAGCACTCTTTATTATTGCAGTAGTGAAGTTGTGGGTGCCATCCCCACCGCAATTTTTCTCTCTAACCAAGAGTTTCTGCGTAACCAAAATATATGTGTTATGGAGTGAATCATGTATGATTGTTATCTATTTTTTTTAGCTTTATATTATGTTACTACACTATTCGGTTTATGCATAACAGTAAAGTTATTATTGAAGAAAATTTTTGGAGTACTGATTCACCCCTCCCCTCTCAGTACATTAGCTTTCAATATTGGGCCTAACAATTGGTATCAAAGCTTGAATCTTGGAAAAGGGTTTAACTGCCTAAAGAGAAAGATCTTATCAATGGGAGGCTATAAACAATCTCAGAGGATTGTGTATCTGCAAGAAGAGTTGGATCATGCTAATCAAGTGATTGCAGACATGCAAAGACAAATGCAAAAATCTCTAAAAGTAAGAAGAAGATTATCTGATGATTTGCAGGACTCTCAAGAGTTAGTGGAACAAATTGAGATGTCATTTGAGAACAATATATCTGAAGAAACTGAAGAAATGATTGGAGTATTGAAAGAAAGGAACAAAGAACTGGCTGATCAACTAAAAGCAATGAAAAGAGAACATGAACATTTCAGTACACAGATGACTGAAAATATTGATGCATTGAGGACAACCGAGGATAAAGTAAGAGATCTAGAAAGAGAGAAACAACAACTTAAAGTCTTAGTATCTGATAAGAATGATGAAATAACAAGGTTGACTGGAATTCAACAAAATCTGTCAAATCAACTAGGTTATGCACATCATGAAGCAATTATGAAGGATGATGAGAATCAAGCATTGAAACTTGAAGTATCAAGGTTGACCGATGAACTTGAATCAGAGAAGAAATCCAAAGAAACACTGAAGAAGAGTTATGACGCATCAAAGATGTTGGAAGAGCAACTGAATACAAGAAGACCCAACAAAGATGCAGGACTCGGTTACAAAGGAAAAGACTCTACCAAGAAGGGAATTCATACTATCGAGAGAGGAGAATCATCAAAGCAAGCTGGAAACAAGAATAACATCAAAAGAAAGAAGCCTATTTGCAACTACTGTGGAAATCAAGGTCACATTGCCAACATGTGTCAAATCAGAAAAGGTAAGCAACCAAATGTCACTAAGTCCAAAGGTTATTGTTACAATTACAATAAATATGGTCACACATCTAATCAATGTAGGACAAAGTTTGTTAACAATTATCAGAAGGAAAAATTCAAAGGGTTTTGTAAAAACTGCAATAGATATGGACATAGTATCGAGAAGTGCTGGCTTAAGCAAAAGAACTATATGTGGTCTACACACCGAGCAAATGCTAGAGGTTACTGAACTCACACACATCCTTACTGACAGTATTCTGCAGTACCATGGGATTACAATACAAGGATATGGTGTGAATGTTGTGGAAGATATGGACATATAAGTGCCAACTGCTTTATAAGGTTTGGGATGAACAATCGAAGATCATGGAGACATCCTGGTATGGCATGTTTTCATTGTCACAAAGTTGGACACTTAGCTGGAGATTGCAGAGATCAACCTAGAAAAGACACTAAAGAAATAAAAGACAAATTAAAGATGATTTAGAAAAAGAAGGAGATTGTGTCAAATGAAGAAAGCACCTTACCTACCGAGTTAGGTGCACCTATTTCAAATTAATCAGTAAAGGTATGAAGGGACTACATTCTCTCAAGGTTAAATCTTAACAGTTCCTATTTTATCATGTACTTAATTCAAATCTGCATAATTAAGATGTAATAGTAAGTTTGAAATTATATCAAAGTCTTTTGAAGCACTATATAGGAAACCTGTCTAGTCGGTGAATGAAGGAAGTTTGGTTACTTAGTTAAAGCGGAAAAAGGAAAGAAGGTTTAGTAGAACCGAGTGCATTTAATGTTTTTGACCTAACCCACACAGAGCCTGATAAGGCATATGGTGTACTTAAAAGCATTTTTGCGGTTCATTTTCAACTTACCAAGTTTTTGAGAGAGCAGAGCAAAGCGAATCAAAGGCGATCAAACCTCCTACAAAGCAAATTCAAGGTATTTACATCAATCTCAACGCATTGCTAAACTGATTTACTGATTGTATCTAGTTGCCATTATCTGCTAAGAATAAAGTGTCAGTCGTTTGAAAATCCTAAAACCCTAAGGATCCTTTGTTAGCTTCTATTTGTAATCTACAATGGCATCTAAGATTCAAGATCCCATTGTTGTCAAGAATTTAGAGAAGCCCTCACTAAAATACTCTTTGACTCCCAAAGTTGCATCTGAACCGGATGACAAAACCGCCTTTTTACTCATCCCGGATAGAGTGTTGTTAGTCAAGGATGTGAGATTCTTCACCAAATGTCATGTTGAAGAACTCGGTCATGTTGAAATTAAAGACACCTATGATGAGTTGTGCACAGATGGTAAATTGAATAGCAAGTATGAGCACATTAAGATCAGGGGATTAACTGAAGCCCTAACCTATCCCCGTGTGTTCAAACCCCAGTGGGTCAAGTTTGTTCTAAGAAGAGTTCACGATGATTTCATGTGGCTAGAAGAGCAACCATTTAAGATTACCAAGGAAATCATTCATCTGATTACCAGTTACCCCATTTATGATCATGCCCGAGCCCAAAAGATGATATCCCAAAAGGAATTGATCAGTTTAACTAGAGTGGAATCAGATTGCAGAGGATTGAAACTAAATAATGTCACAGATGAAGAACAAAAATTTTCCATAAGAGTTATAGGTTACTGTTTCTTCCAATCGGCAAGGGAAAATAGTGTACCCTGTGCAGCAGTAGACCTGGCATACAAAATTGTAAAAAAGGGAACAAAATTTGATCTATGTGAGGTGTTACTGAAGAACCTATTTGAGAATCTGAACACCATCAGGAAGCCAAAGAAGAACAACTCGACAAATACACTAAAGTTTGGATCATTACTTGTATGCATGTTTTTCTATTTTGAAAAATTCTTTCCATCAGTTGGTAAAGTTGTTTGGGAACTACACTGACCAATCACCCATCAGATTAATGACTTCATCAAGAAGTTAGGTGATAATTTCAATGATATTATGGATGATTACTTCAGTAAGTTCCAAGAGAAAATGCATAATAGGTACCGGATTCTACCCCAGCTAGTGGAGAAATACAAAAATGATATATGTTTTGAAGTTGACACCGATTACTGTTATGTGAATGTTGTGGAACCAAGAACTCAATCTTTGTCACCTATGAGATATGAGATTGATTTTGACATCACACAACAACAAATTGATGCATTTCTCACATTAGCGAGGCATGCTACTGAGATGAGGTATGGAACCTATGAGGAAGTAAAGGAAAAGGTAAAAATGAGCATTGTAGTACCCAAAGCTACAAGAAAGGCAACAAAAATGATAAAGGCACTATCAGAGAAATTCAGAGAAGACTCTTCCTCTACACCTGTCAAAGGCACCATTGCCATTACCGAAGAGGAATCTGAAGCCCAAGAGGCAGCTATAACACTGAGCATTGAATTGCCTAAGGGTAAAGTGTTGAAAAGAAAGAAACTGGATTCATCAAAGGCCTCATCGACTCCACCTCCAAAGTGACCTAACACTAGAGCATTTGTAGCTTCACCGAGTAAGAAAACAAAGAGTGTTACTATTCCCAAGGTAACAAAGCCCTACAAGAAATCTACTCGTAGACTCATTTTGGCAAAAGAGTCTAGTGATACCGAATCAGAGGATGCAAGCAAATTTTAGATTGTCAAGAGCAATAAGGTAAATGTACATAGTGTTGAAAACTTCTGTGCTAATCTGAAAGAATATGGTGGATTTGGATCATTTAGATATGTCAAGTATGAAACTAGAAATAATGATGAGAATAGACAAATTGAAGAAGCTGTCATCTACACACTTCTAAAATTCCGGTTAGCTCCATTGGAACTAGCTAAGTCACTTCCGAATGAACTTTACTTGCATATTGATAATAGGTGGAAGTATGCAATGGACTCAGAGAAATAGATTAGAGAAAGAAGTCTGGTTCATCTATTTCCTGACATGTCAGTAGCTGAAATTAAAGAACATCTGACAACCTACAACTCAAAGTTTCTTGTCAAAGAGAGAGCCTTAAAACTGATGAATGGGCTGTATATTGAAGTGGAAAATGAGACAAAAGCAAAGTGGCATGAAATCTTTAAAATCAAGGATGCCGGTGAGCAAGCTGAAATTGAAATTGTTGATGTCACCGAGCAAGATCCTGATGTTACCGAGCAAGACCCTGCTGACACCATTCAAATGGATGAAGATGTCATGGATACAAAGGCACCGGAACAGGAAATGATAGAAGGAAATGCATATGCAAAACTTGTATCTAGTGAATCAGTCTTGGAACAAGTTCAGCCTTATCCACTAGTCAAGCAACCTATCTCAACTGAAACCCCTCATGACACGGATCAAGGCACCGAAGGTCACAAGTCTACAATAGGAGAAGGTACTACTCAAGCACCTTCTAGCACTGAGAATGTTGCAACTGAGACACCAAGTATCGAGACACCAAAGAACTCTATAGAGGCTAAAGAAACCGATCAAAGTGTTGCCTCTACTAAGAAACCTACCGAGGGTCATCAAGCCTCACAAGCCCTTGTCTTAGTTCCATCGGTGAAAGGTAAAGAAAAGAAGATGAAAAAGCATAGTTTTAAAGTTAATTTGTCAAAACCAATAGTGTTGCCCAATGTAGACATATCAAAATTAAAGGGGCAAGCACTCATTGATTTCGGTGAACTATGCAAAGCAAAGGCCGAACAAGAGAAGCAAATGGTGACTCAAAAGAAAAATAAAGTACTTCAGAAGGTAAAAGAACTCTTAATAGATATGCTACCTGAAGCTACAGTATCAATAGATGCAGCCATCCACATTCAACTGGATGAACTCCTAACAAAGATAGAGATATCTAGAGTAGATGCATCGAAGTATTTTAGCAAGCTAAAAGACAAAGAGATCATTGCAAAAATGATAGAAGAGGTACAGAAAGCTATAGCTATTGGCAAAGTTAAACTTGTCAAATTTATTGCTGAGTTGACTCCTAAACTCAAGCACATTCTTTATTTATTTTAGAAACTCTACACATTTTCTTTATTCATTAAAGACATTAAGAATAAAACAGAGGCAATTGAGAAAGAGATCACCAATCTCTCAAGCAAGTTGACCACAGAGCCAAATTCAATTCAGAATTTTTACACAAAGCTACAATAGCTCATGGCTCAACAATTGGACCTAAGAAATGAAGAACACAAGATCCGGATGGACATAATGACACTTCAGACATTATTCCTTCCTCATCTTTCATCCATCCAAGAACAGATCAACCGAGCCACCTCCTTATCTGCTACACAAGAGGGAAGTACTCTAGATGGCTTAATATCATTATTGGCTGATATTCAAGTACAAAATTCTTTAATGGACAATGTAAAGATTGCACTCTTTGTCGCTCTCACCGAAGCACGGACCAAGTACAAATCCATTTTTGACCAGTTACCACCCCTGAATGGTAATTAAGTTTTGATGTTTGTCAAAAAGGGGGAGTGATATGATATAGTATTAGAGGAGTGATACAGTATTGGGGGAGTGTAGCATTCAAAGCATCAAAGTATAAAATCAAACAAAAGGAGTATAGTATACATAGGGAGTATACCGAGCAGAGCAAGCAGAGTATCCAAGAGCAGTGCACCGAGCAGTAAACAGAACAGTAAACAAAGCACATAGAACAGATCACCAAGCATGCAAAATCAGAAGTTTTGTACAGTATATCGATAAGGGGAGTATATCTAGATTTATTATTTTATCGACTATTGTATATACTGTCAGCATAGTCAAATTTTGCAAGTATATAGATTATTGAGTTATAAATTTGAAAGTAGTTTTTGTCAAACATCTCAAATAATGTCAAAAGGGGAGATTGTTACTACTTATCAAGTTGCCATTAGTTTCATGTCAAAGTTATTCTATATACTCTAGTCAGTTATCTCTACCGAGATATTCAGTCGGTATGAATAGTCTAGTCGGTTACAGAAGAAAGTAGTCTCAAAACGTAGTATACACCGAGTTGTCTACTGAGTATCATTTCATGTCTACCAAGCAGCAAAGATGACAACCGAGTTGATATACACCGAGTGAAACGTGTTACCAAATTCATTGAACTTGGACATACATATGAAAACGTGTTACAAGATCGAGGAACATCTAACCGTTATCACATTGGAAATTGCACTTAAATATTGTGTATGATTTTGATGACATCTAACCAATGAAATAATTTGCATGGTTATTCATTCGATAAAAAAAGTTTGTAAGATCGAAGCAATGAATGGATCACCATCATAAGAGATCTATTTATACAGCATGAGTTAAGAATTAAAAGTGTGTGTGCATGAGTGTAAGAATACTATTACAGAGACACGGAGGTCACCGAGAAGGTTTTCAGAGAACAGTCGAAGAACAGAGTAAATAGAAGGGTTTACCGAGTTACTATACGGGTTACCAAGGTATGCTATAAGCAAGATAACTTATTCTGAGCACATAGAATCAACTATAACATTCCAGATGTAAAGTTGCAGATATTTGTAATGATTTTATTGTAATATTTTGAAGTTGTAAGAGAAACCTTTAACAGGGTAAAAGACTCTAATTAAGTCTATAAATTGTAAAGCCTCTAACCAGGTGCATCATTTAGTTTAAGTGTTGTGAGATCCTTTAGCAAGGTAGATCTAACAAATCTTGATACTCCTAACAGGTTAAGCTATTAGAAATAGCTAAACATGTAGCTCTAACCGAGCACTCTTTATTATTGTAGTAGTGAAGTTGTGGGTGCCATCCCCACTACAGTTTTTCTCTCTAACCAAGAGTTTCTACGTAACCAAAATATATGTGTTATGGAGTGAATCATGTATGATTGTTATCTATTTGTTTTAACTTTATATTATGTTACTGCACTATTCGGTTTATGAATAACAGTAAAGTTATTATTGAAGAAAAGTTTTGGAGTACTAATTCACCCCTTCCCTCTCAGTACATTAGCTTTCCATATTGGGCCTCACATTTTATATGCTGCCTTGTTAGGAAGTACTACTCCCTATATGAGGTAGATATGATGACTAATATCTCTAATAGGTGGTAGGGAATCAAGTATATCTTCCACAACCACTCCTTTGTACCGGTCCAACAGTTCCTTGACCTCCTTAGGTCCTACCTCACTCACACCCTTCTTCCTTTCTTCCTTGGTCTTCATAATCAAAGCAAAACCTACTCCACCTTCCTCCTTTAGTGTATCAAGGAATTATTTTTCTCCTACCATCATCACACTAGATCCTACATGTTGTGGATCCCCTTCTACCACTAAATGTATCCTAAAGCTCACACCGTCCTTTTGGAAAGAGTAAGCATTCTTTTCTCCATCATGATGAGCCTTTCTGTCAAACTGCTATGGTCTGCTAAGCAAGAGATGGCAAGCATCTATTGGAAGGATGTCACACAAAATTTTATCTTTATACCCCCCAATACTAAACTCTACCCATTCTTGTTCATTGATTAATATGTGTTGCCCTTTTCTTAACCAACTGACTCTATATGGACAACTATGGGGTATTCTTGCCAAGTTCAATTTTTTTACTACTTCCAAAGATACAATGTTATCAGTAGATCCTGAATCTATGACAAATTTACAAACCTTACCTTAAATCTTGCAGTTGATTCTAAATAAAGCCTTACTTTGGGGTGGCTCAGTCTTCACTGGTTCCTTGAGCAGTGTCCTCTTGATCATCAGGTTCTTTCCAATCTTTGATGTCAAATTCACTTCAGGAGATGTCACACTCCTTGCATCTTCTTGAGTCAAAGTGGTTCTCCTCTCACCACCATGAGAAGTTGAGGCCTTCTTTGGACACTTGTAGGCTAGGTTCCCCATTTGATTGCAGTTATAGCATCTCATACTGGAGAAGTTGGGTCCTCTCCCTAATCCATTTTCCCACCTCTTCCATTAGATCTTCTCCCATGGTAGCCTCCTCTGCTACTTGAGTCCCCAACTTGCTCTCCTTGTCTAGACTCACCACTAGACCTTTGGTTAGGACTTCTTCCTCCAAAATTGGCTCTACCTCTGAAACTTCTCCCTCCTTTACCTCTGTTACTCTTCTCACATCTTCTTTTTAGTTTCTCTTCTGCTCTTAGGGCCAATTGAAAACACTTGTTCATTGTCTCTGGTGCCAAGATGTTGATCTCATCTTGGATATTCATCCTTAGTCCGTTCAAGTACCTAGCCACTTTCTCTGACTCTTCTTCTTATCTCTTTGATCTAAGACCGAGTTTATGAAACTCCTTTGTATATGCATTCACATCAAGGTCTCTCTATTTGAGGTTCTGTAATTTTCTATACATCTGCACTTCATAGTCAATGGACATGAATTGTGCCTTGACTTTAGCTTTCATCCTTTCCCAGGAGGTTATCATACTTTTTCCCTCCTTAACTCTCTCTCCTTGTACATAGTTCCACCATGTAAGAGAAGACCCATTAAACCTTGCTTTGTCCAACTTAACCCTCTTATCTTCATGGATTTCTTTGTACTCAAAATGACTGGTCAATGCATCAATCCAGTCTATCACCTCTTCTGCTTCCATACTTCCACTATATATAGGCAAACCATCAATGGTGTCCCTAGTGACTGACCTCAAGCCATCTACAAATGCCCTCTAATCTACAAGTATGTCCTCTACCCACTTACAAGATTCCCCATCTTCTTTATCCCCTTCTTCATCAGTGTCACTTCCATCTTCCTTATCCTTAGTCCTTTTCAATTCTTCAAGCTTGGAATCAAGCATCTCTTCAATCAAATTCTTCACCGCATCTTGTGACATACTCTTAGGAGGTATTCTGTTAGCCCCTATTTCAATCTCTTCCTCTAACATACACTAAGACCACACCACCCAAGTGATCTTCAAAATCCTTCTCTGATAGTAATATGATGAGGAGGAAGTACACCGAAAGGAGGTTAACCTTAACTAGTAAACTTCTAAGGTTCGCAGACTCAACTAGTAATCCTTGATTCCAAAGATCCTAACACAACACCAAGTCAAGCAATGGTTCAATGTCACCCAATAACACCTTGGAAAACCCCAAGGCTCCACTATGTCCACTTATAGACAACTAATACTTCTCAAGTTCTTGTGTGTCTACACACACACCCTAGCAAACAATGAGTGGGCTATTATTACACTTAAGGGTTTGAATGGCCCACTTTACCAATTCAATACAACAATCCTTGGAGGGGTGTTCTCACAACACTTGAACAAAAATGAAATAGGATTTCATGGTTCAGGTCCACCAGAACATTAATCTTGACTCATTCGCCCACAAACCTGAACCGGTTGCTATTAGGCCTCCTTTTGAAGGAATCGGGTGATAACTTTTGACACCCTCAGGATCTAGACAAACAAATTATTTTTTCAGATACCCTTTTGGGAGTTATAAGCAATATATGGTACTGGAACAACTTGCAGATATTCCAACCGGTGCTGCACTAATAGACCTAATAGGGCTTTTAGACCTATTTGACTGAATGCCTTTCACAAACTGGTTTGGTTCTCCTAATGGATGACCACCATTGTCCATGAAATATTATGCAAACCTCCAAAATATTCTTCTACCACATTCAAGCCCTTTCCTAGTGCTCTACCTCTTAATTCTCATGCACTGCACTCATCAAACTGGTTTGTCATATAGAGATGCCAGACCTAGGGTTAGTTCTCCATCCTCTTAATCAATTTTGGTATTGACATATGATACAATGGCCTATCATCTCCTATAAGGGCAGAGAGTTCAGTTAAGGATTGATAGGCCAAAACCCATTATTGCAGTCAAACCCCAGGTGTTTAAGGGTTTTAGGCTACCCGATAGAGATTTTCTAGTAGAATGGGACAACAATCACTTCAAGACTTCACATTGAAAGAAAAACAGTGGTAAACTAGTCTAGTTATAGGATCTATTCCATGAGCATTCTGAACAATCTACCTTCAGTATGCAATCAATAAAAATTAGACGGTTTTTTCGAGTTTCCAACAGTTCTTGATGCTTCCAATTCCTTTCCAAATCAACCAACACACCCAACTTACATTCTTTAGTGTTTGGGGCCTTTAAGGGTGTCTCACAAATTATCATAACCTCCTCCAACTTTTTTTCAAACTGACTGACTGTTGGAGAATCCTGATTTACAAAAAGTACAAAATTGTCATGACAACTGTAGCGTCGTAAATTGTACGCACTTGCTAGGGTGGTACAATTTCACACTTGGTTTAGCACCCGCCTTGGCGCATTTTGCATTTTGCATTGCATTTCCCCTTTAGCACTTAATTAGGTCTAAGGTTCTATTTTTATCATCTCCCATATCATAAAGTTGCGCCCTTTCATTAAAGTGTGCCCCTTTCATTTTATTCCTCCAATACATCATTTAATCAAAAACCCTAATTAGGTCCTATTTTGAACTTGGGGGCTTGATTTCAGGGGTCAAAACATCTTGAAATCAGCTGTAACTTTGGGATTTTCTCTAAAATCATCATATCCGACGGCCCTGAAAATTTGGTGAAAAGTTGTCGGGACCATGACGCCCGGAGTGCACACAGTCCTGGACATTTTTCCCGAAATTTTAGGAGCGCAATCCAATCATAAAATAAAGCTTAACCCCAAGAAATTGGTGGGAGATTCAATCTCTAGGTCGGCCAAAAGTTGAAATTAAGACCTAGGGTTTCATATATAAGAGCTCTCTTTCTTCATTTAAAAGGATCCGGATTTTTGGTTTAAGGGACCTTCTATGCAGTGAAAGAGAAGATCTTTGAAGACTTCAACAACACTCAACATCCACCCATCAAGCATTCATCAATTTCATTCATCCATTTAGGGCTTTGAAGACATTGAAGAGCAATAGGGTATCACCGACTGAAGATTGGCTTGTACCCCTCCCTTGGGGTTGGGTATGATTTCATGTTGTTTTCATGTCTTTGCATAAGCCTCATTATATCATTTGTATTCATGCTTTAGATCACTTTGCATCTTGATTTGGAGCATTTACATTATCATTTACAAGCAATTAGGGTTTACTTTCTAGGTTGCTCTAGTTTGCTTACTTGCATTTTAGGATCTTGCACACACACAAGGTCTGCACACACACTACTTTTACAATACAACTTGGCTATTCGTGGAGGTGGAAATCACCAAAGTGGGGGTTTGACTAAGGCAAAACCCTATATAGCCGCCCACCATACCTTTTCAGATATAAGTGCAGATTTCGAGATTCGGATGACGCCGCAAGTTGCAGATCCGACAGAAGCAGACAGAAACTGAGCTACACACCAAATTTCAGGGAAAAAGACTAGGACATGGGCGTGGGGCACTGGGCGCCCTGGTCCCTGGGACAGGGGTATTGGGCGCCCTAGTCCTTCTGTTAGATAGCAAGTTTTAGCATTTTCGACAGCTTTTCAGGTTGCAAAACAGCAGTTTCAGGAGCAGAATCAGGACAGTGGCGCCTGCGCCCCCGTCCCGAACATTTTCACTCAGATTTTAACTCTGGGTACGCATCTACATTATTGTCTTGTCCTTTTGTTTACATCTTTCCATTGTTTAGTTTCAATTCTGCAATCTTGTTAGTAGTTCATACTTGCACTTTGGGGTTAGGAATTGAACTTGCATCATTTTATCATTCAATTACAACAAAGGAATAGAAACCCTAATAGGTAGCCCGTGGCTCTCTCTTCCACAAAAAGAAGTAGCCAATTGTGTGATACCTCTAGGCTCTTTCGTATTCCACAATGTGTGTCAAAAGGTAGGATTAGGGCATGTTAGCCTAGTCTCGCTTTTTCCCCTACACAACAACAAATTGACAATATGACAACTTTTGCATAATTCAACCAACTTAGACTCTAGACTATCATAGTCCCCCAAAATGATTACATTTGACTTTAAAACATCAAAAATGACTCAAATAGACTTAAGGTCACTTGATCCCTCAATTTAGACCATTATGGCCCTTATTGACTCAATTTGCTCTACCAGACCCTAGATGACAATTTGATCCAAACATGGAGAAACTTGTCACACTCCTAGGACATTGAATTACAAAAAAGGACCCATAGGGTCTTATTAAATTGCTTCTAACTAATAGAAAATCATCTTTCTCTTGGCTCATACCTTCATAGGTAGGTACTCCTGCACTAGCAGCTAAGAGGTATACCAAATACACTTCCATATAGAACTTAGGATCATTCTTCACCTTGACTAGTTGCTCATCCAAATTATCACTTAAATTTTTTCTCCAATCAATGTACTCTTTCCTTATTGCAATATTTTTAATAAACAGGAGCATCCAAGGCTATAATTCCTCACATTGGGTAGGCCAACCACTCTACCGAGGAGAGTGACATAGTCCTTAGCATCTATATGTAAATAAGCCATAGTTTTCTTGTCATTCTGATAAAACTACTCCCCATAGGCCACTATAGCCTTGGCATATTGATCATGTTGCGAGATTCCAAAGAATTCCTTGATTGAGTTCTGTGAGATATCCATAATGGCTTCCCTAGTGGACTGCAAACTCTTCTTTCTTCTGACTTGTAATTAATTGTACAAGACAATACCAAATCCAAAGATTATAGTGAAATAGGGAAGCCTGTAGCTTGTACTAAACAAGACCAAACCAGAGATGTAGCCAAAAAATCTCCTTCAATTTGGGTTTGACACTCTCTTGAGTAACTCATCTAAGTTAATGTGTCCTAGGTCGATGTTAGTGATATTTCTATCTATTGACACCAACTTGTTAGGAGGAATGTATCCATTTAATTTGTACTTCATTAACACTACCTTATCTTGAAACATTACAAGATTTTGCATGAAAACGAGTCAAGTTAGCAACATGTTAACTTGGCAGAGAAAACAACTTATTCATTAGTCATCAATTGCTCTTTATTGAAAGAAAAGTTAAAAAAATAATCTAATCCCATCACTACATACTAGAAACAAGTCTAAAGGGGCCTATGAGAAACTTCCTAATCAAAGGAGGGTATTTTTAGGGATTTGGGATGTGCCATCCTCGATCATGTCTAAGTGATAGGAATTAGTGCATTTTGAGGGTTAGGGATGTGACATAACTTTAGTGGGAGGTAGGTATGAAGAAGTTTTGGGGGTCAGGGATGTGATAACCCTTACACATTTTGGATAGTGGGGGTATGGCATCTTTGACATCTAATGTCCAAGCAAGCTAAAGCATCAAGGATCAGGGATGAGATATCCTCAATCTGATTTGAGAATAATGCACCCTTGAACCTCAATGCCCAATAAACAAACACTTGTTGAGGCTGAGGACAAGCAAGCTAAGTTAGGTTATTCTTTTTTTATTTCCCTGAATACTTAGACTACTTGATATCTAATCTTATTTGTCATACTATTTCCTAACTTACCTAACTAGCAAACTTCTTTATTCATGCACCAAACACTAGCCTAGTTAATTTATCTTAAGGGGCGAAAATCAATTGGCTAATTCAAACCCTAAGGTTTGTGATCATCAACTTGGTTTAAGAACCAAATTCATCAAACCATTATGACTATGGGTAAAACACAATTACATAAGGGATGTTGTGTCAAAACAAAGAAAGAACCCTAACAATGAGCCAACATAGTGTGGAAGGATGGGAGACCAACCTAGAGGGGCTACACTAAAGATAGGAACAAATGCACAAGGAAAAGGTAGTGTAGAAGTCCACATAATGATCTCCAAACATAAGGAAAGCCAAAAAATAGAAAAAGAAGATGTAGAAAGAAAGCAACACAGAAAAAACTACCTCATACTAGGAAAAATCAACCCCGAAGCTTGATTGTGTTGATATGATGCTCTCAAAGCCACCTTATTATACTTAGGAGAATCACCAATCCCTTTGTCACCTTAGAGATTAAGAGGTTCAACTATGATGTGTCAAAATGAAATTTTGAAGTCCTATTTTATAGGTGTAAAGTGCATTAAATGCGCGTTAAGTGATTAAGTAGGGCATTGACCTCTTTTTGGGGGTCACATATTGTGGATTTCGGGTTTACATAAGAATAAGCTACCCCAACATTCCTAATGCCCAATTCACTAAAGGGAGGCACCGAGGGTCAAGGATGTGGCATTCAGGATGCCTGAAAAGGCACATGACAAAGGAAAAAGGTGAGGATGGGGGGCAGGGATGTCAATCCCTAAAAGGAACTTGCAACATCCCCATCCCCAATCCTTGAAAGCTCAAAAAGGAAAAAATGAGAAAAGGAGAAAAAGAAGAAAGAAAAAAGAAAAAAAGAGGATAGGAGACAGCATAAAAGAAAACAAAAGGAGGGGGTTCCTGCTTGTCTAAGTGAACAAGTGGGGTGTGAGTTTTGAGGACACAACAAGACTTTTCTCACGTCTTGATGGTTAAACTAGAGGAAATAATTTGTACACCACTTGCCACTTTCCTTGAGCAAATACTAACCCTTCTTTAGGAAGAAGTATTAATTGCTCTCCCACATCAATCATTTCAAAGAGTCATTAAATAAGTTTGATTAATATTTCTTTCATCTTTCTACCATCATTTGAGGTTATTTTATCAAACTTTGTTGAGCCTTAACGAATAAATTATAAGATCTTATTGATGATGGTTCTATACAAGTTTGTGTATATGATGCATCTCTCTTGATAGACTCTTGATAAGAAGATATATTGGTTTAATGAATTAAGAATAATGCACAAATTATCATTCACCCACTATCCATAAATGATATTAATATTGATCCATAGGTTGATTTTTCTCTACTTGATTCTTGTGACGATATAAACATGGTCTATGTCATCATAAAACCTCTTTAAAAAAATTTGTTCCGCTCCTCTTAACATTTTTTACCAAAGAAACATGGTATTTCCAAATCTTTTCTACACACATCATCTTATATAACAATAATGAATGTTTTTTTTTACCTACTACACTTCATTGAGTGACAACATCCTTTGCCTGTCTCCTAAGCACATACAAGATCCAATGACTAAAACCACTTGATTCTAATAGTTACATTCTTCACTTATGCACCAACCAAGAATTTGCCAAATCCACTATTTGAGGTATGCTTTCCCACCCTCCATATCACCATCTATTCCACATCACACACACATATTTAGGAGCATTTACCCATTCATATAGACACTTCTTGTATTGCATTTCAATCCATGTAACCTTCTAGCTTTGGCCTTTTACCCATATGCTAAGCATGATGAATACAATTAAGGACCTATGGATACTATTCCATCTTATCTATTTATCTTAATATTGAAAAATTAGTTGCAACTCCTATTGCAATTTCACATTCACTACATAGTATAAGGTACAACCTCTCAAGTCATGTTGACTCAAGATCATGTTGCATCTAGTTTATAAGTCATTATGTTCATAAAAGTATGGCTGATTAAGATATTTGTCTACTTGATCACAACTTCATAAAATATGGATAAAGAAAACTCATTATAACTTTGTTGATAAAATTAGCATTAATAATGATTTCCTTATATTTTCAAAGCTTCAATGCCAATGGCTATAAAATCTTTTCCCTTCCCTTATTCAAATCTTTACTACCTAAATAAATATAATCCATTTTTACATCTACCTAAACTACTTTACAAAATGTAGATTGACATAATAATTTATAACCATATAAATAAACACAGTTTTAAATTTATTTATTCATATAATTTTAATATACATACATTTAAAACTCTAATTATAAATATAAATATACTATTTTAAAGTCAAATATATTGTTGGGTTGATTGTAATAATCATTATGAAAAACCAATTATAATTTTGGGACAAGATGGTAATTGAATAACATGGAAGAAGAATATGTGGGGCAAAGGCACCGACCTGAATATACAAAGACTTGCTTGAATGCATTTGAGTGACATAAAACAAGATATCATATATATATCCATACCTTAGAAAGCTAGGAATTAAGACTAATTTACATTTTGTCAAGTGTGATATCCATGGTATGGAGCCATTCAAATCTAACATTATTGATCATAAATATTTTTCAGACCTAATGTTGATATACATTTATCTTTGTAATTCTAAAACAATAAATACAAATTCAAAAATCATGATTTCAAGAATAAATTATGTAATGAAAACAATCTATTTTATTATTTAAAAAGATACAAAAGATTATAATTTAATTGATGTTTGTAATAGTATGTTCTTTGCTTATGCTATCTATTAAGACCATATATTTTCAAAGTACAATAATACCAAATGAAATTGTGACGACTTTGACAAGATAAATACATATAATCTTAATCTTCAATTAAAAAAAATCAATTTGAACTCATACTCTTATATTAAATAATGTAAAACCCTTAAAAAAAATAAAAAAAATAAAAAAAATTATAAAATATAATAAAAAACATTTTGTTAATCTTGTGTAGCATACCTCCCCTCTTATCCCCTGCATTCTTCCTTTTCTTTATTGCAACCAATCTCCATTTACTCACTCTCTATCTTCTATGCTTCCATCGAACTTAATGTAATTTCTCATTTATTTTTCAATTATCAACCATGCCTTAGTAAATATAGTTGCAAAGGTATTAATTATTTAACCTTATATATGTTAACTTCTTGGATTGCTAAAAGCATTTGTTCTCATTATTGAAATATCATATAGTTAAGGGACTTGTAGTATGGCAATAAAGCTTGAGATTTGATAATTTAAGCAAACTAGTTATTACTAAGCATATAACTATAATTGTATATATCGAATATTAATCATTTTAAAATGTTATCTCAAATGATATTATTATATTGTTGGTGTATTTCATTTTATTGTATTTAAAATAAAATAATTTATTTATGTAGATAATTATTTAAATACGTTGATGATGTAGTGGTGATATGCATCTTTTTTATTCTATATTCTATATTTCTTGATTGATTATACTATAAATATTCACTTTGTGTTTCATAATGCAAGTAATCAGTCAATCAATCTCATAGCATGATTTGCATATAATTATGAATTTTGGTTATACATGTTTTAAATGATTATTGCATTTGTCTCTTATTCATAGAAACTCTTTCTATACTATATTTTAGTTTCAAGTGATTTGTCAAATAGGGTGTTATGTGATTTTCCTTATACTAGATCTAGGCTATCTTTGTCATGTACAAGATCTAACATGTATAATACATTATAAATCAGTAACAATCACATATTGTATGTGTATTGAGAGACCTAAGGAGTCTTTTGAAACCAAGACTTAGGATGTCATTGATCATCTATAGTATGTGATACACTTATAAGATGTTAGCACTAAGAAGTTACCCATACTATACTAGATTTGTCAAGTTCTATTTATTTATAGTTTCATAGTGTAGATGCATTCTATAGATACCTTTTTATAGCCCCTTATGCATCGTTTGTCCTAACATATTTAGAAAATAGAAGAAACCACCACCAACCACTATTTCCTTTAGATCAAACAACTTTTAGGTTATAACAATACACATAGAAGGATTTTTAATGCCTCAATTTCTAAGTAGCACATTCCTTCTAATCCAATAGCTTATAGGGTATAGAAATACATGTAGAAGAGTTTTCAGTGCCTCAATTCCAAACAATAGCTCAACAAAAAATATAGGACAAAAGCCATACTTCAAGGGATTCAAATCTAGTTTCAAAAAAGATAATTTGAAATATAATTCAAGATCCATTGAGGAAATGTGTTAATGTTTTAGATCCGTATGAGAGTTAAAATTATCAAGACCCTAAATAAATAAACACCTACAAAAATCTAGTTTTTCTTTATCAATAACTTATCTTGTTGGAATTGTATTGTCATGCCATTTATTTTGAAACAAATATCTAGTAACTTCTTTTAGCACCCCTATTGGAAGTTGCTAAGATTTTGTTGGAATGATGTGTTGTCATTGATGTCAACATATTCTTTTGTGTATTCCAATGTTGCAGTTTGGTTGTTTGAGTTGGTTTAGCCTGTGTATTGTAGATGAGTTGATGCAGATTAAAGGGTTTTTGGTATGTTGTCTGTAGATTATTCATTCCTATTTGCAGAGGTCCACATGATTTTTTAATCAAGTTATGAGATACGATATTGAGGTTGATATTCAATTGTTCATGTTATTCAGTATTTCAGTTTGTGCTCTGAATTGCTCCAGAATTATTATATCTTCAATTACAATTGTATGGGATGTGTTATGGATGTTATTGTGTGTCCTCAGTTCGATTGGTTCATGATTTGGATGTCCACAAGTGAATCTTTCTTGTTGATAATAAGTTATGATGTTGTACTTGAGCTCTGGTGATGAAATGGTGACAATTCTGATAATTTAAGTTATTGCGGTTGTTGTGGTGCAATTCATATTGCTTGTGAATATTTATAGATCGTATCATATATGTATTTGTGGTCCGCATTGATTATTGTGTGCATTATTGAAGATTTTCTTGTCCAATGATGTTCTTCATGTTATGCAACATTCTTGATGGTTGTAGCGTGTTACGGATGATTGAGGCATACTTGTTGGAGGTGTTGTGTGTTTGTGGTGTTGATTTGGGTCTAGACTATGTCTTAGTCGACATTGTTTTGGTCCACATATGTTGTTGTAGCGTGTGAGGTTATTATTTTGTAATTTGCATTGAGGGTTTAGCCGACCTTAGAATATAGGTTGATGTCTTGTATAAATAAATGTAACAATCATGTAAGATGTAATGTCTACGATCTTTAAGTGAGTGTATGATCGAGTTGTATGTGTGAACAAGTGATTTGATCTTTCAGAAGTGTGAAGAAGAGAAGAGAAGTGTTGCAGAGCAGACTATGTACTTAACCGAAACTGTATCCAGGTATATGGAGATTCTATTTTTATAGTTCATGTAATCTGAATTGATGTCCAAATGCTTTTGTAAGTCAGTGAGACTTCCTATAAGGTAGTGAGCCTTCCCTTAAGGTTGTAGCCTTTTTGGGTTTCTTGTTTGAGCAGTGACCTCTAGGAAGTGTGTTTGAATGCATGTGTATTCCCCACTATAATATTTCATTTACTCCTAATAGGGTATTATCTCTTTGTGGGTAGGTTCCCACCATGGTTTTTCCCTTGACCGAGTTTTCCACGTCAAAAATATTGGTGTTATATGTGATATTGATATGGTGTTTTTTCATGCTTTAACTGTTAATTATCAGATCTGACTTATGGTTTAAGTTGCAGAAAGATTTTGTGCAAATTGATTCAGCCCCCCACTCAGTTTTCTGCTTGTTCCCAACAATTGGTATCAGAGCTAGATCCTCCAGAAGAATCTTGACCACTTGAGGGAGGTCTAGGATGGCAACCTTTTCTTTCAAGAAGGATGGTCTGAGGTCTGATGGAATGAATTGTACCCTCTAAAAGAGCTAGATGCAATGTCATTTGAGATACATAGGAGAAGAGTAGTACTGGAAGATCACTAAGAATGTATATAATGTTCCTCTGAATGGTCCTACTACTTTAGATAAAGTTAAGGAAGTAGAATATAACATCAAAGCAAAGGAAGCATGTGCCTTATCAGAATCTGAGATGATGAATGTAATGGACTTAGAGTCTGCACATGAGATCTGGATAAAATTGGAAACCTTCCATGAAGGAGATAGTCATGTAAAGATTGCTAAGTTGCATAGCTTGAAGGGTAAATATGAGAGCCTAAAGATGAGTGAAGATGAAAATATCACCTCTTTTATGCAGAAAGTAAATGAGCTTGTGTGCAAAATCAGATGTGCCGATGGAGTGCTAGAAGAGTCTGAGATTACTGCCAAGGTGTTGAGATCCTTGCCTCTTGCCTATAAACATAAAGTTGCTGCTATCGATGAGATCCAGACTATGACAAATGTAACAAGAGACATGTTGATTGGTATACTTGCTTCTTTTGAGCTAAGTAAGTTTGGAGACTCCCTTCCTAAGACTGAATATGCATTCAAAGCTACTATTTCCAGAAAGCAAAGATATGATCTTGGAGAAAGTTATATAAGAGTATCTAGATATGAGAAAGAGTTGAAAGAAATGGAAAATGAAGAAAGAGAGCTTGAGGATCTTGAAGCACTTATTGCGAGAAGATTTCCTAAAGGTATCGATAAGTATGAAGGTAAGTTGCCTCTTAAATTGTTTTCATGTAATAAGATAGGACATTTTGCATCAAGGTGTCCGGACAGAGATAGAAATCCTAAGAACCCATTTAAGCCATATAAGCCTAAATATCAAAAGAAGTGTTATTAAGTTGTTGATGAAGGACACATGACAGATAATGAGTCAGATAAGGGAAATTCAGAAGATGAATTTGTGTTCATTTCTATGAAGGAAGATGATTTTGTAACTATAGATTCTACAAGATGCATTAATGAGGAGAAAGTTTTAGTTACTAAAGTAGAGAAGAAAGATGAATGGGTAATTGACATACGTTTCTCTCATCATATGATAGGTGATAAAAGTAAATTTGTAAACTTTGAAAAGTATGATGGTGGTATAGTAAGATTTGGTGATAACAAATCTTGTGCGATTCATGGTAGAGGTTATATTTCTCTTGATGGTAAGCACAATACTAATGATGTGTTGTATGTTGAAGAATTAAATAATAATCTTTTGACTGTTGGTCAGATGGTTGATAAAGGATATAACTTGCAATTCAAGAATGGAAAATGTGAGATCTTGAGTAGCTCCAGAAAAAAGATTTCATCAGGAACATAGACTAAAGGTAATATCTTTCACTTGAATGCTGGTGGTAAAAGTTATTTGATTGCTCAGATTGATGAAAGTTGGTTGTGGCATAAAAGGGTGTGTCATGTAAATTTTGATTGCATGGTTAAGATAAGTTTAACTAGAGCAGCAAGAGATCTACTAAAGTTGATAAAACCTTCTAATCCGATATGGAAAGAATGTCAATTAGGGAAGTAGACAAGAGTTACTTATAAGAGAAAATAGTATAGTTCTAATGGATTTTTGGATCTTATGCTTACTGATTCGTGTGGTCCTTTTAGAGTGAGAAGCTTACAGGGTGATGGGTATTTCATGTTGCTGATTGATGATTATTCAAGGATGATGTGGGTTACCTTCTTAAGGGAGAAGTCTGAAGCATTGGAAAAGTTCAAGATTTTTAGGACTATGGTTAAGATAGAGACTGGTTTAAAGCTAAAGTGTTTGAGATATGACATAGGTGGAGAATTTACCTTCAGTGAGTTTAATGCATATTGTGAAGAGCATGGAGTTAAGAGACAATTATCTACTCCTACGACACCATAATAGAATGGTGTTGTGGAAAGAAAGAATAGAACAGTTCAAGAAGATGCTAGAACCATGATGATTGAGGGAAATGTTTCATATATATTTTGGAGAGAAGTTATGAGTACTGCAGTATACACCCTTAATCGAGTAAATATCAAAGGTGATACTAGTAAGACCCCTTTATGAGTTATAATTTGGTCATGCTCCTACTATTAGATATTTCAGAATTTTTCGGTAGTAAATGCTATATCGAAAGAGATGAAGATCTTGGAAAATTTGATGCTAGATGTGATGAAAGAATCTTTCTTGGTTATTCTACAAAAAGTAAGCCCTATCAGTATAAAAGATTGAGAAAGATTGTTGAATGTTCTAATGTGAAGGTTGATAAAGGTAATGTGTATCAGATTAGATCTTGCAGATATGATTCTGATGATCAAGATGCCAGTTCAGATAAAGGAAGACAAGTGCAGACCCAAAGTCAAGTTTAGATTGCTCTGAAAAAACTTGAGAATGAAGGTGCAAATGCTTATGCAGAAGAAAGAGTTCAAGAGCTTGAAATTCGAGAAAATCCTAAAACTCCCTAGTATTTAAGGTTGAATCATTCAGAAAATTAGATTATTGGTGACAAGAATAAAGGTGTGATGACTAGGAGAAGACTTGTTGAAGAAATTTGTTTGATTTCTAAGATTGAGCCTAAAAATGTTGATGGAGCATGTAAAGATGAAAATTGGATTAAATGTATGGAAGAAGAACTAAATCAAATTGGGAAAAATAATACATGGATTCTTGTTCCTAGACCCGAGGATAAAAACGTAATTGGAACTAAATGGCTATTTCGGAATAAGTTGAATGAACAGAGTGAAGTTGTTTGAAATAAAGCTAGACTTGTTTGTAAAGGTTATTCATAGATCGAAGGAATTGACTATGAAGGGACATTTTCTCTAGTAGCTATAATTGAAGCTGTTAGATTATTTCTTGCCTTTGCTACTCACAAAGATTTCAAGGTTTATTAGATGGTTGTCAAATTAGCTTTTCTTAATGGTGAGTTCAAAGAAGTCTACATTGAGCAACCAGATGGATTTTTGCTGATAGATGAAAAGGACATGGTTTGCTGGTTGAAGAAAGCATTGTATTGATTGAAGCTAGCCCTTAGAGCCTGGTATGTCAGATTGGATAGGTATTTGATGAAGCTTGGATTTGACAAAGGTACTACTGACAGTAATATTTATTTCAAGATTAATTAGAATGACATTTTGATTGTTGAAGTTTTTGTTGATGACATTATCTTTGGAGGAAATGATTGCTTGTGTAAGAAATTTGCTGAAGAGATGCATAATGAACTTGAGATGTCTATGATCAGTGAAATGAAATTCTTTTTGGATTGCAAATTACTTAGTTGGATAAAGGTATTTTCATATCTCAGTCTAAGTATGTGAAGGAACTGTTGAAGAAATTTGGTTTTGAGGATTCTAAGCCTATGGGTACACCTATGATGAACAGAGGTAAGTTGATAAATGGTTATGATTCTCCGAAAGCTAATTAGACCACATATAGATCTATGATTGGTGGTTTTTTGTATTTGACTCAAACTAGACCTGATATAATGAATATTGTGTGTCATGTTGCTAGATTTCAAGCTGATCTGAAGGAATCTCATGTTACTAATATAAAAGGATATTCAGATATTTGAAAGGGAAAGTTGATTTTGGTTTATGGTAGTCTAAGAATGATGATTTCACTTTGAGTGCTTTTACAAATGTCGATTGGGTAGGTGGTGTTGATGACCGAAAGAGTACTGCATGTGGTGCATTATTTTTTGGGTAAGAAGCTAGTCTCTTAGAAAAGTAAGTAGCATAATGCTATCTCTTTATCTACTATAGAAATTGAATACATTGTTGTTGCTAGCAACTATACTTAGGTAATTTGGATGAATTAGATGTTGAAGTATATAGGAGTTATATATGATGAGCCTATTGCTATATACTATGATAATTCAAGTGCTATCAATATTTCAAAGAACCTGGTGTTGCATTCCAAGATAAAGCATATATCAATCAAGTTTCATTTCTTGAGAGAGAAAGTGAATGAGAAAGAAGTCAGACAGGAGTATGTATGTACAAAGGAACATGTCACAGATATCTTTACGAAGCCTTTGCCTAAATATACATTTGAGTATCTCAGAGAGAACTTAGGGGTAATTGCCCCTCCTGATAAGAACTAAGATGCATAGATTTGCATTAGTCTGTGAACTTCATAGAGATATCTTGTGATTCAGATTGATGAGTGAGGTTGCTACTCAGGGGGAGTAGTTAGTGTTGGTGTTCAAATTTGTGGCGAGGGAATCCTAGTTCCTGAACCTTTGTCATTGATGTCAAAGGGGGAGAGAAGCATGTGAAAAACCCTAGAGCTTTTTGAGATTTATTTGAGCCGATCCTTGTGATTTTGATGGAGATTGTTGCGAGATAATTTATTTCTTTACGTTGATTTTTTTTCACATTCATATGTTGCCATCAATGCCAAAGGAGGGTATTGTTGAAAGTTGCTAAGAGTTTACTAGAATGATGTGTTGTCATTGATGTCAACATATTCTTTTGTGTATTCCGGTGTTGCAATTTGGTTGATTGAGCTAGTTTAGCCTGTGTATTGCATATGAGCTTATGCATATTAATGGGTTTCTGGTATGTTGTCTATAGATGATTCATTCCTATTTTCAGAGGTCCATGTGACATTTTGACCAAGTTATGAGATCTGTTATTATGGTTGATATTCAATTGTTCAAGTTATTTGGTATTCTGATTTGTGCTCCAAATTTCTCCAAAATTGCTATTGATGGTATGATGAAAGAATAAGTATCTGGTAGATTACTAAGAGGGGGGGTGAATCAATAAATAGAAAAACTGATACAAACTTCCCAAAATCAAACTCAAACATACAAAGTAAACCTATCAATGAAATACCACTGTCAAGATCAATACTCATAAGAATATCACTTGACAATTACAACAACTTAACAGTAAACAAAATTTAACTTGTAAACATCCAAAAGCTTTATCATATGTCATTGCTTCATTTCTTAATGCTTTCGGTTATCATGCCTTACCAAAAATAGTTAAGTAGTTAATCAAATCAACCATAAGATCATAACCACAAAAACATTCGCCACATGACACGAGTATTTATATGTGGAAAACCCAAATAGGTAAAAACCACAGTGAGATGGGACTCACAAGATAATATCTGAACTCTTCTAAAGTTTTCCCTGTTAGGATCCAAGCCTGTTAAAGCTTTTACAAAATTCCTGTTAAGAACTGATCCTGTTAGGAATCACCCGGTTAAGGGATTGACTACAAATGCCTTGTTAGAAGCAAATACCCTATAAGGAGTAACCTCGTTAGAGGATTTGAAAATCCAATCTAATAGACCACCTTGTTAGAGGATTTAATAAGTAACCAAGCTTGTTAGAGCTTACCCGGTTAGGGGATTTCAATTCTGCTGTAATTGTTAAAAAACAACAGGAGTTTCTTGATCTTGAATAGCACTACACTTGCTTGATCAAATCCATTTAAGCTTCTATCTGCCTTTACTCAAATTATAGACTCATTCTCCAGTTTGGCAACCACACACTCAACTGATTTCTACCAACTCTTGCCAACACTAAACAAAACAACTTCATCGACCTTAAATACAAATAAATTAGGTCAGTAACACAACAAAAATCTAATCCTCTCATCGAGATTACAAACAAGTCGGTACAAGCATGACTGTTGGATTTCATAGCAATCTCTACACATCAATCAAGAAAACCTCAACCGCTCCTTGATTACCACTTCATTGAGATCAATAACTCATCATGTGCTTTGCATTAGATACAATACACTTTTCTCATTCCCTGGACAAACAAACAAACATGCCAAAATAATTGACCTTGTCTTCATACAATGACCTTACGTGTCACCATCATTACCGCTCAACATCAGATCATAAACCAACATAACCAATTCAACAACCTTAATCGGTTAGGGTTTAACAAAAATAACTGGTAGTGTTTACCGGTTACATAACATAGAAAGGGTTTAACCTTTTACTCTGGTTACCAGTTCAACTCACAAACTTACATACCGGTTTACAATATTCTTCACAAAGATCTTCCTATCAGTTACAAGATAATATCAACCATAACAACAATATTAGCAATATCATTACCAGTTCAATTGACATCAATGACAACATAACATATCATTAATGCAATCTTCATGCAAATACCAACAATCTCCCCCTTTTGCATTGATGGCAATACAAATATCAACACCATTGCTTTGTTGTTGTGATTGTGAATAGGAATCCTAGTTTACATTACCAGGTATTCACATGCTCTCTCTGTGTTCAGTCTGTCACTGGTTTTCCTTCCCATAATCACATAATTCTTCTCCCCCTTTGACAACAATTCCAAATTGAAAGTAAAATATGTAATGTCAAATTTTCACTATGCATCAACAACATACTGCAGCTTGATGCTCCCCCTATGGAATACATCCACTTCTACACCATCCCTTCTAAAATTTTGCAAGTGATTCAGAGAATGATGCAGTCAACATCATGTTCAACTAACTTCATGAAGGGGGAAAACCCCTAACTGACTTCTAAGATACTCAAAAGTAGTCTTAGGAAGAGGTTTGGTAAAAATATTTGCAAGCTACTCCTTGGTAGAAACATGCTCTAAGATAACATCTTTGCTCTGAACTTTTTCCCTTAAGAAATGATACTTCAATTCAATGTGCTTGGTCCGTGTGTGCAAAACATGATTTTTGGAAATATTTATGGCACTTGTATTATCACATAAAATCTTTATAGGTTCTGAAATCTTCATCTTAAAATCTTCCAAAATGTGCCTCATCCAATTATCTTGTGTGCAATTCATAAAAGTTGCAATGTACTCAACTTCAGCAGTAGATTATGAAGTACAACTCTTCTTTTTACTACTCCATGAAACAAGCCTTCCTTCAAGAAAAAACTGCTCCATCGGTTGTTCTTTTCCGGTCATCAACATTTCCTGCCCAATCAGCATCTGTGTATGTCGTCAAATCAAAGTTTCCTCCATATGGATACCATAATCCATAGTCAACAATACCTTTTAGGTATCTAAAGATTCTCTTGGTTGCTATCAGGTGTGTCTCCTTAGGATTCTTCTAGAACCTAGCAACTATGCCAACCACATGGGCTATGTTCGGTCTGCTGTGAGCAACATGGTACAATTTGCCAATCATTGACCTGTATTCCTTCTCATCAACAAACTTAGATTCATCTTCCTTGGACAACTTACAACCTGTAACCATTGGTGTCCCAACTGGTTTACAGCCACTCATGCCAAATGTCTTCAAAACCTCTTTCACATACTTAGACTGTGTAATGAAAATACCATTCTTCATTTGTTGTATCTGCAAGCCTATGAAATTTTATATTTCCCCTACTAAAGACATTTCAAACTCATTTTTCATTTTCTCTGCAAAACCATTGCTCATGACATCATTACCTCCAAATATAATATCATCAACAAATACTTCACTGACCAGTATTTCATCTCCTTCAGACTTGAGATATATGTTACTATCATCACTGGTTCTCAAAAAGCCTATCCTCATTAGATGTGTATGAAGCCTTTCATACCATGCTCTGGGTTTTAGCTTTAATCCATATAAAGCCTTATGCAATTTGCATACCATGTCTTTCTCATTAGTCAAATCATAACCATCTAGCTACTCTATATATACCTCTTCTTCCAATATCCCATTAAAAAATGTAGACTTAACATCCATATGATATACCTTGAACTTTTTATGGGCTGCAAATGCAAGTAAAGTTTTGACACCTTCTAGTCTTGCTACTAGTGCAAAAGTTTAGCCATAATCTTCTCCTTCTTCTTGCGCATAACCCTTGTAGACTAATCTTGCCTTGTGAACTACAACACCATCTTCATTCAACTTGTTCATGTATACCCATTTATTACCTATAACATTTTTATTTACCAGCCGAGGTACTAGGGTCCAAGTGTTGTTTTTCTCAATTTGATCCAATTCCTCCTCCATAGCTTTAACCCAATGATCATCACTAAATGCCTCCTTAGCAGTTCTTGGTTCAATGGTGGAGATCATGCAAGAATTCTCTCTAATTTCTCTTCTGGTTAGTACTCCAGCATCCTTATCTCCAATAATCTTCTCAGGATTGTGATTCAATCTCACATATCTAGGAATAACATGATCATTATCTTTAGGTTCATCTTCTTCGTTGTCATGATCTTCTTCTGAATTTATCTATTCTGGTTGGACTAGTGCATCAAAATTTGCCTTGTCAGTTTCAGATTTCAAAGTTTTTGGTTCCAAAAACAAAATGCAAGGATATTCATCCCTTTTCTTTGAACTGGTTCGAATTCTGAGACTTCAGGAAATTTATCCACTCGAACATCAACACTCTCAACAATTCTCTGTGTCTGGTTGTTAAAACATTTGTAGGTCTTACTCTTTGTGGAATAGCCAAGAAATATGCCTTCATCACTCTTAGCCTCAAATTTTCTATTGTAATCACCTCTCTTAATAAAACATTTGCTTCCAAATATCTTAAAATAGCTATCATCTAGTGATCTTCCATACCAATATTCATAAGGAGTATTTTCCTTACATCTCTTTACTAGAACCCGGTTCATTGTGTAGACAATTGTGCTAACAACTTCTTTCCAAAAGGTTTTCACTACACCTCATTGTATCAACATTGTCCTAGCAACTTCAACAACTGACCAGTTGTTCCTTTCTGCGATACCATTCTGTTGTGGTGTCCTTAGTGCAAAAAGTTGTCATTTGATACCATTCTCTTCTCAGTACCTAATGAATTCGTCAGAAGTAAATTCATCACCTTGATTTTTCCTTAGATATTTTATCTTCTTACCGCTCTCTTTCTCAGTTAAGGCCCTAAATGCTTTGAACTTACCAAAGCTTCAGTCTTATCCTTCAAGAATGTGACCCACATCATCCTTGAGCAATCATTAGTGAGAATCATAAAATATCTATCACCTTGAATTCTTTTTGTTCTTATTGGTCCACAAAGATCTGTATGAACCAAATCTAACAAGTGCTCTGCTGAAAAGGATTTGCTTTTGAAATTTGAAGAAGTCATCTTTCCTAACTGACACTCTTTGCAAAGAGCATTAACCAGTTTGTCTAACTGAGCCAAACCTCTCACTTTCTTGGACTTACTCGCTTTAACAATGTTATCAAAGTTTATATGACAAAATCTCCTATGCCAAAGCCAACTATCATCTATTTTAGAAATAAAACAGTTGCTAACTTTAGAATTAAGATGAAACAGGTTACCTTTAGTTTGTTTCCCGGTTGCAATCAACTCATCTTTGTTGTCAAAGATTTTGCACATACCATTTTTAAACTCCAGTGGGTATCCTTTGTCATTGAGTTATGCCACACTCAAAAGATTGTGCTTTAGTCCTTCAACCTAGTAGACATCATCTACGTTGCTCTTCCCATTAAGAGAAATAACTCCTTTACCTTTAACCATGCAGGGTGAGTCATTGCCAAATCTAACAACGCTACCATCAAATTATTTCAAGGAAAGAAATTTGCTCCGATCACTAGTCATATGATGTGAACAACCACTATCAATGATCCAATCATCAGAGTTATCCATCCTGGATACTAATGCCTTCTAGTCTGATATCTCTTCCTTAATAGCTAAAAACACAATATCTTCACTAGCGTCACCATCAAATTCTTCATCAATGATACCATTATCAATATCAATAAGACAATTTCTCTTGCCTTTACCCTTATACTTCTTAAATTTATCTCTCTTGTGTTCATTTTCACCATTAGGACAGTTAGCTGCTATGTGACCAATCTTGTTGCATGCAAAACATTTTAAAGGTAATTTAGCTCTGTATTTACCAGTGCCTCTAGGCAACCGTTTTTCCAACAATGCTTCAATCTCTACTAAGTTGTATTCATCATCAATATCTCTGCTGGATCTAGATTCATAACCATGACTAGTATCTCTACTCTTTCGTATAGATGGGTTAGAAACATAAGCTCTAAATGCAGACTCAGATTTCTGTACACTACCATCATAACCGTTTAATTCAAAAGTAGTAAGCTTGCCAATGATGGAGTCAAGAGTTACCTTAGCTTTGTCAATGGACTTTAGCTCCTAAATAGCTGCAACTCGAATATCATAGATGGGTAGTAGGGTTCTCAGTACCTTAATGACTACTGTGGCATCTTCCACTTTCCCTCTTGCACTCTTCATTTCACCGACTATCTCTTTTATCCTTTGACCATACTGCTGGATATTCTCGCCTTCAGACATCCTCATATCATCAAAATTTCCTCTTAGACTCTCTTCTTTAGCAATCTTAACATGTTCATCACTGCTATAAATCTCTTCAAGTTTTTTCCATACTCCATATGCAGTTTCAAGACCATGAACATCTACATATTCAGCATTAGACAGGGAACTTATAATAGCCTCCAAATCTTGATGATTTTCTTATTGTTCTTTCTTTTGATCACCAGTTAGAGTCCCAGTAGGTGTAATATACTTAGTATATACATGATCCCAATACTGACTTCCCAGACTCTTGATGTAAATTTTCATTCTATCGCTCCATGTCTTATAGTTTTCTCTGTTGAACTTTGGACCTTCCTTCTTCATCATGATATAGCAGATCTTTTCCTCAAGCCGTTAGGCTTAGACCTTAGAGGACCTAAGATGCTCTGATACCAATTCATGGTATGATGAAAGAATAAGTATCCGGTAGATTACTAAGAGGGGGGGGTGAATCAATAAATAGAAAAATTGATACAAACTTCCCAAAATCAAACTCAAACATACAAAGTAAACTTATCAATGAAATACCACTGTCAAGATCAATACTCATAAAAATATCGGTTTATTGTTACAACAACTTAACATTAAACAACATTTAACTTGTAAACATCCAAATGCTTTATCATATGCCATTGCTTCATTTCTCAATGCCTCTGGTTATCATGCCTTATCAGAAATAGTTAAGTAGTTAATCAAATCAACCATAAGATCATAACCACAAAAACATTCACCATATGACACAAGTATTTATACATGGAAAACCCAAATAGGTAAAAACCACAGTGAGATGGGACTCACAAGATAATATCTGAACTCTTCTGAAGTTCGCCCTATTAGGAGCCAAGCCTGTTAAAGCTTTAGAAAAGTCCTATTAAGAACTGATCCTGTTAGGAATCACCCAGTTAAGGGATTGACTACAAATGCCTTGTTAGAAGCAAATACCCTGTAAGGAGTAACCTCAGTAAAGGATTTGAAAATCCAATCTAATGGACCACCTTGTTAGAGCTTACCCGGTTAGGGGATTTCAATTGTGCTATAATTGTTAGAAAACAACAAGAGTTTCTTGATTTGTTTGAATAGCACTACACTTGCTTGATCAGATCCATTTAAGCTTCTATCTGTCTTTACTCAAACTGCAGACTCATTCTCTGGTTTGGCAACCACACACTTAACTGATTTCTACCAACTCTTGCCAACACTAAACAAAACAACTTCATCGACCTTAAATACAAATCAATTAGGTCGATAACACAACAAAAATCTAATCCTCTCATTGAGATTACAAACAAGTCATTACAAGCATGACCATTGGATTCCATAGCAATCTCTACACATCAATCAAGAAAACCTCAACCGCTCCTTGATTATCGCTTCATTGAGCTCAGTAACACATCACGTGCTTTGCATTAGATGCAATACACTTTGCTAATTCCCTAGACAAACAAACAAACATGCCAAAACAATTGACCTTGTCTTCATACAATGAACTTACGTGTCACCATCATTACCACTCAACATCAGATCATAAACCAACATAACCAATTCAACAACCTTAATCGGTTAGGGTTTAACAAAAACAACTGGTAGGGTTTACCAGTTACATAACATAGAAAGGGTTTAACCTTTTAATCCGATTACCAATTCAACTCACAAACTTACATACCGGTTTACAATATTCTTCACAAAGATCTTCCTATCGGTTACAAGACAATATCAACAATAACAACAATATCAGCAATATCATTGCCAGTTCAATTGACATCAATGACAACATAACATATCATTAATGCAATCTTCATGCAAATGCCAACATCTATATCTTTAGTTGCGATTGTATGGGATGTGTTCTGGACATTGATGTGTGTCCTCAGTTCTATTGGTTCATTATTTGGATGTCCACAAGTGAATCTTTCATGTTGACAATAAGTTATGATGTTGTTCTTGAGCTCCGGTGATGAGATGGAGATGATTCTGATAATTCGAGTTATTGCGGTTGTTGTGGTGCAATTCATATTACTTGTAAATATTTCTAGATTGTGTCCTATATGTATTTGTGGTCCGCATTGATTATTCTGAGTGTTATTGAATATTTTGTTTGTCCAATGATGTTCTTTGTGTTATGCGACATTCTTGATGGTTGTAGCATGTTGTGGATGGTCGAGGCATACTTGTTGGAGGTGTTTCCTGTTTGTGGTGTTGATTTGGGTCCAGACTATGTCTTAGCTGACATTTTTTTGGTCTGCATATGTTATTGTAGCATGTGAGGTTATTATTTTGTAATTTTCATTAAGAGTTTAGCTAACCTTGGAATATAGGTTGATGTCTTGTATAAATAAATGTAACAATCATGTAAGTTGTAATGTTTGTGATCTTTGAGTGAGTGTATGATCGAGTCGTATGTGTGAACAAGTGATTTAATCTTTCAGAAGTGTGAAGAACATAAGAGAATTGTTGTAGAGTAGACTATGTACTTAACTAGAATTGTATCCAGGCATATGGAGATTTTATTTTCACAATTCATGTAATCCAAATTGTTTTCTGAATGCTTTTTTAAGTCAGTGAGACTTCCTGTAAGGCAGTGAGCCTTCGCTTTAGGTTGTAGCCTTTCTATGTTTCTTGTTTGAGTAGTGAGCTCTAGGAAATGTGCCTAAATGCATGTGCATTCCCCATTGTAATATTTCATTTACTCCTAACAGGGTATTATCTCATTGAGGGTAGGTTCCCACTGTGGTTTCTCCCTTGATCGGGTTTTCCACATCAAAAAAATTAGTGTTATGTGTGAAATTGATGTGGTGTTGTTTCATGCTTTAACTATTAATTATCAGATCTGATTTGTGGTTTAAGTTGCAAAAATATTTTGTGCAAATTGATTCACCCCCCCTCTCAATTTGTTTCATATTTCCAACAACCCCATCCACCTCATTCTTGTCTACTCTCTCTAGTACCCAAGAAAGGGACCATAAATTCGAATAATTAGAAAATCAAGTTTTAAAATTGCAAAAAATGGTTTGTGGGCTTACTATTCAAAACCCAACACTCAACAATAATGAGAAACCCATTGATGACAAAAATCCATTTGGTTGTAAATTTCATGACCCCAAACTAGCCTTCCCTTAATTTGATGTTGTCATTCCTACTAGTTGGTAATATGGAGCTAAACAATACTTTTACCTACATAAAACTCCTCTAGATAACAAGATCCTTATTATATCCTTCTATATGGGAAAATCAGTCCAATTTTATAAACAGTATCTCAAGGTTAATGATGAACCCAATATAGGAACCTTTTGCAAGAAATTGTTGGTGGATTTGGCCCTAGTGACTATAAGGATTTTATTGATGCTCTTACCAAGCTTTGTCAAACAAACATTTTTGGGAATATCAAACTAAATTTGAGTGACTATCTAATCACATTGATAGTTTTTCTAACTCATTTTTTACACACTACTTCATTAGTGACCTTCATGATTGAATCTAAATTGAGGTCAAAATGTTCAAACCAAATGATATGATGAATATTTTTTGTTTGGCCAAACTTGTAGAGGATAATATCACTTTTCAACATTACTTATCAAATCCTACTACTTCCAATAATATTACAATATTGTGCCCTATATTATGCTACAATACTCAAAGTTTGCTCACCTTAAAAAGCCTCATTGAAGTTGAAATATAAGATTTCCAAGTAAAGGGGCTATGTTATAAATATGATAAAAAAATTACAATGGGTGACAAATGTGCTTAAAAAAACTAAATCTCCTTAATGTCATGTCTCCTCTTGATGATGAATAATGGGAAGATGCTCCAAGGACCAAATAATTTTAAGATGTTTCAAACTTTAGGTCTCTTTATCTCTCTCTCTCTCTCTCTCTCTCTCTCTCTCTCTCTCTCTCTCTCTCTCTCTCTCTCTCTCTCTTTATATATATATATATATATATGTATGTGTGTGTGTGTGTGTGTGTGTCTTTGTCTCAGTCTCAGTCTTAATCTCTGTCTTTTTCTTTGTCTTTGCCTTTGTCTCTATTTGTGTCTGTGTCTGTGTTTGTGTTTATGTTTGTGTCTGTGTCTATGTCTGTGTTTGTGTTTGTGTCTGTGTCTGTGTCTGTCTCTCTCTCTCTCTCTCTCTCTCTCTCTCTCTCTCTCTCTCTCTCTCTCTCTCTCTCTCTCTCTCTCTCTCTCTCTCTCTCTCTCCCTCTCCCCCTAACTCCCTCTATCCCTCCTTCCCTCTTTACTTTTCTCTATACCCCCTCTTCCTCTCTCTAGCTCCCTCCCCCCTCTCCCTCTCTTACACACTTTTCTACCTCCCTCCTTCTCTGCCTCTCCATGTCTCTCTGTGTCTCTCTCACCTCTCTATATCCTTCCCCTCTCTAAATTCCCCCTCCCCTCCCCTCACCCTCTCTCTTTGTCACTTCTCTAACTCTCTCTTTCCCTCCCTCTCCTCTTTCCCTATCTCTCTCTCTCACCTCTTTAGTGTTATGTATTTTAAGGTCAAAAGACCATAACATGAGTGTTTTATAATGCACTCACATTATGGTTTGAATTGAACATAACTTGAGCATGTTATAATACAATCACATTATGGTTTGAATTGAGCACAAAATAAGTGTGTTATATTGCACTTGCTTTATGGTTTGAATTGACTAATCTAGGGCTCGATCACTTAAAATAATAATGCAAGAAAATTGTAATGTGCCCATGTTATGGTCTCTAGGGAGAAAAGGTGGGTTGGAAACAATTGCTCAACAAATAATAAAGTATAGGACAAGAGGCATACTCCAAAGGGATTGAGTTTTAGTTTCAAAGAATATAATCTAAAAAATAATTCAATATCCATTGAGGAAATGTGTCAAAGTTTTGGACCCATATGAGAGCTAAAATTATCAAGAAACCCTAAACAAATAAATAAACACCTATAAAAATATAGCTTTTCATTATCAACAACTTATCTTGCTGGAATTGAATCGTCATGCCAAAAAAAATTGAAACTTATTTCTAGTGACTTCTTTAGCACCCCATCCACCTCATCATTGTCTACCACTCTAGTACCCAAGAAAGGGACCATATATTCAAATCATAGGAAACTCAAGTTTTAAAATTGCAAAAAATGGTTTGTGGGCTTATTATCCAAAACACAACACTCAACAATACTTCAACAATGAGAAACCTATTGATGGTGGAAATCCATTTGGTTTTATAGTCCATGACCCTAAATTGGCCTTCCTTTGATTTGATGATGTCAACCCTACTAGTTGGTAATATAGAGCTAAACAATATTTCAGTCTCCATTGCACTCCTCTAGTTAACAAGGTCCTTATTATATCCTTCCACATGGAAAAAGAAGTCCAATGTTGTCAATGGTACCTCAAGGCTCATGATGAACCCAATATGGGAACCTTTGGAAAATAATTGTTGGTGTGCTTTGGCCCTAGTGGTTGTAAGGATCTTATTGATGCTCTTGTCAAGCTTCACTGAACAAACATTTTTAAGAATATCAAACTCAATTTGAGTGAGTGTCCAATCACATTCATAGCTTGTCTAACTGATTTTACATATTGTATTTCATTAGTGACCTTAAAGATTCAATCTAACTTGAGGTCAAAATGTTCAAACTAAATGATATATGATGAAGATTTTGAATTTGGCCAAACGTGTAGTAGATAAGATCACATTTCAACTCCTACTCCTTTTAAATAATATGACACCAACGTGCCCTATTATGCTACAATATCCATTTTTTCTTGCATTAAATGCCTCACTGAAGTTGAAATGCAATATTTCCAAGGAAAGGGGCTACGTTATAAGTTCTATGATAAAAACAAATTCATAATGGGTCACAAATGTGTTAAACAAAATCTCTCTCTCCTCGAAGTCATGTCTCCTCATGATGATGAATAATGGGAAGATTCTTCAAGGACCCAATATGAATACTCCCTATTATTGACTCTACTCTTACAACTGACCATCCAAAAATAATACTCATTCCTTACTTGGGGTCACCACTCATTAAACTATGAAAGTCAAAGGGTGTTTCAAGAAGACTCCATTTACTATTCTCATTGACTCTAGTAGCATGCATAACTTCATTAATCCATGACTTGATAAACAAGAAATATAGTTTGTAATGTTCCAAGCATTGGCTTCAAACTTATAAGTACAAGTGGGGAATTTTATCTTGTGAATGAAAATTCCATGATCAAATAGCTTGGTTTCAAAATAATCCTCTCTCTCTCTATCTCTCTCTCTTTGTCTCTCTTTCTATCTTTGTCTATGTCTCTATCTCTATCTCTGTCTTAGTCTCTCTATCTTTGTATCTCTCTCTCTCTATCTCTCTCTCTCTATCTCTCTCTCTTTCTCTCTCTATCTTTGTCTCTCTTTGTTGGCAACAACAAGAAAGTAAAACTGAGAGGGGGCAGTTGAATCAACTTTCACCGGATTAAACAAATTAAGCACAATCTCAAATCTGATCAATTGCAACCAAAAGAAATATAATAGCAATAACAACAACACACATAACACCAATATTTTGATGTGGAAAACCTGGTCAAGGGAAAAACCACGGTGGGAACCTACCCACAATGAGATGATACTCTGTAATAGTAAGTGTAAATTTTACAATGGGGAATGCACATACATTCAAGCACGTTGCCAAGAGATCATTTCTCAAAATACAATGAACTAGAAGGATACAACCCACAGGGAAGGTTCACTACCTTACAAAGATATTCAGACTACAATCTAGTTAAGATGAACTGCAAAGATAGCATCTGCTAATGTCTGATAATAGTTCTGGTTAAGCACAATTGTCTACCTTGCAACACTCTTTGCTCAATACACCACACTGAAAGATATATTCACTTGTTCACACATACACCACTCTCTAATAATGCAGAGTCAACACTAACACATCACCCAAAACCCACCAATTACAAAAATATAACACCTATTTATATAGATCATTTGTTGGCAATTGACACTCATCTGGTTTAGTAGTGTTGTCATTGATGGCAACACACATCATTTTGGGTTGGACACTTACCAAAACTCACCCGTATTCACTGTTTGGCAACTGACATACAAAGGAACCGACAACCGTTAGACAAGGGAAACCAAAAAATTAGGAACTAGTACATGAGCCCGACATAGGAAATTGATCTGGCAGGTTTACACGACAACGATCAGTGGCATCGGTCATGAAGTTTAATGCATTTATTTTTCTCTAGGCCGACATGCAAATAACTTGTAATATCATTGTAAGTCGATATAAGGCATTTATGTTTATGTTTGGGAAGGGTATTTAAGTCAGATCGGTTAGGTTATTTTGATATACATAAAAGATATAGGCGAAGTGATATTGTGTGAGAAATCTTGATTGGTATATTGCGAATATAATATTCTGTAGTCGGTCTTGATTATTGGCTTAGAGGTTCGGGAAGCGAAGCAAGTTACCAGTAAGGGAGGACACAGTGAAAACCGGTACAGACAGTGCTTAAACTAGAACTCATCCAGCATAGCAGGTGCATTTCCTGAGTTCAAAATTTTGTTTGCAACTCCATATTTGGTGTTTGTAGTTAGTGAGGCTCCTTTTGTGATGAGCAGTGCGCTCTAGGTTGTTGGCCTTCCTACATGTGCAGGCCCCTATTATAATATTTATTCATTTGACTAGTGGATAGATATTGTGGGTTACCAATCCCACCGTGGTTTTTCCTCTTTGAGGTTTTCCACAGATAAATATCTATATTGTTAATAAGGCTAAAAATACAGTCACTGATAGAACACTGATGCACCCCCCCCCCTCTTAGTGTTCTTGTATTCCAACATCATCAACAGGTCAGCCAAACCCTTAACAACTAATTACAAAATTATACCACACGATGCATAAATCAAACACCAGAACACTGAAAAACCAATCTCCATACCGGAAACCTCAACTTGCTCAAATCATCACATATCATCATGAAACCAATAAATTATGAAGTATCTCTAGTTGATTCGGCATATTGAATAGATAAACCAACTAGATCAACTCACTGCAATCACCAAACATCTCTCTGCAACATCAAAACACAAGAATATGTTGACATCAATGACAACAACATATCCTAGCAGCAACAATATCCAACAATCTCCCCCTTTGGCATTGATGGCAACATATGAATGTGAAAAACAATAAATGTAAAGGAATAAATCAGCACAAGCAAACTCCAACAAACTCCCCCTAAGACCATGCATACAAAGCTCCAAAGATAAGGCAGTTTTTCATGCTTCTCTCCCCCTTTGACAACAATAGAAAAGACATAAATGGATCAATCTTCTCTCCCCAATACAAGATAATATCTCACCCTTAGAATAAAATCACAAGTATGAACAACATACTGACTACCCCGACTGAGTACTAGCACCAACTCATCAACTCGGATAAGAAGATAAGACTGTGAAGTCCACTGGATTGATGCATCTCCACGCACCTAGTTCTCATCAAGAGGGGCAAAAACCCCTAACTTGTCTCTCAAATAGACAAATGTATCTGTAGGCAAAGACTTAGTAAATATATCTACAATCTTTTCCTTTGTAGATACATACTCCAATTTTACTTCCTCATCACTGACCTTCTCCCTCAAGAAATGATACTGAATTGATATATTCTTTGTTTTAGAATGCAGTACCAGATTCTTGGAAATATTATTAGCACTTGAATTTTCACAGTAAATAACAGTAGGCTCATCATACACAAATTTAATGTCCGTCAGCATCTACTTCATCCAAACTACCCGAGTACAGTTGCTAGCAACAACAATGTATTCATCTTCAACAGTAGATAGAGATATAACATCTTGTTTCTTACTTGCCCATGAAACCAACTTTTTCCCGAAAAAGAAAGCTCCACCGGTAGTGCTCTTCTGATCATCTACATCACTAGCCCAATCAACATCAATATAAGCACATAACATGAAATCATCATTTTTTGGATACCGCAACCCATAATCAATAGTCCCCTTTAAATATCTGAAAATCCTCTTCACAACAGTGACATGACTCTCTTTAGGATCAACTTGAAACCTGACACAAAGACAAACAACATGCATAATATATGGTTTATTCTGAGTTAGATACAATAGTCCACCAACCATAGATCTATACAAGGTCTGATAATTTTCTAAGATTCATCTTGTTTAGACAACTTGCATACAGTCACCATAAGAGTTCCAACGGGTTTAGAATTAGCTAACCCAAATTTCTTCAACAGTTCCTTCACATACTTAGATTGAGAAATGAAAATGCCTTTACCAGTATGTGTAATCTACAATCCTAAGAAGAATTTCATCTCACCTATCATAGACATCTCAAATTTCTTTTGCATATCATTAGAAAACTTCATACTCAAATCATCATCTCCTCCAAAAATAATGTCATCCACAGATACTTCAACAATCAAAATGTTATCTTTATCAACCTTAAAATATAAATTACTGTCAGCGGTACCTTTACAAAATCCCAATTTCATCAAGTACTTATCTAATCTAGCATACCGGGCTCTAGTGGCTTTCTTTATTCCATACAATGTTTTCTTCAATCTGCATACCATATCTCCTTCATCTGATAAGGAAAATCCTTCTGGTTGCTCAATGTAGACTTCCTCTTCCAACTCTCCATTGAAAAAGGCTGAATTTACATCCATCTGATACACCTTGAAATTCTTGTAAGCAACATATGTAAGCATCAATCTAACAACTTCAATTCTAGCTACCAGAGCAAAAGTCTCCTTATAATCAATACCTTCCATCTAAGAGCATCCTTTACATACCAATCTTTCTTTGTTTCTCACCACTTCACCGACTTCATTCAGTTTATTATAAAACTCCCATTTAGTACTGTATACGGTGAAAATGGATAAAACAATATTGAAAGACTAAAAGAATTCAACCACAAAACAATAGCCTAACAACAACAAAGATCCACCATAACATATGAAGATTACCTAAGACAATGCAAATCAAATGAAATCACAAAGATTATACCATCACATGTCCAATAGGGTTTGAATCTCCATTCTTCCTATCTCCATTGATCTTGCTTGATATATTTCCTCTCAGATTTTATGTGTGCACAAGAGCTCAACAAAGAACAGAAATGTGGTTGCAAGTAGGCTTGATTGCGTATGAAAGTTCAAAAGTGCAGTCGAGTAGTCAATGGGGGTTTGATAATGAAGGAAGCATCTCCTTATATAGAAGACACTATAAGAAATGAAGGGATAAGATTGAGAGGTGTAAAAGATAAATTGTCGGCTATGATTAAAGGATAGGTAGAGGAAATAATAAAATAATAAGAGGGTAGGTAGTGTATGAATTAAGAGATGAATGACATGTGTCATGGGTAGAAAAAGCTAATGAATTAATTAAATAAATAAAGATTTATTTAATTAATAGAGGAAGTGGGATCAATTAAATAAATAAAAGTATTTATTTAATTTAGGAAAAGGACAATTTAAATAAATAAATGTATTTATTTAAATGAGAAATAAGGCTAGAAGAGGATAAATGAATTAATTAAATAAATAAAGATTTATTCAATTAATAGAAGAATTAGGCTCAAATAATTAAATAAATAAAATATTTATTTAATTAGACATGACAATTTTAGGTGTCTACATTTTGCCCCTCTTTGAGACAATGCAGCTTGTCGCCTTATTTCAAAGAAGATAATATGAACTGATACAAAGTTGCCCCAAGATGGGAATGATATGCCCCCTCGAGAGATTGGATGGAAATGTTTGAAAAGATCACAGACAATCTCTTGATAAGAAATAAAGGGTAGAATGGACTGACCAGATAGGATAGAGTGACAGAGTCACTGGATAACAAAGACTGACACGGGAGACTAGGGCTAGGGTAGTCTATAAGATAGACCACAAGGGGAAAACATCCTCATTGTCATCCACACATCCAAGAGATCATAGTGCAGAGAGAGAATAGAGCAGTAGCAGTCAGCAGCGATGGCACTGGTTCACAGATTTGATCACGTTCGCCGATTTCAGAGGCCAGCAGATGCAGGAGAGTCAGTAAGTACCGCAAAACCTCCTTGTACTTTGTCGCAATAAATTTTGTCATTAATGCATGTTAGGTAGTGCATTTAATGCATTTTAGAATATGTCAAACAAGGTCAAAAAAATGCTAAGGCGCATCTATGCTGGTGCCAGGCACGTCTGTGTTTGTGCCAGGTGCATCTATGAATGAAAAGGCGTCTATGTCAAATGCGAGCGCGTTTGTGCTATGTGGGCACGTCTGTGGAGAGAAGGCGCATCTGTGCAGAGTAGGCGTGTTTATGCAATATGTAAGCGTGTTTATGTGATGAAGGTGCGTTTGTGTCTTCTAGGCCAAATCGACAGTTCTGTGATGAACATACATTGTCAATTGAATAAGCTGCTGAGAGGATACACTCAAGTAGGTCCTCTAGGGAAGACTAGAATAGCATAAAGGGCTAGGATTGACAATTATGTGTTAGAACATATGTTGCCAATTAGGAAACTACTCAAGAGGATACACTCAAGCAGAGGCCCTAGGATAAGATAGATTGAGGCACTTTGTGATGAACAGGGAGTACCAAGACATAGTACTTTGTGATGAACAGGGAGTACTAAAAAGAGCAGCACTTTGTGATGAACAGTGAGTGCAAATATGAGCAACACTTTATGATGAACAGGGAGTACCACTAGGATAATCAGCAACACTTTATGATGAAGAGGGAGTGTCACTAGGATAGAGTAGCATAATCACTTAGGATAATAAGCAACATTTTGTGATGAACAGGGAATGCCACTATGATTTGAGGATAGAGAAGCTATTGAGGTTATGGGCTTGCGGTTTATTTTGTATGTGCCTGAGTTTTGAGCGAACATGGGGTTGCTAACTGCGCTAGTTGAGAGATGGCACTCAAAGACTTGCACATTCCATTTGCCAATGGGTGAGATGACAGTTACCTTAGAGGATGTTTATAGGATATTGAGGATACCGATCGATGGGGAGTTGATACCCTATGATCGAGACGGAGACAGGGATGCACTGAGATGAGTGTTTCAGGATCCGGGACTGGAGATGAGGGCTGGACATGTGGCATGGGACACGATGACACGAACAGGATTGGCACTACCAGTAGTATTGGCAGGAGTGATCAGTGGATTCCTCTATCCAGACAGGGCTACATGAGGACTGGTTGTGGGTTGGGGATCACATTGGAGACACTGGTGACACAGCATACCAGATATCCCTAGGGACTGTGCATGCTGGCACATTTGTACTATGAGCTTCATCAGTTTGTATACCATGGATCCATAGGATTAGGCTGTGGAGTGACATTGTTGTAGGTATGGGCATATGAGCATCTGCCAATTACCTGACCGATTCATTTCAGAGGCAGGGGCCATGGGCGCAATTTTGTGCATTTATATGACATGATTACATCTCAGCCATGGATCGGGAGATTGAAGTACTGGCATTGGGTCATCGATGAGATTGACACTGTGGTATGCAGACCATATCGAGAGTGCGAGGAGTGGGAGGATGATGCAGTGGAGCTGCCATATACATTCAGGAGTAGGTATCTGATTGGGCAGACACCCTATGTGCTGGAGAGGCAATTGGTTGACAGGGTTGGCAGGCAGTTCAACAGGATTCAACGGATGCCACGGGGTTCCGGGATGTATGCTCGGACAGTGAGGGATCAGGCACACTTCAGGCCATTATTGTCATATGATCAAGCAGTGATGCAACTAGTAGAGATGACTCCCTTGCCTTGTGATATATGAGCGAAGATAGAGGATGCAGGGATGGATGCAGAGTATACTGCTTATTAGGTTGAGCATCCATTTCCATGACTGACATACCCAAGGGAGCAGATAGATGGAGATGGAAAGGGGTGATGAGGATGATAATGGATATGGCGGAGGTAGAGGCAAACAGAGGAGGCAGGGTGTGATAGGAAAGAGGAGAGTGGCTCTACGGAGAGAGGGTGGAGAGCAGAGATAGGCTCGCATGGTGAGAGGCAGAGGTGGATTTCTATTATAGGTGTCAGCAGCACAAGGTCCCAAACAGGTACAGGGACAGGGATAGGGACGGGGACAGGGGCAGGGGCAGCCACAGGAGTAGCCACAAGTACATGGATAGGGGTAGCCACAAGAGCAGCCACAGGTACAAGGGGGAGAGGAGGAGGATGAGCTATTGGAGTTGAGGGAGATCTGCCAAGGACAATTAGATGAGATCCAAGATCTTGAGCGGGAGAGGGATAGGCTTTGGAGACAGGTGAGGGACACTGAGCGGGAGAAAGATCAGGCTATTCAATGTTACACAGAGGCTAAGACAGCACTGAGGGTAGGGAGGCAAGCGACAGAGGACATAGGAGCTGGATACGCCTATGTTCTGTGAGTTAGGGAGGAGATAGGCTTCTGGAGAGACCTATACTATGGAGTGGTGCCACTAGAGCAACAAGCTAGGAGCTTCCATAGACCGTCGCGGATAGCGACGACCACTGGAGGGAGGGACAGGAGACAGGCATCGAGCAGTGGGATCATGGGTCCTCCACCACCACTAGATAGAGGGGATGGGAGAGATGATCCTAGGGCGGGTCCTTCCAGGGCTCAGACTCCATCGAGGCCAAGCGGCTTCGAGGGAGGGATTTCATCATAGCCTTAGAGGGCTCCCTATGTATCAGTTTTTGTGCCATTTTTGTATGATGATGTAGACACCTTTGGGTGATTGTAGCCATATGATTTTGACATCATTGTATCATGACACTTGTGATTTTGATATATATATGAGATGTTCATCCTTGTGGCAGCTATATGCATGTGTACCTATGTGATGTATGTTTCTATGTGATGCTTATGATATGGATGCAAATATGTACATGAGGAAATGCAATATTTTTGTTCCTTTATGTTTTTAATATGTTATGCCAATGCAAATGTGAATGTATGAAATGCAGATGAATCTGATAATGCAAATAACTATTTACATGATAAAAATGTAAGATTGCTAACATGTGTTGTTTGAAAGATGTGATGCAATTGTGATATCTATATGTATGTATGAAATGAGATATGTGGTAATGCAGGTGCAACTACATGAAATGCAAATGTTTTTGGTGTGTCATTATACCCAGTCATGTGATAGGAGGCTACACGAACTCAAGAAGGACAATGGAGGTCAATCATGAAAGGGGGATGGAAGATAGAAGATATGAAAGTGAAAGAGCTTCTTGTGCATTATCATCATTGAGCTTTATTATGGCAAGTAGGTTATGACAATCGAGGTATATGTTTGACCCAAAAAGTCATTGTACCTGTTTGCATGGAGATTAGACAGTCTCAAACAAGGAATGCCCCAGTTCATACTAGACTCACATTATCCTCATATCCTTGGACAAGTCATAGCATTACTAAGAGACAATCCACAGACAACAAAGAAAAATAGGTGATGATACCCCATCCTCACCTTTCTAGTCAAAGACATCCTGGAGATAGAATCTCTAGTCAGAGACATCCTGGAAAAGCTAAAAGACATGTCACCAAAAAGATAAAATCAAAAGAAAACCAAGACTCAACACCAACATCCACTGTAGTCCTCAAGTTTAGTGTCTCTTGTCACTTGTATAAGTCTATTTGATTGTGGTCACAATGTTTACTTTCACAAAAGGATAGATAGCACTGAACCATAATGTTGTCTGAGTCTGTTGAAAGATTTGATCTGTTGAAGCCCATTGTTGCTATCGTGTCTCATCTGAAACTGACTAAATCCATGCAACTGATACTTTATTGCAAAGAAGACGAAACTTTATTGCGGATTGGCGATGCAAATGTTGCTTTATTGCGGATTGTGCACAGATAGACTGAAGAAAACTAGAAGAAATTGTACTCCTCGGAACATGTGATGCTCTCAGTTCCACACCCATTACTAGACGTAGGATTTGCCTTAGCCACAGATAGGACCTAATTTATTATGGATGGAAAGGGGTGAAAAGGAATGTTATTATGAATGGCTAACCAATCTTGGGTAGATCAATAACAAGCCATGAAGGGAATGGGTAAGTTTGTTATGAATAAATAGGTTGTGAGTGTGTGCAAAGTGAAAGGATGAAAGTGAATCCTAAAGGAGGGAGGAGAAATGTCTCTACACATGGCATCGGTGACCCATTTTTCACCATGGTACTTTCCCAGGGCGCCACCGAAGTGGTTTTCACCATTGGACGAAATGTTTTTTCTGTTTTTCAATTTTTTTTGTGTCACAAGGCGCCTGTTTGCCAAGTTTTCACCAAGTAATGATTTTTTATGTTTTATAATTTTATTTTATTTTTGTGTTTTTATTTTTTTATTTTATTTGTGTCACAAGGCGCCTGTTTGTCAGGTTTTCACCAAGTAACGATTTTTTATGTTTTATAATTTTATTTTTTTTGTATTTTGATTTTTTTTTTTGTTTTTTGTTTTTTTTGAATTAGGATATGCTGAAGAGCTATGTGTAAAACCTGCGAAGGTGCATGTTGTTGATAGGATCCTCCAAAGGTTCACCCTCTGTGGTTGAGAGCTGATATGCACCAGATCCATATGTTGCTATGATGATGTAAGGACCAAGCCAATTTGGTTCAAACTTGCCCTTCTTCTTTCTGTCTTGTTGATTTTTAGGATTTTCTCTGAGAACTAAGTCACCTACCTCAAATGTGTGAGGCTTGACTTTATGATTGTAGCTGTGACTCATTCGTTGTTGATAAGCCTTGAGATGATTAAAAGCAGTTTGTCTTCGTTCATCCAATAGTTCAAGTTCTTGTAAGCGAGAGACCCTGTAGTCTTCATCACTGATAATGTTTTGCAAAGAGACTCGTAAAGAGGGTAACTCAACCTCAATAGGCAAGATAGCTTCAGCGTCGTAGACAAGTGAATAAGGTGTAGCTCATGTAGGTGTGCGGACGCTTGTGCGGTAAGCCCAAAGTGCGGGATTAAGTTGGATATGCCAATTGCGGCCAGCGTCGTTGACTGTCTTTTTTAGGATTTTAAGGATTGTTTTATTAGACGCCTCAGCTTGACCGTTACCCTGGGGGTAATAAGGTGTGGAGAAATGATGGGTAATACGGAAATGATCATAGAGTTCACGAACATCCTAATTTTTGGAGGGACGCCCATTGTCAGTGATGATGGAAACAGGAATACCGTATCGACAAATGATTTAGTTGAGAATGAATGTAGCAATTTGTTTTCTAGTGACTTGTGTAAGAGGCACGGCTTCAATCCATTTTGTGAAATACTCTATGGTAGTGATGATGAATTTATGACCATTAGAGGAAGGAGGATGAATCTTGCCTATGAGATTGAGTCCCCACTGACAAAAGGCCCAAGGAGTCACAATTGGTTGAATTTCTTGTGTTGGCGCATGAATGAGGTCTCCATGAAGTTGACACTGCTTACATTTCTTGACAAACTTATATGAGTCTTTTTCCATATTGGGCTAGTAATATCCAGTCCTGATGAGTTTCTTGGCTAAGGTAGGACCACTAGAATGTGGACCACATATCCCTTCATGAACTTCATGTAACGCAATATGAGCTTCATCCCTTTCTAAACATCTAAGAAGAGTGCCATCTAGACCTCGACGGTATAGGATATCGTCTAAAATGACGTATCGAGAAGATTGACGAATGAAAGTGCGATGTTGGTTATTGGATAACTCAAGAGGAAGGGTATTGTCATGAAGGTGTGTGAAAATGGAACCATATAATGGGGAATCAGGACCGACGACACATATCATCTTAGTAGGAGTGATCTCATACCAGGGAACCAAAAGGTTATCCACCAAGAACTCATAGCGGGTTTCATTCCGTGGTAGATCTATTAGTGAAGCAATTGTAGTCATGGCATCTGCGGCTTGATTCTGCTCTCTTGGTATCTGTTCAAAGTCTATCTTTATGAAATGTTGTTTCAGGTCATCCACCATTCTTTTCTAAGGCATTAATTTTTCATCCTTTGTTTGGTAGTCATCAGTTGCTTGACGAATTACAAGTTGAGAGTCCCCAAAAACATGAAGTTATTGGATCTTCCACTGAACTGCAATCCGTAATCCAGTTGTTAATGCCTGGTATTCTGCTATGTTATTAGTGCAAGGAAATGATAATCGATATGATTTTGGTATGGAATCCCCTTGATATTGTATGAGTTGTCAAAGTATAGCTGCCAAGGCTTTGTGTGTGATATTGTTAAGATGGATTCATCTGGGAATTCTAAAGTTAGAGGAACATCATCTATCATGCAAGCATCTGCTAATTGATCTACGATAGCTTGTCCTTTTATTGCTTTTTTGTCCACGTATTCAATGTCGAATTCACTCAGGAGCATCACCCATTTGGCTAGTTGCCCAGTAAGCGTTTCTTTATTGAGAAGGTATTCAATGGATCGATCCTTGCAACCAACTTAGTTTTATGAGTTAGCATGTAATGTCATAATTTCTACAAAGAAAAGACCACAGTGAGACATGCATGCTCAATTGGTGTGTAGTTTAGCTCATATCCCACCAATGTGCGACTGATGTAGTAGATTGCCTTTTCTTTGCCCTCAACAACCTGTTGTGCTAAGAGTGCCCCCAATGCTATTGAAGTAGCTGATATGTATAGTAATAGAGGTTGATTTGGAACTGTTGGCATCAAGACTGGTGGATTCAGAAGATAATCTTTGAGTATTTGGAAAGCCCGTTGACAGTTATCGTCCCATTTGAATTTGATGTTTTTGTGTAGCAAGTGTTGAAAAGGATTACATTTATCTGCAAGTTATGCTATGAATCTTCGTATGGACTGGAGTCTCCCTTGCAAAGATCAAAGTTGACTGATATTTCTTGGTGGTTGCATCTCTAGGATGGCCTTGACTTTTGTTGGATTGGCTTCGATTCCTCTTTTTGAGACAATGAATCCCAGGAGCTTCCCGGAGGTTACTCCAAAGACACATTTCTTGGGGTTTAATCTTACTTTGTATTTTTCCAATCGATCAAAAATGACTGAAAGTATGTCCAAATGTGTATCTTTGTCTATTGATTTTCCCAAGAGATCATCAACATAATCTTCCATAGTAACGTGCATGAGATCATGAAAGATAGTAGTCATGGCTCTTTGATATGTAGCGCCTGCATTTTTTAGTCCAAAGGGCGTGACATTCCAGCAAAAAGTTCCCCAAGGACAAGTGAATGTTATTTTGTGCTGATCCTCGGATGTGATTTTTATTTGATTATAACCAGAGAATCCATCCATCAAAGATAACATCGCATGACCTGCTGTGAGATCTACAATCAAGTCAATATTGGGTAATGCAAAGTCATCCTTAGGACAAGCTTTGTTGATGTCTCTAAAATTTGTACATATTTTGATGCTATGATCTTGTTTACTGACATGCACTAAGTTGGAGATCCATTCAAGATAATCAATTGGGCGTATGAATCCGACATCCAATAATTTTGCAAGCTCTGCTTTGACTAATAATGCCACTTGTGGATGCATCTTTCTTAATTTCTGTTTCACTAGTTTTGCCCCCGGTTTAACTATCAAATGATGCATTACCAAATCCGGATCCAATCGAGGCATATCAGCATATGACCATGCAAAATTGATTTGTCGCTTTGTGAAGAAACTTATGAACTTTGATCTTTTTGTCTCTGTCAGGGATTGAGCCAGGAATATGTTATGTGGAATTTCTTTTGTACCAATGTTTGTTTTGATGGTCTTCTCTACCAACATAGATGATTTTTCTTCATATGATGCCAGGAGAATGTCAAGTCTTCCATCCTTGAGTGCCTCAAAGAGGTTTTCGCCCTCAGATACATCCTTTATTTTTACTTTTTTGGGGTCAGACAGCACCACAACATGGTTTTCACCATAAGACCCTTGATTTGTTTTTATTTTTATGTTTTTGCAACTGGAAGGCCCAACATCCTCACCAAAATATGCCACGCTATTGAGTTCTATAGTGTATCCTTCCTTATGGTCCTCATGGGGAAGATCATCTCGTATGCCTAGATAATGAATAAAGGATTCATCATTTTGGAATGTGTCAAACTGTGCAGCTCCTTCATGGTCCCAGTCAATAAGTTGGTGGTGAACAAGGGGAAGGCCTTTGATGTCTTTGAAGTTAGTGGGACTAAGGGTGAAGATGCAGTTATAGTCAGGTATGTCGAGGTAGTTATCGGGGTCATCGTTGGCACTCTCCTCATCTATCTTGATGGTGAACGAATCCAAATTGTTATCACTAGTAGCGCATTCTGGGACAGGTGTTCTCATTCTTCGCGATTTCGACCTAGAACCTAGAGGCAAGGATTGTGTGGGATCCTCAGGGGTTACCTCTTGACCAAATTTGAATTTTCTATTAAATTCCTCTTCTTCTGTGGGTTCACTTGGTTCTCTGAATGTCTCGGTGAGTTCATAGTCACTGGAGGATTTGTCTGAATCCCATTCCCATTCATTGGAGTCTGTGGAATAGTGATTCTCTTGTTGATTTCTGGCAGCTTTGATTTGTAATGCTTCTCCTCTCTTTTGAGTATTTACCTTGGGAGATACGAAACCAAGTCCTTTCGAGCGTTCCTTTTTTAATGTTAATTCTGGTTGCAAAGATTCAATGATGCCTTCCTTTCTTAAGCCAAGAGTACTTTTGCCATATTTTTCACACGGTATGCTGATGTGATCTTGTGTATCATTTTTAGGGTCTTTGTAAAGCATTTTGTATAAGTCTTCTTCTTCCACTTCACCCCAATTTTGGAAGATACTAGGATCCCATTTGAGTGTAATGATGGATATTCGTTTAGAGGGATGTGGTTGTCCATTCTCTTTTGGTGAACTCATAACTTGTTGTAAGCACATGGTTTGAATCAAAGTGTATTCATCCATGCCCTTGTCCTGATATTTCACTTTAAGCTCACCTTGTTTTGATGTCGAAGGTTTTAATGATTCGGGATCAATGTATGTAGAAGAAGGGACAACTTCCCTATTACTTGGAATAATCATCTCAGTTTTTGGTCTCAAGTTATTGCAGTATATGAATGGATTAGGATCACCATTAATTGTTATTTCAACTCCATTGTGAGGAAACTTAAAGCATTGGTGATATGTAGATGGGACTGCCCTCATTTCATGAATCCAAGGACTTCCTAGTAATAAATTGTATGTGAGATCCAGGTCTAAGACTTGACAATCCACATCCTTTGTAACTGGCCCAACTCTAAGAGGCAAGGTGACTGTGCCTTTGGATGAACATTCTTCATCATCATATGCTTTGATGGTAATTTTGTTTGTAGAATTCACAACTTTATCAGAATATCCCAATTGCTTAATAGTGCTTAATGTACAAATGTTTAGACCTACTCCTCCATCTATCAGGACTCGTTTTATTCGATGTTTGTGTAGGAAGGCTTCAATGTGTAAAGGTGCATTATGTGGCTGACTCACAGAGGCATCATCAGCTTTTGTGAATGTAAGGGAGTGTGGAAGGGAAAGGTATCCCACCATGCCTTGAAACTGGTCCACATTCAGATCGATGGGGACAACAGTGTCTCTCAAGATTTTGTCAAGAATAGCTTTATGTGCGGGGGATATGCGTAAGAGCTCAAGGATGGAGATGGGTGCGGGTGTCTTCCCTAACTGTTCTACAAGGTCATACTCAAGTTTGTATGATGAGGAAGAACTATTTTTAGCTGGAGCACCTTGCAAGGTGAATTTACCTCGACAAGTTGTAACATTACATTCAGAGGTAGGTTCGGAAGAAGATCCAATACCTTTTAGGGAAATCTTAGGTCTATGGGTAGAATTCTCTGGCGTTTTGTCCTTGATGATAATGGTAGAGACATAATTGTCCATTGAAATGTGATTGATAGTTGAATCATAGTTATAGGATGCTCTGGTATAGTTAGTTTGGTCATCTGTGGCTTTAACTTTTCCCTTGTCATGTTTTGGGAATGGTTCCTTAAACATCTCATGTTCTTGATTGGATGAGTGTCCCTCAATCTCAATGTCACCTCTATCAATAAGATCTTGTATGATGTTCTTCAGCCGATGACAATTTCCTGCCTTATGACCCTTGCTCTTATGAAATTCACAATACTCATCATCATTCCACCAATTCAGTTTAACCTTTAGCTCATATGGAGGTAAATCTGGAATTGTTATTATTTTGTTTGCCACTAGCTTCTTGAAAACTAATTCTAGTGGTTCTCCCAATGGGGTGTACTTCCTTTGTGACCTTGAAGTTGTTTGTGTATTCACTTGATTGTTTGTAGAGCTTGATCCAGAAAAAATGATTTTAGGTCGCACTGTGTTGGCATCCACAACACCATCATTGCCTGTGTTCTTGTTTTTATTCCAAAATCTTGCCTTATCTTTTCCTTTAAAGTCCTCCTTGATTTCTTTGAATATCTTAATGACTCCTTGTTCAATTAGGACCTTCTTTGTTGCTAAGCCTTTTTCAATAACGTCCTTGAAGGTGGACAAACAAGCTTTTCTTAGGTCATAACTAATGTCTTTGTTAACATTCTGGGTGAACATCTCTACCATTTTTTTTTGTGGAATTTCACAAGAGCATCTACTAGCTAGATTCCTCCATCTTTGTAAAAATGATGAAAAATATTCTCCATCCTTTTGCTTGGTGTTGCACAAAGTAGTAACTGATATATCTATCTCTATGTTGTATGAGAAATGTTGGATAAATGCCTCTACTAAGTCACCCCATGACTTAATTCCAGGTGGGAGTTGCGAGAACCATTCCATAGCTTGATCACCTAAGCTCTGTGGGAATAATCTCATCAAATATGTCTCCTCTGCTGCTACCTCAATCCAAGCTGGGAAAAACTGTCTTATATGTGCCTTAAGATCTCCTTTGCCTCTGTACTTATCAAACTTAGGTGTCACAAAGTGTGTAGGAAATGAAGGCATTTGAATGCTTTTATCAAATGGATAGGGACATATGTCTCTCATTGTGTAAATTGGCTTTGGTGTATTTATGTGCTCCATTTTCTTTTGTAAGTCCTTAATTTGCTGCTCCAAATTGTTCTTAGGTGGAGACCAACTTCTTGGACCATACCCCATGCTTGAAGCACCGGTTGGAGGAGGAGCATGTTACATATATGGATGGTATTGATCATACACATGTTCATATGGAGGAGGTCTATAATGATGCTGCATAAAAGGACCACTTGCTATAGAGTCATGATGAGGAATGGCAAATCTATTTTTTCCATGTATACCATACTCTACAGGCATGTCATGAGTTTGTTCTAATGTGTTGCCCCCAAATTTGACAAGGGGTTTCCTTGTGTCCAAATTTTGAACATGCCTTTGGATATCCAATTGCTTTGGTGATTGGTGCTTAGAATTGGCATGTGATCGATTATATTTTTCTACATAAGACTTCCATAATGGTCTGTGAAGGCGAGTATCATATGCTTGACAATGTGTGTATGGGACCTCTAGTTTTTGAAACAAAGATGATGGTGATTCAGGCACAAGATGTGGTCCTCTATTGCCTCCATTATTAGGCCTCCTTTGATCCATGTTGAGGTGAGGTTGTTGCAAAGGTCGATTTTCCATTATTTGAGACATGTCAAAATCATGAGGGATCTTGGCTCCACTTTGTGCCATCACTTGTAAGAAGTATTGTCTATCTCTCATCATTATCTCCTCAACCAATCGATTGAAACGGGGATCCATAATGGAGTCTTCCACTTCTACTAAATGTACTGAAATGTTGCCCATATTGTTATTGTGTGTGTCATTGTTGTTTGTAGTGTCCATGTTCTCAATATTTGGAATGTTTCTATAAGCATCCATGTCAGGTAATCTAGTATGATCAAAATTGAAAAAGATATCATTGTCATACTCATAGGATCTCATGTTTGTTGACTCTTGAGCCTCTTTATATTCTCTCCTAGATTTTTGGGAATGGGTTTCAACCATGAACTAGGTCTTGACCAAGATGTGTGGGACTAGATGAAAATGGAAAGAGTATGGAAGACCAAGAGTTGGATGGAATGTAAATGAATTTGAAGTGTACTTGCAATGTCCAAAGTGTAAGACCAAGTATGTATGTACTAGAGTAGGTGTGACTTCCAAAGAGATGATAGTTTCTCTTGATGAGGTAAGTTGATCTTGACTCTAAGTAAAACCAAACGAGACCCAAAGGTGATAGACCTTGATGAGGGACCACTTAGCAAAATGTTGATGTATGTAATGTGTTGACAAAGTATGATGAGGACAAGCAAGTGACCTTTTGACTCAAGTTTAGACAAATGTGAATGTAATGTAAGGTGTAAAGCAATGATGGACTTTGTGAGACCTAAAGACAGGTTGAATTCTAGATGAAAACCTGAAGAGATAGCTTAGGAAGCTCAATAAGTCTAAAACTGACTGTTCTTGTTTGTTGGATTGTAAAAGTTTTTCAATTTTGAATACAGACGTGCCTGTATACTTCACAAACACGCTTAAATGACACAGATGTGGTTCTGTCAAACACAGACGTGTTTCTGAGATTTTGTAAGTGCAATGTTGCTCAAGAGAACACATATGCGTTCCTACCCTTCATAGACGCGGTTAGATGACACAGACGCGGCTCTGTCAGACACAGACATGTTTCTGAAAAACTTTGTACAATTTTTCCAATCTATGAAGTGACTTGTTGTGACCAGATCTGAAATTTTGATTGTTTTTCGTGACAAGAGGACATAGTGTTGATGAGGACTCAATGTTTGTAAGTGTTTAGACTCAAAATGACTCAAAAAAAGTGTGTTGTTTGATGTAAAATTGTTTTACATACACTTGAAGACACAAAAGACACAATGTTTTGATGTTTGGTCTTGAATATTTGATTGTTCAAAATAAGACAAGCACAATTCTTATGGTTGGCCAGGAAAATAGTTGTTGATCCCACATGGGGTTTCCCCCGAGGCTATGCTATTCAGAGTGGATACTTAGATGCTTGACCCCACTAGCTCCACCCTCGGCACTCACTTCTCAGGGCAGCCAAGCATCAGTCCCCACAAAAAATCCCCGTGGCAAACTTTGTATCTCTACTAAGAATCGTATGTGTGTGGGTCGCTCCAGAGGTCCAACCTCCTGACCCAACAACTAGAAGGATTTTGGCTTCTAAAACAAAAAGGTGCTAGTAAGGGCATCCGCTCGTGTGGCCATACATGTGACACTCTCAGCTCTGTAAATACAGAAGGCTCCCAGCCTGTAGGGGTTACGCCCTACAACTGATCAAATAAATTTGATCAAACGGGTTTATGGGGAGACATAGTGTCGGTATGAACTAATCAGCACATGTTATCCATAGTTTTCACCATGAATATAGTTGTTTATAGTGGTTTAGAAGAGATGGGTTTTTCTCGCTACCAATTGGGTCGTTCTCTCCTCACTAGTAGTCCTAATGACCACACAGGGAGATAGGCCCTCTAAAGATGAAACAAAAAGAGCTTATTTCCCAAGACACAAATGACACTGGTTCAATTTTAGTGTACCAATTGAAGTGTTTGCTAATCTATGAAAACAAGGCACACAATAAAGATCAAAAACCCTTGCCAAGGTCCTGCAACAAAGATTTGTTAGTAGTTTCGATTGTTTCAAATGATCACCCCTTCCTGCAAGCACACAAGTTAGGTAAATTTTTAGATCCAAAAGACTTTGTGAAATAGGGGCCTTTGACAAAACGATTTTGCTTTCAAGACAAGCTGCACCAATTTTGTTAGCTAGATCTAAAGATGTTAGCTCAAAATAAACCAGATCTGAAACTAGAATAATGAAAAACTAAAATCAAAGAAACCGAAATGCAAAAACTGAACACAGACGCAGTTATAGTAACACAAACGCTATCAAAATACGCAAATGCGCCTGGGTATGACACAGACGTGGCTCCCGAACACAGACACGGCTCGTGGACATAGACGCTTCTGGATACCTTGCAAACGCGATTAGGGAACACAGACGCGGCTCTGTAATCTGCAAAAATAAAACAATGTCGAAGGCACAGACGCGATTCCAGAAGTCACAAACACGACAGAAAATCAAAAACGCGATTCGAAAGTGCACAGACGCTAGAATGTCAAAATGTTGGAAATGTCAAATCTGCAACTTCAAAAGAACAAAATCTACAACAAAAGATGTTAAATGTAAAAGGGACAAGAGTCCCACCGGGCATGCCAAAATGTATACGGTGAAAATGGATAAAACAATATTGAAAGACTAAATGAATTCAACCACAAAACCCTAGCCTAACAATAACAAAGATCCACCATAACATATGAAGATTACCTAAGACAATGCAAATAAAATGAAATCACAAAGATTATACCATCACATGTCCAATAGGGTTTGAATCTCCATTCTTCCTATCTCCATTGATCTTGCTTGATATATTTGCTCTCAGATTTTATGTGTGCACAAGAGCTCAACAAAGAACGGAAATGTGGTTGCAAGTAGGCTTGATCGCATATGAAAGTTTGAAAGTGTAGTCGAGTAGTCAACAAGGGTTTGATAATGAAGGAAGCATCTCCTTATATAGAAGACACTATAAGAAATGAATGGATAAGATTGAGAGGTGTAAAAGATAAATGGTCGGCTATGATTAAAGGGTAGGTAGAGGAAATAATAAAATAATAAGAGGGTAGGTAGTGTATGAATTAAGAGATGAATTACATGTGTCATGGGTAGAAAAAGCTAATGAATTAATTAAATAAATAAAGATTTATTTAATTAATAGAGGAAGTGGGATCAATTAAATAAATAAAAGTATTTATTTAATTTAGGAAAAGGACAATTTAAATAAATAAATGTATTTATTTAAATGAGAAATAAGGCTAGAAGAGGATAAATGAATTAATTAAATAAATAAAGATTTATTCAATTAATAGAAGAATTAGGCTCAAATAATTAAATAAATAAAATATTTATTTAATTAGACATGACAATTTTAGGTGTCTATAAGTACCAGTCACATTCTTATCTTTAGGTCTCAAAACAATCTCCCATGTGTTATTCTTCTTAATCTAATTCAACTCTTCCTCCGTAGATTCTATCCAATTTTCATCCTTAGATGCTTCATCAACATATTTAGGTTCAATCTTGGAAATCAGCCATATCTCTTCAACAAAAATCCTTCTCCTAGTCATCACACCTTTATTTTTGTCACCAATAATCTGATTCTCTGAGTGATTCAAATTCACTTACCGCGGAGTCTTCAGATTGTTTTGATTCTCAAGCTCTTGAACTTCTTCACTGACAGCAGCAATATCCAGAGTAATTGTCTCTACCGGAGCATTCTGCTTCAAGATATCAGTCTGTGTAGGCTTAGAAACAACATCCCGATCATCAATCTCATATCCACATGCTCTGATTTGCTTCCCATGACATTCATCAACCTTCGCATTTGCACTTTCCACTATCTTCTTCAACCTCTTATGGTAGCACTGGTAGGCCTTGCTCTTAGCAGAATATCCCAAGAAGATTCCTTCATCACATCTTGCATCAAACTTTCCTATATCCTCATCTCTTTTGATATAACATTTACTTCCAAAAACTCTGAAATATATAACTGTGGGAACATAACCAAACCATAACTCATAAGGAGTCTTACCAGAATCACCTTTTATATGCACCTTGTTAAATGTGTAAACAACAATTCTAACAGATTCTCTCCAAAGGTTTTTGCAACATTTACTTCAATCAACATATTCTAACAACATCCAAAATTGTTCTGTTCTTCCTTTCAACAACTCCATTCTATTGAGGGGTTCTAGGAACAGATAACTATCTTCTAATTCCATTCCTCACAAAATGAATCAAAGTCATCAAATGTGAATTCTCCTCCTCTATCAGATCTCAGACACTTCAACTTTAACTCTATGTTAGTCTCTGTTGGAAATTTGGAGGAATTGATTATGTGTTGCATTGATGTCAACACTAGTTGCTTTGGTTGTTTACCAGTATCTAGTTGATCCTGGTAGGATAATTGGTTTTTGGTTGGTAACATCATGTTGATGCGGTATGCTCTAGTATGCTTTGGTCTGAGGAATTGGTTTGGATTGGTCATTCATGTGTTTCTGATGTGTATTACATTCAGTTGGTTCAGGATTTGATGATCTAGAAGCTATCACTTGTTTTAGTAAGCCTTTTGGTTATCGGTGAGGGTTTCATCGACAGAGATTTGTTGAAGATATTTTGATGTATCCGATAAGTGGTGTTGGTGCGGCTTCTAAAAGGATTCCATATGTTGATGGTTATCTTGTTTGTGTTCCAGTTGATCGGTGGCATTGCAGTTAGTACCAGACCTATTCTATTCCAGGTTGTGCTATCTAGGTTATGGACCAGTTTGTGTAACATGTGCGTTGATGCTCTTGATGTGTTACCGGTTGGATTTATTGATTAGATTATGTTGTTTCGGTCTTTGGCCAGCTTGGTTGATCATTAGATTGTAGGTTTAACTTATGAGCTTATTGTATTATATTTTAGGTGGCTGACCTAATTGTTTAGGTCCCGAGTTGGTATAAATATGATGTAAGATTTCTTTGGAGATCATAGGAGATCATGTATGGTATGGGATTATGCGAATAATATTGTAATCATTCATGCAGAGGATTTGGTCGATCATTGGTGATCGAGTTGGATTTATGGAAGAGGTTTAAGGCCTCCTGTATTGAGCTTAACCAAAACTGTACTCAGGCATGGGAGATGCTATACTTGCAATTCAATCTTTATTCTAGATTGTTGTCTAATGTTTTATGTAGTCAGCGAGACTCCTTTTGTGATGAGTAATGTGCTCTAGGTTGTTGGCCTTCCTACATGTGCAGGCCCCTTATTGTAATATTTATTCATCTGATCACTAGATAGATATTGTGGGTCTCCAATCCCACCATGGTTTTTCCTCTTTGAGGTTTTCCACATATAAATTTGTGGTGTTATGGTGTTTATCTTTGTGGTTGCATTGTTGTTTATTGTTATATGCTTTTATGTTTACTAGTTTTTGAGTTGTTATATTAATAAGGTTAAATTTCTCCATTCTGATAGAACACTGATTCACCCCCCCGCCTTTCAGTGTTCTTGGATCCCAACAATTGGTATCAGAGCCTGGTGCCTCAGAGTAAGTCTAACAACTTGAGGAAGATCCTGTTTCCATAATCTATGGAGATAAATTTAAGGAAGGAACTTCAAGGAGCACTTGAAGACTATGATGCTGAAAGATTGAGGAACATGAAGATGCAAGATGAGTTGAGATCTATGAAGGAATTCATTTTTACTCTGCATGAGAGGTTGTCATCTACACAAGCTAAAAGGAAGGAACTTTTAAAAAATTAGGATAAAGAAGAGAAGGATGCCCTTAAGGAACAATGTCAAAAGCTGAGTTGGGAGAATATGGTCATGAAGAATGAAATGCAAGCCCTAACTATGAGGATGTCCAAGGAGATTGAAAACCGGAAGAAGAATGAATAAAATCTTGCTATATCTCTGAAAAACAGATATGAGGAATGCATTCGGTTGGTGCATGAAAATGATGCGTCAAGAACAGAATTGGTGCAATCATAGAACAATGAGAAAGAATTAGAAAGAAGGGTAACAATCCTAAGAGATGATTTGACTATTGCAAATGAATACAAAGATAAGTTCAAGGTTAGATCTACTAATCTTGATGAATTATTGAAGGATCAAAGGGACACTGGAGACACTGGAGGTCTTGGATTTGAGCATGGAGAAAGCTCTGGTACTGCAAATGAAGATCAGAACAATCAGAATCAAAGGACATTGGTAAGGCAACCCAATGCCAATAAATTTAATGGTAGATGCTTTGTTTGCAATATATTTGGTCATATGGCTAGGCATTGTAGAAATAGAGCAAATCAAAATAATAATGCAATTCCTGGTCAGTGTTCAAATTGTAAGAAGTATGGTCATAGGACATAAGATTGTAGAATGAATGTGAAATGTCATGCATGTGGAAATTTTGGATATATGGCTAATCAATGCAGGTCAAGGAATGGTCAAGGTTATAGTAAGGCAGTTCAGAAGAACAATGTCACTTGTTATGCATGCAACAAAGTGAGACATATTGCTAATTTTTGTAGAAGCAAGAACCCATCGGCATGAAGTGATAAATATAATGAGAAGGGAAAGTAGAAGGTTGATGACACTGAGAAGGAGCATGAGAAGAAGTGGGTTATGAAGTCTAAGGCTCAACCGACATAATCAATTGCCCCAAATGTTCATTCGGTTGAAGGATTATCCTGGTTATTCAACTGGCAGAGCAGAGTGTTTCTGCACTGGCAGAAAACTCATCCAACAACTAAGGCATTTGCCTTAGGGGGAGGCAAATTGATGACAAATCTTGCATTGCCCTTGGTAGTGGTCTGAAAGCCTGTTTCAGATATTTGGAAGTCAGTTTCAAGGTTAACCAACAAAGATTTGTTGGATCTTTGATCTTGGATCTAGTTTGGTTTACCGGTAAGTCATTTTATGAGTTATGGTTTGGCAATACACCTATAGTTAAGTACTTCAAAATCTTTGGTAGTAAATGTTATATCAAGAGAGATGATTTCATTGGCAAGTTTGATTCTAGATGTGATGAAGGGATAATTCCTAGTTATTCTAATGAAAGAAAAGGATATAGATGTTATATAAAGAGATTGCAGAGAATTGTGGAGAGCGTTAATGTCAAGGTGGATGAGAAGAATAGAAGTCAAATCATAATTTCTGAGCAAGAACCAGCAGTGGAAATGATCATAACTGAACTGGTAACACCTTTACCAAAATAGAATGTTGAACCAGTTACTCTGGTATAATCAGAAAACTCAACAGTAATTGGAGATCGGGGAAGAGGAACAGAGAGTCAGAATACTCCTAGGTATGTAAGGCTAAATCATTCAGAAGATCAAATAATTGAACAAGAAGAAGGTTGGTAGCTGATGAGGTATGCTTAATTTCTTTAATTGTACCGACATCAGTTATTGAAGAATGTAAAGATGAATATTGGATTAAAGCTATGGAAGAAGAATTGGATTAGTTAGAAAAGGACAACACATGGACTTAGATGTTATTGGAACTAGGGTTGATTGGTTTGCAATGGATATTCTCATAAGGAAGGAATTGATTATGTTGAATCCTTGCTCCAGTAGCTAGGATTGTCAAATATTTTCAAGGATTATCTAGTATGATTTTTGTTTTATGATGACTTTACACTTTGAGCATGTTCAGATGCGGATTGGGCTAGTGACACAGGTAACCAGATAGGCTCATCTGGTGAAGCTTTCTTTCTTGGAAAGAATCTTGTTTCATGGATCAACAGAAACAGTTATGTACTTCTTTATCTACTATTGAAGCTAAGTATGTTGTTGCTACTACTAACTGTACACAAGTTCTATGAACGAAGCATATGTTGAAGGATATAAGGCTGGATTGTAATGTATCGGTAGTTCTTCATTGTGATAACTCTAGTGCTATAGACATATCAAAGAATCCGGTATTTCTATCAAGTACATTATTTGAAGGAGTAGGTGGAAGAAAATGAAGTCAGATTGGTTTGAAGAATCATTTGATCATTTGAGAGACAGGTTGAGGTTTTATGTCCCACCGGTAGAGACCTGAGTGATGCTGATTAGCATCAATCTGGTATGCATTATCAGAGCTATCATTCATTCTAGATTGATGTGGTGATGCTCCTACTCAAGGGGATTAGTTAAGTCTTGTGATTCAGTGGTTTCTGATTTTGCTTTGATATTTATGTCAGATTTCTAGCATTGATGTCAAAGGGGGATAGATATTCATGTCAAAAACATAAGGAGTTATATACATTAAGGGGAGAGATATTTATGTGTAATACAGAGCTTAATAGAGATATCAGTCTAAGGGGGAGATTATTGGAGGAACTGAATTTTAGACTGGTTGTATCCCATTGGGGGAGTTTGGTTCAAATCTATGGATGATTGATTGGTACAGAGATATCTCTTTCAGAATCTCATTCTCATATCATTTTGTGGGAGATTGTTGGTTGTCTTTTATTGTGGGAGACCTATTTGGCATTTCTTGGCACTTGGATGTTTTTCACAACTAGTGTTGCCATCAATGCCAAAGGGGGAGATTGTTGGGAATTTGGAGGAATTGATTATGTGTTGCATTGATGTTTGTCATTGATGTCAACACTAGCTGCTTTGGCTGTTTACCGATATCTGGTTGGTCCCGGTAGGATGATTGGTTTCTGGTTGGTAAGATCATGTTGATTCGGTATGCTTCGGTCTGAGGAATTGGTTTGGATTGGTCATTCATGTGTTCCTGATGTGTATCACATTCAATTGGTTCAGGATTTAATGATCCAGAAGCTATCACTTGTTCTAGTAAACCTTTTGGTTATTGGTGAGGGTTTCACCGACAGAGCTTTGTTGAAGATCTTTTGATGTATCTGATAAGTGGTGTTGGTGCAATTTCTATAAGGATTCTAGATACTAATGGTTATCTTGTTCATGTTCCAGTTGATCGGTGGTGTTGCAGTTAGTACTGAATCTATTCTATTCTAGGTTGTGCTATCTAGGTTATAGACCAGTTTGTGTAATGTGTGGGTTGATGCTCTTGATGCGTTACCGGTTGGATTCATTGATTGGATTATATTTTTTTGGTCTTTGGTCGACTTGGTTGATCATTAGATTGTGGGTTTAAGTTATGAACTTATTGCATTATCTTTTAGGTGGCTAACCTAATTGTTTAGGTCCCAGATTGGTAGAAATATGATGTAAGATCTCTTTGGAGATCATAGGATATCATGTATGGTATGGGATTATGCGAATAATGTTGTAAGCATTCATGCAAAGGATTTGGTCAATCATTAGTGATCGAGTTGGATTTGTGGAAGAGGTTTAAGGCTTCCAGTATTGAGCTTAACCAGAATTGTACTCAGGCATGGGAGATGTTATACTTGCAGTTCAATCTTTATTCTAGATTATTGTCTGATGTTTTATGTATTCAGTGAGACTCCTTTTGTGATGAATAGTGTGCTCTAGGTTGTTGGCCTTCCTACATGTGCATGCCCCTTATTGTAATATTTATTCATCTGATCAGTGGATAGATATTGTGGGTCTCCAATCCCACTGTGGTTTTTCCTCTTTGAGGTTTTCCACGTATAAATCGGTGGTGCTATGGTGTTTATCTTTGTAGTTGCATTGTTTCTTATTGTTATATGCTTTTATGTTTACCGGTTTCTGAGTTTTTGTATTAATAAGGTTAAATTTCTCCATTCTGGTAGAACACCGATTCACCCCCCCATCTCAGTGTTCTTGGATCCCAACAGTCTCCACCTTAGCTTTGAATATATTGAATTTCTCCAGTGCTTTTGATTTCTCACTTAGAAAAGTCACCCACATCATTCTACAGTAGTCATCAATCAACAACATGAAATTATTGTCACCCTGTATGCTTCTCACTCTTGTAGGACCACACAAGTCAGTATTCACAAGATCTAACAATCCATTAGATGTATACAACTTACTCTTAAATGAAGTTTTTGTTTTCTTTCCCAACTGACATTCTTTACATATTGGATTAGAAGGATTTACAATCTTAGGCAAATCTCTAACAACTTGAGTAGAACTTATCCTTATCATGCAATCAAAATTAACATGACACACCCTCCTATGCCACATCCAACTTTCATCAATCTGAGCAATCAAACAACTTTTCTCACCGACATTCAAGTGAAAGATATTAGCTTTTGTCTTAGTCCTTGATGCAGTCTCTATACCAAAGGCATTTAGAATCTTGCATTTACCATTCTTAATTGCAAATCATATCCCCTATCAACCATCTGTCCAACACTCAAAAGATTATGCTTCAAACCTTCAACATATAAGACATCATCAGTATTATTCTTACCATCAAAAGAGATAGAACCTCTACCACGAATCACACAAGCTTTATCATCACCAAACCTTACTATACCACTATCATACCTCTCCATATTCACAAATTTTCTTTTATCACCTATCATACGATGTGAACAAATGTTGCCAATTACCCATTCATCTTTCTCTTCAATCTTAGCAGCCAAAGCTTTCTCCTCAACAATGCAACTTGTAGGATTCATTGGTATCAAATCATCTTCCTTGATAGCAATAAATACAAATTCATCTTCTGAATTCCCATTCTCAGATTCCTCATCTATCACACCTTCATCAACAACATAATAACATCTTTTCTAATATTTGTACTTCTGGTTAGGCTTATAGGGCTTGTCATACTTATCATGCTTTTCATATTTATCATGCTTATCAAATCTATCATGTCTTTCATTCTTATCATACCTAGACATTCTTTCAAGACACCTAAAAGAAAAATGTCCTATCGTATTACAAGAGAAACATTTCAAAGTTAACTTTCCATCATACTTACCAGCTCCCTTAGGTAATCTCTGAGCAATAAGAGCTTCAAGCTCATCCAACTCTTTTTCCGACTCTTCCATCTCTCATTTCTCTTTCATATTTTGAAACCTTGGATGAACTCTCTCAGATCATACTTTAGCTTCTTGGATATAGAGGCTTTAAATGCAGTCTCAAATTTACCATGCGATTCACCAAATTTGCTCAACTCAAATGCAACTAGCTTACCAACCAATATGTCTCTTGTCATCGTAGTCACACTCTAGATCTCATCAATAGCAGAAACTTTAGCTTTGTAAGCAGAAAGCAAGGATCTCAACACCTTAGCAACAATCTCATCTTCCTCAAGAGTTCCATCGAGACATTTAATATTCATAACAAGTTCATTCACTTTAGCCATAAAGGACGTTATATTATCATCTTCTCTCATCTTCAATGTCTCATATTTTCCTTTCAAACTCTACAACTTAGCAACTTTAACTTGTGCATCACCTTCATACAAATTCTCTAGATTTTTCCAGATCTCATGTGTAGTCTACAGTCCCATCACATTAGTCTTGTTTGAATCAGTCAAGGAACTCAACAATGCTTCCTTAACTCTTATGTTATGTTCAATGTCTTTGATTTCAGCAACAGTAACTGGTCCATTCTGAGGAACATTGTAGACATTCTTGATAATCTTCCAATACTCTTCTCCAATACACTTCAAATGAACTTCCATCTGGTCCTTCCATATAGTATAATTATTTCCATCAAATCTAGGTATCTTCTTCTTGAACACATAGGTTGTCATCCCGGATATCCTCAAGTGGTCAAGCTTCTTCTGGAGGATCTAGCTCTGATACCACTTGTTGGCAACAACAAGACAGAAAAATTGAGAGTAGGGGTGAATTGGTTTTCACCAGATTAAAAAAATTAAGTACAATCTCATATCTGACCAACTGCAACAAAAAGAAAGATAACAATAATAATAACAACACACATAACACCAATATTTTGATATGGAAAACCCAGTCAAGGGAAAAACTACGGTGGGAACCTACCCACAATGAGATGATATTCTATATTAGTATGTGTAAATGTTACAATGGGGAATGCACATGCATTCAGACACATTGCCTAGAGCTCACTTCTCAAAATACAATGACCTAGAAGGCTACAACCCTTAGGAAAGGTTCACTACCTTACAAAGATATTTGGACTACAATCCAGTTAAGATGAACTACAAAGATAGCATCTGCTAATGCCTGATGACAGTTCTAGTTAAGCACAAATGTCTTCCTTGCAACACTCTCTTCTCAATACACCACACCAAAAGATATATTCACTTGTTCGCACATACACCACTCTCTGATAATGCAGAATCAACACCAACACATCACCCAAAACTCACCAATTACAAAAATATAACACCTATTTATATAGATCATCAACCTTGACTACAAGGTTGACCAAACCCTTAACACCTAATAACAAAATTATATCGTGACATGATGCATAAATCGACCACCGGACCAATACAATATCATAGACAACATAGCATAGACCAAAATAAACTTTTCAAACGTGCACCATCACTAGAAATCTCGCCACGATCAACCGCAACACGTTAGACCACCAAGAATACCGCATAACACGAAGAATATCATCAGACCCATAAGATCATCAAGAATGTGCACAATGATCAATGTGAAGCATCAAGACAAATAGGACATGATTAGCAAACATCAACAAGAACATTAAAACCATCTACAATAGTTGCACCAACATCACTTAATCAAATCTTCACCGATCAACACGCTAACACTCAAGAACACTTAACAACAACAACTCGAACAAAAAAGATAGCATGCGGAGAATTAAATCACGAACCATCTAAAATGAAGATACACACAAACATCCCAAATACTCTCCCAAATTTGCAACACAAGATATGATCATACCAGAGCACAATGGATCAAACACCAGAACACTGCAACACTGAACACTGAAAATCAATCTCCATTCGAAAAAACCTCAACTTGTTCAAATCATCACATTGCATCATGGAATCAAAAAAGAATAAAGTATCTCTAGTTGATTCAGCATATCAAACAGATAAACCAACCATATCAACTCACTGCAATCACTGGATCACCAAACAACTCTCTGCAACATCAAAAAACATGAATATGTTGACATCAATGACAACAACATATCCTAGCAGCAACAATATCCAACACTCTCTCTGACTCTCTCTCTCTCTCTCTCTCTCTCTCTCTCTCTCTCTCTCTCTCTCTCTCTCTCTCTCTCTCTCTCTTCCTCCCTCCCTCCTTCCCTCTCTTCTTCTATCTATCTTCCCTCTTTCTCTCTCTGCCTACCCTTTCCTTTGACCCTCTCACCCTACCTCTCTCTTTGTTTCTACCTAATTACCTCTCCCTCCCTCCCTCCCTCCTTCCCTCTCTACTTCTCTCTATTTCCCCTCTTCCTCTCTCTACCTCTCTATCTACCTCTCCTCCTCTTCCTCTCCCTCTCCCTCTCCCTCTCCCTCTCACCCACCTTTCTACCTCCCTCCATATCCCTATCTCTGTCTCTCTTTATCTCTTTCTCACTTCTCTATGTCCCTCCCCTCTATAACTCCATCCCTCCCCCTTCTCTCTCTCACCTTTTTACCTCCCTAATTCCCTTCCTCCCCTCTCTAACTCCCTGCCTCCCTCACTCTCTCTCACACACCTCTCTACCTCCCTATCTCCCTCCCCCCCTCCCTGCCTCCCTCCTCACTCTTTAGGGTTATGTCTTTATGGTCAAAATACCATAGCACAAGTGTGTTATAATGTGCTCGTATTATGGTTTGATTTAACCATAACATAAGAACATTATAATATGCTTGTATTATGGTTTTAATTGACCATAAAAAGAGCATTTTATAATGCACTCTCTTTATGGTGTTAATTAACTGATCAAGAGGCTTGGTCTCTTAGAAACATAATGCAAGAAAATTTTAATGTTCTATTGTTATGGTCTTTAGGGGCAAAAAGTGGGGTGGAAACCTTTTGGTCCCCTATCTTTGTGCACTTACCTTGATATCATCCTTTGTTGATTTCATCCTCTTCCTTGATGATGTCATGCTAACATCATCATTAGGAGTCAAACTTTCAAAGTATCTATTTCCCTTCTTTTCTATGACAAGCAATAAAGTAGATCTCGGATGCCCAATTGTCAATAAAGGAATGCCTCATAAGAAATTGGAAATAGATGTGCTTGCATCCTAGTTTTGATTGGTAAGGAATCCAAGTGAAGCCTTAATGCATGGTTTATAAAGAATTTTCCAATGCATTAAATATTTTAATTCACTTCTACCAAGTGTGATGGACATGATGGTATGGGAAAGTCTAAAACTTCGTCGATAGTTACAAGGACATTCAAGACAATGTGTTTTATTTCATCTACAACCACCAAATATCAATTCAAGGAGACTATAGAAATATTTTTTAATTCATTTTAGCATATATCTAAAGGGAAATGATGGTGCCCATGCTCTATTCAGTGTTGTAGAGATAATTTATCATAACACTATCTCTAGGTCACTTTTGCAATAGATTTATTGGGTGATTTTCCTTCTTTCTACACTCAAACCTAGAATTCATTAATTCTAAAGCATGTTCAATCCAATAACATTCTTTCACACCTCCAAGTTGTGTCAAGCAAATTTGTAGAAGGCACTTGCCATCAATATATTAGTAGGATTTGTAGCTATGGTTTCCTATAGCATTTTGACATCTTGTGTGCCTTTCTTTAGGGATCAATCTATTAAGCCTCATTTTGTAAAGTAGTTCCTTCTTAGTTTGAACCAAAGACCTATAAATTATTCATTTTTTGTAAATAATAATTGGACTTATTCCTTTGTATGAAGGAAATTTGTATTTCACCTCTTCTCACCTATATCACATTGTGCAAATTTATTTACCTTTATGTTTGTATGAATGTTTCTATGATTTTTGTACATGTTTGTTGTGTAAAATATGTTTCTAAATATTATATGTGGATATCTTCTTCTTTCTTAACACCTATAGAATTTCTTACCTCCACATATGTCTTCAAGAGTTGTAAAACAAAGATCTATATGAGTTCCTCTAGTAGCTTTCATTAATTCTTTGTTTTGCTAGGAGAAAAGGGAGAAAATCATCTTAATCTATGTGCATCGCTACCCTTTCCCTTACATGCATTCCTTCTTCTCTTTTTATTTTAAAAATTAGTAGAATAAGATTAGGATTTTAGTTTCATTCTATGTTAGGTTGGATCAACATTCTGCATCTAGGTTTAGAAAGGAACTCATCCTTCTCTATAGGTTTGATCTCATTTGTAAGGTCCAACAACTTGATATCATTCTCATTGTGTCATTGGAATGCTAGGATAGTCCTAACTGGATGTAATTTCAAGTGATAATAGTACCTTCTATTACCTCTCATCTTCCATCAAAATCATTTTTCTAGCATGTAGTTAATTTTGGACATTATAAATGTATTGAGATAAAGTGTGCCACATATTATTCATATATTTCAAGGATCTCATAGATCATGCAATGTCATTTTTATATTCACAAATTCTCATGGGGTTTATTTATGTGATTTGTTATTTGTAATCACAACCTTGTCTACCTTCATGCGAATGTTTCTTGTTTGTCACACCCTTTTCAGTTGTAGGTACCATCTTGTGCATGTTATAATATTGTTTCCTCTCCATCTTACACTACATTAAGATACATAGTTTTAATGGAAGTAATTATTGCATACTATTATGTTTTTGAGAATGAGGAAAGTCTAGTGGTATTTTGTTAATATTTGACTATAGTGGTTAAAAATTTCATTGTAACCCATAAATAATAATAATCCCCCTCTTCTTCTTTCCCTCTCTATTAGATAGTTATTTAAAGTACATTTAGTTAAATATTTGGAGGTTTTTCCTAGTGTCCAATTTCACTATTTGAAGTATAACTTAATAAGCTTTAGATGGCTCAGGGTGATGGATTTAGCATGGTTATTTTTTACCTATGGCTGGGGTGGTAAGAGGTGGTGACACAAAGGTGTATTTTGGAGGTTCAATGATTTTTCTTGCTAAAAAGGTCCTTATGTGTAATTACAAAAATATTTTTGGTATATATTGGTTTTGGTCCTTATCCTTTCTTTTTAGATCTTAGATGCTTCAATCAAAACTCTTTTTTGGTTGGCTTGCATGTATCTTGTTGTTTTTGGGATTTCAATTGAAGCATGCCAAAATTGTGAATAAGATTTTTCCATCATATTCAAGTTCTCTACATAGACATGCATTTTAATATCTAAGAGAAAGGATTCCCATAGTGTTGGGATTAAGGTGTCTCAACCTTAGAGTGCTAACATGCCAAATTAATTAATTATTGCTTAATTGATTTATTCTAAGATATAAACTTCCTAAGTTGTCATTCACTTTGTGGGAACTCTTGGTGAGGTGGCATCCTACATGGCAGGTGATGAAATGACATATTCCTTATTTTCTAGGAAGTTGGTACACACTTGGAAGATGCTATGTTAGAGTGGAAATTGATATGGTAATTTCCTATGTTGACTAAATAGTCTTGGTTTTTAGCTTCTATTATGTATTGGAGTTGTTTTTTAGCTATTGACATTTATGGTGGAGCTCACTTGTACAAGTGGTGTGAGGTAAGGAAGGTGCTTATTCCTAGTCATAGTAATTTCTATGTTGTCTTTACATTATATTTGGCAAGATGACCGTTATGGATGAGATAGGTGTTGTTGCCTTGGAAGTTGCTATGAGCAACGTGTCATGGGATTAGCAAGATATTGTTTATGACACAACTTACCTCTTAGGCTTTGAAGTTGGTTTTGGAAACCATGTAAGCCTTCCTCTTTGTGTTGAGCTCTATTATATGTTGATGCCTTAGCCGATTTAAGAGAGGAGAGGAGTTCATTTTACAAGGTTATGATGTCGATTTTTCTCCAGGATGGAACAAGATGTAAATCTACATGTAAAGGCTTAGAGCCTGTAAATGTATTGTAACTTGTTGTTGAATAATACATTGGCTCGATGTTTTGGAGAGGGGTTTTTTACCCAAAGGATTTTCCCCACGTATATCTATGTTCTCTCTTTTGTCTCATTCTTCTCGTTTCATGATTCTAAAGTATTAAATCTGTATGTCGTAATGCTGCTGAAATTTTCTTAGATTTGTAAATTGCAATCACTTTCCTCTAAGGTTTTAATCATGGGAAATGAACTATGTCTGTTTTCGCTTTTATGGCATAGTAGTATGTGCTTGTATCAACATGTTGTAATTTTTATTGAAGAAGATACAGGATACTGGGGGTGCATACTGATCTCAGATGGCTTTTTGGGATGCCCCATTTCCCTTCAAATAGAACCCTCACTTACCTATTAAACAACAAATAAATATAAAACCCATTGACTTAAACATCATTATATATAAAAAAAGATTTCCACTCTAATTGAACTTGATTATATGGTATATTTCAAATTAATTTATTGTGTATGTGTTTTATTACAAAATTACATCATTCTTTTTCACATCTAAAATATATACTTTCATAAAATTCAATTTAATGATATAATTTTAAATTTAATAATGTAAACTTCTCTCAACATGGTAGCGTAAGCCACTTGTTCATCTAGCCATTTCAATAATTTGCCACTTCAATGTGGCCTCACATAAGTAATACTTTCTCACAACTTTTATGTTAGTAGAGTTGTAGTACAATGCCACCTGCTCATCTAGTTTTTTTTAAAATATTTTTTTAAATTTACGCTTTAATGTTGTCTAACATAAACAACTAGCACGATAATCTAGATTTTTTTAATAATTTGTCACTTCAGTGCCAAATTTTGTGTTGTTACAATTATAGTACAATGTCACTTGCTTATTTAGGTTTTTCAACAATTTACCACTTCAATGTGGCTGCACATAAACAACTAAGATGTTACTATACCAATTCAACAAAAGAATGTGACCCTACAATCTACTAATTTTGAGTGAAACAACCTAACCAACCATTTTATGGGGATGTAATTAAAATTTATTTTTAATTGATTTAAATTGAAACTAAAGATATAATGTACTAACTATATAGGCACTTCCCCTTAATCTCCAACTAAAATGAAAGACTGAAAAATATTTATTTTGATTTAAACAGATGATAGATGATTAAGAAAAATAATGGTAGCTGAATATTTAGATTGGAAAAGAAAGTAATAAAAACATTGGTAGTTAAATCAACATAACAATGCTTGGTGAATCTTCTAAAAAAAAAGTAGTGGATAAAAAAACTACTAAAAGTCTCATTACAAATTGAAACAAGGTTGCAATGTAGCTTAAGTACCTACTATAGACTAAAAAATTGGGTGTGGAGTACATGCAATTGATAGGAGTCAAGCTAAACCCATCAACCTTAGCTAGTAGCTCATTTTTTCATTAGTGATGAGATTTTTGCATTGAAGTGACATAAGAGTGAATCTTGACCATTTGTTAACTATGGTTGACAAGAATAATCTTCAAGTATTTTATCTTTCCTATTGGTTGTGTGCATTGACCTTACATTCATGCAAGTTAGATTTATAAGGATAGAACAAATACACTTGTGAGTCATTAAACATAAAACACTATACTAATTTTTTGGGATATGAAAAGAGTTTAAACATTTCTCCCAAATCCATCTAAACAATTCTTGTAATTAGACTAAATGCAGAGAGAAAATTATTACCAAAAATGAAATGAAGCTAACATTAATTAATTTTTTATTTTTATGAATAGACAATCCATTAAATAAGTAATAAGTTTACACTATTCATAAAAAAAAGGGGTGGGAGGAAAAGATCACTCCCCGAGAGTCACACGAGCCTACCCCAGAAACAACAAAACAACTTACAATGCCATAAACATGAAAAAAAAGCCTAAGCAGCTAAAGTAGTAGTAGTGGAAGGAGGCAGAGGATTCAAATCATCCTTTTTACCCCATACATCAATGGGGTCAGGAGGGGGGTCTGGAAGAGACCACCCATCTTCATCAGCCTCACTATCACCTTCGTTGTCTTTCTACGAAGGAGAGATCGCTAGAGCAAGCTGAGTAACCACCTTGGCGGAGTGGGGCCAACCAGAGTCTGGCCAATCAGATCCACCAGGAATCGAAAAGGTACCACCACCCGTAGGCCACCCAGAAGCAGAGCCACCACAAGTCGGAGAAAAAGAATGATGACACAGGAAATCCTTTCTCTTGCCAAAGTGGCAATGAGGAGCCTAAGAACGAGGCATGCGAGAACCGTTAGTCGAAGAGCTGTGACCACGCCGACGACCATGAGCTGGAGAATGGTCACCAGAGGCAACAAAATCTGATGGAACTCTGGCAATTGTACATGAGGCATTACCCCAATGATCAAGAAGAGTGTGCAAGTGGGCCAACTCCATAGCCACTTTATTGGCCTACACCTGGATCTGTAACATCACATTATTGCATATGCAAGCTTTAGTGTACAAAGAAACATGAATATCAAGAGAGATATGAGAAAATAGAACAACATTTCTATCTTTCCATAAACTAAAGAGGATTTCCATCCTGAAAGCATGCCAAATCTAGGTGAATTTGAAGGGATGCCGCAGGGAATCTCCCAACAAAACCATGTGCCAAGAAAAGGGTTTACGACAAAACGACTTTAAAAAGTAATGAATCGAAACCCATAACTGTTGGGCTCTTCTACAGAACCAGAAGAGATGCATCAAGGTCTTAGGTAGCCCACAAAAGGGACAACGAGGGTCAGGCACCCCAAGATGCCTGAGATGAGAGCCAATAGGAAAGCCTTGGAAAAGAATACACTAGACAAAATGGGCCACCTTAGGCTCAACAATGGTAGACCAAAGAGTCTGAAATCTGCAATGCCAAATACTCTATGAAGATTGTAAATGCTATCGACAATTCAAGGTGGGAACCATAGGCAAATGAGGTACAAGCTAGTGGTAACCCATCTTGGGTTTATAATTGCAAAAAGAAGTGTTGGGAAACCAACACTAATCTTTCCACCAAGACCTCACAGAATGAATACCAATTTTGTGTAGCATATTCAGAGGTAGAGTAGAGAGCACAAGCTCAAATGTCCGTCGATCTGGTCGAACAAGGTGAAACTAGATCTGCAAATCTTCCCAAGATAGAATACTCATAGTTGTACGAGAAAAAAGGTCACGGGGAGTACAGCTGTTGCGTTTATGAAAACGCAGAGCATGCACTCCAGGAACACGTGCCAAAGGGAGCCCTTCAACCCGAATGATAGGCGACCACCAAATATTGTGCTAGTTGAAAGAAAGGTCATCATGCAATCCCGAACCATCCCAACGAAGCCAAGGCTTCATAGCTTCCTAGGCATGCCAAATGCTTTTAGCAACAAAAGTGCCTTGAATGCGCACTGCATCTTTCATAAGAAGAGGGGTTTGAAAACCAATCCCCTTCCAAGTCGGCCTATTAACTGGGTGTCCTGAAGAAATACAATTCCAAAGCAACACTTTCCATGCTTCATTTCCAGAAATAGCTCTAATTACCCATTTGGCACAAAGGGCTAAACCTTGTTTCTGAGTGGACAAGAGGCCAAGTCCTCCACAGTCCCGAGGGAGGCAACAGAAATCCCAAATGACTTTGTGAAAGTCATGATGATCTGTGCCATTAGACCATAGAAAGTCCCTCAAGAGCTTCTCCAATTTACAATAAGATGCTCTATAAGGAGCCCAACATGAGGAGTAATAAACATGAGTAGTAGCAAGAACTTTTGAACAAATCTGAAATTTACCAGCCAAAGAAAGAGGCTTGGTAATCTAGTAAGCAAGCTTCTTCTCGATCCTTGAAAGCACCGCATTCCAAAGGGCAACAACAGACCCTTGAAATGCAAAGGGAATGACCAAGAAGCGAAAATTTTTCCCTTGTTGAATCCATTTCCAACCAAACTGGAGCAGCAAGGAGGGGTAATTAACTTTTTCATTGAGGATAAAGGTGGATTTTGAAAGGACCTAAAGTCTTGTACAAAGATAAGGAAAAAAATCATTAATGAAGCCTAATAAACAACCAAGGAGCATCTATAAGGAGTGTGAACACAAGGGCTAAAAATTAATAGCTACATACTCAAAATTAATTGTACAAAAATAACTCACAAAAATAGGATTAATAATAAATTATGTTGAAGCAAATTTCCGTCCTAACCATTCTTCCCTCTTTAATTGTCAAACCTAAATCAAAAGATGCTATAGAGCTTCTAGAAGATCCTCTACTAGAATCATCTTATGGGCTTGACTCCTCTTAAAAAAAATTCCTTGCATGGTGATGGTGGGTTAAAATGAGTTTAACCATCTACATAGGGCTTATGTCATTAACTTCCTAGTGAGGAAAATCTAGTCTATGTTGCAAGGTGTGTGCCCTTGGTCTCCTTGTGATGTGCAACGCAACACTCGGGTTTGTGACATGGCTTAATTGCCTCCTATGGATTCTATAAGTCTAGTGGTTGTATCGAGCATTAACAGGTCGATCTTTTGGTGCAACGACAACCACACTTGTAACAAGTGGTATCAAAGCTTGGTCATAGGTTCAAACCCCTCGCTTGCGCTAGGGGGGATTGTTGCAAGGTGTGTTCCCTTGGTCTCCTTGTGTTGTGCAACGCAACGCTCGGGCTTGTGACATGGCTTAACCGCCTCCTGTGGATTCTATAAGTCTAGTGGTTGTATCAGGCATTAACAGGTCGATCTTTTGGTGCAACGACAACCGCACTTGTAACAGTCTACCTCTAAAAACTCCCTCCTTACAAACCTCCACTTGACCCCTCAAGTCTAGGTAAGCCCTTCCAAGGATCTCCTCACTAAGAACATTACTGATGTTATCTTTAGAGAACATCTTAGCACTAGAAACCAAACCTTAATGCCTCTACAGTGAACTTAAAAAAGAAAACACACTACATTTAATATGAGTTAACGATGTTTTACATTAGAACATTTTAAAATAACTAAAGCTAGTTGAACAATTAGCCTCCTACTCATTTTCCTTAGTTCATTGATTATCATGAAGGGCTCAATAAGAATATTCTTTAGCTAGAAGAGATTCAAATGAAAGTTAAAGGTCAATAATTTTTTATGAACTTGGTAGAATGTTACACTTTAGTTGAAAAGGTTTAGTTACAAAGGCCTAGGATTGGTTTGATATGAGGGACTTGATTAATTTTGATAGAATAAATACCTATAATGTATTATGTAATTTATCTAATTTAAGCTTGAATGGAAAACCAACACATTGATTTTTCTACTATTATGTAGAGATTACAAAATAAAATGTGTGCTAGAGTTTTAAGCAAATAAAAGATTTGAAAGTAATTCAAGAAATTTGATTAATTAGTATTGATGCTCGTCTTCCTAGAAATGTGCAAAGCAAAACCTTGAAAATAATGTTTCTTACCTCACCTTTCAAAGTTTTCTATAATTCTATGCTACGCACAAAACATTATGAAAGATTTAGAATTATGGGATGCGGCCATGGATAAGATGCAATGGCCTTACAAAATCCCCCCCAAAAGATTGAACTAAAAAATTGTTCAACATACTTCCACCCAAAAAATACCTACTCTCTAAAATGTTTGTTGAGTCAATCCACACATGAGTTCACTTTACCACTAAGCGTGCCTAGTAACATGTTGGCACGACAACAGAGACAAAAAAATATTAGTAAGCATTTCAAACTCTATATTTACATAAAATAGATGCACAAATTGATTGAGTGGACCTAACATACCTAAAACAAAATTATGAATTAAAATAATATTAATAATTACTATTATGATATACACAAACTCTAATCAAATAGTTGTAAAGAATATTTTTAGAATTTAAAACAATCCCACCAAATAACTACTAACTAATTTATATCAATGAAGAAAAAAAAATACTTTAAATAATTTTTTTTTAAAGAAAAAATATTTTCATGCAAACACCATGATATACTTATTTTGGAAATTTTGTGAGATTGTATTTACAGAAACTAAAACAAGATAATCATATTTATATCTAGACTATTTCAAAATGACACATATTAATTCAAAATGTGTATAAGAAAAAGAAAGAAAGAGAAAAAATATCTATACCATTTTTCAGTATAATAGCACACACTTCAACACAAATACTTACAAAGCTTTATACTGATAGCATGGGCAACAATCCTAAAAATAAAAGAAATTCAACACTCCATTCCTGTGAAGTAAATGTTGTTCATCAGTTTTTGAATTGCATCAGGAAAAGAACCATTTTCATCCTTAAGCACATTGCATTGAGTTGCCTTACTAGTGCCCTGCACATTGGTTACAATCATATTACAAATTCATGTGGGAAAACATTGACATGCATTATGCAAGTGAAAAAAATAAATTTATTACATACCTATGATAAATCAGAAACAATGAGCTCCTTGGCCCCTTCTTTGATAATCAAGAGGTCAAATTGTCAAATGGAAGGAATCTCAGTGAACAAACAAAAAGGGAGATATAAGGTTAAAAAAAACTAGTAAGGAATATGGATCTAGCATATACAAACAAGACACCTGAGTTGAAACAACCATTGAAAGCACAATGAAACGATTCTTATCTAGCTTAATTCATTTAGTTAGCAATTAGCATCATGATAAAATTCAAACACAGTAAAAATGTTGTTATGTACCTCAAACCATCTGGATAAGAAGGCACAGGTGCCTCCTTTGCAACCACCCTTGTAAACAGCACCATCATAACAAAACAAATCACTACAATCCTCTGCATTTTTCTTACAGACCAATTCTTTTCATAATTCAAGACATCAGTTTCCTGCCATTACAAATACAGTGAGTAGCAGTGAAATTTCTCATAACCATCTCATGTCTATCTCATGTCTAGTTAAATATATATACATTAAGATGAATAAGTTTCTGGTTTAAATTGTGTATGTATTTTTGTTCAATATTTCAGATTACAGTCAGTGGTCTATCATCAGAAAGAAGAAAAATCGACCAAAAATATATACACAGTTTAAACCAGAAACTTGTTCATCTTAATCTATTAGACTGTAGAAAATTAATACCAATTATATTGATACATTTTATCAAACATAAGACATTTTATAAGTCTTTGACAAAATGGTCACATTAGTTTTAACTATGCATTGTTACAAGTACTAATACAAGTGGTAATTCCTAGAAAGACAATAATTCATAAAAAGAGAGATTTGTTTGGGCACAATTAGATTTACAGTGAGATACAACCATACTAGAAATACTGCCATGTCTATATATTCACACCCTATCTGCAAGAAAAATTGGAGCATTCCTGAGAGACCACTGAATGACAGTAGGAAGTATGTTTTTATTATATAAACAGGGAGAGAGTTCTAATCCCTTAAACAAAACAGCAGTTCAGAACATTAACCCAAGGAAACAGCCAAACAACCCAAGAAACAGCTTCCAGCGGAAGACAGCTGTACTACTAAAAAAGTGGGAAGTATGTTGTACCCAGGCAATGGTATCATTTGTCTGCAAAGGATCTGTATTTCAGGCAAATTTGATAGAATGGATATTCTTTAGTCTTTGGTTCTTAATTGAAGAGGTTTCAGCTTATATCAAGTAACTAAAACGATTTTGTGAATGAAAAATCTTTAAAATTGTTTTTGTAAGATAAACATATTATCCGCTCAAACATGCATGCTGGATGATATCTAATGATGCAGTTTGTTTGATAGTTCGACTCCACTCTTCCAATAAAAACTGAATTCTTTTAGAGGTATTTCGAATAGCAATTCAAATTGATTGAAAACCTGAAATAAATAAATAAAACTTTTGCTCGAGGGTTGTCGTCCATTGGTAGCCAAAAGATGGCCTGCACATCCTTAATCACAATTTTGGGTCACATTGGGTGACTGCTAATAAATTTGGCAGCCAAGAAATGATATAAGCTTTTAGTATTTAAGCGACTGGTGTACTATAACGCCTTCTAATATTAATTCTTTTCAAATGATTTACCCTGTTTTTAAATTCTAAAAATTCCACACCTTTTCAAATACTATTTCAAATCATTCTATTTTATTGACTATCTTGCTCCTTAATCAAGGTCGTCGTTTTTAACAATGTTGAAGACGATAATGTAGTATATGTTCTTTTTTTATTGAAGATTTGAATTCATATTTTTAATTGGAGAAGGCTTGAACTTGGAACCATTTAGATGTTTACAACATGAACTTTGTTATTAAAATTAATGCAGTACATGTTCTTATGAAACACATTAACATGCTAGCCGATGAACAACAATCGTATTTTTAAATTAAGTCAAATTGAAATAGGTGAAAAGTGAAATTTGATCATATCAATGATCTTATTCAAGAGATAAAATTACACTAGTAATCATGTTCAAGATGTGAAATTCGTATTTAGATAGATTTGATTGTACTAATATTCTCATCGCAGGGATAAAATTACATTTAGCAATCATGTCCATGATGTCTATTTAGTAATTTTTATGGTGAGAGGCTCTGGCATTATATTGTATGTCCTAATTCTTATTATATATCAGAAGAATGAAGGCCTTGCACACATTGATCAAATTTCAATTACCATATAATATATAGTTAACAACAATAATCAACATTATACGACTCTGCAAAACTTATGATAAGCTTCCTATCCCAATATACCAATTTGACAAATTTATTTTTTGCAATTCTCCACACTCCATGGTGGCAGTAGAGTGCCTTGAGACTTTACTTCAACACAACAAATTTAAAAAAAAATCAGACCCAAATGTGCACGAACAATCAGTAATTAGTTAAATCTATACACTCACTGCAGCCGATGCTGTGCTGCTGAAGCTCTCCTCAAAGAAACATGGCGCATGCTGATTGTATTGATCTACATGATCACTATTAGTATTACTATTCCCATTCATAATAGTAGAAGTATCAGCTCGGCTTTCAACGGCTGAATCACAGTCCAAAATGTCACAATTGAACTCTTCAACTGAATCTCCAAGAATCTCTCCCTTGTACTCTGCTGCTGAATCATACAAAGACAAGTCATCTTGCTCCAAAAGCCCTTGGGATCTAGGAGGTTGGACATCCGAGACCTCAGAAACAAGGCTCGAGGTTTCGTTGTCTTGTCCATTTGTGGTTTCAAATTCAGAATCAGCAGTATATTGATCTGAATAGAGCAGTCTCTGAATGGTTCTTATTGCCTGGGAGACAGAATGAAGTTATATTAATGCAAATGTCCAAACTAGGTAAGTGCGACCGAAAACTTAAAATTCTTAATTACAGTCGCAATGAGTATTAAAGGAATCCCATGAGCTGAATAAATAGGCATTTCAGATAGAAACAGGGGTTTATCTATTTTGAACCAGAAGGCAGTATTGCAAATAAGGTTGTCAGACATACTGGAACTTGTAGCAGTTTAGGGTTTGCACATATATTCTCAATGTCCCTGAGTTTTCCAAAGTAAAAGTTTCTTTCCTTCTCCAGATTGTCAACTGCAACCTTGAGTTCTGCAACCTGCAATCTCATAGTTTTTTAGTGTGACTTACGATGTGATAGTGTTATTATAGAAGAATAATGAATCTAGAATATTTTAAAAGAGGCTTGAAAAGAGAGTATAGAAATTGATGCAGTATTTACTTGTTCAAATAAGGCCCTGATCTGTGATGCGGCTTCTGATGATGATGGGTTATTTCGTGTACTTTTACCTGCTGTAGAAAACATTAGGAACATAAAGGTTTGCTGATTAAGTGTGCATTGAAATGACACTTCGACAGAAGACCATTTTAGATTGCTGGCAATGGACATGAATATAATAATCTTAATAGATCTTTTGGATTTGATTGTGTTTAAAAAATTTAACATTAATATTTCGAATCACACTCTGTGATGATGGATTGTTAAGTGTGATTCAAAATATTGATGATAAAAATTTCATACAAAATCAAATCCAAAAGTAACAAATTCAAATGACTATAATATCTTAGCATACTAAAATTGTTCATAGGGTTAGAGATGGAAAGGATCTTACAATATCCATCCAAACTACCATTAGAATCTGCTTGACGGGAACTAAGGGCTGGTGTTTCCGGCCTTGAGTTTACTGATGTCTTCATTGGTCCTGGAATTTGAGAATTTTGAGCCAGAGCTGTTTTCCTGTTGATTTCCTTTCCTCCCTTGCATATTTCCCTCCTCTCTGCCGGTCTATAAGGACTCCTGCATGGACATGTATCACTTAAGAATCTGCAGTTATACTTGTTCTAGGATGAAAAGCGTCTGTGTTTACCACAACATTGTAAAGATACGTATGTTAAATGAGTACAGGATGTTTGGCTTCAAACATTTTTATATTTTCCATAATGTAATTTTCAGTTCCATAGGGCTTCATTGAGATACTATATGAGGAACAACAAGAATGATAGGAGGCAGGAATAACTATTTATCACCATACATTCACAGGACTGACTATTTGAATCCTATATTTAATATAGCCAATTTTGGATTTAGATGTTCCAACTTACTTTATGTCTGACAAACATATCAGTGTTAGAATGTATATTCTCAAAATATACCATGCCAAATCCCAATCCAAAATCAGAATTTTAGAATAATGATATCAAAAGTTACTATTGGAAAAGGCACCGACTCGTGAGCTGAGTAGAAACTTTCAAAGTACTGTCAAAACCCTCTAGAACATGATGAACAGCCTATAACATCATACCTTGAGGTAGGGTTTCTGGCATATGTTGAATCACAGTATCGTTTCAGCCATTGCATAAATTCAAGATTATCAAGTGGCCTTCCTTTCACGAGCTTGTTTACATCAATATGCTGTAACAGAGAGGACGGATTTTATGTTCAAACAAAGAAAAGCGAAATTTAGTTATTTGTCGTGATATAGTAGTCAGTCATATAACAAATTCACAAATAAGCAAGATTATAATTTTGAGCTGTTTGATAACACAAATTCTCGTAGGCATTCTATGGCTTTGACAGTTGCATATGCAGTTTTGTTTGAACTTACCTTAGCTATATTAAGCTTGTTGAAGACTTCTTGAAGGACCTTATAATTTTGGATCATCTCATACTCAGACTTGGCATCAAAATTAACCTATAACACAGAGATCCCAGATTATGCATGAAAAACATAAATTCGGGATTTCTTCTTTACTATCTATGCCAACACATGAAGACAACAATGATTACAAATATAATTAATAATATCAAAGGGCACGGTGACATACGAAATGATTTGCTCAAAACTGTAGGACTGCAAAAGATCGTGCTCTCTAATTATTTGCTTCATGCTAATGATGGATCATGTAGAGTATAACACACAGTTCAATATCAGAAATGAAGAAAGCTAACATTATGGACTGTGGAACTTACATGGCTTCCAGATCATATGAATACACCAAAAATGCTCTACAAAAATTACCTTTTGCAATTAAAAATTCATAGAAGTGGATTCAGCAGAGTTGTTCCCAGCTAGGTATTTTGAGAATGAGAAAATGTGTATAAATAATCTGAAAAATCTAAGTACATCTCTTAATTTGAAGCCTGATTGTAAATATATAAAGGAAGTGATGGAGAAGACTCAAAAAATCATAATTCAGGATTTAAAAGGATTTCCAATGACCACATTGGCAAATTATAGATTTCTACACCAGTGCTCATGAAAATAGGCCAATTTATTTTTTCAGATCAATGGGCATATCTACACTCTTAAAAATGAAGGGTTGGGCTGGAAGGTGGAAATGGATTTTTCTTGTTTCTTGTAATTTCATTGTGTATAGTTTTGTCATTGTTTAGTTACCTGTCAAAAGGCCCAAAGATCACCGAAGGGATTGGCAGGATCCTCTGAAGGGAACAAGGAGAGGCCCAAGTGCACTACAAAGGCTAGCACAGTGTATATGCTCACACTGGAGTAATGCTATTACAGTGGAGTGACAATATTGGATATAATTCCTTTATTGAAATCAGGCTTGTGTGGGTATATGCTAGGAGGATCTGAGACTAAAATTACACCATAATAGAATCAAAACAATCATCAACAGCATATAAAAATTAAAAAACATGTAAATGACCTTGTGCATTGGTACAACTCCAGAGTTGCAGGCATCGATAAGCTGGCAGTAAACTGCTCCAGAGGCCCCCTGCGACCAAAGAAACACATTACAAAACTCCACATGATCAGGGTGCCATACACAGAAACTTACTTGGGCAGATGCCAAACATATTGTAGCCCATAAATTTGGCTAAGGCTAATTTTTTTGATAAATCAACCAATTAGCCATAAAATAACTCATAAAATTTTCTCCTGTGGCGTGCGAAGAACACAGAAATCCGAAGAAAAAGTTTGAATCCCACAGGATAGAATTTGTTATAGGTATAAATAATCTAATAATTTCAAAAGACTTGGAGAAATTTTCCAGATTTGTTAATTGAGGAATCAAAATGCTTATAATTTTGCAAAACAAAAATGTCCCCCACGAAAACCTGCAAAGATCCCCTTACCTCTTCCACTTTGGTGATGCAGAGTTGCAGAGTGTTATTGATCCAGCTCAATATTTCATTGCGTCCCACAAAGTAAGCACCCTCCATGGTTCTTGTGCTGACAGAGGCCAGTTCAACTCCTCCCAATACAAGAAACCTATGGGGGCCCTATTTAATTCACTTCCAATACACCCTAACCCAAAATAATTATAGAAATGAGTTCCCTTCCCCACCTGAAAAATGACTCACTTTTTCCCGAATGGCAGCAGGATCAATGAAAACAGCAATCACTACACTTAAGATAGCCTAAATTATGTAAAGGCTGTAACATATCAATCAAGGAAAACAGAATGTCAATTCCCAAATCTCTTCTCCTCCAACCCAACTACTGAAAAGGGCTGCAGAAGGCAGGCTTCAATTCTACACCAGATATATAATACTATTATACAAAATAATCTAAATAATGTAACTCAGCAAAGAGTGGGGCTTCTACAGTTGCAGGAGCCTTCATGCATCCAACTTTCTATTCACACAGGTGCAACCGCTACAAGAATAGTAAGAAAAGGTCCAGCAAGAAATTGCTAGGCAGCATCATAGATGCATCTAAACATTTTGTTTACAAGCAAATGTGACTAGAATGATAAAGAGGGAAAGGCTGAGCAAGAGGTTATAAAGCACCAAATTAGATGCATTCAGATTTCCTTACTCATTGAAAACTACAGTGATAAGGATAGAAGAAATTCATTGACAAAGATAGAAGGGGAAGGCCAGAGCTAGAAGATATAAGGAGGCTGTAACAGACCAAGGTAGATAGATGTACCCAAAAATAATTCACCCACAAATGCAATCACAAGAATCAAGGGGAAACCCAGAGCAGAAGGTTGCAAGAGATCAAGTTAGATGCAAGTAATATTTTATCCGCTCATTAAATGTAGTCACAAGGACAGGAAGGGAAAGGGCTGGCATGACAATATATAGGTACACTTACCTACTAATTCAACCACAAGGATAGAAAGAGAAGGCTCAGTAAGAAAGTACAAAATATTAATACAGATTATTATGTTAATTGAAGAAGACGACAATTCTAACGTTCACAAGGTTAAACATAATTTATAAGATAATATAATTGAATAAAACTGATCAAGTCGCAACTGAAAGATCTTGAAGTAACTCAGCCATGTAGAGAGAAGGGAAGGCTAAGCAAGAAATTAAACAAAATATTAATGGAAAATCATTATTTTTTAGGTAAATAAAATATCAATTTGTAAAAAATTGTTTTTTTAGGTAGAGGCAAAATGCAGTTCATATTCCTACCGTGGGATTTCTCTAGAATTCTGTACGTAACCAACCATAGAAGTACAGGGAAAGGTTAATCAAGAAGGTGCAGAGTCCTCCAGCCAATAGGAAAATGATGGGCTGGACCTACAAATATTATTATTATTGTTCTTTTTCAAATTTCAGTTGGGTGTTTGTTGGTTGTGTTTTAAAAAGTGGTTGGTGAAAGAGTGCATTTCCCACCAAATATAACAAATAGCTTTTTGCTAACGAAAATGTGGTGTATGGTTAAAATCTCTCTTTCTCAAACGAGGTGTGATGTTTAAAACATTAGGTGATTTTGATTTGAAAACAAATGGGGTTAAGTTGATTTAATTTTAAAACAATAGAGTTACTTAAGCAAAGATTTCCTTAAGCTTGCTAAACATCAAGGTTGGTTTTATTGTACAAAGAAATAAGAGGTTTTATTTTTGTGTTTATTAATACACGCAATCATATAAACAAGGCAATTGGATGAGAGTAGTATAAATTTATTTTAGTTTTGGAATATGTTATAATGGGGAAATTTGTATATTCATATTAATTTTCATTTAATTTTGCGTTTATTTTGATACAATGACAATATAATTATAGATTGGTAAGTGGCATATTCTTGCATTAATTTTGACTTATAATCTATGTTTATCTTTATTTATTTCATGTTTATTTAGATCTATTTCGACAAATTTGATCTTATGCTATTTTTGATTGCGCACATCTTGTACATTCACTATTATTAGCCATGTATTACACATATATTCATGTTCATATCTACACATTCTATTCTTGCCTTGAAACTAGTAGTTTGTTGTCCAACGTAAATCATGAATGCCTTGTGATCAATCCTAATTAGTTCAAGATTGAACCATTTTTTATATTTTTAATTATAAATTAGACCCTTGCATTTTTTTATAGTCATTATGAGCTAACTTAGTACACATTTGTGAAAGTGTTTTAAGACATTCAATATGCAATCAATACATAAGTTGGAACTAGGGGCAAATCATTCTAGGAATATTTCAATTTGGACCCTAAGATCATACTGCATCAAAATCACACCTACCATCTTCATGCTTGAAAATGATGTATTCGATCATTCGGGCTCAAAATCATAAAAGTAAATTCAAATGGGAGGTTAACTTAGGAAAACTTGACTCTTGCAATCCAATAAACTCCCATAAGGTGTGTGCAAATATTTCCTTGACAAATCCAAACATATAGAAGGTGACGGTGAAGAGATTTATTTGATAACTATTTGCTAGAACATTCCTAGGGGTTACACTTTAGTGGTACTTGGTTTTAATCCTATGGTACATAGATTCAACCCTTAAATATTTCTACATAATCTTGGACATGTCTCATAACATGAGCATTTATTTATGTACTTGGTGATCAAGGATTTTGCATGACACCAACATTAAATTGTCATCATTATTTCTAAAGCTACGTACTTCTATCGATTGCATTTAGTTTACAAAAATGATAATATTAGTTAAATGACCCAACTTTTAATTAATAAACATTAATCAAGCTTAATTGTTTATATTTATTTATTAGCTTATCATGTAAGTAATTTCTTTCATTATATTTTTATGAACCCATTCCTTTTTAACCTCCCGTGCCAAAGTAGGCCTTTTGTTTTGTTAAGTTCCTACCCCTTGGTTCCTTCCTTTGTAAGCTTCTTGCCCATATCACAACATCCTCTCTTTGATCCAGAGGGTCGAAACCCTCCCATGCCATCAATAATTTTCTTAAAGCCTTTGGATGATGCATCAAGAGGTGCTTGATTCTCAAAGTAGAAAATATATTTATAAACATTTCATATACTTTGTACATATTTAACATTGGGACAAACTAAAAATATTCAATTAACAATTTTATTATTTATTTGTTATACCAAACAATATATATTTGCTTCATTTTCTTCGATAGTTATGTTAATTGTTTTTCTTAACAAGCATTCTAGAATATTTCTTCTACTTTTGAATTTTGTATGGAAAGAATTGGCATTCATCATTTACATTTTTCATATAATGCGACTAATTTAATAAATTAAATTTACACAAATAAATTTTTTTTAAAGTTTTTTTGTTTTTTTGTTGATGTAAAATGTGTTGCTCAACAAATAATATTCCCAAAGCAACTTATCATTTTTGGCATATAATGTTCTATTGTGCCATATTAAAGTCATTCTCAATTGATAAAAAAATAGTTTGAAACCAATTAAGATCGGTGTTAATAATTTTTTTATGCCATGTCAAAATCAAATAAAAAATTTAAATAGTGTTTTATAATATTTTGATGTCAACCTTTAATCTTCAATACAACTAAAAATATCCAAAATAAATAAAATAATTACTTTTGATAAAATAAAAGAATAGAAAAATTAATTGGTGTCAATCATATTTTGATATAGGTTAATGTGATAGAGTTAGACCTATCATTATAAAAATAGTCATTCAAGAAAGTAGTGGACAAGGTTTTTCAATCTAAAACTTGGTGCTATTTTTTATAACAAAAATCACTCACAAGATTCCAATTAAAAATGGTAGAATAGATGTTTGCTTTCACATTTTTTTTCATTGAGTATTTACAATAATATGTTTTATGTTTCAAAACTTTAAAAACCTCTACCAAATAATTAAAAAAATATTGAGTTGTTTATATAATTACTAGCACTTGCATATATAGACACAGGAAAGGGGGTTAGTCAGTTAAAAAAAAAACACATGCAACTTATCTAAGCTAATCACAAAACTAGAATTGCATGCTAAAACCTTCCTAAACTAACCAACGGAACCATTAAAATGAAAATGAAATCTAAACACAAATGCAAACCTCCAATAGTCAATGAAGCCTTGTTGCTCTTCCTTTCATCTCTAATAATGCTATGTTACTCTTACTATGCCAAGTGAACGAAACAAATGAAAGAAAGGAATTGATGTGTGAGATTTACTAGGAATGCATGATTATGTGCTATTAATTATTAAAACTGAAAGATTTTTTTGACAAAATAATAGTGTATAAGCTAGATGATTGCTAAATAAATTGATAGAATGAAACTACTCGAAAACTAGATGATCTAGACAAATTGATAGAATAAGATTACTTGGAATTTAGATGATTTGATTGAAGGAAAGGTCTCAATTTATAGAAAATCGGAGCCTCGATGGATGAGCAGGATCAAAAAGATTTTTGATTGGGTGGATAGACCAGATTGAACGCGCGACAGAGCTGCCATTCGAGGAAGGATGAAGGAGATGTAGGAAAGAGCGATGAAAAAACAAAAAAGCATTTTTTTGAGGATGCATGCCTCATTTTCGAATTTAAAATTAGAAAATAATGCCAAAAACCAGGACTTTCAAAAATCAAAGAGGAATCTTGAGATAATGTTGCCATTTTCGAAAATCAGGGGGATATTTTCAATTAAAATTTTGAAAAAGTGGTTATTATCCTAATATGAGAAGATAATTAGGAAAATTAAATGAATAAAGATATTTATTTAATTTCAAAGACATAATTAGATAATTGAATAATTTAAATAAACTATTCAACTATAGGTTAGAAACGAACCCTTAATTAATTAATTAAAATTATTCAATTAAGGGGGATATAATCAAATTTAATTAAATAATGAAATATTATTTATTTAATTAATATTAAAAAGGGAAGGGGTTTGATTAAGATGCAGAATAATTAGCGAGAAAGGCTTAATTAATTAAACCTAAAAATGGCAAATTGGCAAAATTGAAGTCCGCAGACCTTAAGTAGGTCAAATTAAGTCAATATGGGTCAAAATAGGTGAAATTGGAAATAAGGGGAAAGTTTGGATAGAAAAATGAGAAGATTCAAATGAAGATAGAAAAATTAGGGTAAACCAAGCAAAACTGAGCAATAATGGGTAAACCAGGTCAAAGCGGGCCAATGGGCAGAAAGGGGACCAATGTGATATCATGGGACCAAAGAAGGGGTCAAAATGAAACCCCAGCATGGGGATAGATGGGAAGGGGGATCCAATAGAATCAAAAATGGAAAGCAGGAAGTGGCAAAACCCTAAAAAGTGGGCAAAAAACCTTAAAATCATAATAGGGACTTTGGTTAAAAATGAACATCATCGAAATGAGTGGAGAAAAATCCAACACAAGGGGGCTAAAGGAGAGGTCAAAATGAAACCTCAACACCTAGAGTGGGAGGACAAGGGAATGATCTAGACAAAAAATAGAAAAGGTGAAGCGGGACGATCGAATTAGGAGCAAAAACCTTAATTGAGATGCAATTAGGCAAAACTTCACTGTAAAAGTGACAAGGGAAAGATCTAACACAAGGGGGATGAAGTTAAGGGTAAAATGCAACCCCAAATCTGAAATGGGAAGGCAAGGAAATGATTTGAACATAAAATGGAAAAGGCAAAATGAGACAGGATTATGTGAATAAGGAAGATCATATGCGCAATTAGGTTAAAAAATGAGGAACATGGGTGATGCGGACATCAAAAAGAAGGTGCAAAGGGTACAAATTGAAGGAAGGGATACTGATAATAATGTATAGTATGTCATAGTAAACATAAATCAACAGTTGAGGTTCTCCTCATAAGTCCCCTAGGATCCTTCATTGTATATTGTAGCTGTAGACACCTAAATTTGTCCTAGTCTAATTAAATAAATATTTAATTTATTTAATTGGCCCCACTTCTTCTATTAATTAAATAAATCTTTATTTATTTATTTAATTCGTTAGATTTTTCCCTCCATGACACTTATCATTCATCTATTAATTTACCTTTAACCACCTCCCTAATATTTTCCTATCTTCTATACCTATCCTCTAATCCTAGCCGACCATTTATCCTTCCATCTCTGAATCATATCCCTGCATTTTCTAGGGTACTCTATAAAAGAGGTTCCTTTATCCATATCAATCCTAATATTCCTAATGTGAATCATAATCCTAATATTTACCCTAATGCTTTCAATTTGAATCCTAATAGTGATCAATCACTCAAGCGTCTACACAACCGCACTTTGTTCTTTGTTGAGCTCTTCTACACACATAAAATCTAAGAGAAACCATATCAAGCAAGATCAATGGAGATAGGAAACAATGGAGTTCAAACCCTAAGGACCATTTGATGGTATAATATTTCATATTTGTTGCTTTGCATGTTTTTAGGTTATTCATTTGTGTATGGTGGATTTCATTGTAGAACTACGGTTTTATGTGGTTGGATCTTTATTTGGTTTTACAATTGTGTGGTCTTCCAATTTCATTGTATACAGTAGCTTTTTTACAATATAGGGAAACAATTAACTCGTGACATAGATTACAATATAAGAAAACATTTAACTTATGACATAGAATCAAGATTAGGGTTAGTGTTAAGGATGGGATTGAAATGAAAACAATTAGGGTAACATTGAAATCATGCAATTAAGAGCAACAAATTTTTAAAAATTTCTAGATAAACAAAAACTTAAAAAATAAAAGCTAATGAATTTGGGGATAATTAACTATGTTTTTCACTAGTAACCAAATCATTTTAATAGGCTTGTAATAAAAATATATTTAATATAAATTTTCTAAGATAAAGAAAGAAATCATAAATCATAATAAGCTCATATGTGCATTGGAGAAGGGAATATGAATGTGAACATTTTTGAAATAAATATTCATATTGTTGACCTTTAAGAATGCAATCTTTATGTTGAGTCATTTATGTAATTGAAATAGACCTACACATGTTTGATCTTCATAATGAATAAGATCTAATAGAGACAAGAGCTTATCCATCCTATTCATTATTATAAAATTTAACCTTCTAAATAAAATTATCCACTCTAATGTAAAGTTAATGAAAGTACAACTACAATTGATGGAATAAAATTTGAAACTAAAAGATCTTATTGTGCTTTGGAATAATGGCTATCTATTGCTACATAAACATGTCCAATTTTATTTATTTTTAAATATTAAACTATATCTATTTATATTAATTTACAAAAAAACACATATAGTTATTTTTCAAAATGGAATTTACATGGGATAAATGGCAAGTTCAAGCCACATGAGATAAAGGAAGACCCAAAAAGAAAGAACAATTCTAAGTAGAAACATATAGAAAAGTTAGAAGGAAGGATAACAAGGAGAAAAGCATGAACTGACCACAAAAGGAGACAAATTATATTGTTTTCTTTAACTGCAAGATAGATTGTTCTTAAATTCTACAATTTGATGTAGGAGCACTTAGGTGTATCCGCAATCAGCACCCCAAAAAAAAATAAAAAAAATTCAATTTGTTTCTTTAGTTTTGATTCATCTTAGTTGAGTATTCGCTCTTTCAGTCCAAAAGCTAACTATTGATGGCAACTCGATTGATTCTTTGTTCAATATGATATAACAATTAATGCAGTTGATAGGTATACAGATAGACTCAACAATCTTAATGAGCATTCTCCTTGTTTGCACAAAATGAATGTCTTTTGTTTTGCCTTTCATTATGGAAACCATTCCACTCTCATTTCAAGATATGCACAAATGGATTTTGTGAATAGGCTATGAAACTTTCAAATAAATGCATTGGCAAGTATAATGCTAAATTCCTCCTCTAATATCCTCCCAACCTATGCTAAAATGTGAGATTTAATCGTCCCAACCTGTGCCCAAATGTGAGATTTAAAACAAAGTTTGGACATCCATTTGAGTGTAATAGGTGAGGGAATTCTTTTGTGACTGCGCTGGTATAAATGTCTGTAACATGTGGAAACCTCGACCTAGCACATGAACTGTTTGACAGAAGAGTCAAAGAAACATTGTCCCATGGTAAATGCACGATAAAACATAAAATGGAAATCCATCAAAGCTTATCAAAATAAAAGTTTGCCAAATGTAACTACCATAATAAACAATGGAGCAAGTAAAAGGCATTTTTCAGCTTCCATGGGACATCAAATGGAAATGAGAAGAACGTGAATTTTCATATACAAGAAATGCACCCAATGGAAAGGTTTTTTTCAAACAATGTATTGGAGAAATGTTTGCAACTGTTCATAACTGGGAAATAAAGAATGAAGGTAGGTATTGAGAACGTGATTCAAAATGGAAGGAAGGTGAGGAACTCGAAGATTAAGAACATGGGAGGAGAGAAAGAGAAATGACATAGTTGTTTGCAGATTATAAATTTAAGAAGAGGCATCATAGGGAAAGCATGGTGAGATGTGTAGAATTGGAAGAAATAGCTCAGGGTGTGTAGTTGCAATGAGAAGGTAGAAATCATAAGTGTGGGTTTGCAAAGTGTAGCATATTGAGAGGAGATTTCAGAGGAGGAAATCTCAACCCAAGTGAGGGGCATGTTTGCTAGTGTGCAGATTGAGGAGTTGTAATAAGCTGAGGAAAGGCTTGTGAGCAATTTGAGAGAGGAGAGGCCATGTATGGCCAAATATAAACATATTATTTTGTATATTCGAGTGTATTTGATGAATGATTAAAATTGTTGTTCAATTTGGTTGCAATCTATTTGTTTCCTTGTGAGTTGGGTTTTCATAGCAAGAGTTCTTTTGTCTTGCGTTAAATGGTATCAGAGCTTGAGATCTTGAGTGTGTAGATAGATTGCCAAATGTGAGGCAATCTACACTAGCACCTGCAGGTGAAGAATGGACTTGTTTGAATAGATCACCGAACATAAAGTAGTTCACACATGAGAGTGTGAAGTGGTTGCAAAGAGATCAAAAGTATCATTGTAGGTGTGTGGAGTCCTAGTTGATTGAGAGCTTGAAGTCACAATGTTTTGCAGACTATAGAGTGGAAGATTGGAGCAGATGAGAGGATGAGTCCGACGAAGAGGGAGAGATAGGTCATGAAGAGGTTCGTGTTGATTTCATTTTTAGAACGATATTGGGAAGAGAGCTATAAGATGTGGAGAATTATATTGAAAAGGGATATCAACGGGAAGAAGAAAGATTTTGAATTAACCCACATGAATGAAGAGGAAAGAGAAAAGAAAGTGGTCATGATAGACCATCAATTAACGAATGAAATTCGAGAATGTGATGAAGGTGAAGATATTGTTAGAATATTGCCATTGATGTCTTTTCTAATCTAGCAACATGAGTTCTGAAAGGAAACTTGCAGCCATCTTTATGACAATTTTCACATAACCCATTTTAGATTTCAATCAAATCAACACATAGAAGCCACATGCAAAGAATAAACAACATACCCATGAAAATGTGACACAAGATATATCCTGGGAAAACCCTCATGAGGGAAAAACTCAGCCTCCAAAAGCATCATCGACCATGTATTATCAGCAATGCGTCCATTACAATACAACTATGGAAAGCCTTCGAAAACCGAGCCATAACCAAGCATGAATCCACACATCCCATGCCATGGTTTCTTCTTCACAAATGCTAACCTAGCTAACCCAAACAACTACCCTTGTGATTACTTTTATAAACACAAGCTCCCACAAAACTACCAAGTGGTATTACATCAAAACCATGTGACAATAAAATATAATATTTTTCCTACCTACCCTTGTCCCACATTTAATATTGGGTACTTAATCACAATTGCATTCCCCAATATTAAATAAATACAATATAATAATACCAATGTGTCAATACAACTCATCAAGTGGTTACAAGAATATTCCAAGGGAATCTCTACGTGTTGCACACCCATCTAGGTGCTCCTAGGTGCAACAATACAATATGTTATTACAATATGATTTCATTTTCACCTCAAATAAGAATAAAATAATATAACAATGAAACATTATTATGCAAGGTGTACAACACCATTTTCCCAACAAGTCCAACATATTTGGTTTGAGCCCCACAAGCTCCAGTATACACTTGGGTCCAGCGTATTCCTTTTTGGGTTCGCATTGCTTCGTAATACTAGATATCTCTATAATATTTTAGGAACTTGTTTTTTATTTGATCTGACATCTACATCTGATATTTCAGGTGTTAATGTTTTATTGCGACAAATTTATGGGTCTGGTAATATGATATCCTACTTACCGACATTTCTCTATGTAAAGGTTTTGATCTGGTCCTTTCTAGAATCATTTTTTGTTTATTAGCTTTAGTAATCACGTCTATTCCTTGATGTATGGAGAATCTCTTTTATGATTTGGCTGACTTTTTCAATATGATTAGATTTGTTGAGCAGTTGAGTGTAAAGGTTTTTGGGTTAACCTTTACTTCGGTCAAGCTGAATTTAGGAAGACTTAGTTTGATATATATTCAGTTGCTTTGGAAAGGATAGATATATGATCTTTTGATCATTCTATTCAATCTATAGTGAATGTGAAAATGATTATGTATAATCAATGTGAAAGTGATTATCTACAATGAATGTGAAAGTGATTATGCACCTCAATGGAATTGTAACTCATGCATGTGATAGATGCAATATTAATAGTTCAAATTTTGTAATATTGTTGTAAGCCATCTTCCGACAGTGATCCATTGTATTTTGGATAGTGAGTTCATCTAGAAGTGAGCCACCCTATATTATTGTAACCGGTTACATAAAATTGAGAGCTAATCCTCTCCATGGTTTTTCCCATCTTGGGTTTTCCACGTATAAATACTTGTGTTATGTGTTGTACTGTATTTTTGCTTACTGTTCATTTTAATTTTGCAACTAAGTTATGTTATGTCGATGGTTGTTTAAAAGTTTTAATAAATTCAACATATATTGATTTACCCCTCCCCTCTCAGTATTCTGGATGTTCAACAATTGGTATCAAAGCTTGGTCCTTTAGAAGAGTCTAATAACTCGAAGGAGATCTAGAAAGTTGAACATATGGCGCCTAGATCCACTTTAGATCAAGATATATACTTGGATGCGAGTGGAGAACTTATAACTGCTCTTGAAGACCTAGAGAATGTTAAAAATGAGAACAAATATCTAAGAGAAAATGTTCAATTGGCAAATGAATGCATCAGAAAGTTGAGAGAGCAAATAAAAATTTTTAGAGAAAGACATAAGGAAGTTAGTGAAGAACTCAAGCGAGCAAATAGGACTATTGCAGATCTAAAAACCAAGAGTGAAAAAGATGAAAGAGCCAAGGAGTACTTAAACAACATGTTTAAATTCAAATTAGAGGAATGCAAGAAGCTTGAACAAGAAGTGATAACTCTAAAATCAGATCTAGACAATTTAAAGAAACAAGAGGACAAATTTAAAATAACTTCAGATAAGCTTGATAAAATATTAATTATGCAAAGGTCTCCGAAAAACAAAAATGGATTAAGATTTGAAACAGGTAAAAGCTCACAATGCAAGCTAGAAAGAAAAGAAAGACCATCTCCAACAAAAGAAGTAGAATGGACGATAAGTCCACTAAGGCTGATAAGGGCAAGTCACTAGTCAAGCAATAGGTAAGTAAAATAAACATTTCTTTTGATGGCTACTTTTTTAATTGCAATAAACTAGGCCATAAAGCATTTGAATGTAGAAATAGAATGAATCAGAATATTAAATCTTTCTCTAGTATATGTTATACTTACATAACAACTATGGCCACAAAGCTAGTCAATGTAAAAATCATCCAATAATAGACCAAAATAGAAATAGTTGTTTCGTAGGTCATTGCTATACATGTAGAATGTTTGGACATAAGGAAAACTAGTGGAAGTCAAGACAAGCACAAGGAAACAATAAATGCTAATATCGCAACAAGCTTGGACATATTGCAAGATACTGTTGAAGAGGAGAAATCAAGTCAAATGACCCAATAAAGAAAATCAACAAGGAGGATGTGAAGGCTAAGATGAAGAAGCTTTGGAGGAAAAAGGAAGTCGAAGTTGCACTTGTAATGGTAAAAAATTAGGGTTTCCATCGTTAGATGTATTAAAACCACTAATTTTATCATTTATAGACCAAATGTTACATTCAAAAGAGGCTTCAACCCAATAGATCTAGTCACAAACCAACAAGGATTAGGATTGATAATTCTGATTGGATTGGGGTTTGGACCTCTTTTGTGAGTTTAATTGTTGAAATTAGGGCAAAAGTGCTAAAAATGAAGGTGCAAAAACAATAGGCTACATTCGTTGGATTGAGCCACAAACTTGGATTTGAGTAATGTGAGCAGATTTAGACTTGTTCACAAAAAGAGCTCTTAAAATGTCGAGACCCTTTCTCCCACGCCCTGGTCCTCTGAACCTTTTGCACTCCAATCCAAGGGATTGATTCATCATTGTAAATAATACTTATTTTGAAGGTTGCAGCTTCGTACTTGTTTCCTGCACAAAAAAAAAGGGGGAAATAAGTTTAAATAGGTTGGGAATAGGGGTTTGCCTAAGTCAAACCCCAGTTTAGGAATTAACCTTGAATGAAATGTTGCAAATACTGAAATAAATGATGGAAGGATATACTTTAGATTTGCAATGACTGATAATGATGCTTTTCTTCTCGAATGTAACCACATATGTTGTATGAAATAGCATGAGCATGATAAAACCCTAATCACACACTGATTTGTTTCATGGATTGGTTTTCCTATGGTTTGTGGGTGTGTAATTTATTTTTTTCATTGAGAAATATAAGTTTGAACAATAATAGCTCAACTGTACTGCAAATACACCCATAATGCGTAGTGCACAAGTCATTTCTGAACAACCCCAAGCAATAGTAGCATGGCCTCTATCAAATCATTGAATGAAGCATTTGCTTGCGATGGAAAGAAAGATCCTCATAGCACTTGAGTTGTTTCCATGAGCAATCATTCACTTACGGTACAATATATTTTGGGGGATCTTTTGGAACATTCATCTCATCCTAAATTTGAGAAAAAGTTGTATGGGAGAAAGAACGAATCGATCCCAAGTCCAAGAGGGGGGTTTGAAAGCCCATCAATAGCTGCATTGTGTCATAAAGGTTATTTTTATAGGTATTTTTGTGTTGCTTCATGAACATGCTTCTGATGTCATGGGTTTGCTACATTTATGGTTAATAATAATAAATATGCATACTAGAAGAAGTCCAAATGAGAAAGACAATCTAAATAATATGTTCTTGGGGCTTCGTACAAGGAACTTGCTCTTATCACATACAAATATGTACATTTCAAACACTCACTCTCTTTTTGGAGGAAGGACGAGTTCATGAAATATCTAGGATATTTGATGAGAAGGCCCCGTAACTTGACTTTCAGGTTTGCTGCTAAAATTTAGAATAGTAATGGACTCTATTTATAGTTCTTATAATTGTAGAATAGGCTCCACAATGTGCTAATGGTAAAAAGCTTTTTGATTAGGGCAGGTCGATCATGAGTCATTTCGGTAGGCTGCATGACAGAGAAGATAGCAGTGCTCATTCCATTATATCATAGATATGGAAGCAAGATCAACGTAATGTGTTCTTTATCATCTTCAACATCTTAGATTCAAAACTATTCTCTTATGGCGGCAAAATATATGTACTCTTCATAATGGGTACTAAAAATGATCTGGTGTTGAAACTATCAGTGGGCTTAGGGTTTATTTGGTGTGCTAGTCAGGTCTAAGCCATTGAATGTCTTAGGAAGTAATGAGCTTATGCTGTAGAAAGAAACTATGGTTGGGAAAAGGGTTTATTTGGTGTGCTATTCAGGTCAAAGCCATTGAATGTCTTTGGAAGTAATGAGCTTATGCTCTAGAAATTAGCAACATGATGTTAAGGTTATGTACCAAGTTAAATGTTATAGTCTGGTAGAGGTGGCTTTGTATAGTCTCACTGAATTGGTTTATTAAATGAAAGATGTCCAAGGGTAGTGATCTCCAACTGTATGTATTGAGTAAACCACGTATGTATATGTTTCGATGCTCTTTCCAATAGAAACTTTTGATCTAAAAAAATGTATATGGAGGAGTGTATTCAGATTTTCTTGAGGACACACCTGGATGTATGCTAAGATTTTTACAATCCATGAATGAAATGTTAAAAAAATTTAAAAGATTTTAAAACAACATAAGAGATTATTTTACATCAATGATTATGATTACTCTTCCCTATTCATTACTAAGATGATAAATATTAGTTTTGGATCACATTTGTGGATTTTTCCCAAGCTGAAAAATATATTCTAACATTTTGTAATGCTCGGTAAAAATTTTCATTAAAGCAATGGATTTTGTAGTGTTCTCTCAAACATTGGTACAAAATATTCCAGTGTTTTCAAAACTTTTTTTTTTCATTTAATACACGTTTATATAATAGGATTTCATACATTCTTTTATTTGAATATGATGCATAATTTGAGTTTCTATGGTAATGATGGGCAGAACCACATTGCCATTTTATGTAATGATGCCAAACTATACATGATTGCAAAACATCCTTAGCAAGACATGCCTAGGACTATTATTAATTATTTTAGGATAGGTTTTGTTGATTGCAAATACACCAGTCTATGGCACAACTTTTCTTCATAGGTAGTGAACAATTTAATAGTGTTTTTTATGATGTTGCCTTATTTCATTTCTCTACTAGAGGGGAAAATAAGGAGATTACTTGAGCTTATATTCCATAAGAACATATAGAGAATATCAGTAAAGTCATTTGCATGCACAAGTATATGTAAACCAATTTTATTTTTTATAGTATTATTATAGTTTAAATTTTTCTAATAAATATTAAAATGTGTCCCCTTTTTAAGAGATTTTGGCCCATCTTATTTCAAGTTCCCAAAGGCAGTGATGAGTCACTCATGCATTCATTTAAAAAGAAACAAGAGAAATGATGTAATGGCAGTCTTAATGCATAGTGAAAATTCCACAAATGAGGAGTCACTAAGCCTCCAATGTACAGTGGTAGTCAAGAGAAACATAACAACTAAAATTTGTCCCCTATTTAATAGATTTTGGTCTGTCCTATTCAAGTTCCCAGAGACAGTGATGGGTCACTCATGCATTCATTCAAAAAGCAACAAGAAAAATGATGCAATGGAAGTCTTAGTGCACAGTGACAATTCCACAAATGCAGTCACCAAGCCTCCAATGTACAGTGGTAGTCAAGAGAAGCATAAAAACCATGAACACTACATCTTTTTGTTTAGACAATTATATGCATGCATAGACCTTCAACACTACCATTCTTAATGCAAAACAACTCCATGACTACCTTTGCACTACTGGCCAGGAACTATGCTGCCTTGCAGCCCTTATTTATTATGGTAGTTACATCCACTAAAGTTTAATTTTTATAAGCTTTAATGGATTTTCATATTTTGCTTTTATCGTGCATTTACTACGGGACAATGTTTCTTTGACGCTTCTATCAAACCGTTCATGTGCTAGGTCAAGGCTTCCACATGTTGCATACATGTCTACCAATGCATTCACAAAATAATTCCCTCACTTGTTACACTCAGATGAATGTCCACACTTTGTTTAAAAAAGCTCACATTTTAGCACAGGCTAGGAGGATATTAGTGGAGGAATTTATATTACACCTGCCAATGCATTTATTTGAAAGTTTCCATAGCCTATTCACCAAATCCATTTGTGCATATATTGAAATAAAATTGGAATGGTTTCCATATTGAAAGGCAAAACAAAAGACATTTATTTTGTGCAAATAAGGGGAATTCTCATAAAGATTGTTGAGTATGTCTTTATACCTTTCAACTATATTAACTTTTATACCATATTGAACAAAGAATTGATCAAGTTGCCATTAATAGATAACTTTTCCACCGAAAGAGAGGCTACTTAGCTAAGATAACTCAAAACTAAAGAAATTAATTGATTTTTTTTTGTTGGTGTTGATTGCTGATACACCTGGGTGTTCCTGCACCAGACACATCGAATAATGGAGTGGAGTAGTTTGACTACTCTTTCAAGTTTTTGGCAACATGCAACAAAATTCATTGCTAATGTAGACAAACATAGCCTCTTCTTCTGCCTCTTCCAACACTTAGTGGGGATACGTGTTGACCTCATCCACCAAGTGTGCTATATTTGCCTCTTCCCTCTCATGGACTCATGTCCACCATAGAGTGTCCTCCTCCACCAAAGGCACTCTCCTCATCTCTCCTCCTTCATGGGATATTTCCCACCACAAATCGACCACCTCCACCAATATCATGTAGCATCCTCAACATTATCTACATGCAACCAACCAACACCCACAGGGAAATATGCAACTATATCTTCTCACGCCTTTAACAAAGGTAAACTAAAATCAACACCATAAAACTCATTAGATTTTAGCTCTTTCTCTCCTCCAAATTCAACATCCACTTCATACTCGTCATCATCTTCAGTCACTGCTGCTTCAACATCTTCTTTAGGTATCTCATCTTCATTAGGTTCTTGATCAATCTCTATGACAAGCTCTTCTATATTCTCCACTACCCCAATCTATGAGGTATCTTCCCCTTCATCACATTCTTGTCTTTTATTCATCAATTGATGGTCTATCATGACCAATTTCTCTGCTCTTTCCTCTTTATTCATGTGGGCTGCTTCAACATCTTTCATCTTTGGCCTGCAACTGTCCTTTTTCAATGGAATTTTCCACATCATATAGCTCTCTTCCTAATATCATTCTAAAAATTAAATCAACATGGCCCTCTTCATGATCCACCTCGTCTTCATTGTCAGATTCATCCTCTCATCTATTGCAATCTTCCACTATACAATTTGCAAAACATCATGACTTCAAGCTCTCAACCGATGAGGACTTCACACACCTACAATGATCCTTTTGATCTCTCCATGACCACTTCACACTCTCAAGTACAAATTGACTCACATTTGGCAATTTTTTCACATAACTCCACTCTTCACTTGCAAGTCCTAGTGTAGAATGCCTCACATTCGGTGATCTATCTACACACTCAAGATCTCAGGCTCTGATACCATGTTATGCAAGACAAAAAACTCTTTCTATGAAAACCCAACACTCACAAGGAAACAAACAAATTGCAACCAAATTGAATTTTTTTTTTAATGATTCATCAATGACACTTAAATATACAAACCACTTTGTTTACATTTGGCCATACATGGCCTCTCTCAACTTGCTCACAAGCCTTTCCTCATCTTATTACAACTCCCCATTCTGCACACTAGCTAACGTGCCCCTCACTTGGGTTGAGATTTCTTCCACTGAAATCTCCTCTCAATCCACTACACTTTGTAAGCCCACACTTAATGACTACTACCTTCTCATTGCAACTACACACCTTGAGCTCTTTCTTCCAATTCTACGCAGCCCACCATGCTTTTGCTACGATGCCTCTTCTTAAATTTCTAAATTGCAAACACCTTTGTCTTTTCACTTTCTCTCCTCCTATGCTCTTAATCTTCGATTTCCTCACCTTCCTTCCATTTTGACTCACCTTATCGATGCCTACCTTCATTATTCATTCACTGGTTATGAATGGTTGTGACATCCGTCCAATACATTGTTCGAAAAAAAACTTTTCCATCGCGTCCATTTTTTGGATATAAAAATTCACATACTTCTCTTTTTCATTTGATGTTCCATGAAGCTGCAAAATGCCTTTTACTTTCTTCACTATTTATTATGGTAGTTATATTTGGCAAAAAAAAAAATTGATAAGATTTGATGGATTTTCATATTTTGTTTTTATCATGTATTAACCATGGGACACTTTTTCTTTGATGCTTCTATCAAACAGTTCATGTGCTAGCTCGAGGCTTACACATGTTGTAGACATGTCTACTACTGTAGTCACAAAAAAATCCCTCTCATTACACTTAGATGGATGTCCAAACTTTGTTTTAAATCTCGCATTTGGCCACATGCTAGGAAGATATTAGTGGAGGAATTCAACATTACACCTACCAATGCATTTATTTGAAAGTGTCCATAGTCTGTTCGACAAATCCATTTGTGCATATCTTTAAATGAGAGTGGAATTGTCTCCATAATGAAAGGCAAAACAAAAGACATTCATTTTGTGCAAACAAGGAGAATGCTCACAAAGATTGTTGTGTCTTCCTTTATACCTGTCGACTGCATTAACTTTTATACCATATTTAACAAGGAATAAATGGAGTTACCCCCAATAGTTAGCTTTTGGATTGAAAGAGAGGATACTCAACTAAGATAAATCAAGACTAAAGAAACAAATTGAAAATATTTTTTTTTGGTTGGTGTTGATTGCAAACACACCCGAGTGCTCTTGCACCAGACATGTTGGGTAAGAAAATTTTGTGAGTAGAACTCACAAAATGGAGCGAAGTAGTTGGACTTCTCTTTTAGGTTGATAGAAACATGAAATGAACTCCATCACTAATGTAGACTAATATAACCTCTTCTTTCACCTCGTCCAATACTTTTTTGGGATATGTGTCAACCTCATCCACCAAGTGTGCTCTCTTCGCCTCATTCCTCTCATGGAATCATGTCCACCATAGAGCATTCTCCTCCGCCAAAGGCACTCTCTTCTCTCCTCCTTTGTGGTATCTTGCCCACAACAAACTAACCACATCCACTAATGTCCTACAACATCCTCAACACTTTCTACATGCAACCAACCAACACACCCATGCAAATATGCAGCTATATCTTCTCCTACCTTTAACAAAGGTAGACTAAACTCAACACCATAAAACTCAACATATTTTACCTCATTCTCTCCTACAGCTTCAACATCCAATTGATGCATATCATTCTCTTTAGTCACTACTACTGCACCATCTTTTTAAGGTATCTCATCTTCACTCAACATGAACAAGACACCATATTCATAAAGTTCTTGATCAATCTCTGTGACAACCTCTTCTTACTTTTCCACTAAATCAACCCATGAGGTATCTATTGAACATCTAGAATAATGAGAGGGGAGGGGTGAATCAGTATTCCCTATAATTTATTAAAAAATTTAAACAACCATCCACATAATATAACTTAGTTGCATAATTAAAATGAGCAGTAAGCAAAAATCCAGTACAACACATAACACGAGGATTTGTACATGGAAAACCCAAGATGGGAAAAACCATGGAGAGGATTAGCTCTCAATATTATGTAACCAGTTATAGTAATACAAGGTGGCTCACTGCCAGATGGAATCACTGACCAACATACAGTGGCTCACTGCTGAAAGATGGCTCACAATAAAATACTACAAAGTTTGAATTGTAAATATTGCATCTATCACATGCATGAGTTACAGTTCCACTGAGGTGCATAATAAATTTCACATTCACTGTACATAATCACTTTCACATTCACTGTAGGTCGCATTGAAGATCAAAAGATCATATATCTATCCTTTGCAAAGAAACTAAATATATATCAAACTAAACCTTCATAAAGTTATCTTCATGACTGGAGTAAAGGTTAGCCCAAAAATATTTACACGCTACTACACAACAGATCTAAACATATCGAAGAAGTTGACCAAAGCATAATAGAGATTCTCCATACATCAAGGAATAGATGTGATTACTAAATAAACTGTCGATGATTTCAGAGCGGATTAGATCAAAATCTTCACACAAAGCAATATCGATATGCATGGTATCTTATTACTAGACCCATAACTATAATGCAACAAAACATTAACACTTGAAATATCGGATATAGACATTATATAAAATACAAAACAAGTTCCCAAAATATTTAAGAAAATATCTGGTATTGCAGAGCAATGCAAACCCAAAAAGGAATATGTTAGACCCAAGTGTATACTAGAGCTTGTGGGGATCGAACCAGAATATGCCAGAATCATGTTGCCAAATCACAAAAGACATCAATGACATCAATGAAAATATTATAACAATCTCCCCCTTTGTCATTGATGGCAACATGACAACTAATATAGCATATACAAAATTGTTCATATGTACAAAACTAACCTTCTATACATATTTTCTATATTACATTACATAGTTATTCACTCCCCCCTTGAAATCAATGGTAAAGGGTACATAAAGAAAGTATTGTACACAAGAAAATCCCCTAAAAACAAGAAAATGAAATAACTAGAAGACTGTTTGATCTTCTGAATATGGGCAGTCCAACTACATGTGTTATTCTCCCAAAGTTGAACAACGTCTATTAGAAGTTCTATTTGTACTCGAAAGGAAACAAGAGTGTTCTTTGCTTCAATTAAGCAGGGCTCAATGAAAGTGAATTGTTGTTCCTTATATAGGACATGATGTGCCTTAGATAGGGCAGGATTTATCAGTGAGATAAAATCACTACACATGTCTCTTAATTGACCAAGAGGGAGGATAATGTTGTTCATCTGCTATTGAAGTTCAAAATATCTCTTGTGCAGTTCCTCAATGGCTGATCTACCAAAGTCAATAAGATCCTTAAATAGCTTAAAAGTATGAAAAGCTTGTTTTATCTTTGACTCAATTAAGTCAATCTCTTCATGAATGTTTTTTGTGGCCTCTGTCCATTGCAGACTATACAAATATACTATGTTTCCACTAGAGAGACATGCTTGACCAAGACCAATAACATGAGAAATATTTGTGTGTTTTGTTTCACATTTTCCTTTTAGGTCCAATAGGAGCTTTTCTTTCTCAGCTTCTTCTCACAAGAAAATTTGGTTTCTAGAGCAATGGAGTAGTTCTTCAAGGAGTTTAACAATGTTTTACATTTATCCAGGCTAGAGGTGGATGGATCAATAGAATTATCTGGGATGGCACTTTGTAGTGCTATTATTGCCTCTTCAATCACCTTGTTCTTTTCCTTCAGCTCTTCAAAAACATCTTTCTTTGTTGAAGCCTGAATGACTTCTGCAATTTGAAACTTCTAGAATGGATCAATCTTGGTGAAATCGACAATTAACCTAGAAGAGGTAATAGGCTGGAAAGATAATGGTGCAGCAAGTAAGATTTTTAATGAATCATCAAAGGTACCGAAGCTAGTACCCGCTTCTTCCTTTTCAATGGTGTTACCTACTGTAACACATTATTTAGATGGTACCTTTTCTTCTTCTTTCTCTTCCATTTTATCCTTTATCTTCTTTGAGTTGTTTGGGGAGACATCAACAACTTTGGAAACATCTACCAAATGGTTTTCTTCCATTGCAACATTATCAAAAATAGTATTATTAGAGATAGTATTTTCAGTGGCAATGTTGTTAGTAACAGCTTCATTAGACACATTTTTCAAAGCACCTGAGCAAAGATTAGATTCATCAATAGGCAACATTTTATTTTTTCTTTCTATGCCCTTGACCAATTCCATAGTTTTTGCCTTCAAATCTTTTGCACCTTGCATGTTTTTCATAAGAGCATCTAATATATGCTTGGTTTGGAGCATACTAGTTCAAGCGAGGCCTTATTTTCCTTGGAAAGGGTGTTTCCAACAATTTCCAAGGAATATTTCTTTATTTCTTGATCTTCCTTAATTGCTTTTTCCCTAATCTTAGTTAGAGCTTCCCAAAGATCTCATGGAATGTCCTTTTTGAAATATTCTAGAACAACATTTAATCTAAAGCAATATTGAATGAAATATTTTATAATTGTTTCCTTATCCTCATTATTAGTCTTAGTATACATATTGCCTACTTCTTTTAATTCTCCTTCCAGAGTTATCATATTAAACAAAGTTTCTTTATTCGGGGATTTGCTTACCTTTGCCTTTTTGGACCTAAATTTTGAATTCTTCAACTTCAGATTATTCTTCTTCAACATCAATGATCTTTTGTTTTACTTCTCTAGGCTTTCCTTTCTTGGATAGAGTAGATGTGGGATTCTCCTTCTTCCTCTTAGTCGGTTTCTTCTTCACTTCTACTAGAGATGCCTTCTCTTTGACAAGGGTACTAGATGAAGCCACTATCCTGTTGGATCTCTTAACCTTTTGAACTTCTTTGGTAGTAACACCAACTTGTTTCAAAGATTCATTAATAACATTTTAAACATTTTTCTTCCTATCGTTCTTGGTTTGTTCTATGCGGATCTTCATGGACTTTCCTTGAGAAGTCCCAAACCTTTCTTGAGTTTCATCAACAAGAATTTATAATAAAAAAAAAAATTGCAATTCCTTCCAATATCTCCTCTAAGACTTCATAGCTTAATGTCAGAATCTAGTTGGTTCTTGGAACATTGGCTTCCACATTGCACCTATCTGTCAAAATTACAAATGTGATATCATCTTTTTTACTTAATGATTATAATTACAAGACTAGACAATAAAAGCGTTCTTTATGACTTTTTTTTTCTTACACTAGGTTGTAAACCTTATGCATCTTTGTAATACATTCATTCACACCTTTCTTCTTGTTAGGGGCTTATTGATCCTTCTACTTATCTTCTTATTCAATCCATAGTGAGACTCTAAAATAGGTGTGGTATGTTTCATATAGATATTACATTTAGGGGATATAAGATGTGCTACTACTAAAAAAACACTATTAGGTTAGAGAAAGACATGATATGCAATTTGTAGATCTTAAATTACTTTTCATTGAAAATGCAATTCATCATTGATTCTTCAAGAAATTTTTTGACTCACATTGACCTACCTTCTACATGAATCTTCATTAATTGCAACCTAATAGCCTTATGTACATTAAAATTTGTTTAAATGATATCCACCACAAACAACCTGCCACTTTTTTTGGGGGGGGATTTGTTTGTCTTTTAATTTTTATTGGGAATGGGTAGAGCTTAAATCCATATTCACATTTATCTAAAATGTAGATTAGACATTTTTAATCTAATTTTTGAGATTTTGAAATATATGTAGGTTATGTGGCTAGAATTTTTACAGTGCATTTGCATCACTATTTTATTTTTTCCAACAATACACCATATCACTATTTTAATTTTTCCATTGTGTAGGAAACATACTCAAAAAAATATTGGATGTTTCATTTCCAAATCAATAATGGAAAAGAAAAAAATAAAACATCACCCAAGGTGGGGTGCTAGCTATTTTTGTGCTATCTTAGAATATACATACAAAATGTCTAAATGACATGTGGGGTGGGTGCAAGAAGTTGGGAAGACTGTCACTAGGAATGGGTCCTTAGTTATTTTATAAATGAGGCCATGTTAAGCTTTTGGCACATGAGGTGAAAAAAATAATGGGGCCCCATTGTTAATGGGTCTCAAACCATAAAGGGCCCATTATGTTTCTAAATGGGGCCCCATTACATGAAATAATTTTTTATTGAAAATATCCTCTGATTTCATTTTTTCAATCAGTGAGCAGCGACTCTAGAGAACTAGAATGACCCCCGATTTTGCAAAGTGTATCTCACCTTCTACCAATGATTTTTTGGCCTCCCAGGCACGTTATTTCTTGTATTTTGGCATTTTAAAGTTTTTTATGTGTTTTGTATATTTTTTTTTAAATTTAGGGTTTGTGTTTGTAATTTAGGATTTTTGTTTATGAAAGAAATGACATTCCATTTGATCCAATATGTAGGAATCCTATTTATAGATAAATCTAGAATCTTAATGATCACATATTTATTACTTCATATAATGCCATGATTCAATTACTTATATATTCATGTGAAGTGTTATGTCACATATTTAGTCTATCTCTAGGAAGGGATTTCACTTTCTCTCTTTGTATCCTAAAGAGGAACATTTCTATGAAAATTATTGTCCTTCTACTACTTTTCACATTTAAAAATCTATCTATTTTATTGTGTTGTTAAATATTTTTATGTTCACTCTTATATCAATAGTATTTGAGAAGGATAGATATATCTACAACTAAAGATTTATTGTATAAGCATATTTAGACCAATAGAAAAGGGTTTATTGGATAAACATATTTATATCAATAGCTAATGACTTATGGGATATACATCTTTATACTTTTGGAAATGCTCTCTCAACTTCTCAAAGCATTCATTTTCCAACTGGATATTTTATTTTAGATCTTTGTTTCCATTTTCTACTGCCTCAAGATCTTCAAGAGCATTCCTAAGATCTTCACTTAAATCCATAAGTTCAACTTTCTAGATCTCTTTCGAGTGGGTAAACCCTTCCAAATAACTTAGCTCTGATACCAATTGTTGAATATCCAGAATACTAAGAGGGGAGGGGTGAATCAATATTCCCTTGAACTTATTAAAACTTCTAATTAACCATTCACATAACATAATTTAAATGCAGTAAAAGAAATTAAAACAAAACACATAACACCAAATTTATATGTGGAAAACCCAACATGGGAAAAACCACGGAGAGAGTGATCTCTCAAGTATAGTGTAATATGTAACTGGTTACATAGTACAAAGGGGTGGCTCATTGCCTAAATACAAAAAGGCTCATTGTCGGATAATAGGCTTACAACTAGAATACAAAAATTAAATGGTTAGAGTTGCATCTGACATATGCATGAAATATAGTTTCGTTGAAGTGCACAAACTACTTTTTACATTCACTGTACATACACCGCGTAACAACATTCACATCCACAAAGTTTTTTCGCATATACAATATGTACACAATAGTTGTTTTTCAACAACCATATCTCTAACTTGCAAAACTAATGGTTATATATATCCACACCAAATATTCTGATAAGTTGGCTCAGCCAGAAAAGGGTGAGACCGATATATCCACACATAACAACAAAATGTCTTCATAAGATGTCAGCTTCAATCTTGATCACAAAGTACTTCATGGAAAATGCTTCCTTTATATCCAAATAGGACCAGATCCAAAATTTGTCATGTAGAACATGTCTTCATCATATCTAGATGGAACCATAACCAAAATACCTTCTAGTAAAGTAGATGTTGATGAATACTAAGAGGGGGGGCGGGGGGTGAATTAGTATGCCAAAAATTACTGTACTTAAACACTTTACTATTCTAACAGTAAACCGATAAAGCAATTTAGCAAACAAACCGGTTAGCACACATGCAAACCCAATAGAAAACAATGCATTCACCCATAGAAGCACAAACACCATAACACAAGATATTTTGACGTGGAAACCCAAATGGGAAAAACTACGGTGAGATGAAACTCACAAGTAACTATCTGCAGAATAGGAACCAGACCGGTTAAGGTCATACAATGTTCTTTACCAGAACAGATCTTGTTAGGAATCTCAATCTCTGTTAGGAGATAAGTCTGATTAAAGACTACCTTGCTAGAGGATTTTAGATCCACAGATGTGAACCACCTTATTAGAGGATTTACAAAAGGCTTTTTGGGCCTACCCGGTTAAGGGCTTCAGACTTGTCGAAGATGTGAGTAATCAACAAGCGAGTGATCTAGCAAATAGCACAGATTGCTTGGTTAGATCCTTGATAGCTCATTCCTAATGCATTCCAGCATTACTTCAATCTTCAACACATTCACACTTTTCTTTTTCTCACAGACCTGAACTTCTCTTCTATAATCACACTTACAAAAATTCATCAACCACCTTAAACCCTAGCAACAATGTCATAACCCCACATTTTTGTAATTATTTATACCTTCCATTATTTAATAGGAAATGACTCCTTGTTTATATTAATATAATAATCATGCTCTAATTATTAACTCTTAAAGTAACCTTACCATAAAATATTGTTAAATATATATTTATTGATACATAACATTTATCATATAATGTGCTACAAAATAAATATAAACTATAAATACACAATATAAAACTTAATGCATTATAACTATTATTATTATTATGAAATAAAATCTTATCACCATGTATTATTATTAAATAAGAATCCATATTAATATATAAAAACAAAATGCTTATAAAATATATCAATGCCTAAAAAAAGTAAGTAACACTAAAACCTTAATCATTATCAGGCATGTTGCACCCCGCAAATCACATTGCATATGGTGCGAAGGGTTTAAGGTGGATGCAGTGCGTCGGTTTAAGGCGTTGAAAGGAGTTGCGAGTGGAACCAGGGAGCGGTGACTCCAATAGTCACCACCGCTCACCCCTCCCTCAACAGTCACGACCCATGGTTGGGTCCACGCGAACCCCTCCCGTGGGTATTTAAGCATGATGCGCAGGGGACGACAGGGCGAAGAAAGAAAAGACGCACAGGATATAGTGATCGAGGAAGATACGAAGGAAAAAGGAGAGCGATAAAGTAAAGTCAGGAGACGCAGGTAAGATACTTACCGCATTAATTTAGATCTGCAATAATATTATCATATATCAATGGAGTTACATGCTTATAAATAGATAAGTATTTATTTCGTAGATGCATAAATTTATGTAGCTATTAATTCAATATAATTATATATATTTAGATATGGTTAAAATGCATTTTTTTATATAGAAATTAGATAATGGAAACCAATATAATATATATATATATATATGGGTATACAATATGAATACTTCTACACATGCTAAATAAATTAATAAATAAACTACAACTACTATTTAAAGAATAAACAACATTATGCAATTAAGGACTAGTAGGAATGATCACTACCAAGATAATAAATAAAGCAATTGCATATCCAAACCTAGTGAGATAGATGAGGAATTAGGCAACAGGGATAGCAGGAACTAGGCCTCTGTCAGGTAGGCCACCCACTGCAGTTGACAAAGGGCTATTGGCAGTTGGGCCAAGGGGGAGTGTACCGCCCTTGGACCTGATAAGCGCTACGGGCATCCTAAGGTAGCTAATCCTCTCAATCCCACTAGGAATTAAATATGGAATTGACTTATTGATAACAAATGATCTCAAGTGAATTTGGCTAATTACACTCTAGATAAATTAATCAATCATTAAAATTCATTGTTTACATGTTTTCTTAGATTGCGAAGTTGGGGACATTACAATTGGTATCAGAGCCACGATTCTACCATCCTGTTAAGGGTTGTTAATGCAAACTTATCAAAGGAGAACCAGGGGAAGTATTAACCACATGAGTGAACCATTGGAAAATGAACTTAGAACATTTATGGAAAACAATGATAGAAAAACTCAAGCTCTAATAGAGAAAAATGAAAAAAAAAGTCAGGCTTTGCTTCAAGCCTTACAAGATATGAATACCACCATGAATACTCTTAGGAATCATTCCAATGGCAGAGAAGAAAACTCTAATCATTCTGAGAACACTCATAATGCATCCTCTAGCTTCCAGGATTCAAAAACCCAATTTCCTACCTAAAGAGGGAAATAATAGGGAAGAAACAAATAACTCCTCCTTGAATAACACAGAAGAAATCGTCGTGGCCTACGCTGGATTAGGACCAGAAGTAAGAGAGGTTGTATCTTTTAGAGAGTTTTGTGAAGCAAAGAAAAATGAGACCCCTAGGAGAAAACCATTCAGGGATCTAAAACACAAAGTAAATAAACTATCAATACCTAACTTTGATGGCTCTGGAAAAATATCAGCCCAAGCATCGATCCAAAAACTTAATACATATTTAAATCTCAGACCCATGACAAAAGATGATGCAGTCCAATTTGCCATTTTACACCTAGAAGGTTTAGCCCATGAGTGGTGGTATCATGGTACCCTCACACAAGGTCATGATGGTATAACAACATATCACGAGTTCACTCATAAACTCATTAAGAGATTTGAGAGGAAACACCCACAAAAAGATTTCAAAGAATTAACCCTCTTAAGACAAAGGGGAACAATGGAAGAATACATCACTGAATTTCAAAAAAATTTCGTAAGGGTCTCAGGAGTGGATGAGGACAGGCTCACCTATCTTTTTGTGGAGGGACTCAAAGACTCCATTAAAGGATTTATGAGAGCATTGAAACCCCCTACCCTAGACGATGCCATAGATAAAGCTTTGGGCCTAGAAGACACTTCAACTTGGGAGAAACCCTCCAAAACATTCACTAAAAATACACATACTAAAGAATGGCCTAGGAAGGGAAACACCTTTAAAGAAAGGGAAGAGCTTAAGAGAAAGAATGTATGTTACCATTTCCATGAGAAATGGGAACATGGTCACAGTTGCAAAGAGGGAAATGAAAGAGATATGCTTAGGAAAAAAAATCTATGTTTCAAGTGCAAAGAAAAGTGGCAACCGGGTCACATATGTGGGAGGAAGAGCCAAGCCCACAACTTGGAAGCCTTATCGAGTGATGAAGAAGAAGAATTCAATGAACCCCCAAGCAAAAGAGAAAAACTTACCGAAGATGTGCAAGTATCATTAGCAGCAATTTCTGTAGCCTCAAAACACCATCCCTTTAGAATCAAAAGTGTGATCAAAGAGCAGAGAGTAATTGCACTACTGGATAGCGGGGCTACCCACAACTTTATTGATAAAAGCTTGGTTAAGAGATTGAAGCTGACAACACAAGAGTTTAAGGGTTTCCAAGTAGCCCTTGCCGATGGATCCACTTCCTCATGTAACAAAAAAATCCTTCAATTAAGCATAACATTAGGGAAATACCCTACCAAAGAAGATTTCTATGGGGTCGAGTTAGGGGATTCAGATGTAATCCTAGGAATTCCTTGGATACATTCCTTGGGAAGATTCTATCTCGATCACCCCAAATTGGAACTATGTTTCACTCAAAATGGACAGGAAGTATTAATCAAAGGATTGCATGATGGCACAACCAGAATGGTAACCTCCAAAAGAATGGAAAGGATTTTTAGACGCAGTCAAGGAGAGTGGGCTGCCCAATGCATGATACTAGACCAAAATTCAAACCAAGGGGAACCCATTCATGTTGATATTAAACCCATTATTAGAAAACATAAAAGGGTGTTTGAAGACATCCCAAAAGGGCTGCCACCCAAGAGAGGGTTTGAACACACTATTGAACTTGAAGAAGGTGCAAAACCAGTAATCTCCACCCCTTATCGCCATCCAAGGGGCTATAAGGAAGAAATTGAGAAAGCTATCAAAGAGATTCTAGAAATGGGGCACATTCAACCTAGCTCCAGTCCTTTCGTCTCCTCCGTTGTACTGGTGAAAAAGAAGGATGGGACCATGCGGATGTGCATTGATTATAGAGCACTCAATAAAAAGACTATAAAAAACCGATGCCCCATCCCTAGGGTGGACGAACTTATAGATGAATTACATGGAGCAGTATACTTCTCAAAAATAGATTTGAGATCAGGATACCATCAAATAAGATTGAGGAAGGAAGATGTTCCCAAAATAGCTTTCTGATGCCATTATGGCCACTTTGAGTTTTTGGTCCTTCCATTTGGCCTTACAAATGCCCCTACCACCTTCCAGTCATGCATGAACCACATCTTCAGGGGACAGTTAAGGAAGTTCATGTTAGTATTTTTTGATGATATATTGATTTACAACAAAACTTGGGAAGCACACTTGAGACACATAGATGAAATATTGGGCCTACTTGAACAACACTCTCTTTTTGCCAAAATGTCAAAATGTGAGTTTGGGATGGAAGAAATTTTGTATCTTGGTCATAAGATTAGTACCCATGGAGTTAAGGTGGATGAAGAAAAAATTGAAGCCATAAAAAATTGGCCAAATCCTCGAACCCTCACTCATCTCAGAGGTTTCCTAGGTTTATGCAGTTACTATAGAAGATTTGTTAAAGGATTTTTGAAGCTAACTTCTCCCTTAACCAATTTAACTAAGAAGGGAGCATTCTTATGGTCAGATGAAGCCCAATTCACATTTGAAAAACTTAAAGAGGTAATGAGCTCTTGCCCCGTCTTAGCAATTCCAGACTTTTTAGCACCTTTTGAGCTTTATTGTGATGCCTCAGGAGAAGGCATCAGAGCTGTCTTAATGCAAAAGAAACATCCCATAGCCTTTGAAAGCAGGAAACTTAGAGACACAGAAAGAACCTATTCAGTTTATGATAAAGAAATACTAGCTATATGCATGCATTAGAGAAGTTCAGACAATACCTGATCTACGGGAAGTTTATAGTTAAAACTGATCATAACAGTTTGAAGTTCTTTCTCAATCAAAAAGATTTGAATGATAGACAACAGAAATGGGTGAGTAAACTTCAGGCATATAATTTCGACATAGAATATATGAAAGGGAAATATAATGTTGTGGCAGATGCCCTCTCAAGGAAACCTTATTTGGGGTCTTTATCAGTCCTATCTATAGATTGGAAGGTAGCTCTAAGTACCGAATATGCCAAAGACAAATTCTCTATCAACATTCTAGATGGGAAAGAAATAGATGAAAATTACCGGGTAATTGATGACCTCATCCTCTACAAAAATAGAATCTATGTTCCATCAGGGTCAAATATGAAAGAAGACATTATAAGGACTTATCATGACCTTCCTTTAGCAGGTCATCAAGGGTATTATAAGACCTACAAGTAGATCAAAGAAAGATTTTCATGGAAGGGGCTAAAGGAAGATGTACTGAGGCACACCCAAGAGTGCATGGTATGTCAAAGAAATAAAGAAGAACACACTTTCCCTTCAGGATTACTCCAACCACTACCCATCCCAAATCAAAAGTGGGAGAGTATATCCATGGACTTCATAATAAGACTCCCAAAGGTACAGAATAAAGATTGCATTTTTGTAGTAGTAGACAGATTAACAAAATATGCACATTTTATGGCCATTCCTTCAAGTTTCGGAGCATCACATGTAGCCGAAATCTTCTTTAAGGAAATCTTCAAGTTACACGGTTTACCCAAGAATATTGTGAGTGACAGAGATAGACGATTTCTTAGCATATTTTGGCAAGAACTATTCAAACTAGCAGGGACAGAGTTAACACCAAGTACCAGTTATCATCCATAGACCGATGGGCAAACGGAAATCATAAAAAAATGGATAGAAGGTTATCTAAGGAATTATGTTTTAGGTCAGCAGAATGCTTGGGTAAAATGGCTGCATCTTGGAGAGTATTGTTACAACACAACCCATCATATGTCAATTCAAATGAGTCCCTTTAAAGCCCTCTATGGGTATGAAGCAACATCCTTTGGGGATCTCATCTGATCAGAAAGTCATGTACCAGGTGCAAAAGATTTCCTCCAGCAAAATACAGATATCATGAATGCCCTTAAAGATAATCTTCACCAAGCACAAAATCAACAGAAACTGTATGCGGACAAAAAAAGGATTGAAAGATCTTTTGAAGTAGGAGACTTGGTATTTTTGAGACTCCAACCTTATAAGCAGTCATCCATTAAAATCAGTGGAGCTGAGAAATTGAAACCACGATTCTATGGTCCTTATAAAATTTTGAGAAGGATAGGTGAAGTGGCCTATGAATTAGAGCTACCAGATCACAGTAAAATACACAATGTATTTCATGTATCCTGACTAAAAAAGGTTTTGGGTCTACACATTTCCCCTTGTACCGAGCTAGCCCCAATTGATAATGAAGGAAAGTTGATTTTGGAGCCCGAGCTCATCCTTGACAAGCGAGAAAGAGAATTAATAAGGAGGACCATAACGGAGTATTTAGTCAAATGGAAGAACCTTCCTAGGGAAGATGCCACATGGGAGGGAGATGAGACCATTAATCATCTCAATCCTAGATTGCTTGAGGACAAGCAATTTTGAGTGGGGAGGGCTATCATAACCCCACATTTTTGTAATTATTTATACCTTCCATTATTTAATAGGAAATGACTCCTTGTTTATATTAATATAATAATCATGCTCTAATTATTAACTCTTAAAGTAACCTTACCATAAAATATTGTTAAATATATATTTATTGATACATAACATTTATCATATAATGTGCTACAAAATAAATATAAACTATAAATACACAATATAAAACTTAATGAATTATAACTATTATTATTATTATGAAATAAAATCTTATCACCATGCATTATTATTAAATAAGAATCCATATTAATATATAAAAACAAAATGCTTATAAAATATATCAACGCCTAAAAAAAGTAAGTAACGCTAAAACCTTAATCATTATCGGGCATGTTGCACCCCGCAAATCACATTGCATATGGTGCGAAGGGTTTAAGGTGGATGCGGTGCATTGGTTTAAGGCACCGAAAGGAGTTGCGGGTGGAACCAGGGAGTGGTGACTCCAATAATCACCACCACTCACTCCTCCCTCAGCAGTCACGACCCATGGTTGGGTCCACACGAACCCCTCCCGTGGGTATTTAAGCATGACGCGCAGGGGACGACAGGGGGAAGAAAGAAAAGACGCATAGGAGATAGCGATCAAGGAAGATACGAAGGAAAAAGGAGAGCGATAAAGTAAAGACAGGAGACGCAGGTAAGATACTTACCGCATTAATTTAGATCTGCAATAATATTATCATATATCAATGGAGTTACATGCTTATAAATAGATAAGTATTTATTTCGTAGATGCATAAATTTATGTAGCTATTAATTCAATATAATTATATATATTTAGATATGGTTAAAATACATTTTTTTATATAGAAATTAGATAATGAAAACCAATATAATATATTAACATATATATATGGGTATACAATATGAATACATCTACACATGCTAAATAAATTAATAAATAAACTACAACTACTATTTAAAGAATAAACAACATTATGCAATTAAGGACTAGTAGGAATGATCACTACCAAGATAATAAATAAAGCAATTGCATATCCAAACCCAGTGAGATAGATGAGGAATTAGGCAATAGGGATAGCAGGAACTAGGCCTCTGTCAGGTAGGCCACCCACTGCAATTGACAAAGGGCTACTGGTAGTTGGGCCAAGGGGGAGTGTACCGCCCTTGGGCTTGATAAGCGCTACGGGCATTCTAAGGTAGCTAATCCTCTCAATCCCACTAGGAATTAAATATGGAATTGACTTATTGATAACAAATGATCTCAAGTGAATTTGGCTAATTACACTCTAGATAAATTAATCAATCATTAAAATTCATTGTTTACATGTTTTCTTAGATTGCGAAGTTGGGGACATTACAAACAACCTAAAACCCTAGACATGATGTCCTTATAAAGGAATCTAATTTATGTCGGTCCAATAGGATTACAATACAATTTCCTAGGTTCAATGCATCTAGACATAATTGGTAAAACGACACAAAAAGCACCACCAGAGTGTCAGCACCACCAAACAATCGGTGGATGGTAACTCATCACAAAATGCCAGTTGGTAACTCATCACAGAGTATTACCGGTTCAAACAAAATACCGGGAAATGAAAAATACAGGTTGTCAGTTTGACAAAAATGAAGACTGGGAAATATGAGTTGTGCCACTTCGTTCCTTCGTATTGCTTGAGCTCCTCGAACCACTTGGTGTCTTCATACCGCTTCAAACTGGTAAACACTTTCTACAAAACACCGATAGTCTAAAGATTATAATACATCATACCGGTTGGAACAAGTACCGGTTGAGCTTTAACTCATACATACAAAAAGTGATCTCAAATCAAGTGTGTTTCCATCAATGACAATCACAACATCAATCATAAAAAATTCCAACAATCTCCCCCTTTGGCATTGATGGCAACACTTAGGAAAATTTTGACATCTAAGTGTTTTACAATAAAGAATATGCCATAATCAAAATTACTCCCCCTAAGCATATACACTATCCCTTTTGCAAAAAATGCAATGTATACTACTCCTTAATAGAAATAACATGAAAGTATACATCAAAACATCAAAATTTATATACTTCTCACCCTTTGCCAACAATGACAAAAATATTGCAGACTAACCCCTGTTTCATTAGTATTAAAATAATAAGTGTTTATGACAGTAAAGAGTAAAATTTGTCAAAAACTAATTTAAAGTCTTGCAAAAATTGCTTCATGGATAAGGACCATGACTCAAGTAGGGATGTAGCCACCTCTTTCTCTATCTACATCTGGGAGACCTGTTCTTCCATGGCATCTATCGTGCTCATTTCTTGAGTGACCGTTAGGGCATCAAGATTTAGATAGCATTTCTGGAGAATTTGCAGTCTTGGCAGTAGGACTAGTTGAAGTTCCTGTAAATTTCATGTCCGGTTGCTTATCTCTGCCTCTAGTCTTGTAAATTGAAGTTGAAGCTGGTGAACAGTTTGTCCATATGTGGAGAAGGAGTCATATGGCATCTTGAAGGTGCTAATAAATGACTGCATATTAGTTTGCAGTTTGTCCTTTTGAGTGAGTACATCATCACAGAATAAATAAGGTTAACAAATCTTCCTGAGTAGTAGATTGCCCTCATTCATTTCATCTCTAATGTCCTTTTGTGCCTTTTGGATATCAGACCGGAGCTCTGTTAATTTTCTCACCAAGGCAGTGTCCAGAGCCTTTTGATGTTCCTTCTTGGCATTTGCTTCTATGACCTCTTCTAGGCTTTGCACCTGGTCTTCTATAACTGTACATAGGAGCTTCAATTGTGCAAGTGAGGAATCAGTACTGGGAAGGTTCATACCGGGTATCAAACCGGTAAGAGTGTCCACTGCAACTTGGATAACATCTTCCTCCTTTTTCCTCCTTAGAGCATCCAATCGCTCTTGAAAAAGATTAATGCTTTGCAATAGCTCCAATTCATTTGCAGACTAGAGGTCAATAGGACTGGTAATGTAATAACCCACCAAAATTGATCCAACAAAAATTGAGTATATTTTTTTTTTTTCCTTTATTATGTTTTATTCAATTGCATACTCTGGGCATCCATCCAATTAGGATTAGGCATTCATCCATTCGGGATGAGCTTCTAACCATACAGGTTAGGCAATTGTCCATACGGGACGTAAATTCCATCTATCCAATACGGGATAGGCATCCACCCATACGGGGTAGGCATCCATCCAAACGGGATAGGAGATGCTCTGGCCAGAGACTTAGACTCATCGGGACCATTCGGGTCCTGAGCCACTCACTAAGTACTACATTCTTCTAACAAGAATGCACCGAGGTCGCCGTCCTTAGGAGTAATTAAAAAATAACACAAGCTTGAATTCCGCCTCGAAATTTGGCTTAAAGCCTCGGGAAGTCAAGCGAATCCATACAGGATTCCTTCCGAGTATGCATTGAATTAAATTGATTATCTTATTTTTCATTTAGGATTCTTACTCAACCAAGCCTAGACCCCACCCGCGAATGCCTGAGTACGAGGGACAACTCCATCCCAAGACTGCCTACATACCCGCTTTGGCACGGGATCAAGGCGTAAAGTATGTAGTTCTATTCTCTAATCTATGGTTTGATGTAAACTGATTTGTGGGTACGCAACCCTTTCTAGGGTCAGTGTCCCAGACAGTTTCTCTGCGGTTGCTACCCACGATGGTAGCACTTAAGCGAAGGCTCAAGATGGCCTATTGCTTGTGGCCTAAAAAAGAAAATAACTAGATCCTAATACTTATCATGAACGTCACCCAATTGCAAAACGCCAATATCCCTTCAAAAAAAAGAAATCAATTTCATGAGAGCTTTTGACTTGACCATCCCTAAGAGGGGTTTACTATGGTTTATCTCAACGGATGTGAAATTCATTTAAAAGTTATCTTATTAAATTATCGATCCAAGGGGGATTACCCGCCCCTCGGATTTTAACTTCCAAATGTCCCTTATTACTCCCTGACGATTTATAGGGACGATGCCACAGACGTCGTTAATGCAGCTTTATTAGGCGTTAAGTGCAGTAGTTCAACACGACGGCATTACCCGTAAGCGTGACCCAGAGGCACCATATATACCGAACGCTGCTAGTTTTGGTTTTCCAACTTCCTTTATTTAGTTTTCTAACTACGAATAACAAAAATGAAAGCGTAAATAATTGAAGTAACTACTTGAAGTGTAATTTGCATAACAATGAAACTTGCATAATAGTAATTGCATGAAGATATAATTATTCTATAATAATTCGCATGCTATGAACCATTAATAAAAGCAATTAATCTATGAGAAATTTGCATGACGTAAGAAGGTTTAACGAGTCCAAAATGACGATTAAATTTAAGCATTTGTATTAATGTAAGTTAGTCTCTAAGACCAATCAAGTGTCCCAACGATTCTTAATGGGTTGAGTAACTTAATTTTAAAAGAATATAGTCTACAAATTTAAAACTTACTAAGGCAATTTAATTATGAGCTTGCTACATATTAGCCCAATTTTTTTTTCTAAGTCGTAATACAATATCTTATAGCTTACAAAAAAAAAAAAAAGAATTCATTATTCCTAAATGCCATTTCTATCAAATAAAATAAATTTTTTTTTTAATTAAATAACAAAGGATATTAATTTACATATAAAAAAATTTCCAATTTAAAATTTCAACTTACAATTTTGAAAAAAAAGAAAGGAACTTTTAATTGAATAAGTTAGTTTATTTGGGTAGTAATGAGGGCGCGGGGTGGGGACCACGGGTCCCATCACCCCTGCGGCCCTGCATGCGCAGGTCCACAGAGGTGAGGGGACCCGCGGGCCCCTCCGCACTACTGCGACAGTTACGACGTAACCGTCCTTGCATGCCGACGTCTACCTTGTGCGAAACGCCATGCGTTACAGGGGTTTTAAGAGGTTTTTTCTAAAGTTTGAACGATTTCCATTTTTTGTTATTTATATATATGTATATATATATATATAAATATATATATGTATATATATATATATATAAATATATATATGTATATATATATATAAATATATATATGTTTTTATATACAGTATTATTATTATTATTTTTTTTCTTACAGGAGTATTGCATTTTAATTTATTGAAAATCACCCAGAGCAGGGTAGATAATAGGCAATAACAATGTTGCAGATTGATTTTCAGGGATAAAATACAATGAAGCAGTAACTAGAGAGGGTTTTTCTTCTCTTTTTTTTCATTTCTTTTGTTCTTTACACAGGGAGGTCTATTCACAGAGAAGGGAGATGATTTATTTATACACACAGGGAGATCTAATTTTTATCAAAAATAAACTGAAGACAATGAATCTAATTTTCATCAAGTGACTCTATTCTCCTAAATCATTTAATCTACTTCTTTCAAAACTGAAAATAATTTCTTATCAAGAATTTAAACAATGAATCTCATTCTCTACAAAATCTGAAACTAATTTCTTATCAAGAATTTAAACAATGAATCTCATTCTCTACAAGATCTGAAACTAATTTCTTATCAAGAATTTAAACAATGAATCTCATTCTCTACAAGATCTGAAACTAATTTCTTATCAAGAATTTAAACAATGAATCTCATTCTCTACAAGATCTGAAACTAATTTCTTATCAAGAATTTAAACAATGAATCTCATTCTCTACAAAATCTGAAACTAATTTCTTATCAAGAATTTAAACAATGAATCTCATTCTCCACAAAATCTGAAACTAATTTCTTATCAAGAATTTAAACAATGAATCTCATTCTCTACAAAATCTGAAACTAATTTCTTATCAAGAATTTAAACAATGAATCTCATTCTCTACAAAATCTGAAACTAATTTCTTATCAAGAATTTAAACAATGAATCTCATTCTCTACAAAATCTGAAACTAATTTCTTAACAAAACACAAATGAATTTCATTCTCATAAAATAATTTAATCAAATCTAATCTACCACAAGAATAAGATGCACAAACTAAGTTTGAAGGAACCTGGGTGCTTGAAAATGGTGTAGAGTCTTCCTTGATCCTCCAAATTGAAGAGAAGTCCTCCCAACAAAATCTTAGCTGAAAAAGAAAATGGACTACAAAGGAGAATTTAACTTGCAGAATTTCTTATGAAACAGCCAACACTCATTTTGAAACTTGTACCTCTTTTATAAAAGAAATTTCAATTTACCACTACCTAATTTTTAATTGAAAAAAAAAGAGATTCTCTCCCAATTTGGCCTCCATGCAAATTGATTAGGCTTAGTGGGAGGAGTTACATGCAAGGGTGGTGGAGAAGCCTCTAGAAGCTTCTTATTCCTCCTACAACATGTGCCTTAATTTGGGTGAGGGAAATTAAATAACTAATTAAAATATATATGCATTTTCCATGTGTGTGTGTGGTTTATTATTTTTATTCCCTTACAATATTCATTCAATAGTTTATCCAAGGAAATATAATAGAGTTTTGTATTCAAATCAAAAAGGTGATAAAGGAGGGTTGTGACATCCTCCCCCCCTTAATCTGTGCATCGTCCCGATGCACTTATTAAATGCATTCAAAAGAGTTTATAGTTCATGTTCAAAACAAAAAAGGAAACAGCTGCTGCATCTCCTTAGTATCCTCCCACGTGGCATTCTTTTCGTCATACTGGTCCCATTGCACTTTGCATTGATCAACCTCTTTGTTGCGCAACTGGCACTGGCGCCTCTCCAAGATTCTGAATGGCTCTATCATTATTTCCCCCATTTCTTGGACCTGTAAAGCATCCCAATTCAAAATGTGTTTCTCATCAGGTACATACTTCTTAAGAAGAGATACATGGAAGACATCATGGATTCGGCTCAATTGGGGAGGTAAGGCCAACCGATAAGCAACTGGATTAATTCTTCCCAATATTTCAAAAGGTCTGACATAACGAGGTGCAAGCTTAGTCTTTTTCCCAAATCTTATGGAACTCTTGTGTGGCCTAACCCTTAGGAAGACTTTCTCTCCTACCTCAAACTCCCTTGGTGTTCTATTTTTATCTGCATAACTTTTCTGCCTATCCGAGGCTTCCTTCAACCTTTGCCTAATTTCCTTAGTTTTCCTTTCCATTTCTTTCAACATATCTGGCCCAATAATCACTCTATCTTCAAGACTGTCCCAACTCAAAGGTGTTCGACATGGTCTACCATACAAAGCTTCAAAAGGTGCCATTCCCAAAGATGTTTGATATGTATTATTGTAGGCAAACTCTACCAAAGGTAGATACTCTTCCCATTTTCTCTGTTGGTCCATGCAGTACATGCGAAGCAGGTCTTCCATAATCTGATTTGTCCTTTCTGTCTGACCGTCGGTTTCCGGATGGTATGTGGTGCTAAAATTTAGTTGAGTTCCTAGAGCTGATTGAAGAGTGGTCCAAAACCTGGAAGTGAATCTTGCATCTCTGTCTGATATGATTTTCTCTGGTATTCCATGCAACCTAACTATCTCCTTAACGAAGCGTCTAGCCAAGGTGGGTGCATCATCCGTCAGATTTCCTGGTAAAAAGTGTGCCACCTTAGTGAGTTTGTCAATTACCACCATTATGGCATCATGCCTAGAAGGTGACATGGGTAACCCTTGTACAAAATCCATGCTAATAACTTGCCACTTGTGTTGAGGTACATCGTGCAATTGTAACAATCCAGCTGGGTGTCTATGTTCTGCCTTTACTCTTTGACACTCCAAACATTTAGCTACATACTTGACAATATCGCTCTTCAACCCTTGCCAAAAGTATAGTTTCTTTAGATCTGCATAAAGTTTGTTAACTCCTGGGTGGCCTGAATAAGGGGCATTGTGAGCCTCCGAAAGGACTACTTCCCTTAAGTTCCCTGAATTAGGAATATAGATTCTATTATTATATCTGAGCAACCCATCTTCATCAAATGTGTACCCTTCGACCTTAGGGTCGGTCGGGTTGTGTCTTATAGTTAATTTGACTCGCTCATACCATGGGTCATGTCCTTGTTCATCCATTACTTGCCTTTTGAAAGAGGTTTTGAAGGTTGCTATAGTCATCAAGTGTCTCCTCCTACTTAAGGCATCTGCCACCCTATTTTCTTTTCCCTTAATATATTCAATTTCAAAATCATATTCACTTAGAAACTCTAACCACCTTCTTTGTCTGGCATTTAAGTGAGGTTGGGTAAAGATGTATTTTAGTCCTTGGTTGTCCGACTTAAGCTCAAAGAGCTTCCCTAGTAAGAAGTGTCTCCACTTTTGCAGGGCATGCACAATTGCTGCCAACTCTAAGTCGTGGGGTGCATAATTGACTTCATGAGTCTTTAGCTTCCTAGATTCGTAAGCCACTACCCCTTCATCTTGGACAAGTACTCCTCCTAACCCTTCAATAGAAGCATCTGTTATAACTGTGAAGTGTCCATTTGGGTCTGGTACCTTTAGAATGGGTCCTGAAGTTAGTTTTCCCTTCAAGATTTGAAATGCCTTATCACTTTGCTCGGTCCATACAAACCTTTTGCCCTTCCTTTGCAACGAGGTGATGGGGTTTGCTATCTTAGAGAATCCTTCCACAAACCTCCTATAGTAGCCTGCTAGCCCCATAAAGCTTCTTACCTCTGAAACATTCTTAGGGATTGGCCATTCTACTATCGCCTTTATTTTATCTGGGTCGACTGCTATTCCTTCCTTTGATATTATATGCCCAAGATAGTGAATCTTTTCCTCAAAGAAGGCACATTTGGACAATTTTCCATATAACTTATGTTCTCTCAATCTTTGCAAAACAATTTGTAGGTGCGCTAAATGTTCCTCTTCATTTCTAGAGTAAATCAATATGTCATCCAAAAATACCAAAACAAACTTATCCAAGTAGTCATGGAATACACTATTCATTAGGTTCATGAATGCAGCTGGGGCATTAGTTACTCCAAAAGGAACTACTGTGAATTCATAATGTCCATACCTCGTCCTGAAAGCTGTCTTCGGAATGTCTTCTTCCTTAATTCTGAGTTGATGATACCCTGACTGGAGATCTATCTTTGAGAAAACTGCCACTCCTTTCATTTGGTCAAAAAGGTCCTCTATGCGAGGTAAGGGATACCTATTCTTTATGGTGACTTTGTTCAACATCCTATAGTCGATGCATAGCCTTAAGGTTCCATCCTTCTTCTTAACAAATAAAACTGGTGCTCCCCATGGTGATACACTTGGCCTTATTAATCCCTTAGCTAAGAGTTCCTCTAATTGCATTTTGAGTTCTTGTAATTCGGTTGTGTTCATCCGGTAAGGTACCTTTGATACTGGTTCAGCTCCTGGGAGTATTTCGATAGAAAAGTCAAACTTTCTCTTAGGGGGTAAACCGGGTAGTTCTTCTGGAAAAACATCCTTAAACTCCTTTAAGAAAGGGGTATTTTCAAATGTTGGTGTATTTTCCTCCTTTCCTTCATCAATTTCAACCATAAATATTTGTCCTCCTCTTCTCCTTTCCTTCTTTAATTGCATTGCTGAGATAGTTTCTATATTAATGGGTTTAAACTTTCCTTGGATTTTGACCCTTTTCCCCCCATCATCCAAACATTCAACAACTTTGCTATAACAATCTACATTAGCTTGATGGTCTGCTAACCAACTCATTCCCATAATTACATCATATAATCCTAAGGGTGCCACATAGAGATCTACCCTTGTTTTGAACTCAGGGAATTGTACCCTTGCCCTCGGTAAACACTTAGTTACTTCCCTAGTTGCCTTATCCCCATATTGAACTGTCCATGATGACTCCATTTGATTAACTTTTAATGCATATTTGTTCACTGATTCAGGTGAGATGAAACATTCAGATGATCCAGTGTCAATTAGAATTGATATTGGTTGTTCAAATAGTGTACCTGTAGTTTCCACGGGAACATTCTGGTATCTTCTTCTTTGGTTCGTAACTGCTGCATGAATCCTCTGTTGGGGCCCTTGTTGGGGTTGATTGGCTCTAATTTGTCCTTGCATCCTAGGGCAATCTCTAGCAAAATGATTTTCCCCGCACATAAAGCATCCGCCTGGAGGACCTCTCCTACCTTGATTTCTAGGGGGATCATTCCTTGTTTCATTTCCCCTGGGAGGATAAGTTATCCTGTTCTGCTGGTCATTCCTGTTATAGTTGCCCCTGTTATTATTGCCCCTGTTGTTATTGCCCCTGTTATCATCATTTCCATTCCTCTGATATTGGTTAGGCGGTGGTCTCCTTTCGGAAGAGTTATTCCTTTGACCCTTGTTGAAATTAGTGTTTCCATTGAATTCTTGCTTCCTTTTAAATGAGTGGTTCCCATTATAGTTCCGTCCTGCTAGTGTTTGAATCTTCCTCTCTTGCCTTAGGGACTTTTCAAGTACTTCATTCATATTTCTGGGTCCATGCATATCAACCTCTGCCCCTATGCTGGTATTCAGCCCCAAAATGAATTTCCTTGCTTGGCCTTCTTCATCCTTTTGGTACATAGGCACATATTTAAGCAACTTGGCAAACTTATCCCAATATTGTTGAACGGATAGGGACCCTTGACGTAAATTATGGAATTCTGTCACTTTCTCATCAAAGAACAATTGAGGGAGCCACCTATCTTGAAAATGGTGAACAAATTGATCCCATGTGATCGTATCCCTGTTATACCCATTTTGTTCCTTGGTGTTGGTCCACCAACTAGCCGCCTCCCTTGTGAGTTGATAGGAGCCCCATAAAGCCTTGGTTGTTTCGCTAAAATCTCTTAGCTCAAAATATTTTTCCATTTCATTTAGCCAATTCTCAGCCCCTTCACCAATCTGCCTCCCATCGAACTTAGGAGGGGTGATTTTCTTCAAATCCTTGGAGAGTTCCAATATGTTATTTTCCTTCCCATTACCCATCACATTTCCTTGATTGCTACCAGGGTTTCCATTCTCAGTACCACTTCTATTCTCATAGTCATTCTGCCTTTCCCTAAGGTCCTGCAGTGATTGTTCCAGGAAGTTGATTTTATCTCTTTGTTCGGTTAGAAGGTCGATTATAGCTTGGACCCCATCTCCGTTATTCCCTGGGTTGTGTCGAACCTCTTCATGATCTTCCTCATGGTTCCCTTCATGGTTTTCCTCATGGTTTTCCTCATGGTTTTCCTCATGGTTTACCTCCCTTTGACTCCTAGTACGTCTTCCATTACCCCTTCCTCTTCCTCTTCCTCTTCCTCTTCCTCTTCCTCTTCCTCTTGTCATTCTAGGTTTTACCTGAAAGTTAAATTATGTAGTTAGTTTTTTTTTTTTTTGCAGAATAAAATTTAATTTCTATTATTGTAAAACATTCCCTTAGTTGAATAAATTGAAGTGAGCTCAAGGCCTAGATTTGAACCTTTGCTCTGATACCACATGTAATAACCCACCAAAATTGATCCAACAAAAATTGAGTATATATATATTTTTTCCTTTATTATGTTTTATTCAATTGCATACTCTGGGCATCCATCCAATTAGGATTAGGCATTCATCCATTCGGGATGAGCTTCTAACCATACGGGCTAGGCAATTGTCCATACGGGACGTAAATTCCATCTATCCAATACGGGATAGGCATCCACCCATACGGGGTAGGCATCCATCCAAACGGGATAGGAGATGCTCTGGCCAGAGACTTAGACTCATCGGGACCATTCAGGTCCTGAGCCACTCACTAAGTACTACATTCTTCTAACAAGAATGCACCGAGGTCGCCGTCCTTAGGAGTAATTAAAAAATAACACAAGCTTGAATTCCGCCTCGGAATTTGGCTTAAAGCCTCGGGAAGTCAAGCGAATCCATACGGGATTCCTTCCAACTATGCATTGAATTAAATTGATTATCTTATTTTTCATTTAGGATTCTTACTCAACCAAGCCTAGACCCCACCCACGAACGCCTGAGTACGAGGGACAACTCCGTCCCAAGACTGCCTACATACCCACTTCGGCACGGGATCAAGGGGTAAAGTATGTAGTTCTATTTTCCAATCTATGGTTTGATGTAAACTGATTTGTGGGTACGCAACCCTTTCTAGGGTCAGTGTCCCAGACAGTTTCTCTGCGGTTGCTACCCACGATGGTAGCACTTAAGCGAAGGCTCAAGATGGCCTATTGCTTGTGGCCTAAAAAAGAAAATAACTAGATCCTAATACTTATCATGAACGTCACCCAATTGCAAAACGCCAATATCCCTTCAAAAAAAAGAAATCAATTTCATGAGAGCTTTTGACTTGACCATCCCTAAGAGGGGTTTACTATGGTTTATCTCAACGGATGTGAAATTCATTTAAAAGTTATCTTATTAAATTATTGATCCAAGGGGGATTACCCGCCCCTCGGATTTTAACTTCCAAATGTCCCTTATTACTCCCCGACGATTTATAGGGACGATACCACAGACGTCGTTAATGCAGCTTTATTAGGCGTTAAGTGCAGTAGTTCAACACGACGGCATTACCCGTAAGCGTGACCCAGAGGCACCATATATACCGAACGCTGCTAGTTTTGGTTTTCCAACTTCCTTTATTTAGTTTTCTAACTACGAATAACAAAAATGAAAGCGTAAATAATTGAAGTAACTACTTGAAGTGTAATTTGCATAACAATGAAACTTGCATAATAGTAATTGCATGAAGATATAATTATTCTATAATAATTCGCATGCTATGAACCATTAATAAAAGCAATTAATCTATGAGAAATTTGCATGACGTAAGAAGGTTTAACGAGTCCAAAATGACGATTAAATTTAAGCATTTGTATTAATGTAAGTTAGTCTCTAAGACCAATCAAGTGTCCCAACGATTCTTAATGGGTTGAGTAACTTAATTTTAAAAGAATATAGTCTACAAATTTAAAACTTACTAAGGCAATTTAATTATGAGCTTGCTACATATTAGCCCAATTTTTTTTTCTAAGTCGTAATACAATATCTATTAGCTTACAAAAAAAAAAAAAAGAATTCATTATTCCTAAATGCCATTTCTATCAAATAAAATAATTTTTTTTTTTAATTAAATAACAAAGGATATTAATTTACATATAAAAAAATTTCCAATTTAAAATTTCAACTTACAATTTTGAAAAAAAAGAAAGGAACTTTTAATTGAATAAGTTAGTTTATTTGGGTAGTAATGAGGGCGCGGGGTGGGGACCACGGGTCCCATCACCCCTGCGGCCCTCCATGCGCAGGTCCGCAGAGGTGAGGGGACCCGCGGGCCCCTCCGCACTACTGCGACAGTTACGACGTAACCGTCCTTGCATGCCGACGTCTACCTTGTGCGAAACGCCATGCGTTACGGGGGTTTTAAGAGGTTTTTTCTAAAGTTTGAACGATTTCCATTTTTTGTTATTTATATATATGTATATATATATATATAAATATATATATGTATATATATATATATATATATATATATGTTTTTATATACAGTATTATTATTATTATTTTTTTTTCTTACAGGAGTATTGCATTTTAAGTTATTGAAAATCACCCAGAGCAGGGTAGATAACAGGCAATAACAATGTTGCAGATTGATTTTCAGGGATAAAATACAATGAAGCAGTAACTAGAGAGGGTTTTTCTTCTCTTTTTTTTCATTTCTTTTGTTCTTTACACAGGGAGGTCTATTCACAGAGAAGGGAGATGATTTATTTATACACACAGGGAGATCTAATTTTTATCAAAAATAAACTGAAGACAATGAATCTAATTTTCATCAAGTGACTCTATTCTCCTAAATCATTTAATCTACTTCTTTCAAAACTGAAACTAATTTCTTATCAAGAATTTAAACAATGAATCTCATTCTCTACAAAATCTGAAACTAATTTCTTATCAAGAATTTAAACAATGAATCTCATTCTCTACAAAATCTAAAACTAATTTCTTATCAAGAATTTAAACAATGAATCTCATTCTCTACAAGATCTGAAACTAATTTCTTATCAAGAATTTAAACAATGAATCTCATTCTCTACAAGATCTGAAACTAATTTCTTATCAAGAATTTAAACAATGAATCTCATTCTCTACAAAATCTGAAACTAATTTCTTATCAAGAATTTAAACAATGAATCTCATTCTCCACAAAATCTGAAACTAATTTCTTATCAAGAATTTAAACAATGAATCTCATTCTCTACAAAATCTGAAACTAATTTCTTATCAAGAATTTAAACAATGAATCTCATTCTCTACAAAATCTGAAACTAATTTCTTATCAAGAATTTAAACAATGAATCTCATTCTCTACAAAATCTGAAACTAATTTCTTAACAAAACACAAATGAATTTCATTCTCATAAAATAATTTAATCAAATCTAATCTACCACAAGAATAAGATGCACAAACTAAGTTTGAAGGAACCTGGGTGCTTGAAAATGGTGTAGAGTCTTCCTTGATCCTCCAAATTGAAGAGAAGTCCTCCCAACAAAATCTTAGCTGAAAAAGAAAATGGACTACAAAGGAGAATTTAACTTGCAGAATTTCTTATGAAACAGCCAACACTCATTTTGAAACTTGTACCTCTTTTATAAAAGAAATTTCAATTTACCACTACCTAATTTTTAATTGAAAAAAAAAGAGATTCTCTCCCAATTTGGCCTCCATGCAAATTGATTAGGCTTAGTGGGAGGAGTTACATGCAAGGGTGGTGGAGAAGCCTCTAGAAGCTTCTTATTCCTCCTACAACATGTGCCTTAATTTGGGTGAGGGAAATTAAATAACTAATTAAAATATATATGCATTTTCCATGTGTGTGTGTGGTTTATTATTTTTATTCCCTTACAATATTCATTCAATAGTTTATCCAAGGAAATATAATAGAGTTTTGTATTCAAATCAAAAAGGTGATAAAGGAGGGTTGTGACAGGTAATGTCAGCCAGTTTAGCCTGACTACCGATTGCCATTGGAGTCTCCACCTGTGTGCTCTTTTCCGCTGCTTCCTTGTTCTTGTATTTTTGCTTATCTTCTTGAGCCTTCCTCTGCTCCTCTTCTTCTTTCTTTCTTTTCTCTTCTTCTTGTCCCTTATCTTCTTCTTTTCGCTTCTTCTCTTCTTCATCCTTCTTCTTCTCCTCTTCCTTCTTTCTCTTCTCCTCTTCCCGTTTCTCCTCTTCCTCTTTCCACTTCTCCTCTTCTTTCTTTTCCTCTTCCTTCTTCTTCTTCTCTTCCTCTTGTTTCTTAATTTCCTCTTCTCTTATCTTCTTCTCCTCTTCTTTCTTTTCCTCTTCCTTCTTCTTATTCTCTTCTTCTTTTCTCTTATCCTCTTCATCTTTCTTCTTTTCCTCCTTTTGTTTCTTATCCTCTTCCTCTTTTTCTTTCTTCTTCTCTTCTTCCTGTTGCTTCTTTTCCCTGCTTCTCTTGTCCTATTCCTTCTGATGGTGTACCTTGAGTAACTTTTTCACCATCTAAGGCGTCAACATCAATGGGGTCCATTTGTTCTGTGACCAGTTCTCCTTCACTGTTATACACGTCATCCAGTTTGCCAATTTCTTGTTCTTTCTTAGCTTTCTTGTTGGCTTTAGCCACTTGATGCATCTTTAGAGGTTCTTGAGCATGAGTATGTGTATCTTTTATCACTTCATGAACCTTTCCTTCTAGTAACAAGAGTCTTCTTCTTCTCATGAAGAAGAGGCCTTTGTATTTATTCATAACTTCGAAAAGTTCTGAATCTATTACATTAGGAAAATATTGAGCAAATATTTCCTCCCTCATTTCCTGTTCCTTTTCTATGGCAATGCACCATTTGTTGTCTAAAGAATTATACAAATAATCCAGTGTCTTAGATCTAATTTCTGAAGGCGACCGGTCATTTACACACAAATACTTAATGATTTCCTATTCAACTTCTTCTTTTTCATTATCATTTAAGTCATCAAAACAATAAATTAAATCATTTAGCAATTTTCTCCTAATATTCTTTATAGTTCTTTGACAATGTGTCAAAGGTTTGTAAGAAGTATCAATATTTACCAGTGCAGATGTTGCTAGTTCATTCTGTCTTTTTCTTCGTTTGCCTAGTCTTCTTCTTAGGCGGTTCTTCTGACATAGTTTCTTTTGAGTCCAGTGTAATTCTTTTTGTCTTCTGCTTCCTTTCAAAGACTTTGGTAGGTGCAGCTTCCGGTTTCTTCTTAGCTGATGACCACTTGGTCACTTTAGGACTGGCTGCAGTAACCGGTGTCGATGCTGAAGGCACTACCTTTCCTTTCTTTTTTGAGGGTTCTACAACCGGTGTAACCCTTTCCAAATAGGTGTCGGTTCTCTTTGCCTTAGGATCAAGGGGTGAGGTGATTAGGGTAGAAGCATACCCGTCCAACATATCATACATTACCTCATAGCCCATAGGCTCCATTTCTTCCTGCCTAGGCTCAATGGCCTCCATTATGCATTCATCCACTTTGATGGTGAAGCAGATGTCTTCCTCATACTTTTTGACTATATCACCGGATATCCTTATCCTTTGGCTCATCTTGCATATGAACTCATCAAAGTATTTGTTCAGTGCTTTCGGATAGCTGGTTCCAACTGCTTGTAGACTTTCCTTGATTTGTTTTGTCACCAGTTGGTCGGCAGACCACTGAATGTCATCTACTCCTGGAAAGTAGCCTTGGAAGTTAAAGAACAAACCAACCAGTAGTTGTCCAAACTTAAATCTCAGTGTATTATCCTGTTTGATCAACTTAAGATTCAACATAAGTTGTCTTTGCATACAAGTGCATAGATCAAATGATGCATATTCCTTGATCATCCTGTAAGTGACATTTATCACTGCAACAGAGACAAAATAAATTCTGTTAGCAGAGAACATCCGGTAACCTATCACCATGCAGGCATACTTGACCAGATCATCCTTGATTAAGTCGATGGTCATTCCATGTGAGTCGCTCACTGAAGTGGTGAGCTTGGACATTTTAGTCTTGCTGACCTTCCTTAGGGCTGGCACTTCCCCTGTGTTACAAAAACCAGTGATGACATGAATCGCTTAAGGTGTGATATCATGCGTCCGCTCTAGGTACATCTTATCACCATGTACCCTACTTAGAATAATGCAAATGTGATCATCCAAAACTTCTTCAAGAAAATAAACTGCATTATTAAGTTTCTTCCTTTCCAGAATGTTGAATTCTGGTTTAATCTTCTTATCCTTTCCGCAGAATAAGCTTAGCTGTGAATGGATCACAAGAGACCCTAGGTCTTTGATTTTGCAGTCTATGTAATCAGAAATGCCTTCTTCTACTATAACACCAACACGTACTTGAGATAGGGCATTGTATTTCAACTTTTGTTTAATGAAGTCCATAGAGTCAACGGGTGTACTAGAGCTATCATGTGATGCAGAAGCCATGATAAATGAAGAATTATGAAAAATACCTTCGTAGATCAAAATTTAGGGCTTTGTAGTTTGAACTTTGCCACACACTCCTTTGGTTGCAGAGATACCGCTTTGCATTATACTCTCCTTCAGCATATGTTAGCTTCAGATTCTTCTTCAGGTTTTTGATAGACTCCTTGAATCACTGTGTAAATTGCTTTTCTTCGCTTTGCACTTGAAAAACTTCTTCGCTCAAAAAATGATAAGAGAAATGATTTGAAAATTCCTTTTAAACAGGTTCTCTACCTAACATAATAAATGCTCCACTATTAGGGCGTAAACCCTAATTTGCCTTTTACTATTTCCGGTCTTCTACCGACTGATAGGTATCTCATATTGGTTAAGGTCTTTTACCAGTGTCAACCGGGGGTTTGAAGTATTTCACCGTTTGCTCCCCCTAAGCTTTTCTGATGCTTAGTTTCCTAGTTCATTGATTTCCACACTAGGTGCAGAAACCGGTTCTTGATGCAACACCGCCAGTTTCTTTTTCTAGGTTTTATTCATATCCGCCTGAATAGTTTCAATATCAATATTTCCTTTCGGAGTGACCGGTATGTCATCTGATATGTTCTTTCTTGTTCTGTAGAATCTGGCAATGTGACCTGGTTGGTTGCAATGATAGCAGACCATTCCAGGTGCTCTCCATGGTCCATTGTTCATGTTAACGTTCTTCCTCCTGCATGTTGCAGCAGTGTGACCATGACAATGACAAATCAAATAGTTTTCTCTCCATCCGGTCGCCGCTTGATAGCCACCGCTTCCTGTCTGATGATTAAAGGTTTTAAACCGGTTGGGATTCTGGTTCACAAAAGGTTCCAAACCAACTCCTTGAGTCCTCTAAGGATATCTTCTAGTGTTGTTCATAACAAACCTACATTTAGATGCTCTATGCCCAAACTTGTTGCATGCATAACAATTACCATTGAATCTATTGGATCTAGGCTTATCATTTAGAAAATAAGGAAAATTATTGTAAGCCTTACTTCTACGTACATTAGCAGTGTGTCCTTCCTTGAGACAGTTAAAGCAAACAGGTTTAAACTTTTTCTTACCTTTATCCTTTGATGCCGGTTGTTTCTTTGATGCTCCATCTTTTGTTCTAGAGGTCTCACCTTTCTCATAATCAAAGAAACCAAGTCCATTGGTATTCTTTACTGGTTAGCTAATTCAAGCTTCTGTTCTAGCTTGATAGTACTTTATTGAATTTGGCAAGTATTTCCTTTGACTTAGTGAGTTCTTTGGAAATAGCAGCATTGGATTCCTTCAAGGTTGCCTTCTCAGAAGTAGCCATGTTTAGTTCACCTTGTACTTCTTCTTTTTCCATTTTTCTTTCATGAAGGTGAGCGGTAAGTGCACTGATCTCTTGCTTCAGCTTGGAGATTTCATGATCTTTGTCTTTTACCAGATCTTCAGCTTTCCTCTGGTTCTCAAGCTCTTGGCACATTCAAATAGTTAGTCCTTCCAACTCCTTTCTTAGGTTGGAATTGGATTCATTCAGCTTTTCTACTTCTTGAATTAGGGATTCCATTTCCGCTTCATCAGAAGAACTATTTTCAAATAGCTCCATCAATTTTTTAGCATGTTCTCTCCTTTTTGCCTGAGAGGCCTTATATTTGACCATAAGATCATCATAGGCTTGCTTAGACTGAGTGAGCCGATGAGTAAGTTCCCTCATAGTGTATTCCCCCATATCTCTTTCCAAGTGGTTAAACTTATAGAAATGTTGGCTCTGATACCAATTGATGAATACTAAGAGAGGGGGATGAATTAGTATGCCAAAAATTACTGTACTTAAACACTTTACTATTCTAACAGTAAACTGATAAAGTAGTTTAGCAAACAAACTAGTTAGCACACATGCAAACCAAATAGCAAACAATGCATTCACCCATAGAAGCACAAACACCATAACACAAGATATTTTGACATGGAAACCCAAATGGGAAAAATCGTGGTGAGATGAAACTCACAAGTAACTATCTACAGAATAGGAACCAGATCGGTTAAGGTCATACAATGTTCTTTACCAGAACAGATCCTGTTAGCAATCTCAATCTCTATTAGGAGATAAGTCTGATTAAAGACTACCTTGCTAGAGGATTTTAGATCCACAGATGTGAACCACCTTGTTAGAGGATTTACAAAAGGCTTTTTGGGCCTACCCGGTTAAGGGCTTCAGACTTGTCGAAGATGTGAGTAATCAACAAGTGAGTGATCTAGCAAATAGCACAGATTGCTTGGTTAGATCCTTGATAGCTCATTCCTAATGCATTCCAACATTACTTTAGTCTTCAACACATTCACACTCTGCTTTTTCTCATAGACCTAAACTTCTCTTCTATAATCACACTTACAAAAATTCATCAACCACCTTAAACCCTAGCAACAACCTAAAACCCTAGACATGATGTCCTTATAAAGGAATCTAATTTATGTCGGTCCAATAGGATTACAATACAATTTCCTAGGTTCAATGCATCTAGACATAATTGGTAACATGACACAAAAAGCACCACCAGAGTGTCGGCACCGCCAAACAATCGGTGGATGGTAACTCATCACAAAATGTCGGTTGGTAACTCATCAAAGAGTATTACCGGTTCAAACAAAATATCGGTTAAAGCAAAATACCGGTTGTTGGTTTGACAAAAATGAGTACTGGGAAATATGAGTTGTGCCGCTTCGTTCCTTCATACCGCTTGAGATCCTCAAACCGCTTGGGGTCTTCATACTGCTTCAGACCAGTAAACACTTTCTGCAAAACACTGATAGTCTAAAGACTATATTACATCATACCGGTTGGAACAAGTACCGATTGAGCTTTAACTCATACATACAAAAAGCGATCTCAAATCAAGTGTGTGTCCATCAATGACAATCACAACATCAATCATAAAAAATGCCAACAGATGTCAGACCTCAAAACTTAATGAAGTAAGCATACATACATTGCATAATAAAGGAGGTAAAGGAACAAATATCTAACATATACTAAAGCAACTACATGTCAGACCAAACTACATCAATGACATCAATGACATCAATGACAATAGGCCAACAAGGTGAACATTTAACCAATATATTTTTTAAGAATAAGGAAAATATAAATAGGTAAATACTTTTTCTCATTTCATGGTTCTTAATAGAAAATGTACATGCTTACTTACATACAATAACACTATGGAGTAGTAGGATGATATTTTCTATTTTCTATTTTCTAGTTGTAGAAGGATTATGCAAGATCCTAGTGTACATAATTAGTTCTTTGTGGTTCATCATGTTTATCCCTTAAAATAAAATTAATAAAATAATATATATTATAATCTCCTACAATAAATATTCATTATTTAGCAATAATTTAAAATGATTGTCATATTATATAAAACATAGAAAGTCGCATTGTATGACCATCAAAATGCTCTCATTGATGATTGTGTATGTCTCTTCAAAAGGCATATTTTGAAACTTTTGTCTTGAAATGTGTGTTGGAAATGGTTTTTAAATTCAACTTTAGTCTTTTTTTGTTTCTATTGATGAAAATGATATAATTTTTTTAATCAAAAATATAAATATGGATAAGAAAATTAATAGAACACAAAATGCTACATGTAGGCTCATAACTTGTTAAAAAACTAAGAAAAATATGAAAATAAATCTTTATTTCATAACATTTAGTTTTATATCAAAGGAAAAATATGTTATAGTTTAAAAATAATATTTTTAAGTAATTTAGTGGGAGATTCTAGAGGACATCTATTGAGAAATATATAAAAAATTCAAAGATAAAAAAAAAGACCTTTTATTAATCCATCAACAAACAATCAGACTCCACTAGCTGGCCTTAAACTTGAAGCACCAATATTATCATACAAAAAATTGATACTAGCATGAAATCAATATTGTTAATTTTCAACTCCCAATTCTTAGACACCAACACATTTACTTTCACAACTCATTCCCTCTTCAATTGTATTGGGTTCCATGTTCTCATCCCAAGAAAGATCCAAGGAGGCATATTTCACAACAATGGGCTCATGACTCCCTCCTAACCCAAACAAACAATCACACTAGGTAATTTACCCTCTCAAGGGAAAACTCTTGGTAGTTCAAAACTTAAAAAGAAATCCATAAACTCATTAGAGGTTAGTTCCCAACCAACTTACCTTTACTATCAAAATGTAGACATTAACAATTTGGCCTGTCCTATGGTTGATCAAAGGTTCCAAACACAAAATACCTTCTATTGGTAATACTCACAACCCATTGGGGAGTTCCCTACACAACATCCAACATCCCTCCTTAGACTAATAATAGTGATAAACTCCATTTAAGATTCCTTGTAACATATTAAGGACTGGTGACTTTAGGATTGAGACACGGTCCTAATTATGACAATCAACACCATTGGCCATAGGCCACACCAAACATACTTGGAAAATCAAACTCTATGTTATTTGATGTGTGGGACTTCATTCAAGATCTATCATACCATCATTGACCCTTTCTTATTTAGGATTCCAATCAACATCGTTTAAAGGACACTAGCATTGATAATCATATGATTTTGACAGTCAAGGCATTAGGACAGTCCTCTCCACATGAAATAATCCTTTTACTTGTGAATTAAAATATCCTCCCAAGGTTTCATAGGATCCCCACATTAATTTATCTAACATCAATCACTTAAGAAGACCATTCACTCAGTCTCACAAACAAATCCTTCACCCCTATTTCCTTTTACTGCCTAATACATGGAGATATCAAACTATCCTCATGCCTAAGCACGTGCCAAATCTAATTTGGAGCCCTACACACAACATAACATGATAAATAGTATGAAAACAATTCTTCCCATACATTTGGGTGAATTTTTATGCATGGGAGACCAATTTATACATTATTTATTCCTCTCGGTAAACCCTAGGTAGGGTTTTGACAGTTTTTAGAAAAAAACTAAGATATATTTTTCAAAACACAATGGAATTCAATGCCACAAAAGCCAAAATAAATTTAATTCACTTCTTTATCACATTCAATTGACTTCCCATCAAAATATGATGAATTTCCAAATGAAAAGTATAGAGAATAAAACTACAACATCTAGAAAACTAGTGAAAATGCAGGAAACTCAAAATTTTATTGTTTTCTCTTTCAATATATCCACCAACCCGACCCAATGGTAAATGTGACATGATTAGATACATTCTCTCACCACCCCCCAATGGCTATAACTACCATTTGAACCAAAACTAACAACTTTGCAACAAAAGTTGCATTGACAACTTTTTACACAACATGACAATTTTTCCATCAACTTGTCAAATGACCCTACAAGGACTTCTCAAGACCCCAAATAATTACATACATTCTAAAGGAGATGAAATAGAACCATTACATGGTGAAGAGTTTATAAGAACCATTTTGACAAATTTGTATGCTCACATGACAACTTTTTGGCATAAACATGACAATATGACAAACTTGCATCAACCTAACTTCCTAATGCATTAATGTGACTCAAAAAATTACCAAATGGTCCAAAGGACCTTATTCCATTCTCACAACATAAAAAAAAACATACAATTTTAAAATGCTTTCCTCATGGAAGCATGCATCCATTAGGTGCTCTTGCACCATACTCTCAACCAAAAGAAAATCCCAAGCCCTCTTGGAGTGAATGTAGTAATAGAACTCTATATTTGAATACTCCTCCTTGATGCTCCGCTCCATGTTTTCTTGGAAACTTGACTCCATCTTAACCTTTGGCTTGAACGAATCCATGCCATCTTCCCTCTCTTTCTCTTGTCATCTTGAACATGCCTTACCTTAGCAATCATACCTGCATCATGTCTTCTAACCTTTTCTCCATCATTAACTGATGGTATACTTGTCTTCACATTCACAAACAAACATATACCTTTGGTATCTTGAACTCTCCCCTTTGTTACCTTTGCATGCTTGAACTCATCCACATGTGTTTGCCAAACACACTCGCTCACTCTACCTTCTGTTCTCACATCCCATCCCAGGTTGCCTGACCCTAATTCCTCTTCAATACCATCATGAATCTTCATACAGAATTCATCCTTCCACTCTACTATCCTAGCATCCTCTTGATTAGGAATGGTTGTAATGTCCATATCTTCTCCTTCATCTTCCTTTGAAGCATCATCCACTACCACATCAATATTCTCATGTAAATCTGCATATACTTAATTAACAAACATGTCTACAACATCTTCATTAGCAACCTTACTATTAACATAAACTTGATCATTAAAATCAACATCCTTCTCTACTTGTTTGTCTTGCTCCAACAACTGAAAATGGTATGGAGACTCATCCACAACTACATCTACCTTATCCTTTTGAACTTCATCAATACTTGATGATATCAAAATAGTCATAGGTATACTTACCACCTCATTGTTTACCTCCTTTATTGTTTTTGTCCTTGCTTGCATTTTCATCCTTTGAACAATCTTTCTAATGGACCATGTGATCTTCTTCTTGACTAGTAAGTGCCACTTTTGCATCTCTTGTTCTATTATCTTTCCTAACTCTTCCATGGCTTGTCTTATTTCTCTTATCTCTTTCTCAAAATCTATTTGCCTCATCTTTTCCTCTTTCCTCTTCCTCTCTTTTTCTTCTCTTTTCTTTTCTTGTTTCTTCTTTGTTGAACCCTCACCCTGCAAATACCTTCTCCAAAAATCTATCTTCTCTCCAATAAAGTCCCTTTAACATTTCTTCCTCTTGTCCTTGCCTCACCTAGGTCTCGTATCTTTTCCTCTACCTAGTCTTTTGGCAATTAGGTTCTCTCTTCAACTTGCACAAACACAAACACACAGCCACCAAACTCTTTTCCTAGACCTTCTGATCTATGATACCAATTGATTTAGTAGGTGGGGTTCAACTCAACACAATATGGGCATATTTCACAATAATGGGCTCATGACTCCCTCCTAACCCAAACAAACAATCACACTAGGTAATTTCCCCTCACAAGGGTAGACTCTTGGTAGTTCAAGACTTCAAAAGAAAGACATAAAATCATTAGAGGTTGGTTCCCAACCAACTCACCTTTACTATCAAAATATAGACATTAACACTTTGGACTATCCTATGGTCGATCAAAGTTTCCAAACATAAAATACCTTCTATTGGTAATACTCACAAGCCATTGGGGAGGTCCCTACATAAAATCCAACATCCCACCTTGGACTAATAACACTGACAAACTCCATTTAAGATTCCTTGTAACATATTAAGGACTGATGACTTTAGTACTGAGACAATCCTAATTATGACAATCAACACCATTGGCCATACACCACTTAAATCTACTTGGACACTCAGCCTATATGTTCTATGATGTGTGGGAATTCATTCAAGGTCTATCATACCATCATTGACCCTTTTTTATTTAGGATTCCAATCAACACTCTATTTGAAGGACACTAGCATTGATAATCATATGACTATGACAATCAAGGCATTAGGATAATCCTCTCCACATTAAATAATCCTTTTACTTGTGACTTAAAATATCCTCCCAAGGTTTCATAGGATACCCACATTACTTTCTCTAACATCAATCACTTAAGCAAACCATTCACTTGGTCTCACAAACAAATCCTTCACCCCTACTATCTTTTACTATCTAATACATGGAGATATCAGACTGTCCTCATGCCCAAGAACATGACAAATCCAATTTGGATCCATACACACAAAATAATATGATACTAGCATTAACACAAGTCTTCCCATACATTTGGATGAATTTTTATGCATGGGAGATCAATTTATACATTTTTTATTCCTCTCGGTAAACCCTAGGAAGGGTTTTGACAGTTTTTAAAGAAACTAACACAATGAGATTAAATACCACAAAATCCAAAATAAATTTAATTAAATAATTTATCACATTCAATTGACTTCCCATCAAAATATGATGAATTTCCCAATGAAAAGTATAGAGAATCAGATTGCAATGTCTAGAAAACTAGTGAAAATACAGGAAACTTAGAATTTCATTATTTTCTCCTTCAATACATCCACCAACCTGACCCAATGGTTGATGTGAAATTATTAAATACATGCTCTCACCATCCCCGAATGGCTATAACTGGCATTTGAATCAAAACTAACAACTTTACAACAAAAGTTGCATCGACAACTTTCTATACAACATGACAATGTTTCCATCAACTTGTGAAATGACCCTACAAGGACTTCTCAAGACCCTAGACCATTAAATATATGCTCAAGGAGGTCATATAGACCCATTATATGATGAAGAGTTGATAAGAACAATGTTGAAAACCTTGTATGCCCATATAACAACTTTTTGGCATAAACATGACAATGTGACCAACTTGCATCAACCTAACTTCCTAATGCACTAATGTGACTCAAACAATTACCAAACGGTCCAAAGGACCTTATTCCATGCTCACAACATAAAAAAACAACATATAATTTTAAAATGGTTCCCTCATGGAGGCATGCATCCATTATGGGCCCCTGCACCAAAGGCGCTCTAAATACTTTAGTCATTTTCTTGACATGTTGCACATCATTTCTAAACAAGATGGTCATAATGAAGTCACTAGCCACTTCAAGATGGCACTTATGATGGATACCTCACAAAATTGTAAATACATTACCCACATCAACATAATAATGCATCAATAAATTTAATTCATTTTTCATTTCCATTATTCTTTCTAAATGAGAGAGAAAGCCACATTATTCAATAGTCAAGCCTCACTCATTGCCTTACTACTTCAGTTGCTTCCATTTGTAACTAGGTATACTTTTCATATCCTTTGTTTTTCTTTGTGTGTTTTCTTTTCCTCCATCTTTTCATATTCCTTTGTACTTTATATGTGTATAATCATTGTTAATAACCAAAATTTAAGAAATTAGATTGGCTTGATCTAATGAGTATCAAAAAGAGATTCTATATTCTCCTATATCCTCTATCCTTATAAATTGACTTTTTAATTTAACTTCAAAAATTACTAGATATTTTACTTGAAGCATTGGTTCTACATGTGTTTATTTGTCATCTATTTTTACAAGTGATTTGCATTTTAAATCCTTAGAATTAAATGTAGTAGTAAATTTATACAGTCAAATTTGATCACATGTGTTGTATTAAACTATGCATGTTTTCTCTTAAAAATACCTTTTTTGTAATATGTAAACTTGTAATTTTGTATATAATTTATGTATATTTATACATATACAAGTGCTATATTTATCATGGATGATTCTGACATAGAGGATCTATTAGATCAAAACCACCCCCCTCCATCCCCTCGATTAGACGAGGCTTGATTGAGAGCACAAATAAATGAAAACCTTGCCATCATACAACAAAATAATAATGCAATCCAGAATGAGCCTATCACCCCCTCCCCTCCTCCCCATCTTGTATAGTTTGGAACTTCAATGCAAGTTGTTGTAGACTATGTTCGATCTGTTGATATGAAATTGGATCAATTCCACTAATGGAGATAGTAGATGCATTAGTTTTATGTTGATGGATGCACTTATAAGAATATCAATGATCTAAAATCACCAAAGCACATATAGCCCCATATTACATTAACACTCAAACTAATCTACCCATTCCTACCACCAAAAAAAAGTGTGTAAGGTGAAAAATGATGATGAAAAATTATTGCAAAACCACAAAGATCCAACCACAAACAATCCTAGTTCTACAATAAAAACATTCACCATACACCAATGAAGAAACCTAAGAAAATGCAAATTAACAAATTGAAACAATAATACCATTCACATGCCAAGTAGGGTTTGATCTCCATTGTCTCCTATCTCCATTGATCTTGTTTGATATATTTTCTCTCAGATTTTGTATACGCACAAGAGCTCAACAAAGAATGGATTGTGGTTGTGAAGTTGCTTGATCGCAAGAAGGTTGATTGATCGCATAAAGTGTTAGATTGCTGATTAGATTAGCTATCTCATTAGGATTGAAAGGATGAGAGTATCCTCTTATATAGAGAACACTTTAGAAAATAGAGGGATAAGATTAAGAGATGAAATAAATAAATGGCCGGCTAGAATTAAAGGGTAGGTAAAATAAATAATAAAATAATGAAGGGGGTGGGAAGAGGAAAATTAAGAGATAAATGACATGTGTCATGAAGAGAAAAAGCTAATGAATAAATTAAATAAACAAACATTTATTTAATTAATAAAGGAAGTGGGACCAATTAAATAAATAAGATATTTATTTAATTTAGGAAAAGGATAATTTAAATAAATAAAAATATTTATTTAAATAAGGAAAGTGCTAGAAGAGGATAAGTGAATTAATTAAATAAATAAGAACTTATTTAATTAATATAAGGCTTAGGATAAAATAATTAAATAAATAAAATATTTATTTAATTAAGCTAGACAATTTTAGGTGTCTACAAAAAGAATATCAATTAATTGGTGTTAGCATCCATGGGTATTTGCTTATTTTCGGGATAGGTGGTGGATAATTTTTTATCATCCATCACATTGCGGTTATGAGGTGCCTTTTTATTTTTTTAAGAAATTATATTGTAAATTTGTATTGGGTATAAGACCCAATTATTTTGACATGAGGTCATTCTGGGGTGTTGGTGCTGGCATGCCCCAACATAGATTAGGGGCACATACTGTTACACCTGCACCTACTCCAACCATGGTTCCTCCTATTGCTCCTACTATTCCCGCACCTATATAGCATAAAGAAATGGTTTTCACCTTAGGTGCTTTGAGTACCCTCTCAAGTAACCTTAGTGAAAAAGTTTTCCACATACATTACAATGACCAGAAATACAAATGCATTTTAAAGAAATAATTGCTCATTAGGTGGTTTACAAAATAAAATTGCTATAAACTCCTTGATAGTTTGAGGTGGCATGTAAATGCTACAATCTTGCATAATTTTGTCAGTATGCAATGTACAACGTATATATCGAAACACATCATGATAATAACAAAATTGAACATGAGTTTTACAACAAGAGATTCTTTGTTTATTAATCTTTACATACTAGGGTTTACATTTCTCAAATGATCTTTAACTAATGCATGCATTCACTAACATAAAATCATCTAAGAATTTTTTATAAAATTCAGTTTGAGTCATGTCTAGAAGATGTTTTGGATGAGGATCGCGAATTTTTTTATCCCACTCTTAACTTCAAAACATCTTTGGCATTAGATGACACTCTTGTATTATCATGCCAAAAAATAATAATTAATGGTTTAGTTTCAAGTCAGACCTTGGAAATCTACCACTTCAACTCCAAAAATGGTTTATTGAATTGCTTTCAATAGTAACTCATCTCTTGGCTACTCTTGACAAGGTTTTACGATGTATATTCAAATATCCACTTATATTACTTAACATTCTTTTATTTGCAATTGTTTTGTTACGTATAGTAGTTGTTATAACTTGTCGCGCCACAATCTTATCTTTAGATAGACTTCTTTTTCCAATCTAATCAATGACACTATCAACAATAGATACAACTTGCTTAAATGATTCATCTTTCTTTTTTGGTTTCATATAAATTCCTAATTTTTCCATCACTTTTTGCATTTTCAACATTTTCATTGATTGTAACTTAAGTTGATATTGAAATCCTAGATTTTTATTATAATAATAACAAAATTGAACATGAGTTTTACAACAAGAGATTCTTTGTTTATTAATCTTTACATACCAGGGTTTACATTTCTCAAATGATCTTTGACTAATGCATGCATTCACTAACATAAAATCATCTAAGAATTTTTTATAAAATTCAGTTTGAGTCATGTCTAGAAGATGTTTTGGATGAGGATCGCGAATTTTTTTATCCCACTCTTAACTTCAAAACATCTTTGGCATTAGATGACACTCTTGTATTATCATGCCAAAAAAAATTAATTAATGGTTTAGTTTCAAGTCAGACCTTGGAAATCTACCACTTCAACTCCAAAAATGGTTTATTGAATTGCTTTCAATAGTAACTCATCTCTTGGCTGCTCTTGACAAGGTTTTACGATGTATATTCAAATATCCACTTATATTACTGTAGACACCTAAAAATGGTCAACGCTTGTGGAGTCATACTTTAACATTTGTGCATTGCCTCATTTTAGGTTTTTGCGTCGCATTAACATTTCTCTTATGATTCGCACTTGGTCTTTATCATTTGTGAGCATCGAGTCATTCTTTTGCATTCTTCAATCATCTCGTTCTCAAATTTGGTCTTGTCGACAACATTATCCAGTCATGATTTTGATCGATTTTATCCTGTTGCATCAATGTGCATATTCATTTGTCATCATTTTGGACATCATCAATCCTAATTAGAGTTTTGTCCTCTTATCAATCTTATCATCAATCTTATCATTTTGGACATCGTCAATCCTAATTAGGGTTTTGTCCTCTTGTTCGATCTTGTCATTTTTGCGATCGATTTGGTCATCGATCATGGTCATTTCCAATCTTGTCGTCTTGCAATCTAATTTGTCATCGATTCTTGTCCTCTTGTCGATTCTTGTCATTTTGCGACCGATTTGTCATCGATCGTTGTTTGTCTCAATTATGTCAACTTGGATCAATTTGTCATTGTTCCTCGTCAATTGGCGCATCTATCAATCAAATCATTTATCACACTGGTCATTTATCAATTCAAAATCATGATCGACATTAATTATCTTTAATCAAGACCTAATTGTCATTCTCGCATTGCTAATTTATCTTCTAGGGTTTCATGATTTAATCATTTAACCTAATGTGTCATTTCTTCCTCTAGGATTAAATAATTTATTTTATTTATCCTAAGTCTTCTCATCGCAATTAAATATTCATTTAATTGGCTAATTATTCCTCTTTTTGTGAATTAATTAATAAATGACAAATTATTAATTAATTTACCTAATTTTCCACCTATTTTCTAATTTCCTAATTTCTAATTTCAATTTCCTCCTATTTTTCTCCTAATTTCATGGGAATGACATAGAAATTTGTCATAATTAACAATCAATCAATTCTTGACATAGAAATTTGTCATAAATTGTCATAAATCATCAATCAACAAATTGTGCATAGAAAGTGCATAATTTGTCATAAATTTGTCATAATTAACACAATTGATTTGCAATTTCCATTTGAATTGAATCATGCTAATTTGGTCTTTTTCTCCAATTTCTCTATAAATTGGATGAATTTCTTCAATCAAAATCCCCTCCCTCCCCTAATCAAATGATCGAATTTCTTTGTCAAATCACACTTCGAGTACTCTTGAGCAATAATCTTGTCTACTTGCTTTCAATCATGATCATGCACTAGTAGGTGAGATCCACAACAAAATTATTTGGAGAAGAAAGAAGAACAATGGAGCCGCATGGAAGGAGCATTCAAGCCTGCATTTGGTTTGTATAGTCTTTCATTTTTGAATGTTCTCATTTTCATGTCTCTATTGAATGTTGTTTAGGATAGATCATTGCAATTTGCTTTCGTGATTTGAGCTAATGACTAATGTTTTTGACCTATTTGTGATGATTTCCTATTTCCTAACGTACAATTACTTAACATTCTTTTATTTTCAATTATTTTGTTATGTATAGTAGTTGTTATAACTCGTCGTGCCACAATCTTATCTTTAGATCGACTTTTTTTTCCAATCTAATCAATGACACTATCAATAGAAGATACAACTTGCTTAAATGATTCATCTTTCTTTTTTGGTTTCATATAAATTCCTAATTTTTCCGTCACTTTTTGCATTTTCAACATTTTCATTGATTGTAACTTAAGTTGACATTGAAATCCTAGATTTTTATTATAAAAAAATTGTTTATATAATCTATTAGCATGTGTTCTAATTTTCCTCCAAGATACTAAACCATGAAGATTATCTAAGTCATTGCTTTCAATATTGAAAAAAAAAACTTTCATTTTCATTCAAAGAAGGGGATGAATTATTATCAACTTTTATTTCTTTCTCTTTAGGAGTAATGTTAATATCATTGAATGAATATCCAACTTGCTTCAAATCTTTGATTTTAATTTCCATGTAGTTTTGTGGATTTAAAGACATACCAAGATTTGTGTCAACATGAATATTTTCCATTCCAGTAAAAGTTTCATTTGAAGACACCCATATTTGGTTCTATAATCACATTGTCTTCCATATTGACCTCTTTGACATTGGCATCATCTATGGTCCCCTGAATGTTTTCATCTTCAACAATAACTAAACTAGATGCCTCAATATTCCTTAATTGCTGTATATTTGATCTTCTATCTCTTTGTCGCTTTGCCTCCTCTCTCTGCACTTCAATTTTCTCTATTGTCGTGACCTTCCTTTATCTCTTTTGACACTGCTTTGATCCCATCTTTACAAAGCCCTCTTGATTCAAAATAAGATAGGTCCCTTTGAAGGTCTGATGTAAATTATTTATCTCCAATTGACACCTTTTTAAATTCTTCTTCAAAACAAGAAACATATAATTCAACTTCAAAATTCTCAATATTGTTGACTTTTTTTCAAATCAGATCGACTAAAAGACAAAAAATAAGCTTAGAATAAGCCAAAAACTGTAATTATTCTCTGTCAGTACAAATCCCAATAAAAATCTCTATAATCATTGTATTATGTCCTTTTTCTTAACATTAACGACTATTTTTGTAATGGGGCCCTGTTTTGTAAACGGGGACCCGTTTTTAAAAAAATGGGTCCCTCTTCTAAGTATGAGGCCTTGTTATGTAAATTTACAAGCAAAAAAGGTAAAACCTATTTCTTAAATTCTAAAAACAGGGCCCACAATGTGCATCCGGTTTTGGATCAGGAAAGGCATGGGATAGCCAACCTTTACCTTGGACCTGCAAGTACAAGGTTGTATCAATGACATGGTGAAATACTTAATTTTGGCATATGTTTGATGTCCATTATATAGTATTTTTTGATGAAATTAAAACCCATTTCATATTAAACCGTGTAGATTCCAAATATGTAATTTTTTTAAAGATTTGATTTTTTTTTCTATTTTCTAGTTAATTTATATTGAATCTAGTCCATAAACTTGAAATATTACTTTGTTTTGTTTCTTTAATCTTTTTTTGTTTTTACGTTTTTTGTAAAACAAATTATATGACATCAATCTATACATAATTATTTTTAGGCAAAAAAATAAAAAAATGATAAGTTTAGTTTAAATTATGGTGGTCGTAAATGACAAGTTTTTAAAACAACTATTAGGGCAAAGTAAAAATTAATAAAAAAATATTCAAAAAAATTATAAAAAAATATCATCGTCAATATTCAATGTGTTACAGAAAATCTCTTAGGAGAGTTCAAAAATAACTTTTATTTACGTCAAAAAATGGTGGTCGTACATGTGCATGGTATGGTCCCAAAACATGTATTTTTAAATAGTGGTTTTTAGAAATCCTTTTGGAAAGTCAATTTATATCATCTGGGTATTACTATAAATTACATATTTAGAAACTAGACTCTGAGTACTCCATTTCATATTATGGAATTTTTTCAAAATTCAATCTCTAAGTGCTTCAAATTTTTAGTTCAAATATGGAAAATTCTGAAAATCAGGTAAAACACTTTCACTTTTTGACTCAACTTCTTGCACTAACCCTGTTGTTTCCATGGAATTTCATTATTCAATTTATATTCAGATGAGCATTATTGTGATTCATTGGAGATTATCAACTAAATCTGGTTGGCAGGTGCTTGTCTAACCATATTTTTTCTCTAAGAAGTTGCTTAGTTGGCAACTTTGCAATGAGCCAAGGACTTTAGAGTTCTTCATATTTGCAGGTATTTTAAATTTGTAGTATTTTTATAGCCCTAAATCTGGTGTTACCATAGCGATTTTTATTTATTTCATTGTGATTTGCATTAAATGTTATATTTGAAAAAGCAACCTTGTTTTTTCCTAGGTTCTCTTTTATATGCTCTTGATAAATGGCTAGTAAGTTGTGCTACGTTATTCTGCATAAGTTAGCTATCAAAGTCATTAAGGATTTAGACAATATGTAATTATTAATTCATGTGACATAGTTTTCTCAATTAAAATGTTGAGCTATTTATGATAGGGGTATGAATCTTATGCTCTTTCCTAATTCATTCCTATTCAAGGATAATGTTGTAGTTGATGTTGGAGTTGGGATAGGAATCTTCTCTTTTTTCTGCAAAAGGAGGAGAAAAGCATATATGCATCATGTAAATACACTTTTCCCATTTTAAAATTCTTGCTTGCTACATCTTTGACCTTGGAGATAGAAGAAATATGCTCTCACATCCTTTAGTTAGTTGGATATTTATTCATGCAAAAAAAGATTGTGTTTGACAGTTGATACAATGCATCCCCATGTCATTTGTCATGGGTAGAATGCTCTCACATGACACACACACAGACACAGACACAGACATATACATATATATATACATATACATATACATATCTATCTATATATATATGCATATATATATGTATATATATGTATGTATATATATCTATATACACACATATATATGTATATATATGTATATACATATATATGTGTGTGTATACAGACACACATATATATGTGTATATATGTACATACATATATATATGTGTGTGTGTGTATACATACATACATACATACATATATGATGCTCTACAAAATGGACAAGGTTAGCAAATGACAAACAACACAAGACACAAGAAATCGTTAGTGTTAGTTAACCAAAAGCTAATCTAAATAGGCATATCAAAAGAGATACTAAGAACATGAAAGAATATTTAACTAAAAAAGCAAATATGATGAGGCATCTCCAAATGCCTCCTAACATGCTCTTGGTTCTTTCTCCTTTGTTCCTCTTCTCTCCAAGTTCCAAAATAGTGTAGCTCTCAGCAGCTTTTTGCACTATGGATGCTTATGGAGGATTGAGATTTGAGTATTTTGCTCCAAATGTAAAATGAAAAGCTAAAATACTAGATGCTATTAAAATGATTGATTTTAACCAAAATAACAAGATATTATTTTGCTATGCTAAATGCTCTCTAAAATGCCTATAGGTTAAATGCATACAAGTTTTCAGGATTTGGATTATGAAGAAATGAGCTCTATTTATAGAAAAAATGGAGCAATGGATGGTTGAGATTGAACAATCTTAACAAGGGTCAGGATTGAATGATTTCACATCTATGTGAGGGCTTTCAACCCAATCCCAGGATGACATGTGTCAATGTGAGATAGGTTGAGAGGAGAGGGAATAAGCATTAAATGCTTGACATGATCTTGGGAGTTAAGGTCAAGGTTAGTTGAATGAATAAACTCTTTATTCAAAGAATAAAGCTTTTATCCAATGGATAAACTCTTGTGCAAAAGGCAAGAGGGATAAACATGGTCAAAGCAATAAATGTTTGGGGAGACAAGTTGAAATAACCATAAATGGTTATGTAAGAGCCATTAATGGTCATGTAAGAGCCATTAGTGGTTTTGGAAGACTTTGGAGGTTAAATTGTTAAACACACAAAGCATTAAATGCTTTTCAAAGATTTTTTGAAGTGACTCCATTTTACTTAGGAATGTGACAATAATTAGGGGATGGATTAGGCTAATTAGGAAAGGGTTAAAAGAATCTAGAAAGGGATTAGATTTGCAAGTGGATTTGGTGGGTGAGGGAAAATAGGATTTTATTAAAAATAAAAAATTCATTTATTTCAATAAATGTGTGCAAGTTGCATTTGTAGGAAAATGCAAGTGGGGGGGATAATGATTTAAATAAATGTTTAATTTAATTTATTTAAAAGAGGAATAAAGGGATTTAATTAAATAAATAGATTTTATTTATTTAATTGATTTGTAAACTTGGTTTAATGAATTGATTGAAATAAATTGAATAATTTGCTTAATTAATAGGAGAATGTTTGAAGATGAATTAATTAAATATTAATTAATTAACTCATTGCTAGTGTATTTTTAATCAAATAAATAGCAAATATTTATTTAATTAAGCTGGACAGATTTGTGTGACTACATTTGCCCCTCTTTGAGACGGTGCGGTTTATCGCGTTGTTTCAAAGAAAGAAAAATTGGTGTGAAGAAATGCTCCATAAAATATTAATTTAATGGGTGGTATGCCCCCTCGAGAGATGAGCCGAATTTTTTTGAAAAATCGGGCGATCTCTCCAAAAAGAATGAAAATTGGCAGGGTGTTAGAAGAGAAGAAGTTAGCAATACTGGTGAAAAATAGAAGAAATCGGGGGGAAAATGGAAAAATGGGGGGCTCGGAAAGTTCACGGGGACCACGGCGGTGAGCAGGGGGAAGTTATGGTGACGACAAAAGGTTTAAATGGGGTGAAAGGGGTGAAAATAGGATCATTTGTGACTGCGGCCAGTGTGAAACTATAGCTCTGATAGTGACTTTTGAGAGGAGCAATTAGCAGTTAGGATGCCAATATCTATTACAAAGCACCGATTTGAGCGAGTCCATCAGTTCCAGCGGCCAGACGACTATGGACCAGCGGTACGCAAATTTGAAATTTGAATTTTTATGCATTTTTGATACGCTTTTTGTTGAGTCCAAGTTGAGTCAGAACAATAGCGCTGAAACTATGTTTTGGCACTGTTGCCCAATTAACTAGCGCTACTGTGTCGTAGTGGCACTATTGTCCTATTGTCTGAGCGCTGTTGAAATGTTTTAGCGCTATTGCATACATGTTTAGGCACTATTGATTAATAAGCGCTATTGAGTGCTTAATTGAGCGCTATTGTTCTGAATTAGCGCTATTGTGTGGTTGTTCTAGCGCGTTTGTAGATTGAGCGTTGTTGGATAGCTGATTGAGCGCTTTTGTTAGGGGTTTAGCGCTATTGTTGATAAACTGGCACTTTTGTTTTAGGATAAATAGATGCCCCAGTTTGTGTGAATAAAATCTCCCAATGCCAATGATGGATGGATGGCGATGTGAAGTGAGAGTTGTTTTGAACCATAGCAGCCTGATGAGACGTAGGTCATTTCTAGGATAAATGCATGTTTGAAGTCTAGGTTGCCATGATTGCTTACCTGTTGAGACCCAAAGAGACTTGATCAAAGTATCTGTTGATAGTCTAGGTTTAAACTTAAGAAAGTTTGAAACAAAACAACTGATGATGATTGATGGATGCCCATGTCCAGGAGGATCTAGGTATGTTGCAGTTATGCGAGAGACATCCAGCGACACAGGGTTTGCGAGATTGGTTGACAGAGGCGGAGATCAATTATATTGCTACGACTGGATTATATGATGTAATGCACATGCCTGTGATTCAGATGAATCATGGATTGATTACGACATTAGTAGAGCGGTGGCATAGCGAGACGTGCACCTTTCATCTGGCATAGGGGGAGATGACAGTGACCCTGGAGGATGTGTGGCACATCCTGCGTATTTCAATTCAGGGGGAGCTGGTCACATATGATAGATCATGGGGGACTCTAGCAGTGCAGAGGTTCTTCGATGAGGATGTGTTCATTGATGATGGCTCCATTGCGTGGGAGGAGATAGCTGCATTATACGAGCCTCTACCAGCAGTTTTATCAGGCATTATGGGAGGACTACTGTGTCCAGACAGGTGATCACATGGTTTGGCCGTGAGCTGGGGGCAGGTGATTGAGATGATGATTACCGAGGGGACCCGATTTGCTTGGGGGCTGTGCGTGTTGGTGCACCTATATCAGGAGCTTCATGAGGTGGTTTACCAGGGGAGGGATTCCTTAGCAGTGGGAGTGACGCTGCTTCATATTTGGGCCTGGGAGCACCTACCAGTGACTCAACCAGTGAGTCTTAGGTTTCGCATAGTGGATCAGTCATATATGTTTATGTATAGCGATATGATGAGCTAGCCCCACCTGGGGAAGTTAGAGTGGTGGTGGCGGGCATTAGATGATCTGGATGCAGTCATATGGCGACCATACCTGGAGTGCGAGCCATGGGATGATGATGCAGAGGCACTGCCCTATGTATTCATGATCTGATTCCTCATTGGGAGGACCTCGTACCATGTAGAGAGATAGGTGCCGGGGAGAGTGATGAGGTAGTTTGGACGATAGTAAGGACTGCCTAGTGGATCAGGGGAGTATACTCGGGTGATTCGGGAGAGATATGCATGGGGGCCAGTGCTACCGTATGACCAGGCATTGGCAGAGTTTCGAACACTGCAGGCGAGACCTTGGGACATACGACCGAGGGTAGTGGATGCAAGGGTATCAGATGAGTATATGCAGTACCGGGTGGCGCATCTGATTCTACGAATATCCGATCTAGTAGAGCTGGTGCCCAATTTTGAGGATGAGAGGGGACAGAGACGGAGGAGGGCAGGAGGTCGAGGACCGAGGGCATGTGGAGGAGGGAGAGGACATGGTGGAGATGGAGGAGGAGGTGGTGGTGGAGGAGGTGGTGGGTTGGGGATTTGGATTCAGCGAAGAGGGAGAGGTGGACTGCCTGCCACTACGGATATCACAAGGACCGCTAATACAGGGAGGAGTTAGATTGGGTGGTAGAGGTGTGGAGAGGGAGATCCCGATGGACAGAGGGGATAGAGCTACTGGAGAGGGAGATACAAGTGAGGCTGCTATGGATACCGGGGAGGGAGCCACTAGAGATCTTAGGGATCATATGATAGCACATTTGCAGACCCGGGTAGAGGATTTGGAGGCAGAGGTGGTGGCTAGAGATGTGTAGCTATTTGTACGGGAGTCAGAGCTGGCTGTAGTGCTGTAGGAGAGGGATAGTGCGGTGGAGAGATTAGCAGAGCTGCAAGAGAGAGTCTGGGTTGGAGTAGGAGCATAGGGGCCTACGGGGGAGGTGATTAGGGAGATGAGGCGAGCACAGGCTGAGATAGACTACTGGCAGGGGTTATATGAGTAGGTGGTGCCAGCTAGTCAGTGAGCACTTAGCTATTCACAGATGTGGCAGGCCAAATTAGAGCGATCACAGAGGGTGTAGAGCAGTGGGGGTGTGATGGGTCCTTTACGGAGGGAGAGATCAGGGAATGCAGGAGTGAGTGGGGGTTTGATGGGGCCTCCATAGAGAGATAGATCGGATGGTGCGGGGACCAGTGGGGGAGTAGGTGGCGATGGTGGTACAACATCTGGCCAGAGTGGCATCTGAGAGAGCAGTTTTGCATATATGTATTTTATCATTGTTTATTTTTGGACTGTATCTTGGATGGCTCTTGGTAGCCAATTTTGTAGACTTCATTGTACTCAAATATATGAGATGATATATATGAGAAGATCCCCTATTTTGATGATATGCATTTGATATGTATGGATGTTTATGCAGGATGATGAGTTATTGCTTAGATGGATACATGTATATGTATGCATTGATGAGATGTTTCTTATATGCATGTTTTTATGATGATTTATGATGTTGGATACTGACATATGAATGCAGGTTTATATATGTATGATTTGTTTGATTTTGATGTAATGCTTTATGTACGTAATGCCATGATGATGATGTATGCTTATGATGATTTATGAACAGGATTTTGGTGTTTCCTATTTTGATAAAATGATGAGATAAGTTATGCGATGATGTTAATGCAATGTGTGAATGAATGATGTTATGTATGGATAGGTATCTAGAGGTTTTTTAAATGAATGTAATATGGATAAACAAAATGTAAAGTACAAATGTTTATATGATAATGTCTAAATGAATGCATATGTATAATGGATATATATAAAATGGTATGGACCAATGTTTTGGAAACAAATGGTTTTATGATTCTAAATGCTTAAATATGATTAAGTAAAAATGATAATGTGATGGTACTACAATTTTATGGTTTAATAATTGTACCCTAATGTAATTTAAAAAAGGATAATGAATGCAATGTGAATGAATCATAATATGAACATAATAAGATACTTAATAATGGATGAATGAATGCACCTGTTAACTAATGAATAGATAAATGAATGTATGCAATGATAAATGATAAAGGAGAATAAAATGATGATGGATAATTGACACTAAATGAATGTATAGTAAATGGCTTAATATAATCAAGGACAATTTGATCCCACGAATGAATCTAATTATTTATGATTATGCAATGATGCAAATGATTAATGAAGACTAATGTCAAAAATGAACTATATACAATGTTAATTTAAAAATGACATGAATGTACTTTATGCAAAATGCAACTAAATGTAATGATGATATGACCATGAGGAATGCAAGGTTTTTGAGACTTTGCATGATGCATTGATGATGTATCAGAGTACTCGGTCCTGATTGTATCCAAGACCAGCTTAATGGTCACATTTGCATATAAATCCTACATATGAATGAGTGAATGGATGGGTGATATGCAATGGAATGCAATATATAAATAGATGAGATGAAATGTTGATCCATAGTGCTCTATTTTCATCATTGAGCTTTAAAATGTTGGAAGAGAATGCAAGCATCTTTGACATAATGATTCAAGATGACCTGACTATTTCTTACTTGGATTTTATATAGCAAGTTAATACAAATGACTTGATATAAGGGTCAAGTCGACCAGAGTATTGCTTGCGAAACAGACAAGGATCATCTCCGTTCATGCATGACTTGGATCGTCCTCCTTGATCTTAAGCTGATCATATCCCGAGACAAGTGCATACCATAATAAGAGATTAAAACCTTTATCCAAATTGGATGAGGAGGAAGGAACCAAAGGAAGAGCATTGTACCTGCAAACAAACAGTATATACATAAAGAATAAAGAATAGGGATCCTTGGTAATGGTTCATGCTCATATGGTCAAGGTATATGCTGTAGTCAACAAGCCGTAATGATCTATGACTGCATTTTGCATAAGATCACGTAGCTTGGTGAACTTCCCACGTAGACACCATTAGTACATGCCCCAGTACTTTATCGAAAATAATGCGTAGATGATACAAAATAATGCTGAAAGATCCCGATACAAATAAATGAATGAATTACTCACAAATCAACCAAGTATTTGATAGCTTAACATAATTTTCTTGTCAAAGAAAACGTCATTTTTGTCTTTGTTTTTGGTAAGGAAAGATGCATCCTTGTTGAAGACAGTTTGATTGTTGATGTCGATTGTTTTGTTCAATTTTTGATAAGTGATTATCATGCGAGTATTTGTCAATGTTTGTTTTGTATCTGTTTGGATGAGTATGTACAAGGTGTTGCCACATTTTTGTGTGATTTTCGATGTTTTCCGTTGTTTTTGGATTTTGTATTGTTTTGAATGTTTTTGGATTGTGTGAGACATTTTTGAATGTTTTTGGAGTTTGTGAGACATTTTTGAATGTTTTTGGATTTTGTGAGACATTTTTGAATTTTTTTGGAGTTTGTGAGACATTTTTGAATGTTTTTGGATTTTGTGAGATATTTTTGAAAGTTTTTGGATTTTGTGAGACATTTTTGAATGTTTTTGGATTTTGTGAGACATTTTTGAATGTTTTACCCAATGAATAACCAATAATGTAGAATCCACTTCCATCAACTAGATTTAAGGGCATTGCCCCCAAGTTTTAGACATGACTATGAAAAAGCAGGATGCAAGACGCATGAAGTACTTTCTTTGATTACAGATTAAATAACAAGCCATGGTTTGGATGGATGGATGTGTGTATGTATGAATGTGATCAAAACAAGCCTAAAAGATAATGGAGCCATAGTGTTTATGAGTGGCGCCTGTTTGCCAAGTTTTCACCATCGCACTTACCCAAGGTGCCACCAGAGTGTTTGTTCACCATTTGGATGCATGATTTTTCTTTATTCTTTTGATGTTTGTGTGTTTTCTTCAAGTCATTTATTTGGATGTTTTTGGTATTTTTGCCGGTATGTAAGGGAGCTTGATGTACATCTTAGGTTTAAAACCGTTTGAGGTGCATGTTGTTGATTGGATCTGCAAGCGATTCTCCTTCTGATGTAGCCAACTGATATGCCCCAGACCCAAATACAGCAGTGACAACATATGGACCTAGCCAGTTTGATTCAAACTTGCCCTAATGTTCTCCATTTGGTTGGTTGCGAGGATTCTCTTGGAGAACAAGATCACCTACCTCAAATGTACAAGGTCTAACTCGATGATTATAACTTTTGCTTATGCGCTGCTGATAGGCTTTGAGATGGTTGTATGCAGCTTGTCGCTTCTCATCAAGTAACTCTAAGTCCTGAAGACGGGATACTCTATAGGCTTCGTCATCAATGAGATTATGCAAGGAAACTTGTAGTGATGGTATCTCGACCTCAATAGGCAAGATAGCTTCTGCACCATAGACCAATGAATAAGGAGTTGCACCTGTAGGGGTTCGAATGCTAGTTTGATATGCCCATAGCACTGGATTCAGTTGAACATGCCAATCACAACCAGCATCATTGACTATCTTCTTGAGGATTCTTAATATGTTCTTATTTGATGCTTCGGCCTGACCATTGCCTTGTGGGTAATAGGGAGTGGAAAAGCGGTGTTGGATGTGAAATTTCTCACAAAGTTCACGGACATCCTGATTTTTGAAAGGAAAACTGTTATCTATGATGATGGACATGGGTACACCATACCGGTAGATGATGTAATTGAGGATGAATGAGGCGATCTACTTGCCGGTGACTTGGGTAAGTGGAACAGCTTCGATCCACTTTGTGAAATATTCGGTGGCGGTAATAATGAATTTGTGGCCATTGGATGAAGATGGATGGATTTTACCCACAAGGTCAAGGTCCCATTGACAAAAAGGCCATGGTGTTGTAATGGGTTGCAATTCTTGTGCCGGTGCATGTATTAGGTCTCCATGAACTTGACATTTCTTGCATTTTCTAATAAAGTAGTAGGAGTCTTTTTCCATAGATGGCCAATAGTATCCAGTGCACAGGAGTTTCTTGGCTAGTGACGGACCGCTTGCATGAGTTCCAAAAATTCCTTCATGTACCTCTTCCAAGGCCTTTGTTATCTCATCTTGTTCTAGACATCGAAGGAGAGTACCATCAAGACTGCGTCGGTATAGGGTTTCAACAATAATGGTATATCGAGCGGTTTGGCGAATGAAAGTTTTACGTTGGTTATTTGATTGGTTGGGAGGAAGGGTGTGATCATTGAGATAGGTGTAGAACTCACCATACCATGGGGATTCAGAATTGACAAGGCAACATATCATTTCGGATTTGGGGATATCATAAATGGGGATCCAAAGCTGTTCTACCAAGAACTTGTAGTGTGTTGAATTCTGTGGAAGATCTAGGAGAGATGCGATGGTAGCCATAGTGTCAGCAGCTTGATTCTGATCTCTTGGTATCTGCTCAAAGGTAATTGCAGTAAATGATGCCTTTAGATTGTCCACCATTTGCTTGTATGGCATGAGTTTATCATCCTTGGTCTGATATTCATCTGTTGCTTGTCGAATGACCAGTTGGGAGTCGCCATATACTTGTAGTTCTTGTAATTTCCATTGTATGGCTAGCCCAAGTCCTATGATCAAGGCCTCATACTCTACTATGTTGTTGGTGCATGGAAATGTGAGCCTGTAAGACTTCAGGATGTTGTCACCTTGAGGTGTGATAAACAGAATGCCGAGCGATGCCTAGTGTATGAACCATCAAAGTATAGTTTCCATAGTTGTGTTGTTCTTATCATGAATATCTCTTCATCTAGAAAATTGGAAATGAGAGGATGATCGCCTATGAGTGGTGCATTGGCCAACTGATCTACAATAACTTGTCCTTTGATAGCCTTATAGTCCACGTACTCGATGTCAAATTCACTTAGAATCATCACCCATTTGGCCAAGCGGCCTGTCCATGCTGCTTTGCTGAGTAAATCCTTGAGTGGATCAATCTTTGCAATGAGTTATACTTTGTGTGTTAACAGATAGTGCCTCAATTTTGTGGCTGCTAAGATTACTGCTAGGCAAGCTTGCTCAATAGGTGTGTAATTGAGTTCGTAGCCAACTAGTGTGCGAGAGATGTAGTAAACAACACACTCTTTTCCTTCTGCATTATGTTGTGCCAGTAGTACACCCAATGCTGTACTTGTTGCTGAGAGATAGAGTAACAGAGGTCTGCTTGGATCTGGTTGTATTAGCAATGGTGTATTCATGAGATAGTCTTTGAGCATCTGGAATGCTTGTTGGCATCTGGCATCCCATTGAAAGCAGATGTTCTTGTGTAGTAGGTGTGTGAATGGGTGACATTTATCAGCCAATTGTGCAATGAATCTTTGGATGGATTGAAGTCATCCTTGTAATGTCCTTAGCTGACTGATGTTCTTTGGTGGTGGCATGTCCATGATTGCTTTTACCTTAGCTAGATCGACCTCAATACCTTTGCTTGAGACAATGTATCTTAGGAGCTTCCCTGAGGTTACTCCAAAGACACATTTCTTTGGGTTGAGTTGAACATGATATTGTTCCAGTCTATCAAATATTTTATCTAATATGTCTAAATGACCTTCTCTGGTTAGTGATTTTGCTAGTAAGTCATCAACATAATCTTCCATCATAGTATGCATCATGTCATGGAAGATGGTGGTCATTGCTCGTTGATAGGTTGCTCTTGCATTCTTGAGGCCAAAAGGCATTACATTCTAGCAATATGTGTGCCATGGACATGTGAAGGCTATCTTATGTTGGTCCTTTGGTGCAATCTTTATTTGATTATATCCTGAAAAGCCATCCATGAGTGAAAGCATGGCATGTCCTGCTGTTAGGTCTACTATGATGTCGATATTTGGTAGGGGGAAGTCATCCTTAGGACATGCCTTATTCAGATCTCTGAAGTCGGCACAAATGCAGATGCCCCCTTTTGGTTTGCCGACAGGGACAATGTTGGAGATCCATTTTGCATAATCAATTGGTCTAATGAAACCAACATCTAGGAGTTTCTTGAGTTTTGTTTTGACGAGCACTGCAATTTGAGGATGCATCTTACGAAGCTTCTGCTTGACAAGTTTGGTTCCTTCTGCTATGGTGAGGTGATGCATGACTAAATCAGGATCAAGCCCAAGCATGTCTGCATATGACCATGCAAAGTTAATCTGACGCTGTTGAAAGAACTCTATAAATTTAGGTTGTTCTTCTGGAGTGAGAAGAGATGCCAGATGTATGAGGTGAGGATTTTCAGGAGTCCCCACATTGTATTCTTTGGTTTCCTCGATGAGAATTGTTGATCATTCCTATTGTGTACTAGCAGGGAGGATGTCAAACCCTTCATCCTCAAGTGCCTCAGAGAGGTTTTCACCGTTGGATATGCTCTTTCTTTTTACTTTTGTTGGATCAAACAGTGCCATGGTGTGGTTTTCACTGGAAGATCCATGTTTTATTGTTATATTTTTACAGCTGAAAGGTTTGGCATTTGCCCCAAAGTATGCTGCGCTATTTAGTTCTATGACGAATCCAGCTTTGTGATCCCCGCTTGGTAGATTATCCCTTAATTCCAAAAAGTCAATGATGGCCTCATCATTTTGGAAGAGGTCAAGACATGGGGGATTTGGTTGGTTCCATTCGATGAGTTCAGGGTGGATAATGGGCATTACTTTATCGATTAGGTTAAGTGCGTTAGATGTATCAAAGAGGTTTAAGACATTGTGGTGAAGGTTTTTGATGGTACTCTCCCTATCAGAATCAGGTGTAGGATGAGATGTAGGGTCCATGGAAGATGTTTCCAGCTCAGGAACCCAAGAAGTCTTTATCTATGCTTCTCCGTAAACAGGGATGTCTTTGCGTGGTGGTGGTAGTGATGTGTCTTCCTCATCTGAAGTATTAAGTTGAACAGAATCAAATTCCCACTCATGTGAGTCAGTCTCTGAGTCACTTTCTAGCATCCGATTACTATACCATACTGGGATGTCCTTGAGTTAAATACTGCAGGTGTGATTGGTTGATGTACCTTTGTAGTGATCGATGCTGCAGGAAGGTCGATGGGGATTAAGGAATCCAATATAGGGAATATCGGTAGTGTTGACTTAGTTGCTTCTGCTAGTACTGCTAGTGCCATAGATGCTGCTGCAAGGTCTAATATAGTTTTTGCTGCTAATGGTATTATTGGTGTGATGGCTGCTGCGGATGGGATTACTAGTTTGATTGGTGGGATGATTGGCATTGTAGATGGTGGTGTTGGGATTTTGAACCTCGGTGGGGTAGTTGTGATGTTGTTTGATGCTGCTTTGATAATGAAAGGTGTTCTTTTTGCAGTAGGCTGACATAATGGTTTGCTAAGTTTTCCTTTGAATTTGAGTTTAGGAAAGATCTCTTTTTCAAAGCCTAGGCCTGTATTACCTTTGGGCTTGAATTCCGGCAGTAGAGGTTCATGTCATCCTTGTTTGCAATATCCCAAAGCACCCTGACCATCATACCCCATTCCTTGCATAATGAGGAGACCTTTGCCATACTAATCTATAGGAAGCTTAACTTGCGGTATATCAGTGGTGATGGGATCTTTATAGATCCATTCTACTAAGTCCTCATCTTGGGTTTCTTCTTCTTGACTCTTTCCAAGGATGAAAGGCATTAAAGCACATGTTGGTGTGATTAGTGGTTGCTGGAGTAACTGCTATGGTTTACCATGTGTTATAGGAGAAGTAGGCATTTGTCCCACACAAAAGAGTTGACTCAAGTTGTATTCCCCAAGACCTTCCTCTGCTATTTTCATTTTAAGCTTTTCTTGCTTTGGTATAGTGGTGTTCGAACTGGCAAGAGAGGCGGGACTTATATATGATGTGGAGGAAATGGCTTCTCTATTATTAGGAACGGGTAATCTCTGGTTGATGGCTGATATTATGGCAATATGCAAAGGAATTTGCATCGCCCAAGATTGTGATCTCTACATCGTTATGGGTGAACTTGATACATTGATGGTAGGTAGATGGAATGGCTTGCATGGCATGTATCCAAGGTCTTCCTAACAATAGATTGTAAGGAAGAGGAAGGTCCAGAACCTGACAGATGATGTGTTTTACCACAGGGCCCACTTGGATTGGGAGTACCACCTCTCCTTTGGATGAACGCTTTGCATCATCATAGGCTTTGATTGTGATCTTCTTGCGAGGATCCACTGATTCTATGGCATATCCCAATGCTGTGACCAACTGTAGGGTACAGATATTCAGGCCTACTCTATTATCGATCAAGACTCGCTTGATCCTATGCTAGTTGATAAAGCCTTCAATGTGTAGTGAAATGTTATGAGGTTGCTGGAAGGAAGAGTTGTCACTTTCAGAAAAAGTGAGACAAGGTGATGACTTTAGACTTCCAACCATGGCTTGAAATTGGTCTGTATTCAGGTTTGTAGGGATTGATGCCTCTTGGAGTGCTTGATCCAAGATTGTTTTATGAGATGGCGATAGGCACAATAGCTTTAAAATGGATATAAGTGTAGGCGTTTTGTCTAATTGTTCCACAAGATTGTACTACTTTGGGATGGAGGTGGTGCCTTGTGGAGCTGCTTTTATGGTGACCTTGCCACGTCATGTAACAACATTGCAATTGGAGTTGGGATTTTGATGGTTATAGTTGCAACTTGTTCACTGGCATCATACAGATGATTTACAGTGTAATTATATGCAGCCCGTGTATAATCTGTGGTATCAGTGCCTCGCCTGGAAGTGGAAGGACCCCTTTGATCTTGTGATGGAAGTGGATTTTTGAACATCAGATGATCATTGTTTGTTGTTTTTGGGTCATGTCCTTCGATTTCAATTTCACCTCGGTCAATAAGATCCTGAATAAGATCTTTCAATCGGTGATAATTACTTGTCTTGTGTCCTCTCCCTTGGTGGAAATCACAGTGTTTAGTATCTTGCCACCATGCGGGTTTGACCTAAGGCTCATAGTTTGATGTTTTAGGTAAAGTGACCAAATTTTGAGAAATGAGTTGTCACAATACCATTTCAATGGGTTCCCCTAAGGGAGTGTATGTTCGTTTTTGTTTTTGCTGACGAGGTCTAGGTTCATCGTGAGATGTGATGCGACCTTGATTCGAAGGAACATTTGTGTTGTTTTGAGGTGGAGGATTTTGTCCTGCAAACCGAACCACAGGTTGTGCACTTTTTATAGTCCTGGCATCCACGACCCCATCATTGACGATATTCTTGTTTTTGTTCCAGAAGCTTGGTTTATCACTATTGAAGCATGGGCGAGGACTATCCTTTGATTCATTATAGATTTTGATAAGTCCTTTATTGATGAGGGCCCACTCACATTTCAAACCCTTGGTGATCATATCATTAAAAGAGTCTATGTTTTTGACATCCAAGTGAAATTCCATTTCTTGATTTAAGTTGGAAATTAATATTTCCACTAGTTCTTGTTCAGGTAAATGAAGAGAACGTTTGCTAGACATTTGACGCCATCGTTGTAGGAATACTGAGAATAGTTCACCTGGTTTTTGTTTAGTGTTGCACAGATCAGCCATGGTGATGTCACATTCAATGTTATGAGAGTAATGAGCTAGGAACTTCTGGATGAGTTCCTCAAATTTTCTAATGCCACCTGATAGTTGGGAAAACCATGATGTGGTTGTTCCACCCAAGCTTTGGGGAAAAAGGTGCATTAGGTATGTGTCTTCATATGCCACTTCGAGACAAGTGGAATGAAATTCTCTGACATGATCGCGAGGATCTCCCTTTCCTCTATATTTTTTGAATTTGGGTGTTTCGAATCCTCATGGAAAGGGTGGCATATAAAGATTCCTATCAAAAGGATAGGGATAGATGTCATTGAGTGAGAATTGGTTAGTTTTGACACCACTATGAAGTTGTTGGGCAAGATTCTCGACTTGTTGCTACAACATCTCCATTTCATTTGGAGGAGGAGGTGGTGGGTTACCTCGAGGAATGTTATATCTGATGGAATCTCTACCTCTTTCCTCTTCATGGCAACTTTGTCGTTCTGATGCTTGTCTTAATTGGGAAAGATCAAAGTCAAAGGGGAGTTTTGCTCCTTCTTGAGCAAGCTTTAAAAAGTGAGCATCCGCATTGCTCCTAAGTATTTCATCAAAAATTCTGTTAAAGAGAGGGTTATGTTGGGCCCTTTCTATTGTTGTAGGAGTAGGAGTACTTGGGTTTCCATCATTCACATTTCCTCCATGTGCTTCTTGGAATTCATTGAGATTTTCCTCTTCTTCTTCTTCCATTTCTATTTCTCGTTGCCTTGACTGTGATCGGGTTTGGGCCATTTTGTTTACAAGCTTTTGTTGAAGTTGTGTGAAAATGATGATGAGTTTTTGATGAAATGAGAGATTGATGGTTGGTGAATTGTGTTGCATGTGGATCTCTAGCACTTAAAGGTAGATGTAACCAAAATTCCTTCTTTGAATTGCTTGTTTGTTTTTTATACGGTTGGATGTGATAAGGTGTAGAGAAATCTAAGATGTGTTACAGATTTAACTACCTAGTATTAAGAGGATTCACTCATGAACTAGTTTTAACTTGCGTAGATGTGTCTCTTAGGATGAGCTTATCCTAGATGTAGAAACAATCTAAAAAGTGATGTGATGCGTTTGATTCAAGCAATATCTAAAAAGAGAACTTGGGACAAGAACCTCTTAATGTTTTGAGAGTTGGAATGGATTGATGATGAAGTGATGATGTATGAGTAAGATAATAGATGAAAATGTTTTTTAACTTCAATAAAAGCTTTGTGTCACAAATGGGACAAACTCTACCTCTTCCCTTTCGGGTGTTGGTAGTATTTCTTGAGCTATGTTGTATGTGATACAGACATTTGGGAAAAAGTTGGGATTAATCTTACCTCCTTGGTTTTTGTGATAACTCAGAGCTCTATATTGCATAAAAGGTCTACGGTTCAATGACTCTGAATCAAATTCATTTGTTTTTCCTTGAAGGTAGAGACGCATGTGATGCAAAAAAACTCTATGGGAGACAAAGATTTGTCTATTTATATAGAAGAATTTCCTCCTTTTGATCAAAGTCTTTGAGCTCAATGGTCTTCTTTTCAAATTGATATTCTGATGACATTTCTTCTTTCGCAAGATGTGAAGAATGGTCATAAAGTTTCATTCTTTGTTGTTTACACTTTGTTTTTGATATTTTTGGTTGTTTTGAAAGATGTTTGGTTGGATGAATACTTTGTTTGGAAGTGTTTTTTTTCTTTTTGATGTTTCTTTGACAAGAAAACAAAGCAAGCACACAAACACAAGAATGTTGCCTAAATGGCACAAATGAGTATGGGTCTAGATCAACCCAATCCTTGGACTTTTATATGACCCTTCCTTTAGATGTATTTTAAGGTGTATTTCCAAAGCCTGAAGTCGGCTCAATTTGCACTTGGTCTTGACTGAAATGGAAACACTTCAAACACTTTTTATCCCTAAGGTCAAATGGCTAGTTGTGATAAATTTAGCCCACATCTTGATATTTCTTCGACTTTGGTACTACATACCTTATGAATCCTGTCGTGGCAAGTAAGGATGTGATATACTAAGTCTTGCACGAGCATAACAAATAGATGATCCCTATGATGGGGGAGTCACCACTTTTATCAGGCCACAAGTGACTTTTCAAAAAGCTATGTTTCTACTCAAGGAAATATGTATGGTGAGTATCTTGGGAGCAAAACCATCTATGCTTTTGCACTAAATTATATCGTAAATATCCTCAATCAATAGAACGGGTGGGCTACTACTTAAAGGTGTTTAGCCATGTTCGATGTTTTTGGACATAATTTCATTTTGCAGTGACTCACTTAAGAGCCTTATAACTAGTGGTGGGGCCCATTTGTCCTTTTGGCCAGTTACACTATAGGAACAACTATACCCAGGGCTACAGCTTTCGCTCTCACCTGATTTCTATAGCGGCTCGAAGGATTTACCACACGAGGTTGTTCCCAAGAGTGATGTGTCTCTTGGTAGGCCTCTCTTAAAAAAGATAAAATTTTTGAGTGTTACTAACACTTTTCTCTTGCACCTAGGACCATGAAAGCCAAGGAAGAGGATAGTGTGTGTTAGAAGTGGGACCACTCGACCAACTTTTTGCACAAGTGTGCCAAGCATGAAAAAACACTTGTTCTTTTTAAATTGTCATTGCAATGTGATCTAACTATTTGGAGATGTTGCTCCAACATTCATGGTGTTCTTTCTAACTTCAAATGCAAAGGTTTTGAGTAAACTAGAATTTTGGAAATCCTGGTCAACTGAAATTGAAGCACATATGCATGAAGAAAAATCGCTTTGCAAAAAGTTTTAAACAAGTTGATTGTGTATTTTATGTGCACCAAAAATTGAAGTGTGGATTGTAAATTCTTTAGTTTGATGCAAGAAAATGGAAGTGTTGATTTTAAGCACCAAATAAAGTGTGTTTCCTAACTTGCAAGAAAACAAATTTTGTTTTGTTCAGTTTTAATGCACCAGAGAAATAAGTGATCCTAACTGGAAAGCAAGGGAAAGTTTGTTTGTTCAATTTTTAAAACACCAAAATAAAGTTTTTAATTTTAAAAAGGTGAGTTTTTAAACCTACACAAACAACAACCGGTTAGTAAAATCCATATCTAAGGGGGGCTTCCACAAGCCTAAAATTTTTCACTTTTTTAGTTACAAGGTCTTTTTTACAATGTTCTGTTACAATAGCGCTAGTTTGTGTTTGAACAGAACCGCTATTAAACACAAACACGCTAAAAGAAAAAGAAAGACAGAGAAGGCAAAAGCGCTCAACAGGGTCAAAAGTGCTCAAACCATGTCAATAGCACTAATCTTGATACAATAGCACTATTGTAAAAATAATAGCGCTAGAACAACAAGTATCAATAGTGCTAAAGTGCAACCTGTGTGACAATTTCAACATTCAAACATGTTATTGGTTAAAAATAAATGATCTCTTGGGTGTTTGGATTCACGTCAGGTTCACCAAATGATGCTCTGCAAAATGAACAAGGTTAGAAAATGACAAACAGCACAAGACACAAGAAATCATTAGTGTTAGTTAACCAAAAGCTAATCTAAACAGGCATATCAAAAGAGATACTAAGAACATGAAAGAATATTTAACTAAAGAAGCAAATATGATGAGACATCTCCAAATGCCTCCTAACATGCTCTTGGTTCCTTCTCCTTTGTTCCTCTCCTCTCCAAGTTCCGAAATAGTGTAGCTCTCAGCAGCTTTTTGCACTATGGATGCTTATGGATGATTGAGATTTGAGTATTTTGCTCCAAATGTAAAATGAAAAGCTAAAATACTAGATGCTATTAAAAATGATTGATTTTAACCAAAGTAATAAGATATTATTTTGCTATGCTAAATGCTCTCTAAAATGCCTATAGGTTAAATGCATACAAGTTTTTAGGATCTGGATTATGAAGAAATGAGCTCTATTTATAGGAAAAATGGAGCAATGGATGGTTGAGATTGAACAATCTTAACAAGGGTCAGGATTGAATGATTTCACATCTATGTGAGGGCTTTCAATCCAATCCCAGGATGACATGTGTCAATGTGAGGTAGGTTGAGAGGAGAGGGAATAAGCATTAAATGCTTGACATGATCTTGGGAGTTAAGGTCAAGGTTAGTTGAATGAATAAACTCTTTATTCAAAGAATAAAGCTTTTATCCAATGGGTAAACTCTTGTGCAAAAGGCAAGAGGGATAAACATGGTCAAAGCAATAAATGTTTGGAGAGACAAGTTGAAATAACCATAAATGGTTATGTAAGAGCCATTAATGGTCATGTAAGAGCCATTAGTGGTTTTGGAAGACTTTGGAGGTTAAATTGTTGAACACACAAAGCATTAAATGCTTTTCAAAGACTTTTTGAAGTCTTTGAGAAGTGACTCCATTTTACTTAGGAATGTGAGAATAAATAGGGGATGGATTAGGCTACTTAGGAAGGGGTTAGAAGAATCTAGAAGGGGATTGGATTTGCAAGTGGATTTGGTGGGTGAGGGAAAATAGGATTTTATTAAAAATAAAAAATTCATTTATTTCAATAAATGTGTGCAAGTTGCATTTGTAGGAAAATGCAAATGGGGGGTGATAATGATTTAAATAAATGTTTAATTTAATTTATTTAAAAGAGGAATAGGGGGATTTAATTAAATAAATAGATTTTATTTATTTAATTGATTTGTGAACTTGGTTTAATGAATTAATTAAAATAAATTGAATAATTTACTTAATTAATAGGAGAGTGTTTGAAGATGAATTAATTAAATATTAATTAATTAACTCATGGCTAGTGTATTTTTAATCAAATAAATAGCAAATATTTATTTAATTAAACTGGACAGATTTGTGTGACTACAGTGTATATATATATATATATATGTATATATATATATATATATATGTATACATATATATACATATACATATATACATATATATGTGTGTGTGTGTACGTATATATGTGTATATGTATATATATGTGTGTGTGCATGTGTATACATATATACATACATATATATACATATACATATATGTACATATATACTATATCTACATATATGTATATGCATATATATATATATATGTATATATATATATATATATATATATATTGTGTGTGTGTGTACATATATGTATGTGTATATACATATATATATTATACACACACACACACACACACACACATGTATACACCTAAAAATGGTCTTAAGATAGTTAATTAAATACACAGTTATTTGATTAATTCCCCTTTCCATTTATTTGAATTCACAAGCAATTTAATTAATTTCTCTATTCATCTACTAGTAAATAAATCTACATGATTTATTTATATAGTTCATTTCATATCCCCCTTTGATTAATTAATTCTAAATTAATTAGTGTCCCCCCATATAAATCAATTCTTTTAATCCCTAATTAAGATTAACAAACTGAAGTTTGTTGAAATTACTTATCATTTTCCAATTATTTGAATTTCTAAATTCAAATGAGAACATGGCTCCTAACTTTTAACCACCTAACCTAACCATCCCCTAACCTAACCCATTCCACCTAACCCTGGGTCTAACTAACCCTATCCTATCTTGCACATTCTAACCTCCTTATCCTAACCTCCCATGGTGTGGATATTCTCTCCTTGAGACACATGGCACTTTTTCCATATGTCTCCTCCCTTGGACACTTTCCTCTCATGAGAAAAGCTCCTTGACACTTGTCACCATAGAGATGACAAGTGTCCCTTACTCCAACCTCTTCTCCAACTTCCTCAATCTTGGCCCTTGATATCTTCAGATTAGATCTAGACTGTCGATTCCCACCACCTTAGCTTTGGCCTTGGAATTCCTATAAATACCCCTCATTTTGGAGCAATAAGGATCCCTTGCATTCATGTTTTCAGCATCATTACTATAGGCAATTTTCATTTCAATCATCTAGTAATTAAGATTTTTGGATTAATTATAGCATGTTAATCTAGTATCTTAGATCATGCATTTCATATCATTTGCATAATCAATCATGATCAAGTAGCTACTCAACTCTTGAGTTGCCACTTTGGAGGTCATTGCTCCGCTGAGAGCCAACCAATCCAACACCTTCAAGGTCCTCAAGAATAGAAGAAAATGGGACATTTCAAGGAAGGCTTATGGTTTGCATTTTTAATCTAGTTTTCAATTAAGCTTTTTATTTGTATATATATATATATATATATATATGTATGTGTGTGTGTGTGTGTGTGTGTGTGTGTGTGTGTGTGTGTGTGTGTGTGAGAGAGAGAGAGAGAGAGAGAGAGAGAGAGAGAGAGAGAGAGAGAGAGAGAGAGAGAGAGAGGTCTCCTAGCTATTCTTTTTTCTTATAAAAATGTCCTTGTGTTTATACTCTTATGTAGCCATCACTATTGTCAAGGGAAGAATTTAGGAAATAGATTTACCAACCCAACAAATACACGTTACAATTTCAAAAAGAATGGGCTACTTCCTTCTCCTTGAGAACATGTTGAACACTATTTTATATTCTCCTAATAAATGGTTGGTAAGTGGTCAAACGTTATTGTGCAAACTATTCATGATAGATTTGGTGCATCTGAAAGCTTCTTATAAAAATTTGTTGAGTATTTATATGCATTGGATCACATGCTCTAAATTAGACATTACATGTAATTCATTTTGTAAGTTGTCTTATGAAGTATTTGTAGAGGTATGGATTTATGAAATCTGCATAACACCATTGCAATATAAATATTAATGGAATTGCTCAAAGCTTGGTCACACTTGCTTCTTGATTTGGCTCTCGGATTATAACCTTAACCTTCAATTTTTTCTAACAGGGAGTGTAGAAGGTAATCCAATTTCTTCTCATCAACAGCTGTATAAAATTTCATTTTGTAATTTGACTTATGAAGTATTTCAAACGCTAATTTTTTGTCATCTTGTAGGCTAATTCTTTATGTTTATGCACATTGTTGTACATTGACTGTTGTTTGTTACAAAATTATTGCTAGAAACCAAGGGGAAAACATTAGAACAAATACAAATACCGAAAAATGGTTCATTGAAATCATCATCTAATTTTACGCAAGGATGAATTCATGATTGCCAAATTCATCTGTGACATTAAGTACCATAAAGAGATTTTGAGATAAGTTTTTTCCAAGACTTGTCTTCAATATTAATTGTAATGACATACTTATTTGCCAATTTTTTTATAGATTATTAATTTGGACATTAAATCAATCACACTACATAGTATTACGATCTTGCTTGAAAAATGAATAAGTGTTTGTGATTCAATAATATGCACTTCCTTGAAATCTCCATAAATAAAAACTAGAAGCATTTAATTTGATATATGATAATATAATAAAGATGCAGTCTTCATAGATTTTTTTTCTTTTGTCAAGAGTTTAATAAAATATATAAAAATATAATAATACTTTGATACTAATATTTTTCTTTTGTAAAGATTTTAATGGAAATATAAATATATAATAACTATAATATATTAAAACATAACAATATAATCATATCTTAATAGTAATTTAATATTTATTACAATATCACAATATAATAATGATTTAATATTAATTATAATATAATAATATAATTATTTTTAAAGTAGAATAATGAACAAATATGATATTGTTTGGTATACTTTACATTTATTCCTCTAAAGATAGGTATGCTAGTTTAGAAATATATACAAATGAGATAAATAATTATTCTTCTAATAGTGATGATTTAGAAATAAATTAATTGCTTATAATAAGTATTAAATTAGAATATATTTTTTTCATAAAATGAGTTGTAATATTTATGAAAGAAATTTGTGTTGAGTTTTTGCATCAATATTTTAGATCAAACTTCATGATCCATCAAGAAGAGGAGAAATTATTCTTAATAATAGATCATGGAGTGTATTTGTGAAACACCAATGCCAAAAACTCACATAGATTTCTTCTAGAAGTCTAACAACTCATTATCATAGATGGTGCAAATAGCATGTCTTTAATTTAATCTAAACTATCTCAGAAGAGTATCAAGTAGTTTTTTTTTTCAAAAATATCTATTTATATAGTGTAAATTATGTATATTGCGTCTCTGATATAGTGTAAATTATCTTTCAAGAGTATGAAGTGGGTATATTTCTTCAAAAATATCTATTTATATGATGGTTTATCAAGATTGACCTACATAATTTTTAGTCAATTTAATTGACCTAGATTTCATTAGTAAATGATTCAGAAGAACTCATTTCTCATTAGTATGAATAATCCACTTCACATTCATTATACTATAATTTATGAAAACAAAGATACTAATTTAAATTTATATGTTGAATGTGTGTATGCTTACTCCTATAATGATGATATTTTTTATATAAATTTTATACTTATAATTAATTCTTTCTCTCAATTTTTTTTTTCAATTTTATAGATTTGACATTTTCATTTCATATATATATATATATCCTTTTTGCATTTGATATATTGTAAACAACTATATATTGAGAGCTTTAACAAGAAAATGAAAACTACTAATTCTTGATTTAGATGACCTAATATTTGTTTCATGGAAATAATAGAGATTACATCTGTTAGGATTCCCCCAGAGATTGAGAGGAGGGGGGGGGGGGGTGAATCAGTAGCTAACCAATTGTAAGATTTTCTTAACTTAAAACATGTAGAGCATATTAATACTGTGTATCGGTAAATAGAAAGTAATGCAATAAATAGAGACAAAAGCAACCACATGAAAAACACACCATAACACAATATTTTAATGAGGAAACCTGGTGTGGGAAAAACCTCGGTGGGATTTGTGACCCACAATATTCACTTACTAGCCAATAAGAGAATATTACTGCTACAAGAGGGGCCTGCACATGCAGGAAGGCCAAGTGCCTAGAGCTCACTACTCAAATACAAAATAGGAAGTCTCACTGCCTTACAAAATCGAATATATAAATCCAGTGTCTTGTACTGCTTCAAAATAGCATCTATAATGCCAGATCCAGTACCGGTTTCTGCTTTGCTTCTTACATAAACCCTCAACCTATATTTCACATAATAGGTCTACCTTATTTCGCCTAATTACATTCCTCTATACTTACATAATTGTTCTACAATGATATCTCTTATATAAGAGTCATTTTACAACTTGCCAAGTCGGCTTACAATGATTTTTCAATAATAAACAAAATATATTAACAACAAAATTCCTGTCGACTTCTGTGTCGGTATGCTTCCTTTTACTGCCGGTGCCGGTGGTCTATGTGCTGGTGTAGAATCTAACTTTGTTGGTGCCGGTGGATTGCCTTGCAAGTGTCATAGGATTGTAAGGTTGCCATCAATGACAAAACCTTCAATCACCTACAATGTCTCATTGGAGTGTGCAATTACCAACAATCTCCACCTTTGGCATTGATGGCAACACTCATGAGAAAATTTCAAAAAGTGTAGTCCAAAAATATGTTACCAAAAATGTGTGAACCAAAATGTGTGAACTCCCCCTGAGCAGATGAGTCTTGATTATTTTCTCATACCACTACTCCCCCTTTGGCATCAATGAAAAAGGTTGTCAAAGTATCAATAGAGTATGGTTTCTTGTCTCAACCTTGTAACCGGGTGGTTACAATTTGAAAAAGATCCGCCAAAACCAAATTTAGGCTTTTAAGAAACTTTTTACTATCTTTTATTGCTGCCTCTGTTCTTTGAATTGTACCGGTGAGGTGTTGCATTTGCTCTGCTGGTGTTTTCTGTCCTTGAACTAATGCATCAAAGATTTCTTTCCTTAAACATGCGAGGTAGTCCAACTTTGGACTTAATCTCCATTTCAGATCCTTAGCCTTACTTTTTTATTTTTTATTTTTCTTTTTCTAGCTCTAGTAACTCTTCCTCAAAATCTATTATCTTTTGCTCAAAAGTTGATAATGAATAAGATGAATTAATAAAATTGTCAGCTAGCTTATTAATTTCCTCCTGTATCTTGCTTATTTTCTTGTCTATGTCAACTGTCAAAAAGTTTGTCTTACAAGTGTCTCTGTACAAAGTTTTGAACTCCTTAAGTGTGCTGCACAGTTCCGGTAGAAGTGTGTCAAACTGCCTTGTACACTTCTTTATTTGTTCCTAAAAGAATTTTTGTTTTTCCTTTTCTAACCTCTCTTTGAATGCTTCCTCCTTTATTTGTTCAACTGTCACTGTGTTGTCGGTAATATACTTAGACAAAGTGTCAAGTTGACTCAAAGAATCCTTATTATCTACATTGCATTTTGGAGCTATCATCTTCAGAATTGGAATTGTGTCATCTATATATTTATATGCCTATGAACTACAATCTATTATTTTCTTTATAGAATCTAAAAGAAATTCAATTACATTTGTTGTCTTGAATCCTGCAGTTGAAGAGCCAACACTCTGAATTCCACCGGTGGGAGCAATATCCTTGCTTGTAGTGACTTCTGGTAGGTCAGTTTGTGTTTCCATTTCCTTAAGCAATGGTTTGTTTTGCTCAGTAGTTGTCGGTGGCACTAATTTTGTATTAACTTGTTCCTATGCTGGAGCCTGTTGCTCTGCTTGTTGTTCTTCTTGTTGTTCTATTTTCCCATCTGCCGGTTTACCTTCAGTGTTATCTGTGTTATCAGTTATCGGTGGCTCACTAGCCATATCTGTCTTACCGATTGTGTCCTTGTCTATCATAATGTTGACTTTCTAAGTATCAACATCAACTGTGTATAGTACCTTAGAATTAGGATTTGTATCCTCTTGTGATACATCCATACTCTCATTAGCTGATTGATCTTCAGTTGTTGTTACCGGTGGAGTAACCAGAGGTGGTGGGGATAAATTATCTCTTATTTTGATGCTTGGAGGTCCACCAACCTTTCCTTTTCCCTTATCCTTGTCTTTCTGATATACCTTGATTGGTTTAGGGTTTCTATATTCTTCCTATTTTTCTTTCTCAACAAGGAATATATCCCATGCATTTTCAATTTCCTCTACAACCTCTTTTACTCTTCCAACCATTAATGCAATATGTCGGTGTGCAGTAGAGAATACTGACCGGTTAGCCTCTGAAATCATATCATCTATCTCTTTTGGAGAGTTAACTGGGTAGACAACAAGTAATTTTTCAACTTTTATTTTCTTGTCAAGCTCTACAACGGCTTGTCTTCTTGCTTCCAGTCTCTTGACTAGTTCATCTGGTAGTTCATCTACAACTTACATCAAGAACTTCTTGTAGATATCCAAGTGTAAGATAACATTGTTTTCAACCTTTTTTTAATCATCAACTGATAGTGAGTCATATAGTTTGTTGATGTTTTTAAGTTGTCCTTCCTCTGTTATTTCATCTAGCAGTTTGTCAACTGGAGCAATATTTTGTTGAGTCCTTTTCTTTGGTGTCAACTTTTTCTTCTTAGGAGTAGACTTCTTGACTGGGGGCCTCACTTCCTGTTGTTTTTTCCTGGTTCTTCTAGGTGAAGGTGTGGATACCAGTGAAGATTCCCTTTTCCTCACAACTCTTTTAAATGTTGCTAGCATGTCACTCTCTAAAGAAGTTGCTATCGGTGAAAGGTGAGTTTCTGGCTATTGTGCCTGTAAGTCATCTTCAGTGATACCGATTTGTTCTAGTACATCTTCTTTGATAGCCTTAGCCTGCCTTGAACCTCTCCTCACTGTTGCTTCTACTTTCTTCACTCTCTTCTTGGATTGAATTTGATTTTCAATGGTTTCAACACTGCCAAATACTTCTTCCTTAAGTTCATTGGGTGCTTCTACAAGGGCTTTAACATATGTTTCAATGATGTGATCATCTATCTCATAACCCATTTCAGTAACCCAAATTGTTCTTGGGATAACTGCTTCCATCTAGATCTCATCCTTCTTAATCACAAAGCATATGTCATCCTTGTATTTATCTACAATTGCTTGTGATAATCTAACTCTAGTATTCATTCTGGCCTTTAATGCTTGAAAGTATTCATTAGTATTCTTTTCTCTGTTTTCACCCTTGTTGTTCAATAGGTTAGGTAATTGTTTCCCTACTGGTATGTCAAATCCAAGGTTCTTATTACCTATACCGGGCACCTGTTTGGTTATATGTAGCATTAAGCAAACAAGTAAGTTACCAAATCTGAATGTCCCTTTTTTGTCCTTCTTGATCTTTCCCAAATTGTCAATAAGTTCATCCTTTAACCATTCACATACATCAATTTTCACATTATCTTTAACCATATCATGTGCACTTTTTATGCATAAGATGGAAACTGAGTTCGGTCTATTTGCATGAGTTGCTTTGTAACGTAGAATCATGCTAATGAATCTCACATTTATGTTAGTTACATTATTTACCCTTAAGGACCTTTTGTCAGATGTTGCACCTGATAGGTTCATTACCAGGTCATTTGAGACCTTCTTTGTCTTGTCTGGTCTATTACCGGTGGAAGTTAACCCTGTTACAGCTTCCTTTGTAACTTTATGAACCGATTCTAGCCAAAAGAATGCACCATGTACCCTGATCAATACTATCCTAATAACTTCCTTAGGGAAATCCGGAATGCTGAGGATTTCAGTGAATCCTAGGGTTTCAATAATTTTGTGTTCAGGCTTCACATTATCGGAGTCATCACATATGACAATTTTGTACATGTTCTTGATTTCCTCATCACCTAATTCTTCTATGTGGCAATGGATGTACATTCTAGGGTCTTCTGCAAAAACAACTCCTTCAAGGATTTGGGAAAATGCACCAATATTATCATCCTTTTTAGCTATCTTGGGAACTAGCTGAAATATGGGCCGAGGGCATTTGATTACCTCGACTACAGTAGGGTTTGCTATGAATTCAGGTACAAAAGAGGATTCCATGAGTATAAATACCTTTTTCTACCTCTGGAAAGATTGATTGCTAAAATGCTTTGCCTCTTTGCTCGAAATGCCTTAGCTCTAGAAATTTCGTGCTCTTCGAATGTTTGAATGCTCAGTGAAGTGAAATAGAGCCAAAAACACTAATTTATAATGTCGATCTGCCAACTACCACATTTAATGCTTTTCGATTAAGTAATCACTTAACATATTTGTCGGTATAGAAGTAATTTCAACTTCTTACCATCAACCGAGGGAGTAATAGCATATTTCTCATTGATTACCAAACCTTGAAAAAAAAATTCTTCAATTAGATGAAGAGACTCCTGCCAGTGGAGTGCTACTCTGTTCTGTCGGTGGAGTGTTGCTTGGTTCTACCGGTGGAGGAGTATTCCCAACACCATTTAGCTCTGACTTTCTAATCCATTGTTTTGAGAATTCTTGCTTAACTTCTTCAACCTTTTCTTTTCCTTTCAAACTAGAACCTTTGTTGTCTGCTGGTGGTGCCTTACTTTTGCAGAATTTTGCAATATGTCCAATCTTGTTACATGCATAACAAGTCACATTATTTCTCTGAATAGCCTTTCCATAAACTATGCCGATTTGTGTTCTGCATTGATTAGATAAGTGTCCAAATCTTCCACAAACATAACATCTCACATTCATTCTGCAATTCTCAGAATTATGACCAACTTTGTTGCATTTTGAACATTGACAAGTGGGTGCATTGGTATTCTGATATTTTCTAGATCTACATTGATTTTCTCTATGACCATACTTGTTACAGTTAAAGCATTTGCCATTGAATTTATAAGTAGTAGGTTGTCTTACCAGTTTGCTATGATCCTATGTGTTTGCAGTACCGAAGCTTTCATCAACTTCAAAGCCAATTCCACAAGTGTCACCTTTAGATTTTTTATTCTTCAGCAAGTTACCAAGTTCTTCTGAGATTTTCTTGAATTTCTCTTTATGCTGATTTGTAGTATCTAGTTCTCTTTCTAAGACTTCTTTCTGCCTCATCAATTCATTTGAGTCATTTTGAGTGTGCATCAGATCTGTCTTCAACAAATCATTTTCATAACTGAGTCTTGTGTTTTCATTTGTAGCATCACTTAGTCTTCTAGTCAAATCTTCTTCATTCTTCTTTCTATCTTCAATTTCTTTACAGAATCTCATAGTCATATCCTGCATCTCATTCTTTGTTGTCATGTTCTCTTGCTTCAACTTGTTTATCATATCATTAAGAGTTTCTTTTTCATCATTCTCATTTTGCATCTTTTCACAAATTTCTCTTCTCTTGTTTCTTGAAATAGTAAGATTTTTTTGAAGTGCTTGAATAATATCTTGAGATACTTTTAGGTCATCTTCAAGTTTGATATTTTTCAATTTTTCTCCATCATTGTCTGAGAGAGCTGCTTCAAGTTGCTTCATCAAGTTTTCCATCTCTACCGGTGTCAAGATCTTCCTCAAGCTATTAGGCTTTTGAAAATAGAGGACCAAGCTCTGATACCAATTGTTAGGATTCACACAGATATTGAGAGGGGGGGTGAATCAGTATCTAACCGATTGTAAGATTTTCTTAACTTAAAACATGTAGAGCATATTAATACTGTGTACCAGTAAACAGAAAGTAATGCAATAAACAAAGACAAAAGCAACCACATGAAAAACACACCATAACACAATATTTTAACGAGGAAACCCGGTGTGGGAAAAACCTCGGTGGGATTTGTGACCCACAATATTCACTTATTGGCCAATAAGAGAATATTACTGCTACAAGAGGGGCCTGCAAAAGCAGGAAGGCCAAGTGCCTAGAGCTCACTGCTCAAATACAAAATAGGAAGTCTCACTAACTTACAAAATGGAATATATAAATATAGTGTCTTGTACTACTTCAAAATAGCATCTATAATGCTAGATCTAGTACCGGTTTCTGCTCTGCTTCTTACATAAACCCTTAACCTATATTTCACATAATAGGTTTGCCTTATTTAATCTAATTACATTCCTCTATACTTACATAATTGTTCTACAATGATCTCTCTTATATAAGAGTCATTTTACAACTTGCCAAGTCAGCTTACAATGATTTTACAATAATAAACAAAATATATTAACAACAAAATTCTTGTCGGCTTCTGTGTTGGTATACTTCCTTTTACTGCCAGTGCCAGTGGTCTATGTGCCGGTGTAGAATCTAACTTTGCTGGTGCCGGTGGATTGCCTTGCTAGTATCATAGGATTGTAAGGTTTCCATCAATGACAAAACCTTCAATCACCTACAATGTCTCATTGGAGTGTGCAATTGCCAATAACATCTAAAGCAATGAAAAATCAATCAAATTATAGATAACATGTGCTATCTCTTTCAAGGAAATGTGGAATAGATGTTTTAGATTTTATTTTACATATGTTGACATCTAGTCAGTGATAAGAGAATCATTTGTAAAAGAAATGGTTGTTATTCTTTCTAATTTCATGTTCATTTGGGATTACAATTATTTCTACTTTTTTATCATAAAGATGAATCTTTATTAGTGTGAAAATAGATATTATCAAACTAGTAAGATTTTAGCCTACTTGGTAGTCCTACTCACACCACACTTAATCTCACCTAGAGGTTATGTAGAATTTTATCTCACCTCATGTAGACTCACCAAGTGTCCCAGTGCTTGTTTCATACTTGAAAAGTAGTCAAAGTTTGACTCCTGCCTTTTCAACTCTTCATGGTTGCCTTTACAAGTGTAATGGTGGAAAATTAAGGTTAGGGTTAAATTAAGATAATAAAACTGCTAAATGTCCTAATTAACCATTACATTAAGGAGGAGAGGAATCTTAGATCTAGCCTTGTTAGACCAAGATTCTGATCAAATTCTAGGCTCCTTTTTGATAGGGCTCTATCCTCCTTTAATTGAATTGATCTGAATTATTGAAGACTAGGAAAAGAGTGAATTATTGAAGCAATTTGATATAAGCAGTGAGCTACATATGTCGTACGAAGCCACAAACCTAGATCTGAGCAGACGAAGATGATTTATATCCATTCCCAAAAGTTTGGTCTGGTTTTTTGGGACCAAGTAGTATCAATTTTTCATTGTTCTCCAAATTTCTCGCAGTTTAAAGTTTAACCTGTTTCTCTCTATGAATGCTGTCAATCCTCCTAAATGTGGCTTTGTACCTATTATTGCACATGGTGAAAGGGGAAAATTGTTGGGAATATGAGTTTGCCTACCATGAAATTGAATTGAAAATGTAAATAAAATACTGTAGTAAAATACTTTCCTTTTGAGGGAAATATTGAAAATGAATGAAACACTAATGATATACCTTTAATGAAGTTTTATTTGTCTTCACAAGGAATTAGGGTTTCATGTAGATAGTCCTCATAAATCATAGAACATGAATGTCATCTCCAATGCTTGAATCTTGACTTCACTTCCACTCTAATTCTTGATAGAAGACTGATTGCTTGCTCACTTTATTTTTCTAGAGTGAAATTGGGATCTTGAATTTGTTAGTCTAAATTAAAATGAGAGTGGTAGACCTCCTTTTATACTTTCTATTCTATTAGATGTACTAAATTATGTATCATATGCACTAAATTATGAGTCATATGCACAAAAATGGGTTTCATATGCACTAATATGTATTTCAGTTGCACTAATTTGGATCTCAGATGCACTAATTTGAGTTTTAGATGCCCTAACCTAGGTTTTATATGCGCTAAACTATCTGATTTTTGCCAGTTTTTCTCAGTTTGGTACAATATGGTTACTTTTTGGATTTTGGGTTTTTATCAAAGGCTTCTTGTGATTGATTTAAGTTCTCAAAGATGTTTTTTGATTTTATCTTGATTACTTTATATTTGGTTTGAGCTCTAGTAAATGGTTTATGCCTTACTGTTGAGGATTGTGTCTATGTGTTTGGTTTACTCTAGCAAGAGGATGAATGCCTTGCTATTGAGGGATGATTTATGTGAACTCCAGTGGGAGGATTGTGCCTCACTATTGAGGATGTATTTTATTGTGTTTGAGTAAGAGAAATGCATGTCTTACTCTTGTTTATTGTTTAGCTTTAATTGGTGAAGGCTTTTGCTTATGTGTTGGTTTTATGGTTCATATGTGCTTCAATATTGTATCTGTTATGTTGTGATTTTGGATTCATCTCTTGTCGAGCCTTCATGATGTTATTGTGATGTTATTGTTTTATGTTCACCCTAAGTTCTTGGTCCATGGATAGGGAGAGTAAGCTCTTGCATTTGTAGGATTGGGGTCATAAGCAATAGGCTTCTAAGAGGTTCCTAGAGGGGATACTTAGGGTCTAGACTTGTCATGGAACCACATGAAGAGTTTATGTTTAACTGAAAGTGATAACCATAATAATTTTACTAGTGGTAATGGTTAATTAGGATTCACATAATGAAGATAATGAATAGTTGTTGTGCCCCACTCATAGCCCTTGAGTAGAGACTCAAGATGGGATTGGGAAGACCATTGCGATAGTAAGCTAAACTCCCTTGATTTCTCATAGGTTGAGTTGGCTCTATATGAATATCAAGGTGTGGTGTGGCCCCTTCTTTGTGAGGATGGCATGTGATGATACTTTTTCCCTAAATGTGACCATGATCCTTATGCCCTTGTTGATGATTATGCCTTTGGGAGTTTATTGATTTGTGATTAGCCTTGTGATGTGATTTGGTTCTTTGTTCTTGGATGTTATCTTGTGGATGTCTTGTTGATTCCCTTGATTGTTAGGTGTCAGCCTAGGTCTTAAGTGTGAGTTGGAACCCCATGTAATCTCCTAGCATGGGGGGTGGTTCCTATTTGGGTCCACATGGTCAGGTTGTTTGATGCCTTCTTCCATTGGGATATTCTTCATTGGATGGTAGCGTGTGTGGATATAGATTCTATGACTCTTCATTATGTGGATACTTGTGGAGCTGATTTCTATGTATTTGGAATAGTATATTGTATCATGATGATGTTGTAAATGCAAAGAGATTATGTACTTATATTTTGTATACTTATGTATAGGACACGATGATGTAGAGACTATGATCTTGTAATGGAATAAGATGTTGTATTCATTATATGGCTCATGTTATAAGCATGATCATTATGTAAAAAAGAGATTGAGATCTCTATGGAAATAAGTTTTGAAATGGTTAGCTATGTGTATCCTTATTGTAGGAAATGGTGTTTTGAGATAATCTTGTTATAAATAGTGTAATGCCCCTCTAGGAACCCTGAAGGAAAACCCATAACAAGGGTGAGACAATTTTTTTTTTTTAAAGTATAAACATCATAAGTGCATTTACACAACATGCACGATAACACAAGCAGAAGACTTACACCAGAATTCCTTAAGGGTTACCAACGAAGAATTAACTTCAAGAATAAATTCACAACATCATAAATCCACATATGCATCATTAACCCAATGATCACAAGAAGCCATAAGCAATAAAGATTCATCATAGAAAGATAGAAAGGATACAACATAATTTCCACTTCAATAGGCATTTACTAACATCATCAAGGAAACTTGATAAAAACATCCAAACATAGGATTACATTGCTCTTTCAATACATAGCTTCTCAATAAACATATAAGGATAGATCTCATCCAGTTACAAGGTTACATAAGATCAATAATTACAATGATACAATGACCACATAGGTCTACAAATACCAAAAATTTCCAAAATGTGAGATGCAACATGAGTCACGAACCACAGGAACACCTACAAAGCCAATCCTCACATGAAGGCACAAATTCGAACATCTGATGGGAAGTGGCACTACCACTCGACCATATAATTCCCAAAAGGAATCACCCCATCGTGTTAGGAGATAGTTGAGGACCCTCAAACAAGCATAAACATGACATGGTCAACAAAACAATACGACTCCATGACAACACAATAAGGCTCCACAAGAATCCAGGTGATTCAACTTCACAAACACAAGTGAACTGACATCACAAAACACAAGTGAACCAAATGAGAGAGTGTCATCACATAGCTTAAGATGGTTACCCTGGTACAGTCTCCATAGGTCCTAGCTCACTGTTCTAGTAACCTCTTCCGATCGTCCATCTCCAACTAAGTCTTATGTGGACCCTACCAGCCTTTCGCGAAGACAAGGTGGTTGGTTTGCCATTCCAGGCCTTCTCGAAACATTGTGAGCCCTGTACTAGCACTCACCTATGCATGAGGTACAATTATCTTTATTAATGTTATGATACTACCCACCTAATCATTTCATTAGATTACTAGTTATTATCTGACTTTCGCTGGGTCGTAATGCCTACCACTTTGGGTGCAACCCCCAAACGAAAGCCACTCTCTCAAAGGACACTACACAAGCATGGTCACTCCCCGAGGACCCTATGGCAAAGTAGACAACCATAACACCACTATTAGAAACAAGTGGTCAAACAAGGACATACTGACTCTTGGCTAACCATAAGGCAAAGACACTACATGGTTATGACAACAAGCCAACATATATCACTTGGTCAAAGGTACCAATTATACCACCACAGGATGACTGAACCACAAACCAAAATATCACAATACACACTTGCAAGGATAGCTAAATACATTAAATCCACACTCAGACAATCTTTGAGAATATCAACATCATAAGCACTTGCAACACCATTGATTGAAATTAAATATAACACTCTTGCAACATACACATTATTTAATTTCCAAATCAATATTCCATCAAGAATGAAATCCACATTTAAACATTCAACTGGTTATAACATGAATTCCAAATAGGCATTCAAACCACTTTCAGAATATATCCAAATCTACCAATCTGAATCTTTAATTCATGCCTTAATTTTCATTGATAAATTCATTAACCACATAATAAAATTCACATGAAAATCACATTACATCATGCAATACCACTTTAAACATTCCATTAATAAAATTTAAGTTCTTAACACAAACCAATTTTGGAGACCAGTAAAGGCTCCACACAAAATGGGGTCAAACAAACCCATGGGTGTGCTGCTATCGGGCAATAGACACTGGTTACCGGTTGTGCTACTACCATTGGTAACACTGCCACTACCAATCAGTAATACTACCGCTTGAACCGGTAACACTTACCATGTGAACCGGTAACACTCACCACTTTAAACTGGTGACACTTACCACTTCAAACTGGTAACACTTACCACTTCAAGCCGGTAAATCTTACCACTGCAAACCGGTAAAGCTTACCACTTCGAACCAGTAAAGCTTACCACTGCAAACCGGTAAAGCTCACCACTTCGAACCGGTAAAGCTTACCATTGCAAACCGGTAAATCTCACCACTGCAAATCGATAAAGCTTACCACTTCGAACCGGTAAAGCTTACCACTACAAATCGGTAAAGCTTACCACTTCAAACAGTCCACTTCCAAAATTATTTCACGGGCACACACATACAGTGCCAATTTCCAAAATTTCAGGGGAGAGTTTACCAGCAAGGTAAATGGTGAAATAAACATACTGGAAGGAATTACTAGACAAATAAAGACATAATAGAAACAAGGATGCACCCAGCAAGCCCAAATCTAAAATTATTTCTTTCAAAAGAAGAGGCAAATCAACAAATTGATTTCCAAGAACAAAACACACAGCAGATAGAGAAATGAAGAAATGAACCATTTCTTTCCTGAATACAACCATATGATATAGAATTCACAAAACCAATAGTAATAAACACTAATTCTTCCATTTTCATCATTCCACAAACATCTACAGGAAGATTGTAAAAGTTTTCATGCATAGGAAGCAAACTGAAAAATTACAAACAAATTCAAAACAAGAAGGAAACCTCCAACCTTGAAGCAATTAGCAAGCAAAAAGGGATGAGGAAACTCCAGTCTTGCAGCCAGATCGGATTCCCAGCTCCTTCAGGAAATTTTTCTAGAATTTTCTCTCCAAAAAAAAATTCTCTTCTTCTCCTGCCGTGAATCTCCAGAATGGATGCCCAAAATATCTTTTAACCCAAGCTTCTAGGTTAAAGTTTTTTCATCCAATCAAATTTAAAATATTTTAAAACTAAAAGGCAATCAGATTTATTTCTTTTCCAAAATAAAATAATAATTCTTTCCAACAATTAAAATGAAAAAGCAAAAGTCAAAAGGAAAGCTTTTATTAATTTCTTTTTTTTTCCAAATTACTTTCTTCCAACATAAGCATTTTTACCTTTTTAAATGGCTAGGCAATTTATTTATTTCACAAAAATATCAATGCAACTTTACACAATAAATTAAGCCCTTTAACCATTTAATCTAGCAATCATTAATTTAAATACACAATAATCACAAAGAATATTAATTAAATGATTACACCAGCATAAGATAGCATCATCCATTTAAATTAAATAACCATTTAAATAACGAAAATACACAAAACCAAGACAGATCAAATGACGACTCTCAAATGACCAAACCAAGGCACCATGACATGCATAACAGGCAGACGGGGAAACACAACCGACTGACAACACTCACACGAGCGTAACTGTCATCAAGCTAGGGTACAACAACTATCTCCTCCATTCCCATTGGATATATAAGGCATGCTCAGACCTGTGAAACCAGGTGGAGTCAATACCCCGTACCTACCCGGTACTAGTACCTGCAATGTCCCGTACCAAAGAATCACACGTGCATATAGACCAATATTTATACAGACACAGTAAACACACCGATGAAGGAGAATCGTGACGTTCCCTGTCTCACCGGAGTGAGTGAAGGAAAATCATCCCCTCGCATCCCAATACACTTGCAAACACGCAACATATAAATAACACATTGCAATGGAAGGGAAAAGTGTCAGTCCATGATAATGATCCATAAAATAACATTAATCATAAGCACTGAAATACTGCATAAAATCATACACCATAAATCCAGATAAAACATGAAATAACATCGCATAATATCCGAATCAAAATACAATAATGTTCCACAGAATAGTCACTGAAGTAACTCAAAACATACAAAAGAGGCTGATTGAGGAGGGGTACTACAAATAGTCTTATTTGAAAGATAATCTAGTACTTGTTTCATAGATCTTGCATATGGTTTTGTATATTATTATCTTGATGGAATGCATGATGTTTTTCAAAGGAAGGAAACGAATTAGATTTGCTATTGGTTAGATAGTGCTATTTGGATTTAAATTGTGATAGATGGTTGTCACAACCCTCCTTTATCACTTTTGATTTGATACAATTCTATTATATTTTTTGGTTGAGCTATTGAAAATAATTGAATGAATATTATAAAAGAATAATAATGGACCCACATACACACTTGGAGAATATAATTTAAATAGGCATTATTTATTTATTCTTTTTCCCATTCCCAATTATGGCACATGTCGTAGGAGAAATTAGAAGCTTCTAGAGGAATCTTCAATACCTTGCATGTAACTCCCCCCACTAGGATATTAATCAATTTTGCATGGGTCCAATATTGGAAAAAGAATCTCATTCTTAATTAATTTCTCTAGATAGTGGAATTAAGGGATTTTTCCTATATATTGTATGCAAGTTTTCAAAAGAGGGAGTTGGTTATTCTTTGAAGAAAGTTTTCTCAAATAGTTGCTTTAGTAGTCATATTTTTATTTTGGAGAATAGTTAAGGTTGTTTTGAAGAAATTTTTCCAAGCTTGCAAGGAAGGATCAAGGGAGGCTAGTTGAAGAATTCAGAGGGGATTCTATATCAAGTGCAACTATCCAGGTTCTTTTTTTTCTATCTATTTGAATCGTGCATCTTGTTCTTGCTGTGATTTAGATTAATAAAATCTTGTTTCTGTGAATTAGATTAATAAAATCTTGTTCCAATTACTTGCTGAGAATTAGATTAACTAAATGAAATCTTGTTTCAATTTTTTGCTGAGAATTAGATTTCTTGTTTCAATTTCTTGCTGTGATTTAGATTGATAAAATCTTGTTTCTGTGAATTAGATTAATAAAATCTTGTTTCAATTACTTGCTGAGAATTAGATTAACTAAATGAAATCTTGTTTCAATTTCTTGCTGAGAATTAGATTTCTTGTTTCAATTTCTTGCTGTGAATTAGATTAATGAAATCTTGTTTTAGATACTTGCTATGAATTAGATTAGATAAATAAAATCTTGTTCAAATTCTTGCTGTGAATTAGATTAAAGAAATAAAATCTTGTTCCAAACTCAAAATCTTTTATGTCTGTAAGTAATTTATTTCTCTATGCATATAATCATTATATTAAGAAATCTCGCTATGTGATATAATATTTCAAGTAGGAATTCTTCTCAGATTATTTGTATAAAATCCTTGTGGAAATATTATCTTGTTATTTATTTATTTTTAGAAATCTCTCTCTGTGAATATTAATTTCCTGGAAATCTAATCAAAAATTTTATTATCTCAACATAAGACAAATTTGTTGAATATGATCATTGTGAAATCAAAATTTAAGCATTTACCTATCTCTGTGATAATTTAGTTATCTGTATATTGCTGAAACAAATTTCTCTATTTTGTTTGCATCCCTGTGATTAAATTCCTATTCTCATTTTTACATTAACATTTTTCTTATACATATATCTTTTTATATATTTCTCTCTTATATTATTAAATAAACTGGAATGAAAAACCATATATATATATATATTATTAAAACTTATACAAAACAAAATATATATGAAATAGTACAAAGACATCTGAAGAATAAATTTCGTCCTTTGCATGGATTAATGGGCCAACGCATGGGGGGTGGAGTTATTTCTACCATCGGGAGGGATACCCTCCACTACCCTGCGGACACTGTTACGATAGTGGCCATAGGTTAGTGGAGGGGACCACGACGGTCCTCTCATTAGTGCGGGCCTGCACTTGCAGGTTCATAGTGGTGATGGGACCCGTGGCCCCCACTCCCACTTGACTTTAAAAAGCCCCTACATAACATTTGAATTTTGGCAATTGGATATTTGAAATAATTTTTATTTTAGTTAATAAAATTTAAACTTCGGTAATTTTCATTATCTTTAGTGAATTTATAATTAATTTATCTTTAGCAAATTTATAATTGTAAATTAAATTATATCTGTAGACACCCAAAATTGTCCAATCTAATTAAATAAATATTTTATTTATTTAATTATCTAAGCTTAATTCCTCTATTAATTAAATAAATCTCTATTAATTAAATAAATCTTTATTTATTTAAATAATTCATTTATCCTCTTCTAGCCTTATTTCTCATTTAAATAAATACATTTATTTATTTAAATTATCCTTTTCTTAAATTAAATAAATATCTTATTTATTTAATTATCCCACTTCTTCTATTAATTAAATAAATCTTTATTTATTTAATTAATTCATTAACCTTTTCTACCCATGACACATGTCATTCATCTCTTAATTCATACACTACCTACCCCTTTCATTATTTTATTATTTCTTTTACCTACCCTCTAATCATAGCCGACCTCCTTTTACACCTCTCAATCTTATCCCTCCATTTCTTATAGTGTCTTCTATATAAGGAGATGCTTCCTTCATTATCAAACCCTAATCAACCATTCTAACTACTTGATCAATTAACTACTTGGCATATGCGATCCTACTTGCAACCACATTCCATTCTTTGTTGAGCTCTTGTGCACATAAAATCTAAGAGCAAATATATCAAGCAAGATCAATGGAGATAGGAAGAATGGAGATCCAAACCCTATTGGACATGTGATGGTATAATATTTGTGATTTCGTTTGATTTGCATTGTCTTAGGTAATCTTCATATGTTATGGTGGATCTTTGTTGTTGTTAGGCTAGGGTTTTGTGGTTGAATTCATTTAGCCTTTCAATATCGTTATTATTGTATCCATTTTCACCATAAAAATTTTGGCACACCCGATGGGACATGAATTTTTGTTAGACCTATGTTTTTTGCAGATTTTTCTAACCCTATATTGTTATTTTGTAAAACAATTAGGAGAATAACCTTGTGCAGCTAGGGTTTTGGACACAAAATCAAGATCTTGGAGAGATTTGATCATATCTCACAAAAAGCTAATAAATTTTGTACCAAATTTTTTTTTTAGGTTGAAAAAAGTATCAGGAGCTCTCAATACAAAATTCAAAATTTTTGGAGCACATTTTCATTTTCTATGAATTTTTCATGATTTTTCATAAAAAATTAATTTTGAGAGCAAATGAGAGAATTTTTTGGATTTTCTTACATTTTTGGAAATCACTCAGAATTATACACAGGATCTATTCTTTGTGATTTTAATTTTGATAAAAAATATTTCCCTAAAAATTGGATCTTTAAAAATTAGGGTTTTTCCTTATTTTGACTAGGTCTCACAAACGGCTTCAAATTTTGGCACCAAATTTGTTTTACAAGTCAGGAAAAGTATCAAAAGGATTCAGTCAAAATTTCATATTTTTTGGACCACATTTACAATTTATATGAATTTTTTATGATTTTTCATAAAAAAATAATTTTGATAGTAAATTAGTGCATTTTTTGGATTTTCTTATAGTTTTGAAGATCTCTCAGAATTATACATAGGATATTTTCTTTGTGATTTTAAATTTGATGCAAAATCATTCCTCAAAAATCAAATCTTTGAAAATTAGGGTTTTGCATTATTTTACTCATATCTCACAAACTGCTTGGATTTGTTGTTGAAATTTTTTTATGCAGATTTGGAAGAGAATCAAGACTCTCCAGTAAAAATTTTAGATTTTTTGGATCTATTTTGCATTTTATATGAATTTTTTATGATTTTTCATAAAAAATAATTTTTGGAGCAAATTAGCAAATTTTTTGGATTTTGTTACATTTATGGAAATCTCTTGAAATTTTACAAGTGATCTTTTTTTATGATGAATCAGATCTTTGAATTGGTCAACAAAACACATTGTTGAAGGCCCCTATTTCACAAAGTCTTTTGGATCTAAAATTTACCTAACTTGTGTGCTTGCAGGAAGGGGTGATCATTTGAAACAATCCAAACTACTAATAAATCTTTGTTGTAGGTCCTTGGCAAGAGTTTTTGGATTTTTATTATGTGCCTTGTTTTCATAGACTAGCAAACACTTCAATTGGTGCACTAAAATTGAATCATTGTCTTTTGTGTCTTGAGCAATAGGCTCTTTTTGTTTAATCTTTAGAGGGCCTATCTTCCCATGTGGTCATTAGGACTACTAGTGAGAAGAGAATGACCCAAGTGGTAGTGAGGAAAACCCACCTCTTCTGAACCACTATAAACAACTATATTCATGGTGAAAACTATGGATAATGTGTGCTGATTAGTTCATACTGACATTATGTCTCCCCATAAACCCATTTGATCAAATTTATTTGATCAGTTGTAGGGAGTAACCCCTACCGGCTGGGAGCCTTTTATATTTACAGAGCTGAAAGTGCCGCATGTATGGTCACACGAGCGGATGCCCTTACTAACACCTTTTTGTTTTAGAAGCCCAAATCCTTCTAGTTGTTGAGGCAGGAGGTCAAACCTCTGGTAGCGGCCCACACACATACGGTTCTTAGTAGAGATACAAAGTTCACCACGGGGAGTTTTCGTGGGGTCTGATGCTTGGCTGACCCGAGAAGTGAGTGCCAAGGGTGGAGCCAGTGAGGTCAAGCATCTAAGTATCCGCTCTAAATAGCGTAGCCTCAGGGGTAAAACCCCACGTGGGATCAACAACTATTGTCTTGGCCAGCCATAAGAATTGTGCTTGACTTATTTTAAACATTCAAAACATTCAAGACCAAACAACAAAACATTGTGTCTTTTGTGTCTTCAAGTGTATGCAAGACATTTTTACATCAAACAACACACTTTTTTTTGAGTCATTTTGGAGTCTAGACACTTACAAACATTGGGTCTTCATCAACATTGTGTCCTCTTGTCATGAAAATAGTCAAACAGTCAGATTTGGTCACAACAAAATGACTTCATAGATTGGAAAAAATTGCACAAATTTTGCAGAAACATGTCTGTGTCTGACATAATAGCGTCTGTGTTGTATAACCGCATCTGTGAAGGGTAGAAATGCGTCTATGTTTCCAGAATCAACATTGCAATTTGCACAAAAATCTCAAAAACGCGTCTGTGTTAAACAAAACTATGTCTGTGTCAGGAAATCACATCTGTGAAGTATACAGGCGCGTCTGTGATCAGAATTGAAAAAAAAAAAACAACTGTTACAGTCTAGCAAACAAACACAATCAGTTTCAGAATTCTTGAGCTTCCTAGGTTATTTCTCCAGGTTTCATTTAGCATTCAACCTGTCTTTGGGTCTCACATAGTCCATCATTGCTTCACATCTCACATTACATTCACATTTGTCTAAGCTTGAGTCAAAAGGTCACTTGCTTGTCCTCACTATACTTTGTGAACACACTACATACAACAACACTTTGCTAAGTGGTCCCTCATCAAGGTCTCTCACCTTTGGGTCTCATTTGGTCTTACTTAGAGTCAAGGTCAACTTACCTCATCAAGAGAAACTATCCTCTCTTTGGAAGTCACACCTACTCTACTACATACATACTTGGTCTTACACTTTGGACATTGCAAGTACACTTCAGATTCATTTACATTCCATCCAACCCTTAGTCTTCCATATTTTTTCCATTTTCATCTAAGTCTCACACATCTTGGTCAATACCTAGTTCATGGTTGAAACCCGTCTTCAAAAATCTAGGAGAGAAACTAAAGAGGCTCAAGAGTCCGCAATGATGTCTTTTTCAATACTGATCATAACACATTACCTAACATGGATGCCTATAGAAACATTCCAAATGTTGAGAACATGGACACTACAAACAACAATGATACACACAATGATGATATGGACAACTTTTCAGTAGATTCAGCAGATGTGGAAGAATCCATTATGGATCCCCATTTCAATCAATTGGTTGAGGAAATAATGAGGAGGGATAGACAATACTTCTTACAAATGATGGCACAAAGTGGAGCCAAGATACCTCATGATTTTGACATGTCTCAAATAATGGAAAATTGACCTTTGCAACAACCTCACTCCAACATGGATCAAAGGAGACCTAATAGTGGAGGCAATAGAAGACCACATCTTGTGCCTGAATCACCATCATCTTTGTTTCAAAAACCAAAGGTCCCACATACACATGGTCAAGCATATGATACTCAACTTCCCAGAACATTATGGAAATCTTATGCAGAAAAATATGCTCAATCACATATCAATGCTAAGGATCAACCACCAAAGCAATTGTATATCCAAAGGCATGCTCAAAATTTGGACACAAGGAAACCTCTTGTCAAATTTGGGGGCAACACATTAGAACATGACATGCCTATAGAGTATGGTATGCATGGACAAAATAGATATTTCGTTCCTCAACATGAATCTATACCAAGTGGTCCATATACGCAGCATCACTATAGACCTCCTCCATATGAACATGTGTATGATCAATATCATCCATATATGCAACATGATCCTCCTCCAATTGGTGCCTCAAGCATGGGGTATGGTCCAAGAAGTCGATCTCCACCTAAGAGCAATTTGGAGCAACAAATCAGGGACTTACAAAAGAAAATGGAGGACATAAATACACCAAAGCCAACATACACAATGAGAGACATATGTCCCTATCCATTTGACAAAAGCATTCCAATGCCTCCATTTCCTACACACTTTGTGACGCCTAAGTTTGATAAGTATAGAGGAAAAGGGGATCCTAAGGCACACATAAGACAATTTTTCATAGCTTGCATTGAGGTAGCAATAGAAGAGACATATTTGATGAGATTATTCCCACAAAGCCTAGGTGATCAAGCTATTGAATGGCTCTCCTAACTCCCACCTAGTATTAAGTCATGGGGTGACTTAGCAGAGGCATTTATCCAACATTTCTCCTACAACATAGAGACAGACATATCAATCACTACTTTGTGCAACACCAAGCAAAAAGATGGAGGAATCTAGCTAGCAGATGCTCTTGTGAAATTCCACAAAAACAAATGGTAGAAATGTTCACGCAGAATGTTAACAAAGACATTGGCTATGATCTAAGGAAAGCTTGTTTGTCCACCTTCAAGGATGTCATTGAAAAAGGCTTAGCAATAGAGAAGGTCCTAATTGAAAAAGGAGTTATTAAGATATTCAAGGAAAACAAAGATGACTTTAAAGGAAAAGACAAGCAAATATTTTGGAATAAAAACAAGAACACAGTCAATGATGGTGTTGTTGATGCCAACATAGTGCGACCCAAATTCATCTTTTCAGGATCAAGTTTTACAAACAATCAAGTGAATACTCAAACAACTTCCAAATCACGAAGGAAGTACACCCCATTGGGAGAACCACTTGAGTCAGTTTTCAAAAAGCTAGTGGCAAACAAGGTAATCACTATTCCAGATTTTCCTCCATATGAACCAAAGGTTAAACCAAATTGGTGGAATGATGATGAGTATTGTGAATTTCATAAGAGCAAGGGTCATAAGACAGGAAATTGCCATCGACTAAAGAACATCATACAAGATCTCATTGATAGGGGTGACATTGAGATTGAAGGGCACTCATCCAATCAAGAACATGAGATGTTTAAGGAACCATTCCCAAAACATGACAAAGGAAAAGCTAAAGTCACAAATGATCAAACCAACTATACCAAAGCATCCTACAACTATGATTCAACTATCAATCACATCTTGATGGAGAATTACGTCTCTACCATTATCATCAAGGACAAAAACCCTGAGAATTCTACCCAGAGACCCAAGATCGTTCTGAAAGGAATTGGATCTTCTTCCAAACCTACCTCTGAATGTCATGTTACAACCCGTCAAGGTAAACTCACTTTGCAAGGTACTCCAGCCAAAAACACTGCTTCCTCAACAACCAAACCTGAGTATGACCTTGTAGAACAATTAGGGAAGACACCTGCACTCATCTCCATCCTTGAGCTCTTACACATATCCCCCGCACATAAAGCCATTCTTGACAAAATCTTGAGAGACACCGGCGTTCCTACTGATCTGAACGTGGACCAGTTTCAAGCCATGGTGGGATACCTTTCCATTCCACACTCCCTTACATTCACAGAAGCTGATGATGCCTCCATAAGTCAGCCACATAATGCACCATTACACATTGAAGCCTTCATACACAAACATAGAATCAAACAAGTCCTGATAGATGGAGGAGCAGGTCTAAACATTTGTACATTGAGCACTATTAAACAATTGGGATATTCTAACAAAGCTGTGAATTCTTTAAACAAAATTACTATCAAAGCATATGATGATGAAGAGCGTTCATCCAAGGGTACAGTCACCTTAACTCTCAGAGTTGGGCTAGTTACAAAGGATGTGGTTTGTCAAGTACTTGATCTTGATCTCACATACAACATATTTCTAGGACGTCCTTGGATTCATGAAATGAGTGCAGTCCCATCTACATATCATCGATGTATCAAGTTTCCTCACAATGGAGTTGAAGTGACCATCAAAGCTAACCCAAATCCATTCATATATTGCAACAATCTACGACATAGATTAGAAATAACAATACCAATCAATCAAGATGCTATTCCTTCATCGACATATGTGGATCCAGAATCCTTGAAAGCTTTTACATCAAAACAAACAGAGATCAAAGAAAAGTTCAAGATTAAAGACTTGGGATGCTTTGAGTATATCTTTCATGTTGATCAACTTCCACTATCTCCTAAGAGATTGAGTCAATAGGAACAATCTATAAACAATTTGCAAGGAATTGGGTGTGAACCACCTAGTGTTGTGGCTACTAAGTCTGAATGCAAATCTCCTCTAGTGGTGCAAGCAACTCTTGATATCAATACTCCTAAGAGTGGTTCCAACAAAGAATCTATTGAGTCTATCACCAACCCTCTTGATAACTCACATAGCTGTACCATATCATCCACTCATTCTATTTCCACTCCACTTCTAGACTTGGATCAACAAGAATTACAAAAGCCCTCACTTATTGGGGAACAAAAATCAAGCTATGAAAAGAAAAATCTAAAAGTCAATAATAAAGAAAAGTCCTTTGGTCCAAATCAAAATCAAAAGCTACTGGACTCAACAAAAATCAAGGTCAAGGATAAAAATCCTATGAAAGAAAAAGAGCAAGAGTTGATCTCCCCTAATATCAAAATAACTGGGGGCAAAAGTTCTACAATTATAAGTCAAAAAGAACACTTGTTGATCCTAAGTCTCCATCATGCTATCCTACTTTCACTTCTTTTCGCAATTATAAGCCTTCATAACTCATCCACTTGTTCCACAAATCCTTTCCCTTCTGGTGATACATCATGGACCTTTAATGGAACTTTCTTGAAGGAATTTGTTATCAGGGATGCCCAAACTTCTTTAGGTGACAAGCATATGGGCCTGTGTAGTCCACACACTAGTAATTCTATCGTAGTTCCTTCATCAAGGAAGACAGACACTCAAGCTACACATCATTCAGTCAAGGAACAATGCAGTTACAATCATAAGGTTAAGCCTCGTACATTTGAGGTAGGTGACTTGGTTCTCAGAGAAAACCCCCAAAATCAGCAAGACAGAGAGAAGAAGAGCAAGTTCGAACCAAACTGGCTTGGTCCTTACATCATTACAACAACATATGGATCTGGGGCATATCAGCTCTCAACTACAGAAGGTGAACCTTTGGAGGATCCTATCAACAACATGCACCTTCGTAGGTTCTACACATAGCTCTTTGGAATATCTTAATTCAAAAATACAAAAAAAATAAAAAATTTCAAAAAATACAAAAAAATAAAAAATTTCAAAAATACAAAAAAATCAAAAATTTCAAAAATACAAAAAAAATAAAAAAATTCAAAAATAAAAAAAAAAATTATAAAACAAAAAAAATCGTTACTTGGTGAAAACCTGGCAAACAGGCGCCATGTGACACAAAAAACATTGAAAATAAAATAAAATTTAAAGAGATAATTTCATCCAATGGTGAAAACCACTTCGGTGGCGCCCTGGGCAAGTACCATGGTGAAAACTGGGTCACCAGCATCATGTGTAGAGACATTTCTCCTCCCTCCTTTAGGATTCTCTTTCATCACTTCACTTTGCACACACTCACAGCCTATCCATTCATAATAAACTTATCCATTCCCATCATGGCTTGTTATTGATCTACCCAAGATTGGTTCACCATTCATAATAACCCCCTTTTCACCCTTTCCATCCATAATAAATCAGATCCTATCTGTGGCTAAGGCAAATCCTACATCTGGTGATGGGTGTGGAACTGAGAATATCACATGTTTCGAGGAGTACAGTTTCTTCCAGCTTTCTTCAGTCTATCCGTGCACAATCTGCAATAAAGCAACATTTGCATCACAGATCCACAATAAAGTTTCATCTTCTTCGCAATAAAGTATCAGTTTCATGGATTCAGTCAGTTTCAGATGAGACACAGCAGCAACAATGGGCTTCAACAAATCAAATCTTTCAATAGACTTAGACAACATAGGGTTCAGTGCTATCTATCCTTTTTGTGAAAGTGAACATTGTGACCACAATCAAATAAGACTTATACAAGTGACAAGAGACACTAAACTTGAGGACTACAGTGGATGTTGGTGTTGAGTCTTGGTTTTCTTTTGATTTTATCTTTTGGTGACATGTCTTTTCGCTTTTCCAGGATGTCTCTGACTAGAGATTCTATCTCCAAGATGTCTTTGACTAGAAAGGCGAGGATGGGGTATCATCACCTATTTTTACTTGCTATCTGTGGATTGTCTCTTAGTAATACTATGACTTGTCCAAGGATATGAGGACACTGTGAGTCTAGTGTGAACTGGGGCATTCCTTATTTGTGACTGTCTTATCTCCATGCAAACAAGTACAATGACTTTCTGGGTCGAACATATGCCTTGATTGTCATAACCTACTTGCCATAATAAAGCTCAATGATGATAACGCACAAGAAGCTTTTTCACTTTCATATCTTCTATCTTTCATCCCCCTTTCTTGATTGACTTCCATCATCCTTCTCGAGTCCGCATAGCCTGCTATCACATGACTGAGTATAATGACACACCAAAAACATTTGCATTTCATGTAGTTGCACCTGCATTACCACATATAAGCATTCCATACATACATATAGATATCACAATTACATCACATCCTGCACACAACACATATTAGCAATCTTACATTCTCATCATGTAAATAATTATTTGTATTATCATATTCATCTGCATTACATACATTCACATTCACATTTGCATACACATATAAAACATAAAAGAACAAAAATATTGCATTGCATCATATACATATTTGCATCCATATCATAAGCATCACATAAGAACATCTCATCACATTGGTACACATGCATATAGCTGCCGCAAAGATGAATCATCTCATATATATATAAAGTGTCATGATACAATGATGTCAAAATCATATGGCTACAACCACCCAAAGGTGTCTACATCATCATACAAAAATGATACAATACTGATACATAGGGAGCCCTCTACAGCTATGATGAACTCCCTCCCTCGGAGCCGCCTGGCCTCGACAGAATCTGAGCCCCTGAAGGACCCGCCCCAGGATCATCCCTCCTGTCCCCTCTATCTGGTGGTGGTGGAGGACCCATAACCCCACCACTAGATGCCTGTCTCCTTCGGCTCCCTCCCGTAGTTGTCGCTATCCACGATGGTCTATGGAAGCTCCTCGTCCACTGATCAGTTGGCACTACACCATAATAGAGATCCTGCCAGTAGGCAATCTCCTCCCCTACCCATAGAACATAGGCATATCCAGCCCCTATGTCCTCTGCCGCCTACCTCCCAACCCTCAGTGTTGTCTCAACCTCTGTGTAGTGCTGAATGGCCTAGTCCCGCTCTTGCTCAGTATCTCTGAGCCACCTCCTAAGTCTATCCCTCTCCCTCTCTAGGTCCTGGATCTCATCTACCTGTCCTTGGCAGATCTCCCTCAACTCCGTCAGCTCATCCTCCTCTGCCTCAACCCCCTATGGCTCTTCCTGTGGCTCCCCCTGTACGGGTGCTTGCCCCTATGCCTGTGCCTGTCCCTGTATCTATCCCTGTACCTGTCCCTGTACCTGCACCTATCTGGGACCCTGTGGTGCTGGCACCTATAGTGGTAATCCACTGCGACCCCTCACCACCCGAGCCTACCTGTCCTCTCCACCCTCCCTCCACAGTGCCACCCTCCTCTCTCCAACTGCCCCCCTCCTCCTCCGTCAGCCTCTACCCCCATCATCTCCATCATCATCACCATCCCCACCACCATCTCCATCTAGTAGCTCTCCTGGATTCGTCAGGCATGGGAATGGATGCTCGACCCAGTATGCTGTGTACTCGGCATCCATGCCGACATCCTCAATCTCTGGCCAAGTGTCCCAGGGTAGGGGCATCATCTCTACTAGCTGTGTAATAGCCTGATCATATGATAATAGGGGCCCAAACTGCGCTTGATCCCTGACAGTCCATGCATGCATGCCCGAACCCCGTGGCATCTGCTGGATCCTGCCGAACTGCCTGTCCACCCTGTCCACTAGCTACCTCTCCAATACATAGGGCGTTTTCCTAATCAGATACCTGCTCTGGAAGGTGTAGGGTAGCTCTACCACATCATCCTCCCATTGCTCGCATCCCAGGTATGGCCTCCATATGACCATATCAATGTCATCAATCACCCACCGCCAGTGCTCTAACCTGCCAATCTATGGCTGCGAAGTGATCATGTCGTACAAGTGTACGAAACTGTGTCCACAACCTCTACCCCTGAAATGTATTGGTCTCATCATTGGCAGATGCTCATAGGCCCACACCTGTAACAATGTGACCCCACAGCCCAATCCCACTGACCCGTGGTACATAAACTAATGCAACTCGTAATACAGGTGTGCTAGCACACACGGTCCCCAGGCATATCTGGTGTGCTATGTCACCAGTGTCTCCAATGCACCTCCCTAGCCCACAGCCAACCCTCATGTCGCTCTATCAGGACACAAGAACCCACTGATCGCTCCTCCTATCACTGCTGGCAGCACTAATCCTATAGCTATCATGGTGTCCCAAGCCACATGTCCTGCCCTCATCTCTAGTCTTGGGTCTCGGAACACTCATCTTAGGGCCTCCCTGTCTCCATCTCGATTGTAGGGAATCAGCTCCCCATCGATCGGTATCCTCAGGATCTTGTATACATCATCTAGGGTGACTGTCATCTCCTCCATCAACAAATGAAAAGTACAAGTCTCAGAGTGCCACCTCTCCGCCAGTGCATTCAGTAGTCCCATGTTCGCTTGAAACTCAGGCACATACAAGATGTATCTCAAACCCATAGCCTCAATAGTAGCTCAGTCCTCGAATGTCAGCTTTGGTAGTAATCTCTGCGTCGACGGGAATCTCTCCCACAACTCTAGCATAGGCAAATACTCCTATAGTCAAGCAAAGCAATCATCTCAGTCCTAGTGACACTCACTATTCATCACAAAGTGTTGCTTCTATCCTAGTGGTACTCCCTGTTCATCACAAAGTACTACATGTTTGGCACTCCCTGTTCATCACAAAGTGCTGCTCACATTTGCACTCATTGTTCATCACAAAGTGCTGCTCATATTTTAGAACTCCTTGTTCATCACAAAGTACTATATCTTGGTACTCACTATTCATCACAAAGTGCCTTGATCTATCTTATCCTAAGGCCTATGCTTGAGTGAATCCTCTTGAGTAGTTTCCTAATTGGCAACGTATGTTCTATCACAGAATTGTCAATCCTAGCTCTATTTGCTATCCTAGTTTTCCCTAGAGGACCTGCTTGAGTGTATCCTCTCAGCAGCTTATCCAATTGATAGCGTATGTTCATCACAGAACTGCCGATTTGACCTAGAAGACACAAATTCACATTTTTGGACACAAACATGCTTTCATGACATAAACGCTCTTTTAGATTGCATAAACACGCCTGGCACCAATGCAGACACGCCTACACATTTTTGACATTTTTTGGACCCTATTCTAAGCACATTTATTACTCTACCTAGTATGCATTAATGACAACAATAAATGCATCAAAGTACAAGGAGGTTTTGTGGTACTTACTAGCTCTCCTGTCTCTACTGGCCTTTTGAATCGGCAAACGCAGTCAAATCTGTGAACCAAAGCCATCGTTGCTGACTACTGCTACTCTTTTCTCTCTCTGCACTCTAATCTCTTGGAGGTGTAGATGACAATGAGGATGTATTTTCCCCTATGGTCTATTTTATAGACTACCCTAGCCCTAGCCCTCATTTCCCAAGTCAGTCTTCTTTATCCAGTGACTTTGTCACTTTATCCGGTCAGTCCATTCTAGCCTCTCTTTCTTATCGAGAGATTGTTTGTGATCTTTCTAGACATTTTTCATCCAATCTCTCGAGGGGGCATATCATTCCCATCTTGGGGCAACTCTATATCAGTTCATCTTATCTTCTTTGAAACAACGCGACAAGCTGCATTCTCTCAAAGAGGGGCAAAATGTAGACACCCAAAATTGTCCAGTCTAATTAAATAAATATTTTATTTATTTAATTATCTAAGCTTAATTCTTCTATTAATTAAATAAATCTTTATTTATTTAATTCATTCATTTATCCTCTTCTAGCCTTATTTCTCATTTAAATAAATACAATTATTTATTTAAATTATCCTTTTCTTAAATTAAATAAATATCTTATTTATTTAATTATCCCACTTCTTCTATTAATTAAATAAATCTTTATTTATTTAATTAATTCATTAACCTTTTCTACCCATGACACATGTCATTCATCTCTTAATTCATACACTACCTACCCTTTTCATTATTTTATTATTTCTTTTACCTACCCTCTAATCATAGCCAACCTCCTTTTACACCTCTCAATCTTATCCCTCCATCTCTTATAGTGTCTTCTATATAAGGAGATGCTTCCTTCATTATCAAACCCTAATCAATCATTCTAACTACTTGATCAATTGACTACTTGGCATATGCGATCCTACTTGAAACCACATTCTGTTCTTTGTTGAGCTCTTGTGCACATAAAATCTGAGAGCAAATATATCAAGCAAGATCAATGGAGATAGGAAGAATGGAGATAATATATCAAGCAAGATCAATATCAGAGGAATGGAAATAATAATAATAATAGGGGAAATAATAATAGAGGCAACTATAATAGAAATGACCAGCAGAATAGGATAACTTATCCACCCAGGGCCAATGAAACAAGGAATGATCCCCCTAGGAATCAAGGCAGGAGGAGTCCTCCAGGTGGATGCTTTATGTGTGGGGGAAACCATTTTGCTAGAGAATGTCCCAGGATGCAAGGTCAGATTATGGCCAATCAACCACAACAAGGGCCCCAACAAAGGATTCATGCAACAGTTAGGAACCAGAGAGCAAGATTCCAAAATGTTCTCGTGGAAACTACAGGTACACTATTTGAACAACCAATTTCAATTCTAATTGACATTGGGTCATCTGAATGTTTCATCTCACCTGAATTAGTAAGAAAATATGCATTAAAAGTTAATCAAATGGAGTCATCATGGACGGTTCAATATGGGGATAAGGCAACTAGGGAAGTAACTAAGTGTTTGCCGAGGGCAAGGGTACAATTTCCTGAATTTGAAACAAGGGTAGATCTCTATGTGGCACCCCTAGGATTATATGATCTAATTATTGGAATGAGTTGGTTAATAGATCATCAAGATAATGTAGATTTCTATAACAAAGTTGTTGAATGCTTGGATGATGGGGGGAAAAGGGTCAAAATCCAAGGAAAGTTTAACCCCATTAATATAGAAACCATATCAGCCATGCAATTAAAGAAGGAAAGAAGAAGAGGAGGCCTAATCTATATGGTTGAAATTGATGAAGGAAAAGAGGAAAATACCCTAACCTTTGAAAATACCCCTTTCTTACGAGAATTCAAGGATGTATTTCCAGAAGAATTACCCGGCTTACCCCCTAAAAGGAAGTTTGACTTTTCTATTGACTTACTATCGGGAGTTGAACCAGTATCAAGGGCACCTTACCGAATGAACACAACCGAATTACAAGAGCTCAAAATGCAATTAGAGGAACTCTTAGCTAAGGGATTAATAAGGCCAAGTGTATCACCTTGGGAAGCACCAGTCTTATTCATTAAGAAGAAGGATGGAATCTTAAGACTATGCATCAACTATAGGATGTTGAACAAGGTCACAACAAAGAATAGGTATCTCTTACCTCGAATAGAGGATATTTTTGACCAAATGAAAGGAGAAGCAGTTTTCTCAAAGATAGACCTCTGATCAGGATATCATCAACTCAGAATTAAGGAGGAGGACATTCCAAAGATAGCCTTCAGAACTAGATATGGGCATTATGAATTCACAGTAGTTCCTTTTGGTGTAACCAATGCCCCAACTGCATTTATGAACCTAATGAGTAGTGTACTCCATGACTACTTGGACAAATTTGTTTTGGTATTTCTGGATGACATGTTGATTTACTCTAGGAATGAGGAGGAACATTTAGTACACCTACAAATTGTTTTGCAAAGGTTGAGGGAACATAAGTTATATGGGAAATTGTCAAAATGTGCCTTCTTCAAGGAAAAGATTCACTACCTTGGGCATATAATATCAAAGGAAGGAATAGCAGTTGATCCAGATAAGATAAAGGCAATAGTAGAATGGTTGATCTCTAAAAATGTTTGAGAGGTAAGAAGCTTTATGGGGCTAGCAGGGTACTATAGGAGGTTTGTGGAAGGATTCTCTAAGATAGAAAACCCCATCACCTCATTATAGAGGAAGGGTAAAAGGTTTGTGTGGACATAACAAAGTGATAAGGCATTCTAAATTTTGAAGGGGAAACTAACTTCAAAACCCATTCTAAAAGTACTGGATCTGAATGGACACTTCATAGTCGTAACTAACACTTCTATCGAAGGTTTAGGAGGAGTACTTGTCCAAGATGAAGGGGTAGTAGCTTACGAATCCAGGAAGCTGAAGACTCATGAAGTCAATTATGAACCCCATGACATAGAGTTAGTAGCGATTGTGCATGCCCTACAGAAATGGAGAGACTTCTTACTAGGGAAGCCCTTTGAGTTAAAGTTAGATAACCAAGGACTAAAGTACATCTTTACCCAACCCCACTTAAATGCTAGACAAAGAAGGTGGTTAAAGTTTCTAAGTTAATATGATTTTGAAATTGAATATATTAAGGGGAAGGAAAATAGGGTGGTAGATGCTTTAAGTAGGAGGAGACACTTGATGACTATAGCAACATTAAAAACTTCTTTCAAAAGGCAAGTAATGGATGAGTAGGGACATGACCCATGGTATGAGCAAGTCAAATTGACTTTAGAATATGATCCAACCGATCCTAAGGTTGAAGGGTATACATTAGATGAAGATGGGTTGCTCATATACAATAATAGAATCTATATTCCTAATTCAGGAGACTTAAGGGAAGTAGTCTTGTCGGAGACTCATAATGCCCCTTATTCAAGGCACCCGGGAGTTAACAAACTTTATGCAGATCTAAAGAAGTTATACTTTTGGCAAGGGATGAAGAATGATATAGTCAAGTATGTGGAAAAATGTTTGGAGTGTCAAAGAGTAAAGGCAGAACATAGACATCCAGCTGGATTATTACAGTTACATGATGTACCTGAACACAAGTGGCAAGTTATTAGCATGGATTTTGTGCAAGGGTTGCCCATGTCACCTTCTAGGCATGATACACTAATGGTGGTAATTGATAAATTCACTAAGGTGGCACACTTTATACCAGGGAATCTAACAGATGATGCACCTACCTTGGCAAGGCGCTTTGTTAAGGAAATATTTAGGTTGCATGGAATGCCAGAGAAAATCATATCAGATAGAGTTGCTAGATTCACTTCAAGGTTTTGGACAACTCTTCAATCAACTCTGGGAACTCAACTAAATTTTGGCACTGCATACCATCCTGAAACTGACCGTCAAATAGAAAGGACAAATCAAATTTTGGAAGACCTACTTCGCATGTACTGCATGGACCAACAAAAGAAATGGGAAGATTACCTACCTCTGGTAGAGTTTGCTTACAATAATACATATCAAACATCTTTGGGAATGACACCTTTCGAAGCATTGTATGGTAGGCCATGTCGAACACCCTTGAGTTGGGATAGTCTTGAAGATAGAGTAATTGTTGGACCAGATATGTTGAAGGAGATGGAAAGGAAAACTAAGGAAATTAGGAAAAGATTGAAGGAAGCCTCAGATAGGCAGAAAAGTTATGCAGACAAGAATAGGTCACCAAGGGAGTTTGAGGTAGGAGAAAAAGTCTTCCTAAGGGTTAGGCCACACAAGAGTTCCATAAGGTTTGGGAAAAAGACTAAGCTTGCACCTCATTATGCTGGGCCTTTTGAAATATTGGAAAGGATTAATCTAGTTGCATACCGGTTGGCCTTACCTCCCCAGTTGAGCCGAATCCATGATGTCTTCCATGTATCTCTTCTTAAAAAGTATGTACATGATGAGAAACATATTTTGAATTGGGATGCTTTACAGGTCCAGGAAATGCGAGGAATAATGATAGAGCCATTCAAAATCTTGGAGAGGTGCCAGTGCCAATTGTGCAACAGAGAGGTTGATCAATGCAAAGTACAATGGAATCAGTATGATGAAAAAAATGCCACGTGGGAAGATACTAGGGAAATGCAACATTTGTTTCCCTTTTTTTAAAAGCTAATCATGATCTATAGACTCTTTTGGATACATTCAATAAGTGCATCAGGACGATTCACAAATTAAGTCAGGGAGGATGTCACAACCCTCCTTTATCACTTTTTGATTTGATACAATTCTATTATATTTTTTGGTTGAGCTATTGAAAATAATTGAATGAATATTATAAAAGAATAATAATGGACCCACATACACACTTGGAGAATATAATTTAAATAGGCATTATTTATTTATTCTTTTTCCCATTCCTAATTATGGCACATGTTGTAGGAGAAATTAGAAGCTTCTAGAGGAATCTTCAATACCTTGCATGTAACTCCCCCCACTAGGATATTAATCAATTTTGCATGGGTCCAATATTGGAAAAAGAATCTCATTCTTAATTAATTTCTCTAGATAGTGGAATTAAGGGATTTTTCCTATATATTGTATGCAAGTTTTCAAAAGAGGGAGTTGGTTATTCTTTGAAGAAAGTTTTCTCAAGTAGTTGCTTTCGTAGTCATATTTTTATTTTGGAGAATAGTTAAGGTTGTTTTGAAGAAATTTTTCCAAGCTTGCAAGGAAGGATCAAGGGAGGCTAGTTGAAGAATTCAGAGGGGATTCTACATCAAGTGCAACTATCTAGGTTCTTTTTTTTCTATCTATTTGAATCATGCATCTTGTTCTTGCTGTGATTTAGATTAATAAAATCTTGTTTCTGTGAATTAGATTAATAAAATCTTGTAGCAATTCCTTGTTGAGAATTAGATTAACTAAATGAAATCTTGTTTCAATTTCTTGCTGAGAATTAGATTTCTTGTTTCAATTTATTGTTGTGATTTAGATTAATAAAATCTTGTTCCAATTCCTTGTTGAGAATTAGGTTAACTAAATGAAATCTTGTTTCAATTTGTTGCTAAGAATTAGATTTCTTGTTTCAATTTCTTGCTGTGAATTAGATTAATGAAATCATGTTTTAGATACTTGCTGTGAATTAGATTAGATAAATAAAATCTTGTTCAAATTCTTGTTGTGAATTAGATTAAAGAAATAAAATCTTGTTCCAAACTCAAAATCTTTTATCTCTGTAAATAATTTCTTTCTCTATGCATATAATCATTGTATTAAGAAATCTCGCTATGTGATATAATATTTCAAGGAGGAATTCTTCTCAGATTATTTGTATAAAATCCTTGTGGAAATATTGTCTTGTTATTTATTTATTTTCAAAAATCTCTCTCTATGAATATCAATTTCTAGGAAATTTCATTAAAAAAATTATTTTCTCAACATAAGACAAATTTGTTGAATATGATCACTGTGAAATCAAAATTTAAGCATTTACCTATCTCTGTGATAATTTAGTTATCTGTATATTGCTGAAACAAATTTCTCTATTTTATTTGCATCCCTATGATTAAATTCCTATTCTCATTTTTACATTAACATTTTTCTTATACATATATCTTTTTATATATTTCTCTCTCTTATATATATATATATATATATATAAAATTAAAATTTATACAAAATAAAATATATACGAAATAGTATGAAGACATCCGAAGAATAAATTTCGTCCTTTGCATGGATTAATGGGCCAACGTAGGGGGGGGAGCAGAGTTATTACTACCGTCGAGATGGATACCCTCCACTACCCTACGGACACTGTTACGACAGTGGCCGTAGGTTAGTGGAGGGGACCACGGTGGTCCCCTCATCACTGCAGGCCTGCACCTGCAGGTCCACAGTGGTGATGGGACCCATGGCCCCCACTCCCACTTGGCTTTAAAAAGCCACTCCATAACATTTGAATTTTGGCAATTGGATTTTTGAAATAATTTTTATTTTAGTTTAATAAAATTTAAACTTAGGTAATTTTAATTATCTTTAGTGAATTTATAATTAATTTATCTTTAGCAAATTTATAATTGTAAATTAAATTATATCAAATTTTATAATTAGAAATTTTCAAACTATTTAAGATTCATTGGGTCACTTAGTTGGTATTTTAGACTCATTAAAAGCAATTAATTCATATTAATATGATTTGAATCAAATGTCTAAACTAATTGCTATTTTTGGGACCAGTGACTCTATAAGTGATTATTCTCATGGTAGAAATAAAACATTGCTTAACCTTGCATGTAACCTACACTATTCTTGCACCATGCGAATTACTTTACATTATTTGCATTTATTGATGACAAAGTTACATTTTCTTCATCTTAATGCAAGTTACACATTTAATCATTAATATGCGAGTTTCATAATTGTCATTATTATGCAAGTTATATTTCAAGTTTTGAATATTAAGTAATTTAGTTATGGTTTTATTCCACGTGGTTCATCAAGTAGTTATTTCAATTAATTAATCTTTGCAATGTCTAATTATGCACGTTCAATTCATAATTGTTTTCAAGCATGATGTTTTTCATAGCTTCTTAGTTAAGAAAACTAAATAAAGGAAGTCAAAAAACCAAAACCTAGTAGCGTTCAGTATTTACGGTGCCTCTAGGTCATGCTTATAGGTAATGTCGTTGTGTTGAACTACTGCACTTAACGCCTAATAAAGTTGCATCAACGACATCTATGGCATCGTCCCTATAAATCATTGGGGAGTAATAAGGGACACTTGGAAGTTAAAATCTAAGGGGCGGATAATCCCCCTTGGATCGATAATCTAATAAGATCATCCTTAAATGATTTTTTTCATCTGTTGAGTTAAACCATAGTAAACCCCCTTTAGGGTTGATTGAGTGAAATGCTTTTATGAAATTGATTTAACCTCAAAAGAGTTGTTGACGATTGATAATTTGGTCAAGGGTAACACTTATGATAGGTATTAGGATCTAGTTGTTTTAGGCCACAAACAATAGGCCATCTTGAGCCTTTGCTTAAGTCCTACCACCGTGGGTAGCAACCGCAAAGAAACTATCTAGGACATCAAACCATAGAGTAGAAAATAGAACTACATAATTTACGCCTTGATCCCATGGTGAAACGGGTATGTAGGCAGTCTAGGGATAGAGTTGTCCCTAGTACTTAGGCATTTGTGGATGGGGTCTAGGTTTTGGTAAGAAGAAGGATTGAGAAGAATCATAATTTGAAAGATAAGTATAATAAAAAAGAATAAAGCAATTCAATGCATACACGGAAGGAATCCCGTATGGATTCGCTTGACTTCTCGAGGCTTTAAGCCAAATTCTGAGGTGGAATTCAATCTTGTTTTATGTTATTTTTATTTCTCCTAAGGATGGCGACCTCGGTGCACTCCTATTAGAAGAGTGTAGTACTTAGTGAGTGACTCAGGACCCAAATGGTCCCGATGAGTCTAAGTCTCTGGCCAGAGCACCTCCTATCCCAATTGGATAGATGACTACCCCGTATGGGTAGATGCCTATCTTGTATTGGATTGATGAAACCTTCTACTCCATATGGACAGATGCCTAACCCGTATGGTTAGATGCTCATCTCGGATGGATGAATGCCTAATCCTAATGGATGGATGCCCAGAGTATGCGATTGAATCAAACACAAATGATTAAAGTAAACAAAAAAAAGTGGTCAAATTTTGTTGGGTTAAGTAAGGTGGGTTATTAAAATGGCTAGTGAAGGTATGTGAATTAGGAACGTTTGGATTTGGTGTTATAAAATGAACTTAGGAAGTTAATGGGATTATGGTAGGATATGTGTTTTATAGTTCATGATTTCAAGATAAGAAAGATAGCAATTAATTGGGAAAGAATGCAATTATTGAAATAGAGGTTAATGGTTATTATATGTATGTGTTTATGTGTGAGAGTTGTTTAAGTAGTGACGTCCAAGTACCCCAGGGAATGAATGAGTAGATGGATGTATGCAATAAGAGATAGTTGCTATGTTGATATTTTTGTTTTCCTTATATATGATAATGATGTCTTAATCATTAATGTAGATGTTAATTTATAATTTTGAATAACGAAAGTTTGTTGTGTTGCATTTGTAGTTGTTTTAATTTTTTTTTATCTCTATTCCTATGTTAGATATGTTTATTCCTCTAGGGTATTTTGGTGGGGATAACATATGGTATCAGTGCCCATGTTCATACACTAGGTACTTTGGTTTCACATGATCCCATTGTGCATGTTAGCACTTTAGGATGGGGTAGCCCAACAGTTTATCCCTTGATATTTTCTTGCAATTGTTTCCCTAGATTTTAGCTTATAGTTTCTTTTGCATGCTGGTTCAACAAGATCCTTTCTAGAGGTAGAGGTCGTAGTCCTGGTGGTCGTATGGGTACTCAACGAAATCCTCATCATGAGGTTTTTGAAGGGTCACACCCTAAGGATTAGTAGAAGGATTAGTAGGATGGTGATACGATTTCGTAGTTGGTTAATGTGCTTCAGGATCTTCTTGGTCGCTTAGGACCGAAAAAGGAGGATAATTAGCAGAAGGAGTCTCACCATTCTGGTCATTAGGAGAGGGAGTTATCTTATTTGTCTCGTAGGAGAGTAGATGTTATTGTGGATCATGATTCAATTGCAACTAGTGATATGAGAGATCTCTTGAGATCTCATCCCCCTACTTTTGATGGTTCTAGTAATGGCATGGAGGCAAAGGCTTGGCTTCTAGACTTGGGTAGGTGTTTTGTTATGCATCTATATAGTAGTAACACTAAGGCTAGGTGTGTGATCATGCATCTTCATGACTTTTCTTTGACATGGTGGTGTATGGAGTAGAAGAAGTTGTGTTTGGATATTATGAAGATTCCTTGGGAGTTGTTCCTTGAGCGGTTTCATGTCTGATTTTTTTCAAATCTTTGGAGGCAATGAAAGGAAAATGAGTTTTATGATTTGAGGCAGTGGAACATGATAGTTAAACAATACGAGTGAAATTTATTTGAACTTAATAAATACATTGGGATAGCAGATGATGAGAATATGTTGATTCAACATTTTGTTATAGGACTTAGTGACCATATCAGTGGAGGGGTTTGAATTCTCGAGCGTAAGACTATGGAGGTTGCTATGGAGAAGGTGTGGTTGGTTGAGGAGAACCTAAATTTTGCTTTGGGAGGTGCTCCAGGTATGCTGGCGGTTAGTGCTCCAGCCTCAGGAGTAGTTGAGAGAGGTGCACAACCATAGTCTTCAAGTGTTGCCAGGAGTTATCCTTCTTCTTTTTAGAGTATTTGGCAGTTTTGAAAGAAGTTCCTTTAGAGTCAGAACTTTATGCATGGTAATAGATCTTAGAAGGATAGAGATTGTGGCATGCAGCATGATAGGTGATCTATTCTTTCTCAGCCAACACAGAGTTTCTAGCAGACGTAGTCTTCAGTAGCTCAGTGTGCCTCCAATGAGAAGAGGATTTGTTAGGAGAGATTGCTTTTCTTGTGGTCAACCAGGCCACACTACAGTTAATTTCTCTCAGAGGACTATGCAGACATCAAGATAGAGACCAACAGCTTTAGATCCCATCATGTATTTGCAGTTGATAATCATCAAGCTAAGCACCAAGATACAATTATTGAGAGTGCAAGTAAGATAGGTGGTATCTCTTACTCAGTATTATTTAATTCAGGAGCTTCATATTCTTTTATTTCTCCTTCAGTAGTAGAGTGATGTGAGCTTGCTATGGCAAAGCAAGGTGATAGGTGGCAAGTTGAGTTGGCTACGGGGCCAAGGTGGTAGTTGATTCTTTTGTGCATGGTTGTGTGTTGGATTCGGGAGTTTGTAAAACCTCAATGGATCTTCATGTTGTCTCTTTAGGTTCTTATGGTGTTGTGCTAGGCATGGATTGGCTTGAGGCTCATCAAGCTAGTATCAATTTTTGTGGCAAGAGGGTGCAGTGTCTAGATGATAGTGGGTATTCAACAACCTGTTTCTCTTTGCATGATTTTCACTATGCAGTTGAAGCGATGTGCGCATCAAGGTTGTTAGTTGTTTGCAGTGAGAGTGGATGTTTTGGAGGAAGGAGAGAATCATGATGACCTCTTTCATCATCATCACATTCTTTAGGAGTTTTTAGATGTTTTCAATAGCGAGATTCCAAGTATGCCGCCAAAGTGCAAAATTGATTTTCAGAAAGATTTGGTTCTAGGGGTAGAGCCTATATCTAAGGTTCCCTATCGAATGATTATCCAAAAGTTGAGTGAGTTAATATTGCAGTTGGAGGATTTGTTGGCTAAGGGATTCATTCATCCTAGTGTATCCTGATGAGGTGCACAGGTGTTGTTTTTGAAGAAGAAGGATTGATCTCTTCACCTATGCATTGATTACAAACAACTTAATAAGGTGACGATGAAGAACCGATATCCTTTGTTGAGGATAAATGATTTATTTGATCAGATGAAGAATGCAAAGGTCTTCTCCAAGATAGATCTTAAGTTCAGGTATCATCAGTTGAAGATTCACAAGGCAGATATTCATCATACAAAATTCTGCACTAGATATGGACATTATGAGTTTATAGTGGTACCTTTTGGTCTCACTAATGCTCCATCAGTTTTCATGAGCTTGATTAATAGAGTTTTTTGGACTTATCTCAATAGGTTTGTGCTTGTATTCTTGAATGAGATATTGATTCTCTCGAGATAGATAGAGAGTATGAGGAGCACATGAGGTAGGTTTTGTAGTGTCTTCGAGAGAATCAGTTGTATGTCAATATGGCGAAGTGCATGTTCTTCTAGTTAGAGGTTAGATTTGTCCATGTCATATTAGGAGAGGGTATTGTAATGGATCCCTCTAAGATTCAGGCTATAGTGGAGTGGCTATCACCCACTAATGTGGGTGAGGTTCATAGTTTCCTGGCTCTTGTAGGTTATTATCGCAATCTTGTTCAGGATTTCTCAAGGATTGCTCATCATATCACTTCTCTTAGAGGAAAGGGAAGAACTTTGTATGGTTAGAGTAGTGTGAGATTTTTTGGATCCTAAAGGAGTGTTTGATTAGTGCACCTATTCTAGTAGTGCCAGATCCTTTGGGTGATTTTGTGGTGTGTATGGATGTGTCTTTGGAAGGTCTTGGATAAGTTTTGATGCAAGATGCTAAAGTGATAGCATATGACTCGTGTAGGCTCAAAGATCATGAGTTGAATTACCTACTCACGATTTAGAGCTAGTGGAAGTGGTGCATGCTTTGGTTCAATGGAGACATTTTCTTCTTAGGCATTAGTTTGAGCTACATAGTGATCACCATAGTTTGCAGTACATTTTCATATATCCGAACTTGAATGCTAGGCAGCAGTGTTTGATGGATTTTTTGTGTATGATTTTGAGGTGAGATACATTCAGGGCAAGGAGAATGTGGTAGCAAATGTCTTGAGTCATAGGAGGCATGAGGTTTCAATGATGTCTCTCAATGTATATTTGAGTAGGATTCTTAGTTTCCTTCCTTCAAATGGTTGGTACCAAGAGGTTAGAGTAGAGATTACTTCAGGGAGAGATTTGGATGGAAGATACGTACAGGTTACTCATTGGAGTGTAATGGTCTTCTTTGATAATTGGGATGTGTGTATGTTCCACCTTTAGATGGTATTCAAGCATTGATTTTATCTTCAGCCCATTGTGCACCTTATCCGGCACATCTAGGTGTCAAGAAGATGCATGCATATTTGTAACAATTATATCATTGGGAAGGCATGAGGAGAGATATAGAAGATTTTGTGTCATGTTTCTTAGAGTGTCAGCATGTGAAGGTAGAGCATCAACATCCAGCAGGTTTGTTGCAGTAAAACCTGGTCCTAGATTGGAAATGGGACATTATATCTATGGATTTTATCATTGGATTGACTATGTCTTCACGTCGACATGATGCTATCATGGTCATTGTTGATAGGTTGACCAAGGTGGCACACTTTTCTCTGATCAAATCTTCATTTATAGTAGTGACAATGGCTCGTATTTTCATGGAGGAGATAGTGAGATTGCATGGTATTCCTTAATAGATTATATTGGATCATGATCCAGTGTTCACTTCAGTATTATGGACTTTCCTTCAACACGGTTTAGGAGCACAACTAAACTTCATTTTGGCATATCATCCCGAGACAAATGGTTAGACTGAGAGGGTTAATCAAGTGTTGGAGGATATGTTGTGGATGTATGTCATGGATCTATAGTCTAGAATCTAGATGGGAGGACTATATTCATTTGGTGGAGTTTGCCTATAATAATGGCTATCATATCTCGATTGGCATATCCCCTTTTTAGGCATTGTATGGTCAACAGTGTCAGACACCATTGAGTTGGGATTGTTTGTAGGATAGAGTGCTTCTTGGTTCAAAGATGTTGTAGGACATGGAGCAACAAGTAGCTTGTATTAGAGAGTATTTGACAACAACAAAGGACAAGCAAAAGAAGTATGCAGATGATCATTGTGTGGACAAGTAGTTTTCAATAGGAGACAAGGTATTTTTGAGAGTGCATCTATGGAAGAGTCCTACTTATTATGGAAAAGGCTCTAAGTTGGCACCTCAATTTGTTGGACCATTTGAGATTTTAGAAAGGATTGGTCTTGTAGCATATCTCCTTACCTTTCCACCCAGCTTGTCCCATATCCATGATGTGTTTCATGTGTCTATTTTGAGGCCTTACCATCTTGATTAATTGCATGTTTTATATTCAAATGCATTACAGGTAGAGAACATGCAACTTTATTTGGAGCCCAGCTGCATTCTTCAACATAGAGAGTTGATCCTCAGGGTTCAGGACATAGAGCAGGTAAGGGTCTAATGGGACCTGAGTGATGATTCTTTGGAAACATGGGAGGATGCTATGCAGATGAGAGATCTTTACCCCTATTTGTTTTCAGGCTTCTAGGAGTAAGCCTAGGAAAAGGGGGGGAGTATGTAGTGTCCCTTCAAGATTTTCATTTTGATTTATGTGTCGATGGACTTATTTAGAAATGTGGTTGATGCTCTGATGATTTCTTATGACTCTATTTCTATCTCAGATGATGTTAATGATGCTAGACACTTTATATGGACATATGGTATCTGATGACTTCTGAGGATGATTGATATACCTTAGACTATATTGATGATGGACCTATATTTGATGATTATATGTGCTCATTATTCATGAAGGATCATATTTCTTATGGGATTTTGATGATATTATGATTATGCTAACCCTACTCTATGATTATGATAACTGAGTTGATGCTTTTGTGATTGTGATTGTCTTCTAGTGTCTTCAGAATTAGAGACGATATCATACCACTCATTGCAAGCATGATATGATATTGTGATTCTCTATCACTTGCCTAATCATTTATGATGTATATGTGTTTTATATAGGTTGTATTGTGTTTAGTGGTGGATGCAAGATTACAGGTACCAGATATTGACTCCACCTAGTCTCACAGGTCTAAGTGTGTCTTATCCTAATGGGAAGTTGTTGGAGATGGCATGTGTTAACCTCTTACACTCTAGGCTTAAAGTTGTTCACCTTGTCAGTCGGTGTCGTGGCACAAGTTGGTGGTTAGAGTCTTGTGTCAATGTTTGACCCTATGTTAGGTTGATCGAGGTGATGTGAGTATGTGATTGATATTTGTATTGGCATTTGATTAATATAGTATTAATACTATAGTTGATTTATGTGATAATTTGATTATTTGGATGATTATTTAATATTTATTTGTTTTGGCTTGATTAATGATTAATTGAGCTTGATTTATTTAATTAATTGATTTATTGTTTATTGTCTATTATTAATTATTTATTGTTTGTAATGTTTTCTTATGTTGGTTGATTTTATATTTAATTTGATTTTATTGTGTTAGCTTTTATTTACTTAATTTGTTATTTATTAATTGGTTTTAATTTATTATCTATTATTTATTCATTTGGGCCTTTTGGATTATTCTAATTAGTGTATATAGTTGAGGATTTGATATTTAGTTGTAATTAAATTGTTGGGCTTTTATATTTTATTTACTCATAAAGCCTATTTTATGCTTTTGATGTATTAATCCTCTTTTATTATTGATTGAGTGATTAAATTATTAAATAAGATATATTATATAGTTTACCCACCCTTTTATCTGATTGGATGATTTTGTGGGGGTAAGTAAATAAAAACCATTTTATAATAATTACCTCAGAACCATGCAAGGTAGGTAAATAATATAGTTTTTAGGAATATTGTATAGATCTATGGTTGGTGGATTGCTATACTTGACTCAGACTAGACCAGATATTATGCATGGTGTTTGTCTTTGTGCAAGATTTCAAGTTGATCCTAAAGAAAGTCATGTTACTGCTATGAAGAGAATTTTAAGATACTTGAAGGGGACAGTTAACTATGGTTTGTGGTATCCGAAAAATGATGATTTCATGTTATGTGCTTATAGTGATGATGATTGGGTAGGTAATGTTGATAATCAAAAGAGCACTACCAGTGGAGCATTTTTTCTAGGAAGGAAGTTGGTTTCTTGGGCAAGTAAGAAGCAAGATGTCATTTCTCTATCTATTGTAGAAGATGAATACATTGGTGTTGCTAGAAACTTTACTCGCGTAGTTTGGATGAAGCAGATGTTGATGGACATTAGAGTTGTTTATGATGAGCCTATTGTTATATATTGTGATAATTCAAGTGCTATTAATATTTCTAAGAATCTGGTACTGCATTCTAAAACAAAGAATATATCAATCAAGTATCATTTCTTGAGGGATAAAGTTAGTGAGGAAGAAGTCAAATTGGAGTATGTATCTACAAAGGATCGGATTGCAGGCATTTTTACTGTCTTTACCTGCAGATATATTTGTATATCTAAGAGATAAGTTAGGCGTCTCTTCCTCCCCTAATGAGAACTAGATGCATTGAGATACATCAATCTGGTAGACTTCATAATCTTATCTTCTTATCTGGATTGATGAGTATGTGTTGCTGCTCCAGGGGAGTAGTCAGTGTTTGAACAACACACTTGTTCAAATGTTCAGATTTATGAGTTTATCCTAAGTGGGAGAGATTGTCCTTCTTAGAGGGTGAGATGAATTATTTGAATGTGTCTTTGGCATTGTTGTCAAAGGGAGAGAGAAGCATGTGAAAAACAACCTTATTTTGGAAGCTTTGTATGCATGATCTCAGGGGGAGATTGTTGGTGTTGATTTCTTTCTTTGCATTGATTGTTTTTCACATCCATTTGTTTCCATCAATGCCCAAGGGGGAGATTGTTGGATATTGTTGCTACTAGGATATGTTGTTGTCATTGATGTCAACATATTCTAGTGTTTCAGTATTGCAGAGAGTTGGTTTGGTTGTTTTAGTTGGTATGTTGTAGATGTGCTTATATGGATTTTTGATTTCAATAATGAAGTATCTCTAGTTGATTCAGTGTTGGTTTCATGATGCTATGTGGTGATTTGATCGAGTTATGGATTCTAGTATGAGGATTGTTTTTTCAGTGATCAGTGTTGTGGTTTTCTTGTATTTGATCAGTTGTGCTCTGGAATGATTATATCTTGTGTTGCAGATTTGGGAGAGTGTTTGGGATGTTCATGTGTATCTTCAATTCAGATGGTTTGTGATTTTGTGCTATACAAGTTATCTTTCTAGTACCAGTTGTTGTTTTTTGAGTGTTGTTGAGTATTAGTGCATTGATCGATGAAGATTTGATTAAGTGGTGTTGGTGCAACTATTGTGGATAGTTCTAACATGCTTGTTGGTGTTTTCTAATCATGTCCTATTCATTTTACTGGTCCGCATTGATCATTGTGTGTGTTATTGAGGATCTTATGGGTCTGGTGATGTTTTTCATGTTATGCAATATTTTCGGTGGTGTAGCGTGTTGTGGATGATCTTGGTGAGATTTATGGTGGTGTTAGATGTTCATGGATTTGATTTGGGTCCAATCTATGTCATCATGTCATTGTATTGCCCTGGTGGTTGATCTTTGTATCGTGTGATGTAATTTTGTAATTAGGTCTTAAGGGTTGATTTGACCTTGTAGTCAAGGTTGATGATTCATATAAATATGTGTCATATTCATGTCATTTGGTGATCGGTGTCGTGTCCTCATTATTAGAGAGTGGTGTATGTGCGAACAAGGGAATTCATTTTTCAGTGAGAAGTGTAGAGTAGAGAGTGTTGCAAAGCAGACAAATGTGCTTAACCCAAACTATCATTAGGCATTAGGAGATGTTATTCTTTCAGTTCATATAAATAGGTTTGTTGTCTGAATGTTCTTGTAAGGTACTGAATCTTCCTTTAGGTTTGTAGCCTTTCGGGTTATTGTATTTTGAGCAATGAACTCTAGGCAATGTGCCTAAATGCACGTGTATTCCCCATTGTAATATTTACACATACTACTATAGAGTATCCTTTTATTGTGGGTAGGTTCCCACTGTGGTTTTTCCCTTAACCGGGTTTTCAACATCAAAATATTGGTATTATGTGTGTTGTTTGTATTGTATTTATCTTTGTTCTTGTTGAAATTGATCAGATATGAAGTTGTGCTTAAATTGTTAGATCTAGTGAAAACTGATTCAGCCCCCCCCCTCTCAGTTTTCCTTCATTGTTGTTGCCAACAATACTAATTTGAATAGTAGTCCTTCTACTCTATATGAGATCCAGGAGAATGAGAATAATTCCAAGTAAATCAATGCAATTTTTAGTCCTTTGAGTGACTCAGAGTTCTTGAAGGCCATGGGCTACAAATCTGCAAAGAAAATTTGGGATAAGTTGAGAAACATTTATGAAGGACATTAGAAGATCAAGCAAGTCAATATCTAGAATCTAAAGTATAAATTTGAGACTCTAAGGATATTTGAAGATGATAAAATTTGAGGTAACTTGCATTGAGTGAATGAGGTTGCAAGTCCAATAAGAAGTATTAGCAAAACCTTGGTAGAAAATGAAGTGAAAAAAGTAATGAGGTCATTGCCTAGATCTTATAAACCTAAGCTCTATGCTATTGAAGAAAGGCGTAACATGGATACATATACCTTGGATCAACTCTATGGATCACTCTTTTTCTTTATATATCAGATTTTGAGGATCAAAACATTTTCAAGAAGGAAGATTCATTCAAAGCTACCAAGAAGTTTGAAGATGTATGTAAAACAAGCAATGATCCCAGTGATGTTGAAGCAAACTTTGTGAGAAGACTAAAGAAAAGATCCAAAAAATTAAAAGGTAATTTATGCTTCAAATTTTTTAATTATAAAAGAATTAGTCATTATATTGCTAGATGTACTTACAAGGAAGATAACTATAAGATATTTGATGATGATAAGAATAAAAAGGATAATTAAAAAGAATAGATGACAAAGATAAGCCTAAAAAGAGTTTTTTTTTCAATTAAGACCTATTCCTGTAAATAAGAAGATTATGATTCCTCAAATAATGAATCATTATTTTTATCCATAGAAGAAAATTACAGTGAAAGGTCTAGTACTCCACATGGCGAGAAGGATAGTGAAAAATCAAAGATGGTGAAGACTTCACTAAATGCAAAAGTGGAACCTAAAGATTGGATAATTGATTTTAGATTCTCAAGTCATATGATAGATGGAAAAAGGAAGTTCATAGAATTTGAAAAGTATGATGGTGGTTGATTGAAGTTTCTTTGTGAGGAGGATACACCTATCTATAGTAAAGGAACCATATCCATTGAGGGTAAGCATAAGACAAACGATTCTTATTATGTTAAGGGTTTGAGAAATAATGTTTTGAGTGTGAGTCAAATGTATAATAAATTCTAAAAGGTCATATTTCATGGGTCCATATGTCAAATAAAAAAAGGAGGTTCTAGAAGGTATACGAACAAATGGCAGTGTCTATTATGTAAAGGAAAATAGAGGAAGTATTTGTCTATTGGTGCAAAGCAGTGAATGTTGGTTGTGGCATAAAATCATGGCACACATTAACTTTGACAATATGGTGAAGATCGGTTCAACTCATGCAGTGAGAGATTTTACAAAGATTATCAAACCTACCAATATAATGTGCAACAAATGTTAGATGGGAAAACAAACAAGGAAAATATTCAAGGAGTATTCTACTACAAAACCTTTATAGATGATTTATATCGACCTATGCATACCTACAAGGACAAGAGGACTAAATGGTGGAATGTATTTTATGTTTCTCATTGATGACTATTCTAGAATGACATGGGTTACTCTCTTAAAAGAAAAATCAGAAGCACTAGATAGATATAAGGTGTTCAATCTATGTTTGAGAATCAAATAGAAGCTAAGATCAAATGATTAAGGTATAATAGAGGTGGATAATTTAAATAAAATGAATTTGATAGATTTTGTGAAGAGAATGGTATTATAAGGCAATTGACTACACCTAGGACTCCATGATAAAATGAAGTTGTTGAAAGAAAGAATAGGACTATTGTTGAAATGTCTAGAACTATGTTGAAATATGCTAAACTGCCTAATGTGTATTGAAAACAAGTTGTTCGTACTATTGTATACATTATTAATAGGGTACAAGTGACGAAGAATCATACAAAGCCACCTTATGAACTATGGCATGGAAGATCACCTACAATCAATTATTTTAGAATCTTTGGAAGAAAATGCTACATCAGAAGAGATGAAGAGGATTTGAGAAATTTTGATGCAAGATTTGTGAAGGAATATTTCTAGGATATTATACAAGAAGGCATACCTATGCTACAACAAGAGGTTGAAGAAAAGTGTGGAAAATACAAATGTCAGAGTAAGTGAAGAATGAAATCAAGTTGCACTAGAACATAAGGTTGAGATAGAAGAAAACCCCATTAGTGTAGAAGAGAAGGACATTCTGAAAGATAAAGAAGAGTAAAATGCAAAAGAAAATTAACTTAAAAAATAACCTAAGACACTTGCAAAGTATGTACAAAAGAATGATTATGAAGATCATATCATTGGAGATAAAGACAAGGGAGTTCAGACTAGAACAAGACTCGTTGAGGCTGGTGAAAAAGTAATTTTTTGTTTCTTATATATGGTGGAGCCAATACATTTTGTAGAAGCTATCAAAGAAGATGGATGAATGAAGGAAATGGAAGAAGAGCTAAATCATATTGAAAATAATCAAACATGAGAATTTGTACCTATATTGGTGGACAAGAATGTGATAGGAGCAAAGTGGTTGTTCTAGAATGAGCTAAATGAAGATGGAGAAATTAAAAGAAACAAGGAAAGATTGGTGTTAAAGGCTCTTCACAAGTTGAAGGTATATATTTTGAGGAAACTTTTTCTTCAGTAGAAAAGATGGAAGCTATAAGAATATTTCTTGGATTTGTTAAATTATCCCATTCTTGCCCTAAATTTTGGGCATGACATATGTTAAGTCAACATTCTTGAATGAATAACTTGAAGAATAAATTTGTAACATTAAACAACTAGATGGGTTTCCATTGTGAAAAGATTAGGATATGGTCTGTAGACTCAAGAAGGAACTTTATGGACTAAAGCAAGCTCCTAAAGCTTGGTATGAAAGGTTGGACAAATATTTGTTACAACAAAACTTCAAGAAAGGTATCACAAATAGTAATTTTTATTTCAAAATTGAAAGTGGGAAACTATTGATAGTGGTTGTATATGTCGATGACATCGTTTTTGGTGTAGATTAATATGTCTGCAAAAATTTTGTAGAAGAAATACAAAAATAATTTGATTTGTCAATGATTGTTGAGTTGTCATTTTTACTTGGTATTCAAGTAACACAGTCAAAAGATGGCATCTTCATTTTTTAGGCCAATTACATCATGGAAATATTGAATAAGTTTGGTATGGAGAATAGTAAGCTGGTCAGAACCCCCATGGTTACTGGTTGTCATTTAAGCAAGGATGGTGAATCTTTGGAAGTGGATTAGAAGCTTTATAAATCTAAGATTGGTGGATTGTTATACTTAACTACTTCAAGACCAAATATTATGCAAGATATTTGTTTGGTTTCCAAATATCAACCAAATCCAAAATAATCTCATGATCAAGTAGTGAAAAGGATATTTCGATATTTGAAAGGGACTCCAAATTTTGGTTTGTTGTATAAGAAGAATGATGATTTATCTTTGAAATATTACATAGATGTTGATCGGGTTGAAAGTGAAGATGACAAAATAAGTACATGTGGTGGTTAATTTTAATTAGGAGATAGATTGGTCTCTTGGCTAGGCAAGAAGTAGGATTTAGTGTCTTTAGCTATACCAAAAGTAGAATATATTGCAGCAACATCTTGTTGCACTCAATTTTTGTGGATGAAGAAAACTCTCAAAGATACCAAGCTAATGTATGATGAGGTAATTCCTATTATGTGTGATAATACAAGTGAAATTAACATTAAAAAGAATTAAGTGATGCATTCAAGGAATAAACACATTTCTATCTGGTATCACTTCTAAAGAGAAACGGATGTAGAGAAGGAAGTCAAATTGGAATATGTGCTTATAAAGGATCATATTGTAGTTATTTTTACCAAGGCACTGTCAAAGGATACTTTTGAGTATATTTGACAGAAGTTAGGGGTTATTTCCCCTCATACTTAAAACTAGATGCATAGAAGTGATGCATCTTTCTAGGGGGAGGCTAAGATTCTATTTTTTATCTCCCGAATTGATGTGGTGGCTACTTGCAAGGGGAGAAGTGAAGGTTGTGGTTTCCTGGTTGTATGAAAATTATGTGCAAAAAAGAGATATCCCTAATAGGGGGAGTGTTGCAGATATCAAAGATATACTAGGAAGGGGGAGTACTATTTGAAGGAGTTGTGGTTTGAAGTGTTGTTCCTTTTGTCCTTGATGTCAAAGAGGGAGAGAGATTTAAAATTAGAGATTTTATAGTTGATTGGTGGTATGGTAGTACAAGTGTTGCCATCAATGAAAAAGGGGGAGATTGCTCAAAACATGAGTTTGTGTTGTCATTAATGTCAAACCTTTTGTCATGGGAGATTGTAGGTGTTGTCATTAATGTCACATTTGTGTGTATTGATGACAAAGGTGAAGAGGAAGTTGTAGATATTTAGTTGTGTTTTCAATGCAGTTATGGTCATTTTTTTCAATCTGATTATTGCTTGGTATGGATGATCTGAAAATGAGTGTTCAAATGTTGTTATGATGTCTAGTGGTGATATTGAGTGAGTATGTGTTGTATCTAGAAGGTGACAATATTGGAAGGATGAAATATGAAAGAAAGAGTATTTAAAGTCTTTGTGGGAGAATTATCTTTATTCATTCACTTTTGAAGATGATGGCTTACAGTTATGGATTTGATGTCTATGTTCTATGGATGTTGCACTATTATGTTTTTAGGTCATCAATTGTTCAGATGTTGAAGTTAGTTTTTATAGTTTATTTATAGTGGGGTTGTCTATTAGGACTAGTTTGGAGAATTCTCTATAGTGTTAGTACATGTGTTGTGTCTTGGAGGATATTTTCATATTTCTCATGCAGTGTTACAGTTCATAATTCATGATGCAGGAGCATCCCCGGTCGATGAGAAATCTTGCATCAACCAAAAATATTTCCTTTCAGTTTTGTTCTTGTTTAGTTCATTGTGCATTTTTATGTGTTCCTATTGGTTGGTACCGGTAGTTGCTTGATTTTTGTGGTAGATCTTATTTTCAGTTTCCAGGCTGGTTCACATGCTTAATTCCATATTTTTAGTTCATTTGGGTTCTTTTCTGATCAATTATCGCTTTCGGTTGACTATTTCTTGGTTATGGGATAATTCTTGTGCTTACCAGTTGGTTTTCCTTCATTACCAGAGTGATTCTTGGCATGCAGATCTATTTTGGGTCTTGTCTGATGTTCTTTGGCATGTGAGCAACCTTTGTGCTAAACTGTACCTCTTGGTTGTTATATTTTGAAAATATTTCTTTAATTCTTAGGACCGACCTAGTTACACATTTCATTTTCCTACATTGGTAAATGTAATCTTTTGAGGCTGACCCAGATATGTTTTAGTGGGTATAATTATGTTATTATGTAATCATTTGTAGGGGCAAAGGAAGTCGAATTGAGAATAAGGATTGAGATTAGCATTGTGTGATCAGGTTGATTCTTAGAGTCTCAGTTGGATTGTACAGGCTTGAAGCCTGCATGTAACAGGTTAACTACCAGATGTTTTCTAATGATTATATGATGATAAATGGATGGTTGTCAGAAGTCTAAAGAAATAATATGATCTTTTTATGTAATATTCCTATGTTTTCTGGTTGCTTTCATTGTGTCACTCTTGCTACATAAGTCAGTTAGCTCTCTTTTGAGGGTTTCACCGGTTATGGTTGCATCAAGTGGTATCAGAGCTAGTTATGAACTAGTTAGTGGAAGATTTGTTTGCAAACCCTGAGGCATTCCTTTGGGTGGATAGATCACCAATTAGAGGTAGGATGCGCGTGTGTTCAATAGATCACCTAGGGGAGGCAATTGAAATCGGTAGTCAGATCACTTTCACCAGAGTGGAAGAGGAGATGCCACCTAGAAGGACAAACCCCTGGAGGGTAGAGCAGATGATGGAAGGCTTAAAGAATGAAGTGAGGAATGAAATTCAAAATGCTTTGGCTGGTTTGCGGGGAAACCCTGAATCTGGGGATGAGTATGAAGAAGCCGATGAAAAGCTTGAAGAAGAGGTTGATGGACCAAAAGATGGAAGAGAGGAAAGATTCCTGAGAGCAGTGGCACAAGCAAGTAAAGTTCATAAAGTGGAAATTCCAAACTTTTCCAGAATGCTGAACCCGAAGGATCTGATTGATTGGATCAGAGAGTTGGAGGACTACTTTGAGTTTGAGGATATCAAGGACCCACAGAGAGTCCAGTTGGCACAAACTAAGCTAAAAGGACATGTTGCCTTATGGTGGAAAGAATTGTAGAAAGATAGAGAGGAGAATGATGAAATGAAGATCACCCGGTGGAGATAGATAGTTGCAAGATTGACGGCCAAGTTCATACTAAGATATTTTAAGTTGGAATTGTTTAAGAAGTTGCAGAACCTAAAACAGAGAAACGTGATTATGAAGGAATATACTAAGAAATTGTATAAGGTGATGATTAGATCTAGACATAAAGAGATGGACATAGAAAAGGTGGTGAGATACATAAATGGACTTGCATTTAACATTCAGGATGAGATGAGTATGTTGAGGGTTTCCACAGTTGAAGAAGTTTACTAGTATGCTTTGAAGGCTAAGGAGAAGGTGATGATAAGACAACCAAATGACCCTAGAGGGAAGGAGAGATTCAAAGGATAGATGAGTGACAATATGAACAAACCAATTGAGGAAGATGATTCAAAACCTAAGTGGAGTAAAGAACCAAAATAAAAAACACAGAGAAAAGGCAGTAGCAGTACCGGTAGATAATTCCTTGATAAATGTTTCAAGTGTGGAGAAACCGGACATAAATTTTATGAATGTAAGCAAGGAATGGCAAGAAGATGTGTGGCAAATGAGGAACCAGAAGGTGTAGGTACCAGATCTGATTGTGCATCGGAGCAAGGGGAATCCCTTATGTTCAAAAGAAAGGATACTAGATTTGTTCCGAGGAAGAGTCTTTTCTAGACTATGTGCAAATCAAGAGGTAAGTTTTGCAAGGTTATTGTGGATAGTGGAAGTACTGACAATTTGGTATTTGAGGAGATGGTTGTGAAGCTTAGATTGAAGAGGCTTGAGCATCCTTGTCCTTATGAGGTGAGTTGGTTACAATATTATCAAAAGATAGAGGTAAAGGAACAATGTTTGGTGAATTTTAATATTGGGCCTTTCAAGGATGAGGTTTTGTGTGATGTTGTATCTATGAGTGCTTGTCATGTTTTGTTGGGAAGACCTTGGAAGTTTGATAGAGGAGCTATTTATGACTATAGAAGAAACCTAATCACTATTGAGAAAGATGGGTAGAAGTTCACATTGATTTCTCTGAAGGAGAAAGAGAAGGAGATGAATAATTTGAGTCTTGAAGAAGGTTGCAGAACTAAGGAACCAGTTGTAGAGGTTATACCAGAAGGTTTTTAGAAATATCTGATAGAATCAATTGTAGAGGTTATACTGGAGGGTGACATGAGTTTGTAGAAGGAATTGATAGATAAACCTGATGGACAGATAGAACCGGATGACAAAGAACTTATGGTGACAAACCAGATGAAGACTTGTGGCAAAAACAAATCAAAGTTGCAGAAGAAAGAAGGTAGTAAACATAGATAATGTACAGATTTGAAGCAAAGGAAGAGAAATAAAGAGAGTTAGGGGTTAGAGAAGCTGGTTGAGGCACCGAAGGAGCTAAAGAAAAGGTTGGCAGATAAAGAAGATGTTTGGATAAGAAATGAGCATGGGGTCTTTATTCTAAATCCTTTTAGATGTTCATGACTTGCCTCTCACGAAACATCTTCTTTCCTACCTGGGGTGTCTGATGCAGGAGCATCGCAGTCAGTGAGAAATCTTGCATCAACCAAAAATATTTCCTTTTAGTTATGTTCTTGTTTAGTTCATTGTGCAGTTTTATGTGTTCTTACCGGTTGGTATCGATAGTTTCTTGCTTTTCATGGCAGGTCTTATTTTCATATTCTAGTCTGGTTCATGTGCTTAATTCCTGATTTTTAGTTCATTTAGGTTCTTTTCTAGTCAATTATCGCTTCTGGTTGACTATTTCTGGGTTTTGGGATAGCTTTTGTGCTTACTGGTTCGTTTTTCTTCATTACCAGAGTGATTATTGGCCTATGGGATCTATTTTGGGTCTTGTCCAATGTTCTTTGGTGTGTGGTCGACCTTCCTACCAAACCGCAATTGGGTTATTATTTTTTGGAAATATTTCTTTAATTCTTAGCCCCAACCTAGTTACACATTTCATTTTCCTACATTGGTAAATGTAATTTTTTGAGGCCGACCCAGATATGTTTCAGTGGGTATAAATATTGTTAGGGTTTCAAGTAGATCCGAAGCAAATAAGAACTAACAATTATATGTAGATTTAAATACAAAAGATAAAGAAATAAAATAGGACACAGATAACACAGAGATTTAACGTGGTTCACCCAGAATGGGTTACATCCACCATACACAGTCGTCCAATCTTTCTTATTATCCAGCAAAAATAGTACATCAACCTTACAATGCCTTAAGCATCCCAATCGCTTATAACATGCATTTTTAGAGCAAAAACAAAGTCGGCCTTTTTAGGGTTTTATTACAATGTCGGTTTTCATAAAAAATATACCCAAAAATAATTTTCTCGGGGGCTCCCACCCCTGAACCCCTGCTTTTCTTGGGGGCTGCCGCCCCTGAACCCCTGCCCAGGGCTCGGCCTAGCCCCGGACCCCGACAAGGATACATGTTGAGTGTACAGTACTTTGCTGATCACTCGCCACATTTCAACAAATATGTTATTATTTAATTATTTGTAGGGGTAGAGGAAGTAAAATTGATATTTGCATTTTTTGATCTAGTTGATTCTTAGAGTCTCGGTTTGATTGTATCTGGCTTGAAGCTTGCATGTAACTAGTTAACTATCAGATGTTCTTTGATGATTATATGATGATAACCAGATGATTGCTGAAAGTTCTAAAGTAATAATATCATCTATTTATGTAATCTTGCTATGTTTTCTGGTTGCTTTCATTGTGTTACTCTTGTTGCATAAGTTAGCCAACTCTCTTTTGAGGGTTTCATTGGTTATGGTTGCATCAATTCAAGTGTTGGTTTTCTCTACAAGTGAAGTTATGTTGATCTATTGTTTGGTGTTATCTATTGTGTTGGTCTTTGGTCAACTCAGTTTATCTTATTTGGATCATACTCCTTTTGTTTAAATATGCATCAAACATTGAGTTAAGGTTTTTTTATGGGTCGTACCATGGTGTGTGAAAATATGCATTAGGTTATTTTCTTTGGAATATGTTTTTGGACTGACTAGTTAATGTGCTTTATTATTTATCTACATGTCACATTTTATGTCGACTTTGGAGGATGTGTTGGTGTGTGTAGCTCATTGGAATCGACTTAGGAAGACATGTTGTGATATACTTGGGCCCCCTTTATCTCCTTGAGTGGACCACATTTAGCACAGTTGCTCATAGTGGTCTACTTTGTGTGATTTATGTTTAATCTATCTATGGTAGGCCTAGTTGAGTGTTTTGGTGAATAAATTAATATATATAGATGTGAGGATGCGTGAATTCAAGTTTTGATTGATTAAGGATGATGTTGAAATATATTTGTCGAACCAGAAGTGTGAATATTAGTTTGTAATGTATTTATGATCGGGAGATCCTACTCAGATTCAATTCATCTTTTCTTTGTGTTTACCAGAATACAGTGAGTCCTTTTGGTAGCTTATGTAGATCTATATCTTTCCCTAGGATTGTGCATCTCAGTAATGCAAGTCCATTGTATATTTCCCTAAGGTTGTGTTCCTTAGCCTACACAGTGATCTTCCTTGGCTTTGTGCCTAAAACATTGTATTCATTTATTATATTGTGATTGTGATTCTCACCTTGGTTTTCTCACATTGAGTTTTCCACATGAAAATATGGTGTTTATGTGTTTAGTTTTTGTTGTTTCATCTTTCATTAGTGTTTAGTTGGTTAATGATAATTGATAAGTGTTTGTGATTGAATAATAATTTTAAGGAGTTGGTCAAGACTAATTCACCCCCCTCTCAGTCTTGTGGTGTGCTCAAGAGATCAACTATTGATTGTTGTTGTTTATGTGCATGACATTATTTTTGGAGACAATAGTGATGAAATGTGCAAGGATACTATGCAAAAGGAATTTGAAATGTCAATTCTTCATAAGTTATATGTATTTCTTGCTTTACAAATATATCAATTAGAAGAAGGCATTTTCATATCTCAAACCAAGTATATAAAATAAATGTTGAACGGGTTTAACATGAAATATTACAAATCAATTATTACACCTATGGTAATTGGATGTGCAAATTGAGTAGAGATGATGAGTCCCCTTCAAAAAATAAGACTTTGTATAGATTTATGATTGTTATTTTGTTGTATGTGACTACTTCTAGAGTATATATAATGCAAGTAGTGGGTATGGTGGCTAGGTTTTAGGCATCACCTAAATAAATGCATGTAAAGGCCATGAAAACAATATTCAAATATTTGAACTTGATACATTGGGTTTTGGTTTTTGGTATCCTAGGAGTGAAAAAATTAAGCTGATAATATTCACATATATAAATTAGGTCAAAAGCATTGATGACCAAAATATAAAAAGTGGCAGAACTTTCTTTCTTGGTAAAAATCTTGTGTCCTAGCTGAGCAAAAAGAAATACTTGGTATATCTTTCTACAATAGAAGCATAACATATTGTAGTAGTTTCCTATTGCACCCAAATTCTATGGATGAAATTTTTTTGAAGGAAATAAACATGGAGTTTGATGAACCCATTTTTATTATGTGTGATTCTACAAGTGCATTCAAGAATAACATATATTTCAATTAAGTATCACTTCTTAATAGAGAAGGTTGCAGACAAAGAAGTTAAGTTATAATGTGTTGAGACAAAGGAGTAAATTGCTAACATATTTATAAAATCTCTTCTAAAGGAGTCATTTGAGTGTCTTAGGTAGAAGTTGGGGATTCTATTTTTATCCTCTTGATGCAAGAGGAAGTATGGTCCGAGGGGGATTGTTGAATCCCTTCCACAAGTAGACCTGATGGTATTTTGAAGAGTTTCATTATATAAATAAGAGGCACCACATGAGTATAATCTATGTTGTCCTTTGTCATTTATGTCAAAGGGGGAGAAAGGAAGCCAAAATGTTTTGCCTCAAAGGACAAATGGATTCTAGATATGAGAAGATTCTAGGGTATGGGTGTCAAATTATAAGGAGAAAAGATACCCATTTGTAGAAATAGATATATCACATCAAGGGAGTCTTGGAAAGGTTTGGGATGTGTGGAACGATTTTTCTCTCAAGGGAATCAATATTGTCTTCAATGATAAAGGAAGAGATTATTGAACATTATGTTTTTTTGATACATAAGCAATGGTATTTTGTATTTATATTAAAACAAGTACATCAATGCATGCTATTTATACAAGGGCTATGACAAAAATTCAACACAAGAATGTCTTTCAAAAAATTCCAAAAAAAAAGGTTAAAAAACCAGTATAGCAATGCATGCCCTTCGTATAAGGGTAAAGAGAAAGATAATAAATGAAAGGATTCTCCATAGATCTAAATATAACATGCTAAAATAATAAATTTATAGAACAAAGTTTCTATAAATTCCCTTTTTGAGACTTCCCTATGATGTCCATAACTACTCCCTTTTGTGGTCAATCGCAACAACATGTGGTGTTTGCTAGAAGAGGATTTTCTCCTCTCAACCTCTATCCATTCCATCTCAACATGAGAAGAGACCAAATTTGTATCCATTTCTATGAGGGGATTATTTTCCCTCATCCTGAACAATCTGAGCCTCACCATAGAAGCTAATGCCATCTAAATTTAACAATGCCCAAAGTTCCTGCTAAAAATTCTAACTTTAGATTAGGATCATCTCTTGAAGAGTTGTGCCTATGATCAAAAGAAAACATTATCTACTTATTTGGGGAGAGGGTATCCTCTAGGCTTGTCTTAAAATTATTCCTTAGTTTCAACTCCATCACAACCTCACAAATGATATCTTGAGAGGAATTAGCTTCCTTCTCTAGATGTTGTGAAGAGGTGTACACTAAATAATAGTGTGGAAGAGCTTCCTTCCACCACGATTGTTTCTAAACCTTTTTTAGAGGTCCAAAATAAGTGTAGGTGATATTAACTATCACAATTCACCTTCTATAGTGGAAGAGTAATCCTTCATAGTCCACAAGTTGTATGCAACTATGAGCACCAATCTTGAAAATGATCTCCACAAGGAGATCACATGAAATATTCGAATCCACCAAAATGTGGGTGAAGGTAGTGTATGAAAAATTGGAAGTATCAATATCAACCACAAGAAACGAACATAAGTAATCTCTACTAGCCTCAAAAAAATCCTCAAACCAATACTACAATGGAAGACTTGGGAGATGAAACCAAATCATCTTAACCAAAAAGGATTTAGTGAGAATATTAAATTTAGGATACCATGGTGTAGCGTCCTAAAATTGTGACACTTGGAATTTCGATGGCATTTGGGTCTTCACGATGGTGATGCAACACGGAACCTGAATGGAGACCCCAAAACCTGTTTATGACATCAAAAACTAAATTTTTCAGCACCCTCGCCTGATCCTCCTTGCCCCCTGCTGTCCCTGGAGGTGGGACCATGGTGCCCAGCACCCTAGTCCCTAGCCCTATTTTGGGCCCGGTCTCTTATGGGGCTTCGGGTCTTTTAGTTTGCAAATTGGAAAATAAGGTTGCTATGTCGGCCCAAGGTCGAAAAAATCAATCTTTCAACCCTAATTGGCAAGTATATAAACTACATTTCCCCTCTCAAAAAGGGTAGAAGAAAAAAAGGAAGGACATATGTGTACAAGATGCGGAAGCGATATTCAAACATTCAAGCATTCAAGTATTCAAGCATTCCTTCAAGCAATTGAGAATTCTAAGTCTCCATTCAAGGCTAAGTGTTGCATTCAAGACAAGGATTCAACCATTGAAGAGGAGATCACATACAACACACAACATACAACAACAATTACACCTTCGCATGTAAGAATACAAACATTCTTACAACAAGGTATTGGTACTTTATTACATTACAATCATTTACATTTACAGCATTTCTCATTTCTTGGTTAATTCCAAAACTGGGGTTTGACCTAAGGGCAAACCCCTAATCCCTAACCGCCCAATCATCCTCGCTTTTCTATGTGTAGGTTGCAGGTACGCGGCTGTAATTGAAGATCTGGAATCCTTGTGTAGAGACGAACAGATCCCCCTTCATTTCGCGGATTTTTCGGAGGACTGTGTGCACGCCGGGCACCATCATCCCATCAACTTTCGCTCAAATTTGTAGAATAGCATCGTCTTGACATTTTACTACTAATTCTTGGTCCACAGCTTCATCTCATATTCCTATCTCTGTTTATAAGTGAATCTTTCTCACTTTTCATGCATTCCTAGCTTAATCCTTCTATCTACATTCTTTACAAAAGAGGGTAGCCTTACTATCACAACCCTTGAAACTCATTTAGAATCCAATCTTGCATTGTGTGGGAATGGATCTTGTGGGTTTCAACCCCTCTTTTGAATATAAAGTCTCCCCTAAGTGAAAACTATCAACCCTAGTGACCTCCTTTCTCTCTCCTTGGAGTGGTGGGGGGAACACTTAGGGTTCGATCGCGATTTTCTTCTTTACATTTTGGTGAACCCGACGTGAACATCCTAATTCTGATTATTCATGGTTAGATCTGAAAATTTTGCTTCCTTAATTACATTTCCATGTGTGATCTTTTGCAAATTTTAGAGGTTAATTGCATAAAAACCCTAAAATTTTCTTTTTAGTAATTGAGCTTGTGAAATGTTTAATTGTTAAGCCTTGTTTCAGATCTGCCCTTCAATTGCAAATTGTCAAATCATATCTATGCTTTAATTTTGAAAATTAAGTGGTTAAGTGTCAAAACCCTAATTTTTAAAACCCTCTTAATTCAACCTTTGACTGATAATTTCACTGATCAAAACACCTCCAAATCGACTATAACTTTGGATTCCGCAACAAAATCATAATATCTTTCATCCCTAAAAATTTGGAAAAAAGTTGCGAGGACCATGTACACCCCGAGCGCCATTGTCCCCGACATTTTTTCCGAAATTTCGGGAGCTAGATCTTACTGTATTTTTCTGCTAAAATCCAGAATTTTGGCTGATTTCATCAATTCTAACACTTTCAAAATTAAAGTCAAAGTTGGTCTAGTGATTGCTTGGATTAAGGCTTATAATCATTCAAAAATTATTGAAATTGAAATTCATGTCAAAATTGTGTTTCTTACTATCCTAAATCTGAAAAGTGTGTTGGTATTCATTTGAAATTTCAGTGCTTTATTCAAAATTTTGCAATTTGTGATTTTTGAAATTAAATGTTTAATTGCAACAACCTTGATTTCCACTTTCAAAATTGAATTTTGCATGAAATTGAGTCAATTTTTAAATTTCAAAGCTTGCATTGCTTTTAGTATTCCCTCTAAAATCATAAAGTTCAAAATTTCAGTTTCCCTCTCTTTTTCAAAATTCAAATTTTGCATTTTTCAACAATCTTGGTAGGGTTCAATTTTGAGATTACAACTTTAATTTGGCCTATCTACAGATCATAAAATCACTCAATTTTTTCATATTAGCTTTAAAATCATCATAACTTTCATCCCTGAAAATTTCAAAAAAAGTTGCGAGGACCACGTGCACTCTGTTCGCCACGGTCCTTGACATTTTTTCCAAAATTTTGGGAGACTGTCCTGATTGCATTTAACAGCCTAAATCTAGGAGATTGGCTGATTTTATTGAAATTTGCTACCTCTAAATTCAAAATCTTCTCTCCCTCTCTAGTGCATGAGTTTTACAACAATAAGCCCTACTTACACTATTCCCGTTAGACGAAGCATTAGAATTAAGTCTTTCCAAGGTTTAATTACCAAGGAGATGGAACCTAATTTGAATAGCCTTTTTAACGAGGAAACAGGTAATTCCTCTAATCCTCCTAATGATGAAGAATCTCTCCATGAGGTTTCTATAGAACAACTTTCAAAATTGGATAACCAATTTGATGATTTTCAGCAATGGATGTCTCAAGAGTATCCCAATAGTCAAACTCTTTCATTAATTGAGGGTCTAAAACGTATGGTTCAAAGTGATAAGAATGGAATTGATATTTTGCGTGGTATTGCACACATTGTGGATTCGAATGTGATGCCTATGAAGAGTTGTGCCGAAACTTTAGGTTATACACAACCTCCCACTCAAGTCAATCATTCTATTCCGTTGACAACTTCTATTGCTAGTATACCTACTTCTACATCAAACATAATGACTACTTCTATACAAGACATTCCGCCTATGATCACCAGTCATGGGGGAAATCCTTCCTCTTCAATTAACTCTCTTCCTTCATTCAATCCAACTTCTTCATTCATTCCTTCAATAAGTGTTCCTATTACATCTCCACAAATGAACATGACGCAAGGGGGCAATTCATTCAACCATTCCATTCCTCCTTGTAGTGCTCCTCTTTTCCAACCATCTCCTATGACTAACTATCATAGTGTCCCGCCACCTTACTCTCAATCAATACCTTCTTTCAATAACATAATACCTCCATCACAATCTAACACGTCTAATATGAACTCTTCGACTAAAGCGACCATTAATAATCTTGCACAAACTGTCTCTTCTTTACAGCAACAAATTGCCTCTATGAATCAATCTAAGTTTAGTTTGCCCACATTTGATGTTGCAAGCCCACTTTCTCTTGACATTGTTCGAGCTATCCCCCCTAAACATGTTGAAATCCCGCATTTGGAGCTTTATAATGGTAAAGGTGATCCTCTAACACATGTTAAGACTTTTCAAACAATATGTACCGATTTTGCTTATGACCAAAGGTTGCTTGCAAAACTGTTTACTAGGACATTAAGAGATAAAGCCCTACAATGGTATTGCTCATTTCCTTCTTATTCTATTACTTCTTTTGAACAACTTGCAAATGCTTTTATTCAACAATTTCAAAACAATATAAGTCCTAAAGTTACTTTGATTGATTTAATGCATTGTAAACAAGGTGTTAAAGAAAAAGTGACTAATTTCATTGGTAGATATAAGCATTTGTATGCTCAAATTTCTTTTCCAGTGCCTGACAATGACATTCAAAGAATCTTTATTTCTAATTTACAAAAATATATTTGAGACAAACTTCTGTTTTCTAAGTTTACTTCTTTCCAACAGTTGTGTGCAACTCTTCACAATTATCAACTGACTGTGAGTCAAATGGAACAAGCAAATCCTATGGCTCCGAGTGATAAGGGTGATAGTAGTCAACAACCATTTGGAAAGTTTAAACCGAACAGAGAGTCCATTAAGTTCAATGAAAACATCATCAACAACAATGTGAATGCAGCATCAGGTGTGCCTCCTATTTCTAAGTTTTTCGAGAAAGAAAGAAAGTTTACTCCTTTGAATGAATCATTGCATAGTATTATGAATAAGTTATTGGAACAAAATGTGCTTACTCTCCCTCCTATAAAGCAAATCGATCCTACAAAGATTAATTCACCCTATTTTGATAACAAATCTTTTTGTCAATTTCATCGTCAACCTGGGCATGATACTGAAAAATGTTTTGCTTTAAACGGTAAAATTCAAGATTTGATTGATAATAATACTATCTCTGTTTCTGGTATGAATGATAAAGGCAACACATCTGTAGCTCCTCCTAACCAAAATCTTAAGATTTTTACTGATCCATTACCTTCTCATACCTCTAATGTGATTGAGACTAATGATTCCTCTTTCTCATCTGATGGTCTTGTGTCTATGACTCCAAATGTGATTAACTTTGTAGAGCACCAGAAAATACCTAAAGAACCTTCCATCACATTTGATTCTAGTGAAACTATCAAGGCACCTGATGGTCCTTTATATATAGTTGCAAAAGTCAAGAATACACCTTGCCGTGGAGTGCTTATTGACCCTTCTTGCATGGTTAATGTCATTACTGAAGAATTCCTTTTTACTTTGCAATTGAATCAAGTGATCTATGACAAAACAGATGTGATTGTGAAATTATTTGATGCATTTTCTTCTCCTGCAATTGGTTCTATTACATTACCTATTGAGGTCCATAACAAATCCCTTGATGTGAACTTTTCTATTATTCCTTCATCCGAACAATTTCATGTGAAGCTTGGCTATCCTTGGCTATCTTCCATGAAAGCTATTTCTTTTGCTATTCATAAATGTTTGAAATTTCCCCATAATGGTGAAGTTGTTACTGTTAATCATAGTCTCTTTAAACCAGCTAAAAGAACTTCTAGCATTCCTATTGATTATTTTTGGCCTAAACAATTCCAATCTCTTCCTCCGCGAAGTGATCATCTTTTCAAATCTTATCAAAAGTGGAAAATAGATATGATCCTATCTCTAAGTGAACCTAGAACACCCAAACTTGATATTCCTATCGTTCTTGAGAAGGAAGTTCTTCCTTTGAAAGATAAAACTAATGTCTTTCCTCAAGAAGATTCCCAACCCATTCCTATGGATGTGACTATGTCTATGTCTAATAAACTTTCTAAAAGTATTCCTATACCTCCTCATCATGATGGACTTGGTCTCCTTCCTAAACCAAATATTCTTCCTTTATATGGAGCAGTTCCTCTCCCTTCCTCTTATGGAGAGAAGAGACCTTCCTCTTCTCCTATTATCCAGCCCAAGAGACCACAACCTAAACACCCAAGTAATAAGGATGAGAACATTCCTCCTCCTCAGTCTTCTCCACTTCCTACTAAGACTAGACGAAATCGTTCTATGCGTGAACGCCGATGAAAGCGTCGTCTTAGAGCTCAGGCAGCTGCTTCTCAAACTTTGCAATCCCCAAAAACACCTTCAACAAGCATTATTCCATTGTCTCCAAAATCTCCTAAACATAAGATGCATGATGGTTTTGATCCTGTGCGAGTTAAAGATCCTATTTTTATAAATCTTGATGATGATATAGATGAAAATGTTATTCATGATGAAAATGTTACTTCTCTTCATTCTGATAGTGAATATGAATATATTGATATTGATAACCATTTATCTAACAAATTTTCTAAAGCACTTATCCTAGCTCCTAGACAAGAACAATGTGGCTTGGAACATGAACATAGCCCTTGTTTGGATCTTGTGATAGCTCCATCTGCTGTGTTGGATGTTCCTCCTCTAGCGTGTTTCCTGCCTTCCCGAAATGTTGATCAGCAAGATCGGGGGGTAGATGACGTGCTAGACTAGTTTCATTAGCATAGCAGATTCTCTCCTCCTCTCTTGATCTCTTTTGTTACTTCTTCTATGTGTTATTCTCATTCTTCTATTTGTCATCCTTAGTGTTGTCTACTTGAGGATGATGCAAAGCATTGAGATCTCTTTTGGTCTCTCTCATGTTGACTCAAAAGACACATGTGTTCCCTTCTTCTAGGTGACCTTCCTTGATTGGGGAATGAAGAACAATTATGCATACATACATATGATATACATGAATTATCATACAACATACTGACCCCGAGGAAAGCGAAGTCACCTCGTGCTTTGTGTTTTGTGTCTATTATCCTTGGGTTTATCTCACACTTGGGGGCTAAATCTTTGTGATAACATGCTCCTTTCCCTTCTCATTTCTTATGCATATCACTACCTTAAAGCAATCACCCCCATTGAGGCATGTGCGATCGCTTTAATGTAGGGGGGCATACACCCCGTCTATCCCTTCAGGAATACTTGAAAATTTCTTGACAAATTTAGCTTTGCCTTGAAATTTTTTGACATTTTTCTTGCATGACTCATAGTGAGGGAACCTTACTACAGACAGTCATGGTTCTCCCTCGTGATCTTCCCTTTTACTTTGTCAATCGAATTCGTAAGATCCTTAGTCCACTGGGGGCTTGGTGTATCTTGCCTCCTTGACGTGGTGAAAGTCTTTCATTGTTGTTTCCTTGTACTTTACCGGAAGTATGAGTGTATGCTTATACTCCCGCTAAAGTGGGGGCTAAATGTAGCGTCCTAAAATTGTGACACTTGCAATTTCGATGGAATTTGGGTCTTCACGATGGTGACGCAACACGGAACCTAAATGGAGACCCCGAAACCTGTTTATGACATCAAAAATTGCATTTTTCAGCACCCTGGCCTAATCCTCCTTGCACCTTGTTGTCCCTGGAGGTGGAACCATGGCGCCCAGCACCCTAGTCCTTCAGAACCATGGCACCCAGCGCCCAGGTCCCCCAGGACCATGGCGCCCAGCGCCCTGGTCCCTGGCCCTATTTTGGGCCCGGTCTCTTATGGGGCTTCGGGTCTTTTAGTTTGCAAATTGGAAAATAAGGTTGCTATGTCAGCCCAAGGTCAGAAAAATCAGTCTTTCAACCCTAATTGGCAAGTATATAAACTACATTTCCCCTCTCAAAAAGGGTAGAAGAAAAAAGGGAAGGACATATGTGTAAAAGACGCGGAAGCGATATTCAAACATTCAAGCATTCCTTCAAGCAATTGAGCATTCTAAGTCTCCATTCAAGGCTAAGTGTTGCATTCAAGACAAGGATTCAACCATTGAAGAGGAGATCACATACAACACACAACATACAAAAATAATTACACCTTCGCATGTAAGAATACAAACATTCTTACAACAAGGTATTGGTACTTTATTACATTACAATCATTTACATTTACAACATTTCTCATTTCTTGGTTAATTCCAAAACTGGGGTTTGACCTAAGGGAAAACCCCTAATCCCTAACCTCCCAATCATCCTCACTTTTCTATGTGTAGGTTGTAGGTATGCGGCTGTAATTGAAGATCTGGAATCCTTGTGCAGAGATGAACAGATCCCCCTTCGTTTCGTGGATTTTTCGAAGGACCGTGTGCACGCCGGGCATCATCGTCCCGTCAACTTTCACTCAAATTTGCAGAACAGCATCGTCTCAACATTTTACTGCTAATTCCAGGTCCATAGCTTCATCTCATATTCCTATCTCTGTTTATAAGTGAATCTTTCTCACTTTTCATGCATTCCTAGCTTAATCCTTCTATCTACATTCTTTACAAAAGAGGGTAGCCTTGCTGTCACAACCCTTGAAACTCATTTAGAATCCAATCTTGCACTGTGTGGGATTGGATCTTGTGGGTTTCAACCCCTCTTTTGAATATAAAGTCTCCCCTAAGTGAAAACCATCAACCCTAGTGACCTCCTTTCTCTCTCCTTGGAGTGGTGGGGGGAACACTTAGGGTTCGATCACGATTTTCTGCTTTACACATGGTTAGAGGAGAAGTATAATATTTCCCCAACATAACTATTCCTAAAGGATAACATCCCTACCCTATCTGCAATCAAAGACAACAATGAAAAATCCCTAAGCACATGGGTAAACTTCCACATTACCTTTGGGTATGTATTTCCAGGCATCTGTGATCCAATTGTAAACTTCCACATTACCTTTGACTGTGGATTTCCAAGTATCTATGATCTAGTTGTGTAGGTCTGAATTTTTTGGCTGTATTCAATTAAATTGTCCAATCAAGCCATTGAAAATGTAAAATTATTCACCATCAAAGAGATACTTCTTTAACTGATCAGAAAAGACTAAAATAGGAGATACTGGAGACATACTAAGAGGGATTTTTTATTTAACCTTGGAGGGTACCTATGAATTAGATGTTAACCCATTCTTTTTTGGCCAAAATCCCATGTAGCTAGCCTAGCCTCGATGTGTTGACCCCTATTTGATATGGCATCCCTAAAAGAGGGACCTTGTAGAACCTTTGAACCCACCCTTTCAAAGTTCCACTCAACTAAAAAAATTTTTTAAAAAAGGAGTCAATATAACCCATAATAGAGCTTACAAAAATTAAGTGTCAAAACCCAAATGCAATTAGAGTAAGGGGTGATATTGGGAGGATAAATGTGTTGATGTTAGCATGAAAATTTTGTGCCATATTGATAGAATATTTGAAATTGATAAAACATAATTAATTAACAAAATACTATTCCAATGCCAATACCATTGTTGGATTTATTGAAATTTCCCTATGGAATTTAAAACTATCATTACAAAGAACAAAACCACTTTCATATTGTGTAAACTAGCTATCTAATGAGAAAATGTGGTTTTGATTGCTTCCATATGGAGGAGCACTAAAATGCTAAAGGGGCATGAGTAGTGGTGCATATGAAGCCACCAACCAAGGAAGAATCCTTATTGAATTAAGTACATAAAAGTTAGTAGTGTTTTCCTATACATAGGGCTCATGTTGCATGGCCCCTACTACATAAGGTGAACGTACTATTTAAGTCTATAATATTTTTTTATTATTTTTAAAAAATTAATACAAAAATATGATTATAGTGAGTATACATTTGTATTTCCTGCACACAAAAAATTGTATCCACATAGTATAAAATATTTTATGCAGTTATCTATATGGTTGAAGGAAAACAATTCTAATGGCTCAAGTCAAAAGTGTCCAATTTTGACAAAATAACAATTTATTTATAACTTTTTGGACCTTTTGAATAGAATAATAGGGTCATATTTTACTAAAAATAATACAAAGGATCAAGTAACCATCAAATATGTCACATATTGGGGTTGGGGGCATGGTTCTATTTGTGAGAGCTTCCTATGGTAAATCACAAGGTCACAAGGTCCAATCTCCCCCTAGAACACATGATACTAGAGGACATGTCACACCAATGTAACTGGTCACGTTAAAAAAATCACTAGGTGCACTACAATTTATAGGGGGGCTACCCAATTCCTGTAATCTAAAACAAAATTACCACATATATCCAAACATCAAACCATTATAGTTGTAACTTCCTCTATCCAATCTAAATGCGAAAAAACCACCATTTCAAAAACTTTTAATAGTGAGCCTAGATTTACTTTAGCAATTTCCAAAACCAAATACTTGTATAAAACCCCAAAAAACCATCAAGTTTGCTAGTTCTATATTTTTATGCTACAAGTCATCATTCAATGCAAGACAAGGGCATGATTGTAATGCCCAAACTTTTGGGCAAAAACACAACAACAATTTTTTTTTTTAAAGATATAGTTACTTGCGATCTACATTATGTGAAGAAGTGGTTGATCACTTAGTTTCATAAATTTGATAACTTAAGTGACAACTTAATGAGATCTTCAATGTGAGCCATAAAATGTTTTTAATTGAATTGACTACACGCAATGAACATTGACTATGTGGATTAACTTTACCCCTTAAGCTAAGGTCTGCACCTAACGGGGTATAGTTCCTTGGACTAATCTGAAGATACCACCCCTAGAGTTAATAACGAAAATATGACTAGGTGTAATGTGGTGAAATGTGAATGAGAGATCAAGAGGAAAACTACCCTTTCCCTCCAAGGAGAGATGATAATTTCACTATGGATTTCCCTTCAAACATTTTTCACCTAGTTACATTGGAAGAGGAGAGGAGAATTCACTAGATTCAACCTTCAAAGATGAAGATTGAATTCTGAATGAAATGGGAATGATTACTTGATCCCCTCTTCCTTATTTGAAATGGAAAAGAATTGATTGAATTATGTAGTGCAAAAGTGACAAAGAACTAATTATAACTTAAGATTGGAATATGGGATGAAGTTGTGCACCTAGATCTGGCAGTAATATGTCGAGACAAAGTCACCTTGTGAATTTGAGGAAAATTTTCCTGGACTGTGGTGGGAATCTACACGGTCCTCCAAAAAATCTGTGAAATGAAAAGGGTTTTTCTGCCTCTGCAAATGGAGCCTGAATCTAAAAGTACAACTATGCACTTGCAAACTACACACAGAAAAGAGAGGAAAATGGGTTGGGATTGGGGGTTTGCCTTTCGGTCAAACCCCAGTTTTAGAATTAACCAAGTAATGAAAGAAAGTACTTGCAAGTAGATGTAAATGAAAGACTTAATTGGAAATCACCTCAAGGGAGGTTGTGGTAGAAATGCTGATAGAAATGCTTGTGTGGAATTGAATTTTGGAATCAATCTCCTCTTCAATGGTTGAATCCTTTACTTGAATGCAACACCTAGTCTTGAAGGGAGACTTGAGGATTCTCAATGTTGGAAAAGAATGCTTGAATGTTTGATCGACAATTTTCACCTTATTGAACCATATCCAACTTCTTGAAATTTGACTTATGCAAATGAGAGGACAAATGCCCCTTAAATAAATGTTACTAAATTTGATTTTCGTCATAGGGTGACATCAAGGGAGTTTTCCCCCTCACTGCAAAAACCTACAATGCAACCCTAGGAAGGGTCTCGCCCCAAAATAGGGCAGGGACAGGGGCACCACACCCCTTTCCTAGGAGGATAAGTGTGCCATGCTCATGTCTTATGGGGGACAAGGGTTCCATGCCCTTGTCCTACCCCTTTCTCTAGGGAAGAGTGCGAATAGGATGGTGCGGAGGCCAAGAAAGAAGCTGATTTCAAGGGTTAAGCAGTCTCCAGTCTCTGATCAGGATAGAGGATTCGATCTCGCGTGCGTGAGGACCCTAATGCAATTGAAAAATGCTAGGGTTGCAATTTTATGACACTAAATTTAGCCCCCACTTTAGCAGGAGTATGAGCATATGCCAATATTATCGGTAAAGTACAAGGAAACAAGATTGAAAGATTTTTACCATGTCAAGGAGGCAAGATGCGCCAAGCCCCTAATGGACTTAGGATCTTAAGAATTTAATTGACAAAGTAAAAGGGAAGATTGAGAAGGGGAGAACCATGACTGTAAGTAGAAAAGATCCCTTCACTATGAGTCATGAAAGAAAGGATACCAAAGATTACAAAGCAAAAAAAAGTTCACTAAGTAATTATAAGTATCAAGAAGGAAAATATGAGTGGAGTGTATGCCCCCACATTAGAGCGATCACATGCACCTTATCAGGAGAAATTACTTTAAGGTAGGATTCACCCAAGAGAGAGAGAAGAGAGGGAGCATGTTATCGCAAGGATTTATCCCCCAATCGAGGAATAAACCCAAGGATAAGAACACAAAATATGAGGTAGTACCACTTTCCTCAGGGTCAGTATGATGTATAATAACTTATGTATATCATGTATGTATATTTGTATATAATAATAGTCATTCCCCAAAGAAGGACACTACCTTAGAAGAAAGGGAAGAGAGGATGTCTTTTGAGTCAACATGAAAGAGACCAAGAAAATATCTCAATTCTTTACATCATCCCCAAGTAGATATTTAGGGAACAATAGAACCGGGATACACATAGAAGAATGATCATAAAAGAGCAAGAAAGGAGAGAGAGAAAGATCTAGAGTGCTAATATTGCTAATATATCACGACATCCACCTCCCAGTCTTGCTGATCACTATTTTAGGAAGGTGAGCAACATGCCAAAGGAGCGACATCGAGCACAACAGATTGAGCTATCACAAGATCCAAACAAGGACTATGCTCATATTGTAAGTCAATTTGTTCGATTCTAGGAGCGAGGATTAAGGTTTGTGAAAATTCATCTGATAAATGCTTGTCCATATCAACATATTCATACTCACTACCAGAAGCATTAGGAGTTGTATTACCATTATGAATAACATTTTCACCCATTTCTTCATCAAAGTTTAGAGAAAGAGGAGCAAGAACACGAATAGGAGTAAAACCATCACATGTTCTGTGCAACTTATGATTTGGGGATGTAGGTTGAACATCTTGCTTGGGAGAAAAGGGAATCATGTCAACTGTCAGAGTCTGAGGAGATTGAGCATTTTAAGGGATAGCTTCATGAGCTCCAACATGACATCTTCATTGGAATTCTCTCGCACAACAATTCCATCGAGCCTTAGTGGAAGGCTAAGAAGGAGAAGGAACACTTGAAAAAGTAGGAATGTTTGGCTCCTTGATAGTTGAAGGTTTAGGTTGAGGTCTTTTAGGTTGAACAAGAGGAGAAGCAAGCCTCTTCTCTCGATAAGAGGAAGGAGGTGTAACTACACCATAGAAAGGAAGAATATTGGGTGTAGGAAGGAGACCAGGTCCATAATGAGGAGGAGGTATAGGTCTAACTTTAGGAAGAATATCATTGTTCTCCTTAGGAGAAGGTATAGTCACATCCATAGGAATATGTTGACGATCTTCCTTAGGAGGGAGATTAGTTCTATCTGTGAGGGGAAGAACCTCATCTTGAAGAATAATAGAAATGTCAAGTGTTGGGGATCTAGGTTGACTTAAGGATAAGATCATATCTTTCTTCCATTTTTGATAGGATTGAAAAAGAGCATCGCTCCTTGATGGAAGTGATTGAAATTGTTTAGGCTAAAAGAAATCAATAGGAACACTGGGGCTTCTTTCAAATGGATGAAATAAGCTATGTTTCACGATTATGATTTCTCCATTGTGAGGAATTTTCAGACACTTGTGGATTGGAATAGAAAAAGCCTTCATGGAAGATAGCCAATGATAGCCTAACTTCACACGGAATTTCTTAGAAGAGGGTATGATAACAAATTCAACAACCATGGATTTAGTATGAAATTCAACTAGAAGGGTGATAGAACCAATGGTAGGACAAGAGAATCCATCAAATAACTTCACAACCACATTAGAAGCATCATATATTGGTTTATGCAATCGTAAAGTGAAAAGATACTCTTCAATTATGACATTAACCATGCAAGAGGGATCTATAAGGGCACCACTGCAAGGGATATTCTTAACCTTCACAACTATGTATAAAGGGATATCAAGTGCTCTAATGGTCTCACTAGGGTCAAATGTAATACAAGGATCCTTAGGCATATCCTGTGTTTCTACCACATTAACCTAGTTTGGAGCCATAGAGGTGAATTCCTTATAAGAGAAAGAATTAGGCACAATCTCAATAATCCTTCGGCATATCCTGTGTTTCTACCATATTAACCAAGTTTGGAGCCATAGAGGTGAATTCCTTAGAAGAGAAAGAATTAGGCACAATCTCAATAACGTTAGAGGTATGAGAAGGCAAGGGATTAGTAAAAATCTTAAGATTTTGATTAGGAGGAGCTACTAATTTATTCCCTTTATCATTCACACCTGCCACAGATATAGTATTATTATCAATCAAGTCTTGAATCTTATTCTTCAATCAGAAACATTTCTTAGTATCATGACCATGTTGATGATGAAATTGATAGAATGAATTGCTATCAAAATAAGGGGATGCAAGTTTAGAAGATCAATGTTTTATAGGAAGAAGTTTGATAACATTTATGTGCAACAATTGAGACATAATACTATGTAAAGATTCATTTAATGGAGTAAACTGTCTTTCTCTTTGGAAATTTTTTGAAATAGAAGGCACACCTGTTGTAGCATTCACATTGTTGTTGTTGATTGTATCATTTAACTTGATGAAGTTTTTTGTTGGTTTGAACTTCACAAATGGTTGTTGAACACTCTCTCCGTTATCACTCAGAGCCATAGGAGTGGATTGCTCCATTTGACTCACAACCAGTTGATAATTATGGAGTGTTGCGCACAATTGTGGAAAGGAAGTAAACTCAGACAAAAGAAGTTTTTCCTTGATATATTTTGGTAAATTAGAAATGAAAATTCTTTGAATATCATTATCAGGTACATGAAAAGAAATTTGAGCACACAAATGCTTATATCTACCAATGAAATCAGTCAGTTTTTCTGTAACACCTTGTTTACAATGCATTAAATTAGCCAAAGTGATTTTAGGACAAATGTTATTTTGAAATTGTTGGACGAAAGCATTTTCCAGTTGTTGAAAAGAAGTGATAGAATAAGGCAAATAGCACTACCATTGTAAAGTCTTATCTCTTAGTGTTCTTGTAAACAATTTTGCAAGTAATCTTTGATCATAAGAAAAATTAGTACACAAGGTTTGAAATGTTTTGACATACGTAAGAGGATCACCTTTTCCATTATAGAGTTCCAATTGAGGGATCTCAACATGTTTAGGTGGCACAACTTTAACAATATCAAGATAAAGTGGGCTCACAACATCAAAGGTGGGCACACTAAACTTGGATTGACTCATAGAAGAAATTTGTTGTTGTAAGGAAGAAACGGTTTGAGAAATATTGTTTATTGTCATTTCGGTAGAAGAATTGATGTAAGACATAGTTGATTGAGAAAGTGGTGTCATGTTATTGAAAGAAGGCATGGACTGAGAATAAGGTGGTGGGACATTATGATAAATAGGCATAGGTGATGATTGGGTAGGAAAAGGGACACTTAAAGGAGGAACAAAGTTGTTGAAGGAATTGCCCCCTTGTGTCACATTGATTGGTTGAGGAATAGTAGGAATGCTTATGGAAGACATAGATAAAGATGGAGGATTAAATAAAGAAGAGGGATTTCCCCCATGACCAATGTTTGTAGGAATGACATTTTGAGTTAATGTAGCCATGATGTTGGAGGTAAAAGTAGGAATACTAGTCATAAGAGTAGTCAAAGGAATTGAAGGATTGACTTGTGTTGAAGGTTGTGAATAACCTAGGGTTTTGGCACAACTCTTGATAGGCATGTCATTAGACTTGGAAATATGTGCAATGCCATGCAATATATCAATTCCATTCTTATCACTTTAAATCATGTGTTTAAGGCCTTCAATTAATGAGAGAGCTTCACTATTAGGGTATTTTTGGAACATCCATTGTTGAAAGTTATCAAATTGATTGTCCAATGTGGAAAGTTGATATATAGAAACCCTAGTTAAAGTGTCTTCTTCATCATGGGATTCATCAATGGGGTGAATAGGCACATGAATAGGATGGGAATAATTAGCACGATCCTCATTAAAGAAGTCACCCAAATTAGGCTCCATCTCCTCGATAATTAAACCTTGGGAATCCTTAATTCTAATACTTTGTCTAATGGGGATAGGATAGGTAGGACTAATAGTGGTAAAACTCATGCACTAGAGGGAAAATTTGAATTTTGAATTATAGGAACAAAGCTTACAAAATTGATTAATACAAAATTTAAGAAAATAATGATTACACAATTTGAACTTTTTTGGAAGAACAGGATGACACAATTTCCAAAAATGAAAGGAAATTGGAATTTTCAAAATTAGGGCCAAGGGAATGCCACTTAATTTTAAAATTAGAATTTTTAAAACCAGGTGATGCAGAGACAAGAGAATCTAATACAAATTTGCTAATAAAAGGTGTATTTTGGACCCAAACCCCTTACACTCCTCAGGTGTCTCAAATGCACTCAATGCCTCAATAGGCTCAAAACCTAACACCACCTAAACCAAGTGTGTCTCCTACCTCCACATACTTCAAAGGACCTCAAAAAAATGATTCAAAGGCTTTCTAAATCCCTAAGCCTCTCTAGCTTCAACACAAACTCAATACATTTATTCAACCAAGCATCTAGCCCTTCAAATCGGGTAATTTCCCTTTAACTCAAAAATTTTCCAAAAAACTTGCCCAAAAAAATTACATATTTAGACACCCATTTGGATGTTACACAACATATCAGAAAACCAATATAGGTTGTTTTGTACGGACCCTTTACTGTCCTCAAATGTGCCCCTTTTTAGCCTTAAAAACCACCCACTTTACAAAGGAAATACCTACAAAACTTAACACCAGGTTGCAAAACTTTGTACAGTATTCAATTAGGTTCCCAAAAAAAGGATTTTATAGGTTTTATGGCTTAATTCAACTTCTAAGTGTCCAAACTCTAAAACCTTCCTTAAATCACCCTCTAAACTAGGGCTTGCTTAAAATCACGCCTCCAATCACTTCTCTGATCAAATGAAGGTTGTTTCACCATTAAATTGGTGCCCTCTACTGATTCCAGTCATAAAAGATATCCCTCCAATGGCTACTTTAGTGGCTGCTACACTCTAGCCACCATCCCCATGCTCCAATCAACCAACAAATTCACCATTTGTGAGTGATCACTCTGCAAAACCACTTCAATCCTGCACTTTCATGTTAGTTTGATATGATACAACATTATTTTCCATCCCCAAGTCACAGTAAGCACATAAAGGGGATGGATTACATATTCATACTTGAGAAAACAAGGAAAATCAGACTTTTAAAACAGGACAGTCAATATAAATCCTTAGATCAGATTAAAAATGATATAAAATGCTTCAGATCATGAAAATTAAATTCCTATCAACCTTCCTCAATGATTAGAACTCAAAGATCATCAAAGGAATGCAAGTTTTTCAAGGAAAATCAAGGTTTTTGCATTAAAACTGTCTCAGTCCGTACAACAGCACCTCCAGTCCGTACCATCTGTACTTTCCTCTCTTTTTTCCATCATAAATGATGAATAAAACTTCCCCAACCAACCTAAGGTGGTTGGAGGGGTTTACAAATTCATTAAGACTTAAAAACTCAATTTCCCTCCAAAATGCTACTAAATGTTGGAATACAAAGATTTTAATTTTCCAACTTTATTTAATACATTCTATTTGCTAAAATCATTCCAAATCAATGGAATTTTATTTCATATACCTAATATACCATACCAAAGACCCTACTAACCATTCTAGACCCTTGAAACACTATTGGCCTACTTGACACCATATTTTGTCTTAGGTCCCTTATCAAGACTTATTACATTTAAATCAAATTGAGCATTACATAGAGACATTATTGGCTTCAAAACATTCCAATTCACTTTCAAGGATTCTCTAGGGTCTTTGTTCATGTTTATAATCTCCTTGGTCTCAGGTGGACTCTTGGATGCTCTTGCATCACCAGGGCAGACTATAATTAACCTCATAATTTTAAAATTTTTCTTGAAATTTAAAATGTTGAATTTTGGAGGTATTTCTTGTAGACACCTAAAAAATGTCTCATTAATTCTACACTAATTATTTGTCTATTACACAAGGAATAATCAGGATGTGGTCCGTAGGTGATGCACAGGCAAGAAGGAAAATAATTGAACCTGCAAGGCAAAGCATGTACCAAACCAGCAACAGCAGATGGCAGGAACTAGACCAATGCAGTTCTGTGAGCTACATGAATTTTCAGAGGAATAAGAATACCTAGAATTCCCAAGAATATCACAGACCTCCGTTCAAAAGATTATCCAAACAAAAGAGGCCAATATTTGATATTTGTGAGGGTTATTGCTCTAAACATTCATGGGATCCTATCAAGGGAAAAGGGTTCTTAGATCACCTGAGGAGTCGTACAAAAGAGAATTTCAAAAGCACAAACATACTCTATGGCCAGTTTTTATCCTCATATTCTTCTTGGCCTAACAATATGATGGTACACAATCCCAAATTCCTCTCCTACTCAAATAATATTCTAATCGTAGGGAGCCAAGATCCTTCAAATCCCACACTTAGAGTGTTCTTCAACTCAAAGTCTGATAGTGCAAGGAATCGAGACCATTCTACCTCCTACCCGAACAATATTCCAATCATAGGGAGATGAGATCTTTAAGATCCCACAATTAGAGCATCCTTCAACCCAAAGGTTGATAGTGCAGGAAACTGAGAACATTTACTTTTCAATCTTAAAGTGCCCTTTATCCCAAAATTTCATAGGCAACTTCACAAATACAGGTCGAGTGAAGAGATCCCCCCCCAAACATTTGATGAGCCCTTAAAAATTTGGAGGAAAAAGCAGTTGAATGAAGAGCATATTCAACTGCCGATCAAAAAGAGAGATAATCTGATCACTCTTGAATCAAGCCACCTTGATAAGAAGTACAAGGTTACTCTCCTGAATCAAGTCATTATGCCCCAAATTTCCCATCTTCGAGAGAGAGCGCTTTTTGGTAAGTTTTGGAAATCTTCTCCTTCATTTGATGATTTACTGTCATGGGCCAAGAAAAGGTGGAAAGGGGTTAAGGAAATTTTCTACATTGATAATGTAGGTCCCAGAGACAACTGAGAGGGGGGGGGGTGAATCAATTGTCAAATAAATTCAATCCAAAAACTTATTAACCAACTTAATGCTTAATACCGATAAATCAGTTAAGTATGTCAGTAGACAGTGTTAACAAAAAATTGTTGTACCGGTAAGAATTAATGCATGAAACATAAGCACAAAGTCATCCACAACACATGATACCAATATTTGTACGTGGAAACCCTGTAAGGGGAAAAACCACAGTGGGAAACCTTACCCACAATCAGATGATACTACTGCAAATAGTAAGTGTACAAAGAGGGGTCTGCACATGCAGAAAGGCCAATAGCCTAGAGCTCACTACTCAATCACAAATGGGAGTCACACTGACTACAGTTGGATGGTTAAATCCAATGAGAATGTACTGCACAAAATAGCATCTTCATATGCTGGATTCAGTACTGGTGTAATGCTGATATGCTTCTACAAAAACCTAACTTCACCTTCAAATGATGTCTTCGTGTATATCCCTGCTTGATCTCGCATATACCCTTCCTTAAATCTTTTTCGCATTCCACACTTGATCTTACAAATAAGATCTTACATTTATACCATACCCTAAGACCAATTTTAGTAGGTCGGCTCTACAAGATATTACAATAAAAACATTTTACAAACAATACAATATCCGATGCAATAACCGATTGAACATGTCGGCTTAATGTATTTACAACAATAACAAATCATCTCCATAGCGTGCCATGCTGATCTGGAAAAGATAAACCTGCCGGTGTAACCCTAGATAACCTGGACCTATTTGCCGGTAAAAGCAAATATGCAAATAAGAATATACCAATGATTTTTACTTCAAAATAAAGTGTCCACATGATGTCTTCGACATTACCAAGTGTCTTCCAAGTCATTGCAGGTACCAATGAACATTATATCCTGCCGGTTAACTATATACCGGTAACTGTTTGCCGGTGAATGTTGCTGGATCTCCAAAGTAGGTGTATTTAGTAGGTGTTGACATCAATGACAAAACCATACAAAAATACCAACAATCTCCCCCTTTGGCATTGATGGCAACACAAGATGGAAAAACCATCAAAGTGCCAAAATAGAAATGCCAAGTACAAAAACCAACAATCTCCATTTCTCCCCCTGGGAGTAACATGTGTTTATCCAAAGATTTATTTTCAATACATACCAATCTCTCCTCAAAAAGACAATTCATTTTTCCATATATCTCTCCCCAATGTTTTTCCATATATCTCTCCCCCTTTGACATCAAATGCCAAAGTCACAAAAAGTCAAGTTCATGCAAAATACCAACCAATCCAATATACCAACTACTCCCCCTAAGAAGTAGCTTCCTCATCAAATACCAGAATAAAAGATTTGTCCATTTAATTTTTCCGGTTGATGACAATCATCAACTGTCTAAGTCTCTACCGGTAGTGGTAAGACTCCGAGATGATCTCTAAGATACTCAAAAGTTTCCTTAGGCAAAGGTTTTGTGAAAATATCTGCAAGCTATTCTTTAGTATTCACATAAACCAGTTTTATCTCCTTTTCTTCAACTTTTTCCCTTAGAAAATTCAGTTTGATAGAAACATGTTTTGTTTTAGAATGTAATATTGGATTCTTAGATATATCAATTGCTGCAGTGTTATCACAATATATAATAATAGGTTCCTTGCATTTTACCTTTATGTCTTTCAACATTTGCTTAAGCCAAAGTACCTGTGTACAATTTGTTGCTGCTGCAACATATTCTGATTCTTCTATTGATAAAGATGTAGAACTCTATTTCTTACTTAACCAAGAAACTAATCTCTTTCCAAGAAAGAATGCTCCTCCAGTGGTGCTTTTTCTATCATCCACATCTCCTGCCCAATTTGCATCTGTGTATGCATATAGATCAAAATTTTCATCTTTAGGATACCATAATCCAAGATTTGTTGTGCCTTATAAGTACCGGAAAATCCTTTTTACTACTGATTCATGATTTTCCCTAGGATTACTCTGAAATCTAGAAACTATACATACTGCATTCATAATATCAAGTCTGGTTTGTGTCAAATACAGTAAACCTCCTATCATAGATTTGTATCTAGTTGGATTAACGGGTGTAGATTCATCCCTTTAAGATAATTTGTCATTTGTAGTCATAGGTGTGCTTATCGGTTTAGAGTTCTCCATCCCAAATTTCTTAAGTAGTTCTTTCAAGTACTTAGATTGACTAAAAAATATGCCTTTATCAGTCTGTAAAATCTGCAATCCTAAAAAGAATTTTATTTCTTCGATCATAGACATTTCAAATTCATGCTGCATTTCAAGAGAAAATTCTTTGCATAATCCATCTTCTCCTCCAAAGATTATATCATCAACAAATACTTCCATAATCAAGATGTCATCATTAGTTACTTTGTAATATAAATTGCTATCTACATTTCCTTTAGTAAAATCAATCTTCAAAAGATACTTATCCAATCTTGCATACCAAGCTCTTGGAGCTTGTTTTAATCCATACAGATCTTTTCTTAATCTGTAAACCATATCATTGTCATCTGTCAAGGAAAATCGATCAGGTTGTTCAATATAGACTTCCTCTTCAAGATCTCCATTCAAAAATGCACATTTAATATCCATTTGATAAACTTTGTAATCCTTGTGAGTTGCAAAGGCCAAGAATAATCTAACTGCCTCAATTCTGGCTACCGGTGCAAAGGTTTCATTGTAATCAACTCCTTCTTTCTGAGAATATCCCTTACACACTAGGCTTTCTTTATTTCTGACAACCTTACCATCTTCATTGAGTTTTTTTCTAAATACCCATTTGGTTCCAATTATATTTTTATTTTTAGGCCGGGGAACTAATGTCCAAGTATTATTTTTCTCAATTTGTCCTAATTCTTCTTCCATAGCTTTAATCCAAAATCTATCTTCACATGCCTCATTGATAGATAATAGTTCAATTTGAGAAATAAGACATACCTCTTCATTTGCCAATCTTCCTCTTGTCATGACTCCTTTAAATTTGCTTCCAATTATCTGATCTTCAGAATGATTCAGTCTTATATACCAGGGTGTCTTAGTCAATTGTTGTTCTTCAATTACTATGGAATCTTCGGATGATACCGGAGTAACTGGATCATCATTCTGTACCGGTGGATTTATTGTAGGTTCATTTGTCATAATTTCTATTACCGGTTCAGAGTCTATATACCTTGACGTTCCTCTGAATTGTTCATCAATCTTTACATTTGTACTCTCAAGAATTTTCTGTAATCTTTTATTAAAACATCTATATGCTTTACTCTTAGATGAATAACCAAGAAATATTCCTTCATCACTTCTAGGATCAAACTTACCAATATCCTCATCTCTTCTAATATAACATTTACTTCCAAAAATTCTGAAATACTTAAGAGTAGGAGTATTACCAAACCATAGTTCATGAGGGGTCTTACCGGTTTCACCTTTGATGTGAACTTTGTTGAATGTATAGACAGCAGTGCTTACTACCTCTCTCCAGTACACATGTGGTAGATTTGCTTCTGATAACATACTTCTTGCTGCATCCAAAATAGTTTTATTTTTCCTTTCAACAACTCCATTCTGTTGTGGTGTCCGAGGTGCTGATAACTGTCTTTTGATTCCATTTACTTCACAGAATGTATTAAAATCTTTAGATGTGAATTCTCCTCCTTGATCTGATCTTAAACATTTAATTTTCTTACTGGTTTCATTTTCAACCATTACTTTGAATAGCTTGAACTTCCCAAGTGCTTCTGATTTTTCTCTGAGAAAAGTAACCCAACACATTCTAGAATAATCATCAATAATTAGCATGAAATATCTATCACCTTGTAAGCTTTTAGTTCTAGCTAGACCACATAAATCAGTGTGAATTAAATCAAGGACATTATTGGATTTTTCTGGAATACTTTTGAAACTAGCTCTAACTTGTTTTCCAAATTGACATTCCTTACAAATTGTATTCTAAGGTTTCACAATTTTAGGTAGATATCTAACTGCCTTAGAAGTACTGATTTTTACCATGCAATCAAAATTTACAAGACATAGTCTTTTATGCCATAGCCAACTTTCATCTATATGTGCAATTAAGCATGCCTTTTCACTGTTATTCAAATGAAAGATATTACCTCTAGTCTGATTACCGGTTGCAATTTCCAAACCAATTGTATTCATGATTTTTCTTTTTCCATTTTTAAATTGTAACTGAAAACCTTTCTCAACTAGTTGACCAACACTTAAAAGATTATGTTTTAATCCTTCAACATAGTAGACATTGTCAGTGTTATGTTTACCATCAAGAGATATTGAACCCTTACCTTTGATTGAACAGGCTTTGTCATCTCTGAATCTTACTAAACCTCCATTGTATTCTTGAAAGTTCAAGAATTTACTATTGTCTCCAGTCATGTGGTGTGAGCATCCTGAGTCAATAATCCATTCATCCTTTGATTCAACTTTAGCTGCTAGGGCTTGTTCTACCGGTTGAGCAATAGGTACCAGTTGATCTTCTGTTATAGCAACAAAGACCCATCCGTTGTCTGCTAGATCATCAGTCACACCTTCATTAGCAATGTAACAAGATTTATCTTTGTTTTTCTTAAATCTATATCTCTGATATTCAGGATTAGGTTTGTATGTCCTTCTAGCTTCTTCTCTTAGTCTAGCATGTCTATCAGGGCATCTTGAAGCCATATGACCAATCTTATTGCAGTTGAAACATTTAAAGGGTGCCTTACCTTCATACTTACTTCCAATTGGACCTTTTGGCATTTTTCTTGCAAATAGTGCTTCAAGTTCTTCAAGCTCTTCATTCTCCTTCCTAGTTTCTTCAAGTTCTCTTGCATAAAAAGGCTCTCCAGTCTGATTTTTCAAAGGATGGAGCAGATGATGTTGATGCTTTGAAGGCCAAATCAGTTTTTATAGTAGTAACAGGACCAAATTCCTCAATTTCAAAAGCTGAAAGTTTTTCAATCAATGTATCCCTAGTTACTGATGTATTAGGCATTGTTCTCAACTCATTTATAGCAGTAACCTTCATTTTATATGCTGGTGGCAAACCTCTTAAGATTTTTGAATCAATCTCATCTTCACTCAAGGTTCCTCCACAACATTTGATACCCAAAACAATTTCATTTACTCTTTCCATAAAAGCAGAAATCCTTTCATCTTCTTCCATTTTCAGATGTTCATACTTGACTCGGAAGCTTTCAAGTTTTGCAATTTTGACTGTGGAATCCCCTTCATTTAGTGTTTCCAAATGATCCCAAATAACTTTTGTAGTGGACCTATCTGATAATCCCATGATTTGTTGATCTGATAATGCGCTCAAAAGTGCTTCTCTTGCTTTGCAATCATTTTCTTCATCTTTAGCTAAAGTAATGGGAGCAGTCTGACCAGCTATAGTAGCAATATAACCATTCTTAGTAACTTCCCAGATGTCTTTACCAATGCAATTTAGATGTGTCTCCATTCTGATTTTCCATATCCCATAGTTGGTTCCATCAAGTTTAGGACTATCCTTTTTGAAATAATTAGTAGACATTGGATCTCCTCAAGTTGTTAAACTTTTGCAAAAAGAGGACTAGGCTTTGATACCAATTGTAGGTCCTGAAGAAAACTGAGAGGGGGGGGGGGGGGGTGAATCAGTTGTCAAATAAATTCAAACCAAAAACTTATTAACCAACTTAATGCTTAATACCGGTAATTCAGTTAAGTATGCCGATAGACAGTGTTAACAGAAAATTGTTGTATCGGTAAGAATTAATGCATGAAACATAAGCACAAAGTCATCCACAACACATGACACTAATATTTGTATGTGGAAACCCTGTAAGGGGAAAAACCACAGTGGGAAACCTTACCCACAATCAGATGATACTAATGTATATAGTAAGTGTACAAAGAGGGGTCTGCACATGCAGAAAGGCCAACAGCCTAGAGCTCACTGCTCAATCACAAATGGGAGTCACATTGACTATAGTTGGATGGTTAAATCCAATGAGAATGTACTGCACAAAATAGCATCTTCATATGCTGGATTTAGTACCGGCGTAATGCTAATATGCTTCTACAAAAACCTAACTTCACCTTCAAATGATGTCTTCATGTATATCCCTACTTGATCTCGCATATACCCTTCCTTAAATTTTTTTCGCATTCCACACTTGATCTTACAAATAAGATCTTACATTTATACCATACCCTAAGACCAATTTTAGTAGGTCGGCTCTACAAGATATTACAAACAAAACAAAAATTAAACAAACAATACAATATCCGATGCAATAACCGATTGAACATGTCGGCTTAATGCATTTACAACAATAATAAATCATCTCCATAGCGTGCCATGCTGATCTAGAAAAGATAAACCTGCCGGTGTAACCCTAGATAACCTAGACCTATTTGCCAGTAAAAGCAAATATGCAAATAAGAATATACCAATGATTATTACTTCAAAATAAAGTGTCTACATGATGTCTTCGACATTACCAAGTGTCTTCCATGTCATTGCAGGTACCGATGAACATTATATCCTGCCGGTTAACCATATACTGGTAACTGTTTGCACAGTTTACTATTTGCCAGTGAATGTTGCTGGATCTCCAAAGTAGGTGTATTTAGTAGGTGTTGACATCAATGACAAAACCATTCCAAAATTCCAACAGATAATGGATCAAGGTTTTTTATTGCAATATTTCATTCAAAATATTTTAGGGATACAACCCATAAGTATAAGGGTTGGTTTTGTAAGGGTTTTGGTCTTTTCACTATCCCATGGGTACCAAAATTCAAGACGGATTCTGCAATCTATAAATTTTCCCCCTTCTGGATCTCCTTTCCGTTCGTGCCTTTAGAATACAGAGATTTAGAGATAATTGAGCTATTTACAAACCAAATTAGAATTTTCATTAAGAATGATATTATTCCTTTTGAATTTACTCATCTTCCAATTCAAGTATGTTTGCTTCTAGACACGTCAAAATTGGTACAAGATAATTTATCAGTTGTTTCCAAATTTGGTACTTGGAAGCAAACTCTCATTCTTGAAGAACCGAAAATAGTGGATTCTCATTCAGATGTTTTGGGACATTCCAATGCTCAATGTCAACAAGATTTACATCAAACAATCAAAGTTTGTGATGATCATTGTACAAATCCATCCCTTTGTTTGTTTGCCTCTAGTCCAGGTGTGGATTTGCATGACAGTCCTATTCCCATTCAACACATTCAAACTGATAACAATCATATTAATCATGCTAGGACAACCATTTCTAAGCATACGAACCAGTCCCCAAAGCAAGAAATGTAGATATTGTCTTCTGAAAGGGCAAAATACACTAAATATATCTTCAAATTGGAACTGGTTATTATCTGCACTTAAATTTTTTAGTCAGAAGGAGCAAGGATTGAATTTCAACATTTTCTTATGCTCGTATTCCCTAGTTGAAATTGGTAAAACTTTTGTGACCAGAATGTTATCTCCCTCCCAAAATCTTAAGGACATGGGTTTTTCTTCTTTGTACTCTCCAAGGAAGGCAAATGATTCCTTCTCATAAATCTCTAGTAAAAGAAATATGTTGGTCTCTAGATTGCCTACATCTAGTTAGTCTATGGAATTATTGGCTGCCTCTAAGGAAGATAGTTGTAATCCTGTCCCATGTTACAAGAGGCCACTACAAGGATGTGAGAAGCTGGGTGTGCAGAGATCAACAAATATCTTAGGCCAAGTAACCAATGGCTGGCTATGTCTAGCAAGGGCTACTCTAAGGTGAAAAGAGCATTAGTCAATTGGTTAATACATGCACTCCAATTTTCCAATCAGAACGGTCAAGTTTTGACTTCCACCAATCCCTTATGCTTGCATGCATTTGCTGAAATTGGTATAACTTCTGTGGCCAGAATGATATCTCCTTCTCAAAATTTTAAGACCATGGGTTTTATCTCCTTATTTTCTCAAGGAAGGTGAATGTTTTATTTTCATAAATATTTGGTAAACTAAATAAGATGGGCTCTAAACTGTCTACATCTAGTCGACCTCTTGATCTTATGAATTCCTTCAAGGAAGATAATAGTAATTCTTTCCCATGTCCAAAGAGGTCGATACAATGGCTTGAGAAACTAGATGTGCAGACACCACCAGATAATCTAGACCAATTAGCCAATGATTGGATATGCTCAGTTAGGCCAGTTCAGTGGTATAAGGAACCCAAAGTCAAAAAATTATTAGATAACTTATATCAAATTGACAGTGAAATGTTACATTCGGTGGGCTCCCAAATATTTGATAAAATTGTTGAAGAGGTTCTAAACGAGGATGATCAATTGCTTCCAGATCACCTTACAGTTATGACCACTAGTTCTTAGGACTCTCATTTTGACATTCTACCTAGTATTACGGATGTAGAGGGAAACACTCACCAACAAGATTGTGAAAGCTAGAAAGATCCTCCATATGATTTCTCACAATCTCTATCAATCTCCCAATCTCTTGCATGCCTTTCTCCAATATTTAATTCACCAAAACCAAGAGGGAGAAAACCAAAATCAGCTAAATTGAAAGAGGAAATAGCAGCTGGCATTCAATCCACTTTATATAGTAAATTTATTGTTATTAAAAGGCCGAGGAGGGCATGTTGCTCTCCTCGTCTTCAATGAGAATCTTTTCATGGAATGTTAAAGGCATTAATGCCTCTAACAAAAGAAATCGAATTAAGCTCTAGCTTGATTCATTAGTAGTTGATATCATTATGTTACAAGAAACCAAAACTTCTCAGGATACATTTCAAAACACTATTCACAAGTGGGCAAAATGGAAATCATTGCATGTCCTAGCCCAGGGAGCTTTAGGAGGGCTTATAGTTCTATGGAACCCTAAAATAGTAAACACAAAAATAGTAACCACAGGTAATAATTGGCAGCTTCTGAATATTCAAAACTTTGATCTATCTTTCATGCTATTTAATGTTTATGGACCCACTAGTACACTTGACAAAAAGAGGCTCTGGAATACAATAGCAACAACTATCAATCAATTTGCAGATCACAACATTATTTTGGGAGGTAACTTCAATGCTATCATCTCCCTCCAATAAAAAAGAGGGGGTATTTGTCCTCAAATAAGGACCATTTAAGATTTTGTGGGTTTTATCTCTGATAATGCATTGACTGATATAGTGTCTAAAAAAGGTTTTTTTACAAGGACAAATAGGAGAAAGAACTTTTCACAAATAGCTGAGAAATTGGATAGATTTCTCATTTCTCAGCAATGGTTGGTACAAATTTTTTAATTTGAATCAAAGATTCTCCCTCTTATCTGCTCAGACCACTTTGTCATTTCACTGAATATCTTTCCCAAGACTTCACCTTGTGTTCATTGGCCTTCATTCAAATTCAAAAGGATGTGGTTCAGACATCCTCATTTTCTCCCCCTACTTCATCAATGGTGGGTGAGTGAACCATTTCATAATGGAAATAAAATGATTCAATTCTACAAGAAAATGTAGTTTGTTAAATCTCAAATTAAAGTATGGAATGCTACAGTTTTTAAGAATATTTTTCATGAAAAAGATAAGGTGGCAAAAGAGCTAGTGAAAATTCAGGATCATATCATTTGCAGGGCATGGATAATGTCATGCACGACAAGAAAAACCATCTATAGACAACATGAGAAGAGTTATATAAGAGAGAGTAAATCTACTGGAGGCAGAAGTCTAAGGAACTCTGGTTGAAAGAAGGAGATAGGAATACAAAATTCTTTCATGCATTAGCAAATAAAAAAGAGTGGCCTCTTCAATATTTGACTTTAATGATGCTATTTCAGGTATTAAGATGACAAAACCTCAAGAAATTCAAGATGAAGGAGTGAAATTTTTTAAAAGTTTGCTTGCTCCTCCCCTAATTAGTAACACACAATTAGCATCTAAAGAGAAAGAAGTCTTAGATGTTATCCCAAATATCATCTCCCAATGCGACAATGAGGATCTCATGAAACCTTTCACTCTTGAAGAAGTTCGTGGAGTGGTGTTTTCACTTGCCTCGGATAATGCCCTGGGCCCTAATGGGTATACGACCCTTTTCTTTTAAAAGTGTTGGTGTGTCATGGGTTTTGATTTGTTGGTAGCACTTGAAGAGTCAAGAAGTAGTGCTTTAGTGTTGAAGATGTTCAATGTTACTAATGTAGCAATTATGCCCAAGGTTAGAGTTCCAAAATTTTTTGTGGATTTTAGGCCTATCTCCTTGTGTAATACCATTTATTAAATTCTCACTAAGGCCATTTATTGTAGATTGCAAAAACTCATTCCAAAACTTATATCACTTGAACAAGGGGGCTTTGTCCTCGGGAGGGAAACTGTGGAATGAGAACTAGTTGCACATGAAGTTCTCCACTTTTTCCAAACCACCCAAATGCCATCTTTTATTGCTAAGCTTGATATGATGAAGGCCTATGATAGGGTAAATTGGAATTTCCTCTTAAAAGTTCTCCACAAATTTGGATTCTCTGATAAATGGTGTAAATGGATTAGAGCATGTATTTTGGGAGCATTCTTCTCAATCATTATCAATGGGACACCTTCAGGTTTCTTTGCAGATACTTAAGGTGTTAGGAAAGGAGACCCACTATCCTCTTTCTTGTTCATCATTATGACAGAAGCGCTTAGTAGATTAATCAAATTCAACAATGAAAAGGGCACTTGGCAGGGCATCCTCATGCCCAATACTCCCATTTCAGTCACACACACACTCTTTGCGGATGACACTCTTTTATATGGAAAATCTAATATAGAAGAAGCTAATCAAATTAAGAAATTTTTGGAATCGTACACATCAATTTTATGGCAGCAAATTAATGCTCATAAATCAAAGGTATTTATCTTCAACACAAAACCTGCAGTTAGTAGAAAGATCATTAAAATTTTGGGATTCAAACTAGAAGATTTACCTTTCTCGTACCTGGGTATTCCTTTCTTCATGGGAGCTAATAAATCATCTTATTGTTAAAATGTGCTTGAAAGGATTAAATCAAGAATTTTAGCATGGCGAGTTAGATGGTTGTCCCTCTCAGGTCGCATCCTCCTTATCAAAACTGTTTTGGCCTCCATACCTAACTACTACATCTTTGTCCTTAAGGCTCCAAAATCAGTTGTCATGAACATTCAAAAAAATTTCAAAAGCTTTTTATGGAAGGGTAATCTATCTCAAGAAAAGAAAATTCCATTAATTTCACTCACCAATATGTCACATGGAAAGGCGGTGGGAGGAGTAAGACTCCATGATCTCACCAAGCGAAATAAAGCATTTGGAGGTAAATTGGTATGGAAAATGTACTCCAAGCCTAATGCAAAATCATGTCAAATCATGCAAGCAAAGTATCTAGATTCTTCAAACCTGCTAAGAATTATCACCATTGCTAATCCCCTAAATGTATCTGCAATGTGGAACTTCATGATGTCCTCTAGAGAATTGGTAACCATGTATATTACTAGGTAAGTTAATAATGGAGAGTCAATTCATTTTTGGAATGACTCATGGAATGAACATCCTCCCTTAGCACAATGTCAACATCTGCAAGAAATAATTTCTATTCTCACTCATGTATGGGGTAAGAAACTCATTGATTATATCAATAGAATTCAATTACATTCAGGAAAAGCCATCTGGAAAGATTTTTCGCATATTTTCATTGATATTAATCAACAACAGATGTTACAAAACCTTTTGGATCAAAGAATTGTATTCCTTTTAGATAAATCAGATAAATTTTTTTGGGCTCCTTCCAAACAAGGTGTATTTTCAGTTAAAAATGGATATGTAGCTTTACAACATATGATTGATCAACAACAGAACCAAAGAGCTTTTAAATTCTATTGGAATAACAAGGTTTTTCCTAAAGCCGGTTGTTTCTCTTGGTTGGCAATTCAAAACAAAATCTTAACTAGTGATAGACTAGTCAAGCTACAAATCTCACAACCATATCACTGTGTTCTGTGTAATAAGGAAAGTGAAACAATTGACCACTTATTTTTTCAATGCCCATTTTCTCAACAGTGTTGGTTCTTCATTTTGAATAGATTGCAAACTTCAATGCCTTTGCCAAACACAATTTGGGATTTGTTTCAGTCTTGGCCTACTCTGTTTACCTCCTCCACCTTTTCTTGTATTTGGCACTAATAGTTTTGATACTTAATGTTAAGTATAGATGCCAAGCTAATAAGATGAGAGGGGGGGGGGGGGGTGAATCATACAACCTTAATCTTCCATAAAAACAACAGATTCAACCTCGGTAACATATACTTCAATAATATAACCAAAACTGCTAAACATGCAAACTCAAAAGAATATAAACATCATAAAACTCATAACACCAGATTTAACGTGGAAACCCAAATAGGGAAAAACCACTATGGGATTTCGGACCCACTAAGAAATATACTCTTCTAGAGTATGCTCGGTTAAAAGAAAATCCTGTTAAAGATTACAAACACATTGCTAGATGTGACCCGGTTAAGGGATTTCCCTCAGATCTGTTAGGATCTTCACCTTGTTAGAAGTGACCTTGCTAAAGGATTTCAAACACTCAATCAGAATGTCACCTTGCTAGAGGGTTTTACAAACAAGACTATTAATTCCACTCGGTTAAGAGATTTTTTGTCACTTCACAAAATAACAGTAATAAAAATCTATTTGCAACTTCACATCAAAAATGGTAAAGCAGATTCTTATTTTCTCAATATAATCTAGGACTTATCTTGTCCATCTACTGGGCTCTATACTCTATTATTCAAATAGGTCTTCAAGCTTATGTGCTCAGTAATCACTATGTAGCATCCCTGTGCATACAATTGCCCGCATACATTGTTTATCAACAGTTCCTTATTTATAAACAATTCGCCAACCACTTAATCTCCTTGATCACATATCCCATGATCAATCACAACCATCAGATCTTCAAACTTGACCAGGTTCAATGTATCATTCAATCTGAAAATGTTTTACCCTGCCTTGGAACTTGCATACATTTATTGGAACTTGTGCTAGGGTATTGCAGTTCAATCTGCATTGTAGATCTTCCTACTGATTTTCCTTTGCCATAGATTCTTTAATAAACTTCATGCACGACATACCAATCATTTAATCAGTTCTAGCTCATCAGCTTCCTTCATTAAATAATGCTTTTATTCATTCAATGCATTCTATTACTACTCGGTTGCAACTCAGTAAATACTAAACTTCACTCGGTAGACATTCTGCCTTCATTAACTGATAGCGATAACCTTAGGGTTTACTGACTAGGTTCCTTAGGGTTTACCGACTAGGTTCTTTGCTCGGTAACATAGTATAGTATGAACCTTACAATCAATAACATATGTGGGATATCAAAACAATCTAAACATCATGATCTCATCATTGTCTAACTCGGTAATAGATGCCCATTGAATAACTTATTCTTCCTCTTATTCATCACATTCTTTCTGTGTCTTTTACCGACATCTTTATACTCATCAAATCAAACTTCTTAAGATATGGCAACATCATACTGAATTAGAAAATCAATTTCTTGACATCAATGACAAAATAATAATATTAAGATAGTACATCCTTAATTAGTTATGTCCATAATCATCAACAACCTTCTCAATATCCTTATTGAAATGCCAACAATCTCTCCTTATCTGTTATAATGCCAACAAGCACATCATTCCATCTTTAGTCATTTGGTCCATCTGGTGGGAAAGAAATAAAAGAGTTTTTAGGAAAGTGTCTTTGTCTATTGATAAGGTTTTGGAAGTCATTGAGAAATGAGTCCCAGACTTAGTTAATGTTCATGTTCAATCCCATTTTAACATTTCTTCATTATTTTCATCTTGGGATTCTTCCATTATCAGGAATTGGAAGCACATTTCACCACCACCTAACTCTAGCTTGTCATCTTCTAATAAATTGGTAAAGGTTGATAGATCTAACATTTTATGGCAACTCCCACATCAAGATTTTGTCAAAATTAACTTTGATGGTTCATCAAGAGGGAACCCAAGTGACTTAGGGGCTGGAGTTTGTATTAGGGATCATATGGAAAATTTAAAAGTATTCAAATCATTTGTATTGCCTCCAGGAACCAATAATATGGCAAAGGTGCAAGAGTTATTGGAAGGATTGATCCTCGCAAACAAATTGGGTTACCTAAAAGTTCATGTTGAAGGAGACTCCTCTCTTATCATTAATGTCTGCATACAGAGGAAAACAATAATTTGGAGGATCAACTATATTCTTTGAAAAGTTTTGTCTCTACTAGATTCATTCGATGCATTTCATATTTCACACACTTATAGGGAAGGTAATAAGATGACAGACATACTTGCAAACATGGGCTACGATGGTCTTCAAGTTGAATCGATCAAGGATGATCATGAGTTAAAGGATTTTCCGTAATTAAAAAACATTCTATGGGATGAGATTTCATGTATGATGAGACATGGTAACCATCATGTTTAACCACTTTAATGCCATTTAATTATACTTGTAGGAATGATTTCAAACCAGGGAGAATTAATTGCTTAGCATGGCCAGATGTGCAATATGTCTTAAATTAGTCCCTCACCTTCTTTGAATACATGACTACATCCTTGGCACATGTGAGATGTAAACCGATAACACCTCATACATGGTTTAGCAAAGTTGTCACATGTGAATCCTTGCAAGAAGGAAGAGTTCATAATTATAACATAGATGGACGGGCCGACTATTATACATCACTTCCTCCATCTAAAAGGCATTATTCCCTCACAAGCTAAATTTATTTTTGCATAACAAAGGTTTTGAAGAGGGAAAATGGACAAAACACAAGAATAGGGCTTGTCGGCTTCAACGGTAGGAAGATTGCAGATGGACTCTACTTGCGCAACATGTCGCAGAGAACACATAGAGTATTTGCCATGCAACTACAAACTCTTCTTAGTAGTGGAAGAGTGGGAGAGAGCCTTCACTAAGCACATTATAGATGTTTTTATGTGACAAGTATTCCAAATTCAATCATACCAAATCAGGCGGAGCATCAAGCGGGTGATTGGTGAAGAAATACTATTTCCTCAGGCAAGACGGACCATCTTCCCTTCATAGCTTATCTCTATTTTCTTGTCAAATGCATTTGACTTGCTCCAATCCCTTTCAATGCTTGAGTTAATTGCTGCCAAATTTGTCAAGCATGAATTTATGTCTTGTAATAAACTTCTTCTTGCACTCCAAAGATATGACTTATGGGAGGGTAACACCCATATTGGGACATTTTCCCACAACATTTCCTCCTATCCAGACATGTCTTTGTGTCAATTTATGACAACATTAAACACACGCTGGAGATGCAAAAAATTTCTTATATCCAAAGTTCTTTGGATAGACATCGTAGGGAAATAGGGCAGGAATTGGTTACTTTGATTAAGAAAAAGTCGAATGCCCTGTTAATTTTGTTGAATGTCAAACCTCCTGTGGTGAATCCACCCCTGCAACTAGTAGCGCTAGATTTGAATGTTGCCTTAGGGCCTGTGCTATCATAGGGATCCAATGAAGTTGTAGGGTTAGCTCAAATTCCACCTATAATCGTCAGGGGCGTGGTGCAAGAACACCAAGATGAAAACACCTAGTTGATGGATGAGTAAAGAATAGGCTAAATTTTGTCACCTATTTTGATGGGCATAATTATGGACGTTAGATGGCTCTCCATTTTCAAAATTGTTGAGGCTGGCCAGGATGCAAAATTATAAGCCTACATGCAATATTAACTATCTCAAGTTAATATTTTGTGGAATGTAATGAGATTGAGTCAATTATGTTGTCCTGTAGCCAATTAAAAAATTGGTATTCTTGTCATGTAAAAATGATATTTCTATCATTTCACTAATTTAGTTGCATTAGGTTAGTGTTAGTTTTTAAGGGATTTCGTTTGAAATTGTAGATATAACCGGAGGTTTTCTTTCTTTTTTTTCTGGTTCTTTCCTACCGGTATGCTTGTCGAACCAGATTTGTATCCTATTATTATATTAATATATATGTGGCTTGCCACCTTGCTTAAAAATAAATAAAATTATTTGTCTATTTAATTAAGTAATTCTTTAATTATTTGATTAAACTAACTATTTCTTCTAATCATCGCCCTTCAACACTTCTAATTATTCTATTTCTATTCTCAAATTATTTTAATAAGTTAACCATATCTCAATTATTAATTAAAAATCAATTATTTAATTAATTATGATATTTTCCTTAGTTAAATATTTTTTATTATTTAATTAATTCAATCTCCTAAGTTTAAATAATTTCATTTAAATTATTTAAATTAATTAAATAATCCTTCCAATTCCCCAAATTATAATTCTAATTAATTCCACCTAATTTCATTTCACATTTTCCCCAAATTCATATTTCACCTCATTTCATCTAATTTTACATTTCCAAATTCACATTTCCCCAAATCTGAATTTCAGTTAATTTCATGTGCATTTCAGCATTTGAATGACCAAATTCAAATCCAAATGGAAAATGAAAATAAAATTCAATTTCAAATTCCTACAACACATGCTAAACCAGAACTGATTGATCAAATCGGTTGTCTAATCAGTTAACTCGGTGAACTCATCAATCATCCTTTTTAACTCAAAATCACATTTTTATGACCAATCCATCAATTCAGTCATCTCCCTAGTCTATTTAGCTCACTAATCAATTAAATGAGTTTACTAATCCATCTATTCAGTTCACTATCCAATCAATCTAGTTGACTACTCAATCAAATGAGTTGACAAGCCAATCAATCTTAGTTAACAAATCAATCAACTCTATTAACTGATTAATCTAAATTAGTTGTCTCCTTATCAATGCTTGAGTTCTATTTCTCACCCCCTTTGTGTTGAAAATCTATAAATTCAACCTCTTTGCTCATTTCATTCTAGAATCAGAGAATCACAAAAATCATAGTCTTCAAAATTGTTGTCTATCTTATGCAGGACATCAAGTGCAATACCTTAGAGCAACCTACATCAACAACAATGGAGAAGAGCAATGGAAGCCTTTCTATTTCAATTGAGGGAGTTTTAAATAGATCATTCTTTCAATTCAATTGATATTGCATTATTCTATTGTCATTTAGGAGTAATATTGATTAGATTAGAGTTGTGATTTGCTCTTTGATATCTGATTATGTAATTTACACTTATTTACTGCCTAGTACATTTCTGATTCTAGAGGGATAAAAATTTGACAAAATCAGCAAATCTTCTGGATTTAGGCTATTAAATACATTATAACAATCTCCCAAAATTTCAGGAAAAAAGTCTAGGACCGTGGCGGGAACGCACATGGTCTGACCAACTTTTTTCAAAATTTTCAAGGATGAATATTACGATGATTTCAAAGCTAACCCCCCAAAATTGACAAATTTTATGACCTCTAGATGGGTGAAATGAAGGCGCAAATGTAAAAATAGGGACCCTATTAGGGTTTTGAAGAAAAAGAGGAATTGAATTGCAATTTTGAAAAAGGTCAAACCTAATGGATAGGTACACCTTAGAAAATGTTTAGAAATATGAATTTGCATGAAATTGATTTGAAATTTGCATAAAATCCAATTAATTTTGAAAATTTGGATTTCATGACCTAACCACATAATTTTATAATTTGAATTTTGGGAAAAAGGGGAGAAATTGAAAATTTGAATTGTAGGAATGAAGACAAATCTGAGAACAATTAGAAATCTGAAAATTAAATGGAAATCCAATTTTTGCACAAGTTCAAGATGATTTTTGAAAATTAGGGTATAACAAGTAACCTCTAAATTTTGTAAATTTAATTTGCAAATTGAACAAAACAATGAGGAAATTAAATTTCATAAACAAAGCAATTTTTAGATCTAAGATAACCACAAGCAATTTTTACAAATCACAAGTTCAATTTTAATTTAAAAAACTAGGGTTTTTAATGATTATCCACTAAGTTTGCATAAATTTGAAACTTGTAAATGAAAAATATGCAAATTTGTTCAAAGGAAAGCATGCAAGACATTGGGTTCACCAAAATGTAATATGGTGAAATGTGAATGAGAGATCAAGAGGAAAACTACCATTTCCCTCCAAGGAGAGATGAGAGTTTCACTGCGGATTTCCCTTCAAACACTTTTCACCTAGTTACATTGGAAGAGGAGAGGTCAATTCACAAGATTCAACCTTCGAAGATGAAGATTGAATTCTGAATGAAATTAGAATGATCAGTTGATCCCCTCCTCCTTATTTGAAATGGAAAGGAATTGATTGAATTATGTAGTGCAAAAGTGACAAAGAACTAATCATAACTTAAGATCAGAATATGGGATGAAGCTATGCACCTGGATCTGGCAATAATATGTTGAGATGAAGTCGTCCTGCGAATTTGAGGAAATGTTTCCTAGACAATGGCAAGAATGTACATAGTCCTCCGAAAAATCTGCAAAAGGAAAATGGTTTTTTCGCCTCTACAAATGGAGCCCAAATCTGAAAGTACAGCTACACACCTACAAGCTACACATAGAAAAGAGAGGAAAATGGGTTGGGATTGGGGGTTTTCCTTTAGGTGAAACCCCAATTTTGGAATTAACCAAGTAATGAAAGAAAGTACTTGCAAGTAGATGTAAATGAAAGACTGAATTGTAAATCACCTCAAGGGAGGTTGTGGTAGCAATGTTGATAGAAATGTTTGTGTGGAATTGAATGTTGGAATTAATCTCCTCTTCAATGGTTGAATCCTCGACTTGAATGCAACACCTAGCCTTGAAGGGAGACTTGAGGATGCTCAATGCTAAAAAAGAATGCTTGATCGCCAATTTTCACCTTATTGAACCTTATCCAACTTCTTGAACTTTGACTTATGAAAATGAGAGGACAAATGCCCCTTAAATACATGTTACTGAATTTGATTTTCATCATAAGCTGACATCGAGGGAGTTTTCCCACTCACTGCATAACCTACAATGCAACCCTAGGAAGAGTCCTACCCCAAAATAGGGCAGGGACAAGGGTGCCATGCCCCAGTCCTACCCCTTTCTCTAGGGCAGAGTGAGGATAGGGTGGTGCGAAGGCCAAGAAAGAAGCTAATTTCGAGGGTTGAGTAGTCTCCACTCTCCAATCAGGCTAGAGGATTCGATCTCAAATAATTACCATTGTGACCTTATTGTTAAATGTATTCGTTAGTTACGATTTTAATTTCTTCAATTTTCATTTTAAGTTATTAAAATAAGTCATATAATGCCCCTATAGCATCATGATTTAATGAGTATGTTAAGTGTACTTCACCATCATACCGTATTTACATATGAGTCCTCTATTTACATATTAATTCATTAGAAAAATCTAATTATTTATTGACACTATTAATTCTTCCTCTTTAAATAGCTAATTTAAATAAATGAAATTGGGGTATAAATTTTTATCTTATCCCTTTATTAATGTGTGTACTTATATGCATGTATAAACATTTATATACATACATATAATTTATTTATTTTTAAACAAAAGTGGCAAGCCACTGATATATATATTAATAAGAAAGCTAGTTCAAGAGCTCAATAGGGAAAGAACCAGAAAGAAAACCCTATATCCTTGCTCAGATACAGTGAAGAAGAAGGAAGGAGGCTATGAGAAGAAGCCACCCGATCTAGAGAGATAAACAGAGACTACCCATGGAATGAGTCTCTTAGGGGCCAAAAAGAGAGTAATCGATTGGGACGAGACCGAAGGAAACCAAAAATAATCAATCCCCTTAACCGGTTACCATGGCAACTGAGAAGCGTGAATCTGATTGTCTGAGCATTGATGAGCTGCGACAACTAGTTTTTGATTATGTTGTACTGGTTCTTTGATACCGGTATGATGTCCTTATGACCGGTTCATAAAAAGAGAAGCCTCTAATATCGGTGCTAGTTGACAAACAAAAAAGATGATTCCTCTACCAGTCCGGTTGCCGTTAGATTTTCTACCCATCAAAAAAGAGCATATTTTGGGTAGCAAAAAACAAAGCCGAAATAACTTTACTCGTTCATGGCGGTGTCTTCTTGGGTCTTAATTATAGGGGCATCGAAAGTGGGCAGGAGGGAAGTAGTCCATCCCATGACTTAATCCTATGCCGGTATGTTGAGGTCTGGAACCCTATCTATAGTCCGACCCCTTTCCACAAGTTGCGATATTTGCGAATAGGGGTCAACATTTTCTATTTCCAAGATTTCCATTAGAGCCCCAACTTTGATTTTGACTCTGTGTAAAATGTGGTCATCCAATTGTCTGCCGAATTGATGCAAGCCATTCTTCACATGGTGAAAATTTTGCCATTCAAGGGAATTCTTTATTCGGTCATAAAGTACCATGTAAGCATGGCTAGATTGAATAAAGTGACATGGAAAGAAGCCCCCTAGGAGAGTCGATCCCTGCCATAGATTATATTTTGTCAGGGCTTCATGGAACGGGGTCGGGGGAAGCACATCTTGTCTTAATATTTTGAATAATACTAATTCCAACAGATGAATAGATTGCAAGAGATCCAGAGCTTTTGATAGAAAGGAACTAAGAAGTTGATGGGGATACAGAATCCTTTTAGCTTGTGGGGATAACATCTCCTCACCAATGAAGTCTTTGATAGCTCTTCTCAATTGTGGATTGTGTAATAGAAAAAGTTGGTTGAGGTCCCTATCATTGATGTGTCCATGAAAGGCTGCCGAAGGTTCTGGAAATTGCACTGAAATCCGGTCGTTCCATGGCATATACTCCCAGTGAATTTGCCTGCATCCTCTGCAAGAACCGTTTTCCATATTGCAGAACACTGTGATACTTCAAAAATTTAAATTTTTGAAAATTTCGGCTGAGAACTATGTGTGTAAGAGTAGGCTTGTTCCATTTATAAGCAAAAATTACCATCTCAAAGTGCAATAAATGATCAGATTTTAGGATCATGTTTGCGATCCTTGCATTAATTTTGTGACCGTAATATAGTCAAGGGGATGTGTGAGAGGCCTAAATTTGTTTTACCCTGTGTGAAGTGACGTATTGAGAATCCCTGGGTACTTTGCACTAAAGTTCCATACATACCATCTACAGAATGCATTTAAAAGCATAAATTCAAGTGTCTTGTCAGCCTTCTTGTTCACCAGCACTGGTTATGTGCTTGCATGCAAGTATTTAATAGGAAGTAGCTTGTGATAAGAGTGTTGTACTTTGATTTTGTACTAATTTGAACAATTTGGGAAAAGAAGACAGTTTAGTAGGAATTGCAATCGACTCCACGGAAATGCCATCACAGCCCATGTTTGCTAACAAGTCAGCAACAAAGTTGCCCTCTCTTAGTGTGTGACTGATAGAATAGTCCAAAAAAGTGTCGAGAAGATCCAAGGTATGCTTCAGAACATAAGATAGCCACCATCTCTTAGATCTTTTCAAGGTAATTGAATTGATAATGACTAAAGAATCCCCTTCTATGTGTATATTGGAGAGGCCACACTTCCTTGCCAACACCAAACCGGTTAGTAAGGCATTTTCTTCCGCCAAGTTATTCGTGCCCGAAGGGATGGGTGAAACTTGGAAAGCACGCATTTTGCCAAAATGGTCTCGTATGAAAACTCCAATTCTTGATTTCCTTGGATTTCCACCAGAAGAGCCGTCAAAGTTGATCTTAAAAAAATTTGGAGCTAGGGGTGTCCATTTTATGGATGACTTGTCTTTCACATGGACTAAAGACCAGTTCAGGGGAATCCCTATTGGAAAAATAATGCCATGCCAAGATTTTGCAATTGCCTTATCCCACCGAGTAAATGACTGGATGTCCTTAAAATTTGTAAGAGAAGAGTTTATGATTTCTACAATCGAATTTTCCAAATTGATCAAAACTTGGTCCAGAGAAGAGGATTTTTTCTAAAGATTTTTTTGTTCCTCTCCCACCAGATTGCCCAAATAATATGAGCAGGAGCACATTTCCAAATACCTAAGAAGGTTGATGTAGAGAATAAAAGAGGCCAAGAGTTAAACATATCCCACAACGATTTTAGAAAGGGCAACATGAGTTGGAGTTTATTCATGATGAAGAACCAACATTGGGAGGCGAAAGAGCAGTGTAAAAATAAATGATCAACTGATTCTTCCTCTAAGTCACAAAATACACAATTAAAAGCTTGTGTAATGACTAGTTTTACTAATCTCTCTACTATTAAGATTCTTTTATTCAATGTTTGCCATGCAAAACAACCTGCTTTTGGTAAGACAATGTCATTCCAATAGAAGGAGTATGCTCGACTACTTGCCTTACTGCTGCAAGGCATTGTAACCTTCTTTGATTGAATATTACCCTGATTTTGAAGCTGCCCAAAATAACACATCATCTATGTTAGACATGATAATTGATCTATTCAATAAAATGTTGGCCAATGAGGAAGCTTTCTGGAGGGATATTGGGAGAAGAGTAGGATCTTTCCAGATAATTTTCCCTGAAAAAATTTCTACAACAGACACATAGTCACTCAATTTTGTACCGCAATGGGCTATGGTTGTATTCATAATGTTTGCCATGCTATCCCATTGAGCAATAGGAGGATGCCCACACCATGGGTCTTTCCAGAAGTTATCACTGAGACTATTGTTAATTTCTCATGAAACATACTTGGATATTAGATTCCTTGAATCCATCATGAAATTCCAAATAGCATACCCCTTTGGAGGGTATAAAAGTGTTAATACTCTTAATGGTTGAATGTTGTCCAAATATTTAGCTTGCGTAATCTGGCACCATTTGGAGACCGGGTTAGTTTACATTTTCCAAATCAGTTTCCCTCCAAAGGCCTTGTTGTGGTGCTTCAAATTGTGAAGTCCCACTCCCCCTTGGGATTTTTGGCATGACATATTTTCTATAGAGGTTAAGGGGATTTTATTTTCATTTGTCATATTATTGTTCCATACAAATTCTCTAACGAGTTTCTGCAATTGCTGGATGACGGATGAGGGAGCCTTGAGGACAGAGATGTAATAGTTTGGTATTGTTGTTAGCACTGACTTGATAAGAAGAATTCTACCTGATAGTGAAAGCCACCTTACTTTCCAAGCTGAGATTCATGCCTGAATTCTACCAATGACAGCAGACCAATAGGATGGTTTATTTGATCCCATAAAAAAGGGAATGCCAAGGTAGGAGGATGGCAATTGGTCCATTGAGAAGCCCAAAGTCTTTCATATTCTTAGTGATAAGATTGAAGGTGTGTTGAAAATGAAAATCTTAGACTTGGCAGCATTAATTTTCTGACCCGAAGCAGAAGAATACATATCCAGTGTTTGCTTGATGATCTTGGCTTCTTTTAGAGAAGACTTACCGAATAACAATGTGTCATCAACGAAGAGAGAGTGAGTTACTGTTATTGAAGTACCTGGAAGGGTGACCCCAAGCCAAAGCCCTTTTTTAAAATTTATGTATCTACTCAAGGTATCTACCATGAGAATGAAGAGAAAGGGTGACAGAGGGTCACCTTGTCTTATCCCCTGTGTACCCTTAAAAAACCTTGAGGGATGACCATTTATTAGAATAGAAAAATGTGCGCCTGAGATACAATTTTTTATCCATTTGCACCATTTGTCTGAGAAACCTAATTTTGATAATACTTTAAAAAGGAACTCCCACTTAACCCGGTCGTATGATTTCATCATATCAAGTTTGATAACAAAATTTTCTTGTTGGATCTCATGGACAGAGTGTAAAACCTCATGCGCTACTAAGGCTCCTTCCATAGTCTCCCTACCGAGGACAAAACCCCCTTGTTCTTGTGAGATGATCTTAGGCATGAGGAAGTGCATTCTAAGGTAAATGGCCTTAGTTACAATCTTATATATTGTTACAAAGAGAAATGGGTTTGAACTCTGTGAATGAAGAAGGGGAAGGGGTGTTTGGGATAAGAACAATATTTGTTGCATTAAAACCTTTCAGCATAGCTCCCTTTTTCCTAGATTCTTCCATTACCTCTAAGAGATCAAAACCAATCACATCTCAACATTTTTGAAAGAAGAGGGTGGTGAACCCATCCGGCCCTAAGGCTTTATCTCAAGAAAGGGAAAATACCACTTTGTGGACTTCCTCCAAACTGAAGGGGGCCAAAAGGGCTCTGTTATCCTGGTTGGAGATTAGAGGTGGAATAGATTGTAGTAGAAGCTCAGCATTGTCCTTTCAAAAAGGATCTAAATTAGAATGTGGTGGGGCTAGGAGATTCTTAAAAAACTTTACTCCTTGATCGTGGATATCTACTAAATTTTTAATCAATTCCCCTGAGTCCTCGTGCTTGATTGAGAATATAACATTAGATGCTTTTCTTTGTTTTGTGGAAGCATGAAATATTTTTGTGTTCTTGTCTCCCTATTTCTGCTAGAGCTCTCTTGATTTATGTCTCCAGTACTCTTCTTCTCTCTTACAGACCTCTTCCCATTCACTTTGAAGGCCCTTTTGTGTAGAGTGCAAGAGTTGATCCAAACCCTTGGAAATTATGTTTTGGTTAACTTCTTCTAGTTGTTGAGCAATGATTTCTTTTTGAGAAAAAAACATTCTTAAAATCTTTCTGTTCTATTTCTTAGCTTGGATCTTAATAAACTGAAGTTTCTTAAAAAATTGGAACATCTTTGTTCCACTACATGTAGGGGTAGATACACACCATTGTCTTAATAAAGCCTGAAAATGTGGATGTCTAAACCACATGCACTCAAACTTGAAGGAGGAGCCATAAATCGGCATGGGGTTCGGTTTTTACCATTCTAGGATAATTTGGATTGGGAAGTGATCTGATTCATAAATGGGGAGAATGTCTAAATGATAACTGACCTGATTAAGGTGCCATTCCAGAGGAATGAAGAACCTGTTGAGTCTCTCTGCAATCTGAAGGAAGCCAGATCTCCTGTTAGTCCAAGTAAAGAGACCATTATTGGGGATCACATCCAATAAGTTGTTTTCAATGTTGAAACATAGAAAATCCTGCATAGATCGTGGGTGTGGGTAGATTCCTCCTTGTTTTTCTTTATGAGACAAGATTGCATTAAAATCTCCTCCAATGATCAAATTCTTTGCTTCCTCTTATTGGAGTAACAAAGTCAGCTTGTCCCATAGGCCTTTGTTTTCCAGAGTAGGGATGGGGCCATAAATATTAAATACTGTAAAGGTCATGTCATAGCATACTACTTTCAACATTTGCCAGTTAATATCTTGATCTAATAAGTGAACTTGGACTTTTTAAGGATTCCATAATGTAAGCAATCTGTCTGAGGCCCCAAAACCTTGCATGTGGGTTGATCCAAATTATGTCCATTTAGCCACTAATTTGTGATACATTTCCTATGATAGCTTCATTTCTTGGATTAAAAATGTCTGCCTTTGAAGAATCAATGTGAGATTTGATTCTCCTTCTTTTGTCGGGGGCATTAATGCCCCCGACGTTCCAAGAAATCATTTTCATTGTGAAGAGGGAGAGCCTTTTGCACTCCTTGTAATTCTTTTTGATACTTTAAATTTTCCATCTAAGGTACTCTGCACACCTACCTCTATTTCTTCTTGAATTTTCATAGAGTTTAGTTTTCTACCTCTCTTTTTTGGGGTTGTAAAGCCATCTGATTTCAAGCTGGGGCTTTGTTCAACCGATAAGGATTGTGCATAGTCAAAAATTTTATTTTATTTTCCTCACCATCTTGTGAAGGGGTTTCCACTTCTTCCTGCCTAATTTTCGAGGGGAGTTCCCCTTTATCTGAGATGTCAGGAGATGAACAAACACACCTTATTTCTTGTAAGGGACACATTACATTTGTCATACTAACACCTTCTTCTTCTGCAATTTCCTCAATCATTGTGGTAGTTAGAGTGGACAGGATATTGTCTGCTATTTCCTCGATATGACCCTCCTTACTTGAGACAACTATCCCTGAAATTGATAAGCTCTGCATTAAATTTTGGATATTGATCGGGGATTCATTGAACATCAGGTCTCGAACTATAGCTTCTTTGTCATCAGATGTTTTTCACATAATTGGAGAACCGTTGTGGACATGGAGGCAGATTTATAGCTATAAAGGATCCAATTATACGTGATAAAAAAAAGGTCAGTTGATTAATCCATTGAACATAGGATGGATCAAAGGCATCCTGAAGTTTTGGGGGATCATTACATGATTGTACATGATCAGAAGACAGAACTACCTCATGCTGGCGGGCAGGACACAGAAGAGGATCTGAGCAATTGTTTTTACAGACTAAAAGATCTGGGCACTCATGACCACTACATGAATCTGTGAAGTGGCCTAATTGCTGTTGATATTTGTGGATGACCTCAGCATTATCCAATGCAATGTATTGATGCCACAAACCCCATTTTGATGAAATGGTTAAATGCTTTGGCAGGGTCTTTTTTGAGGTAAGGAGAAGACAGACCCTAACATCTCTCTGGATTGTTTCAAAGGGTATAAGATCATGAGCGATAAAGATGCCTAATTGATTAGCCATGGTCTCCACAATATCTAGGTCTCTGTATTCCAAAGGCGAACCTGGAAAGGAGATCCAGTGGGGATAAAATTTGCAAACATTAGCATCTAGTTTAAAGTTTGGAATCCAGCATAAGGTAAAAAGACCCACCCCTTGACAAAACCAACCTTCATTTTTGTGTATTGCATCTTTGTCTTCTGCTAAAGAAAATAGGGCTATAAAAAATTCTGAGTGACTGTCGATGAAGAAAATATCACGAAGACCCAACTAGTGACTATTTGCCCATGAAAGCAAAGTTTGAAGTGGGATTGAAGAGATAAACTTAATGATGAGAGCTGATTTTTGGAGAAAAGAGACCGACTAGGAGAGAACATGGTTAGGAAAGGATATCTTGACAACAGAGGTGTCCTCAACCGGAGCCCAAGCCGGAATGAGGAAAGAGGAGTCCGTCTCTTTAAACTTTGCCAGTTTTCTTTTCCACACAGAGTGCATTGGTTTTGACTTTCCATGATCTCCTTATTGATCTACTCCAGTTTTCCCATCAACAAAGCAAGCTTTGAGAGGGGGTTGGTGAGGGACGGAAGGAGATACTTCACAAATTTCAAAAATTGGTTGTTTCTTTTGGGGTTTTGATCAGAATGGATTCAGAAATGGGGTCTTTCTAACAGGATTTTGAAAAAAAATTTCCCACCCAAATGAATTTTGGATTTCTTTTCCCTCCCAAATGAATTTTGAATTTTTTTTCTCACCCAAATGAAGGTGGATGGTGGCCTGGGTGTCTCCTAAGGATTGTACAAGCCCCATGGTTGAGAGAAGCCCCTAGATGCAGGTGTTGGAGTTCAAATGATTCTAAAGGTTACCAGCTGCTTTATGGGGATGGGAGTGAAATGAGCAGGCCGGATGGGCAGGAGGACTATTGAAAAAAGTGTCAGGGCTATCAGGCTGATCTTGTAGACATCCAAAATGATTTAACCATCGGTTTCCTAAGGGTAATTCTGAAACCGGTTTGATGTAAGGTTTGTCCCTGAAGATTTTGACGAAGGGGTTGATGTCAAATTTTGAATATTGGCTAGAATGAGGGGCATCCTTTGACTGTCCTTGGTGAGCCTGATGGGGGACACCGAAACCTTGCCACCATCTACTGTTCCCTGTGGCCCTACTTTGAGGCCTTGCCCTGCCCTACCATGCTACACTTTCATCTTGTCGCAATCTTCCATTCCTTGGAACCCTATTCTGAACCCTAAGAAAATTCGGGCCTCCTCCCACCCTATTCTGAAAACCAAAAAAAATCGAACCTCCGCCCATGGCCTCCAAATAAGTTCTATACATACATATAATTACTTCTCCAAAGATTGATGTATAAATTACACCCTTTTTTTTATCCATTTAAATTATGTATTAATATATATATATATATATATATATATATATATATATATATATATATATATATATATATATATATATATATATATATATATATATATATATATATATATATATATATATATATATATATATATATATTGTTATGTGTATTCTATACCTATAAATTTACCAAGGGAAAACAACCCCTTTTTAAATTTTTAAATCCCTTTCCTTTTTTATTTGAGTACTTCCCCCTCTATTTTATTAATTTATTATTTTTATATTCTAACCTTAAAATTTTAAAATCAAATACTAAAACCCCTTTATACTTATGCCTTAACTTTTTAGGGCATCTCGTATCCTTTTGTTACCTTAAAGTTTTTTTCCAAGTCAAAATGATGCGTCAATAGATACACCATGGTAGAGGAGAACATCATAGAGGGTTTAAAGAGAAGGGGGTTGAGCCTATGTGGATGTGGCCACTAGTGGGTCGTGGCCCACTACGAGGCACCGCTACCCACAGGGGTGGAGTGGAGCCTTCAGCTCCACCGCCTTTCACGCCACCCTCTTTTTTTTGTGTTTTAGAATTTTTATTTATTTATTTATTTTAACTTATGCTATATATATATATATATATATATATATATGAAGGCCTAGTTGCAAATCAAATTTGATATCCATATTAGATACACAGTTTTGTGATGGGTTTAAAAAAATTAGACCTCTTTTCTTTTGAAATATATATATAAATATATTTTTTATAGGTATATACTCATTCATGTAAATATGATAACAAAAATCATATTCCTATATATTTTGTTCTAAGTTTTAAATCTATTTCTTTTCTAGATTTTTATTATGGTGGATTTGGGTTAAATATATATATTCCACTAAAATTTCTACAGTGAAATGTATATCTTCTATTCCCTTTTTTTTTTCTAAGATTTCAGATTTACTAGTTGCAGGATGAATAACACAAAGCTTTAAATGAATACTTTCAGATTTAACATTTTTAATTTCATGAGAACAATTGACAAGCTAAAGTAGTGTTTAAATCTGAACTGTTAGATTTACTCAATAACCATATTTAAAAAAATATATATAATGGTTCTAAATCTACTTCCTTTTTCCTTCTTAATGTTTGTAAAATGCAGATCATTACTTCAAGAAGAATCATAATTAAACAAAGATTTAAATCTTGCTAAAGCCTATTTGAACCTTAATAGAAAAAGTAGAATTTAGGAAGCATTTCATTATTCAATAACTAGAAGTATAAATCAACTAGAAAACCTACTATCACTTTTCTTTCTTTTAATTATATGGATATTGGATAGAAGATTAACTTTTACAAAGAACTATATACAGAATAAACAAAACTCATACAAATCTGTGAACACTTAATTTTCTTAAGTTTTGCATTACAGTCATAATGAAATACAAGGGTAGTAGAGAGAGCAATAAATGTCTTTCTTTATTTTATTTCTAGCTACTTGCACATGCAACAACTTTAGTAATAAGGACTAAACATTCCAATGTTTTTATTTGATTTTAAATGAAAGCTAATACATTATCTTATTACAATTTTTATCTTCTTATAGTTCCCATTTGTAAGCTCAATAGTAGAAAAAGAGGAATACAATCTTTTCCAAAATTTCCTTGCATGCATAAGAGGAGATAAAATCTGAAAATAAACATGTAGGAACTTTCGAATCCAATCCTCAAACAACCACATAGGAACTTGTTTTTCCTTCATCTTCTCAACCAATTTGCAAACCTGCAAGTAAATAAATCTTGGTTGTGACCATGGAGGCTCACCGCCCAACCTAGGCCTATAAGAGGCTACCCCCAAGCTAGGGAGATCTAGGTGCCCAATAGGTTACAACCATACTCACATATAAAATAATATTTCAACAACATAGAGATTCAACACAAAACTCCCATATTCCCAAGCTTTCACAAAGTCAAATATGACTTGAATCATAGGGGTGAAGGTGGACAAAATCAAAGGGGAGATCTACCAAAATAATGAGCAACAAATACCTCCATAACATTAACCATTAATTTTCATAATAACAACAACCTCTCTCTCTCTCTCTCTCTCTCTCTCTCTCTCTCTCTCTCTCTCTCTCTCTTTTCTTCTTTCCTCTCTCTTATTTTCTCATGACCCAAAACAAAACCTCTTATGACCCCCAAAGGAAAACATGCCAAACCCTCCTTATGGCCCCCAAATTTTATAGAAATAAAGAACAAAATGTAGCAAGGATCCTAGATCCATGTTTCCATCTCTTCCTAGAAGGGAGCTCTACACCCTAAGACTGTCAAACTCCCTTTACCCCAAGACAACTTTGTCATCCCAAGGGTGAGTGTGATCTTTGTTAGAGTAAAGTAATTAATTAACTTTGCTCTCCTCTTAAGATTTCCCTTTATGCACATATTAGTCATTTAATAATTAATATTTAATTATTAAATGCACACACCTTAGGGTTAGGTTTTCCTTTTGGTGTTGATCTCCTTTATAAGGATTGATCTCTTGTATTGTTCATATTCTTGATTCATTTTTCTCTGATAATACATCTTTTCTCTTTGTCAGAGCCAAAACCCTTGTATTCGTTCTCTCTCTTTCTCTGTGACAGGTTTCTTGCATGCAGGTTTCTTTTGGGTTTTGTGGATTTGTATTTCTCAAATCCTACATGGTATCAGAGCCAGATCTGCTACAGCTTGTTCAGACTTTTGAAAGATTTTGAGATCCAGGTTTTGGTTGCATCAGATCTGTGTTTGTCTTCTATTTTTTTATTTTGGAATAGGGGTATTTTTTTTGGTGCACTTTGAGCCCAAACGGACCTCACCGTTGAGCTCATAGCGCCCAAAAACCCCTACTTCCATATAAAATTCATCCGATTTGGACACAGTTGCACCAGGAGGCAAAAAAAAATTTGGCCCCAAGGCCGTACGGCCCTAGGGCACGAAAACCGAGGCAAAAAATATAAAAAAATATAAAAAACGCAGTTTTTTATTACAAAAACAGCGTAGCCAGTTTGGAGGAAGGCGCAGCCGGTTGGGAGCACCGCGCCGCCGCCCGCGTAGCCCGGCGGTAACCCCCGCCACGCTGCCTGTCGGCGTCGCGCCGCCCGCTGAGAGCCCCCCTCCCCCCCCCCCGAGCGTCGCCCGGCCCCAGCCCGCCCGCCGCCAGCAAGTGCCACTCACCGCCAGCAGCGCCGCCCCCACGCCGCCATCCCCTGTGCCCGCCCCTGGTCGCCCAGAGGACCAAGGGCTTATTTTTTTAAGCCCTTGAGGGCTTAAAGGGCCTATTTGGGCTCTTTTGGAGCAGATTTACAAAATCGGGTATAACTCGAGCATTTTAGCTCAGATTTTCAAATGGAAATAAGCGTTGGAAAGTTGGTTCCGAGCCCGAATGGAAATAGTCTTTTTCTCTGATTTTGCCATTTTGCAGTGTTTTTTGCCAGTCAAAGTCAGAACAAGTTTTTTGAACTCCAGGAGCCATATCTTTTGCATAAGGACTCCATTTTTCACAAGCGAATAGGCGTCGGAAAGGTGGTTCTGTGCTCTTTCCAGATCTACAGTCTATTTCATCAGAAAATTCTTCAGGTGCTCCAAATTTTGTCTCAACCCGTTATTGCTTTCTATCATTTTCTGGCTTTCAGTTTGTACTGGGGATTAGTTTTTTGCATTGTGGGGGGGTGTTTTCTCTTTCTTTCTGTTATTTACATCAGAAAACCAAAATTTACAAACACTAATACAAAAAAAATCAAACTCCCTTCTGCATCTTCTGTCTAGTTCTGAAAGACCACTTAATAATAATTAAAAATTCAGAGCAGTTGAGGCATAGTTCACAAGATGGCAGACAGACCTATTGAATCTCTCACACCACATAATTACCACACTTGGAAGGGTCGCATGATGACTCTTCTCCAGTCAAAAGGGTTATGGTCCTATTTGGATGAGGTTTAGCCTCAGTTGACACGTCCTTTTGAGATTATGTAGCACAGGAACAATATGGATCAGGCTATGGGATTGATGGCTTTACACATTTTCAATAGTCTCCAGTTTCATCTCGAGGGTTGTATCACTCCTCGAGCCATTTGGACCAAGTTTGAGGGACTTTTTGGTATTGTCAACGAGTTCAGAGCTTTGCAGCTTGAGGCAGAGTTAACTTCCTTGGTACCTGATTTGTTTCCTTCTATTGAGGACTTTCTGATGAAGTTCAAACAGCAAAGATCAATCTTGCAGGTTTGTGGTAAGACTAAGACTGATATAGAGTGCATTTTCCTGATTCTCTCCAAGCTTCGGGGTCCATTTCAGATCTTCTCTTTGACCTTCTATTCCACCATGGATGCCTTGGGTGCTCACCATGTCATGCCTTCTTTTGAGGTCTTTTGTGATCGTCTGACTCGTGAGCAAGCTAAGCTTAAGCAGTTGGATTCCCTTTCAGGTTCACAGAACCAAGCATTAGTAGCCCAGTCCTCCAAAGGAAAACACAAGCAGAAACCAAAGCCTAAGAAAGATTTAGAGGCTAGTGAGAATCCCTCCAAGCCACCACCTAAGTTTGATTCAAAACCACAGTCCAATTCTAAACAGGGCAAATCTTCAAAGTCTGGTGAGTCTTCCTCCAAGACTAAGAAGAAATCATGTGATCCTTGTAGTTTTTGTGGCAAGGAAGGACATCTCATTTCCAGGTGTTGGAAACGTTTAGAGGCTTTGGAGGAAGCCATGCAGCAACATAATATCAGTGCACCACAACCTCCTTCACAGCCCACAGGGAAAGGTCATGCTCTTTCTGCACGAGCAATGTCCTCTGCATCCACTTGGATACTAGATTCTGGTGCTTCTCACCATATGACACACACAGAGGACTTGGTCACCGCTCTTTCCCCTATTGGCACTAGACATATTGCAGTTGGTGACTCAGCACAACTTTCTGTTCAGGGTTCTGGTACTGTTTCATTGGATGGTGGTTGTCTTCAGGATGTGCTTTTGGTTCCTAACATTTCGACAAACCTTCTATCCATTTATCAGATTTGCCACTCTGGCTCTGGTAAGACAGTTGAGTTCTCCCCTCATGATGTGGTTATTCGAAATCTTCATGATCCTGACTTGGTTGTGGCTACTGGGAGTGTGGATTCTGCATCTCACTTATATGGTTTTGATGGATTTGAGAGTTCAGACACTGTTGGTTCCTCTCTTATAGCACATGCAGATTCAATGAGCAGGCTTTGGCATGAGCGTTTTGGTCATTTCAATTACAGATATCTACAGCAGATGAGTACACAGGCACTTGTGATTGGGCTTCCATAGATTTCTTGTACAGATGGTGTATGTCGTGGTTGTGTCCTTGGCAAACATCATCGAGATCCTTTTCCTAAGGGTTGAGCCTCTCGTGCTAGGGCAGCCCTAGAGTTGGTACACAGTGATCTTATGTCCTTTCCGACTCCTTTTTCAGGGGCCCGTTATGTACTCACTTTTATTGATGACTTCTCCAGACGTACATGGGTGTACTTTCTTAAGTACAAGTCTGATGTCTTTGACTCTTTCAGGAAGTTTAAGACATTTGTGGAGAAGCAATCTGGACTTTCTATCAGGAGGATATGCACAGATAATGGGGGGAGTATGTAAATCAGGCTTTCAGAGATTTTTGCACTGAGCATGGTTTACAGCATCAGTTTACAGTTCCTTATACCCCTCAACAGAATGGTGTTGCTGAGAGAAAGAACAGAACCTTACGGGAGATGGCAAATTGTATGATACAGTCTTGAGCTATGAGTTCTCCATTTTGGGCTGAGGCAGTCAATTGTGCCAATTATATTCAGAATCGGATGCCCCATAAGGCATTACGACATATGACTCCTGAGGAGGCTTGGACCCATGTCAAGCCTGATGTTTCTACATTTCGAGTTTTTGGTAGTGAGGCTTGGGCATTTATTCCTGATGCTCAGCGGATAGCCATGGAGAGGAAGAGCCGACCACTCATATGTGTTGGCTACTGTGAGGATGTTAAGGCATACAGGTTGTTTGATCCTGATTCCAGAGAGGTCTTGTTTCGACGGGATGTCCAGTTTGATGAGTGCTATCCTCAGATGGATTCTCCATCACCAGCTTCTCCCTCATTGCCTACTCCTTCCTCTTCATCTCTTGAGGATTACTTATCTCTAGAGGATGATGTAGATCATGATCCACCATCTCCACCACCACCAGTTGCTCCGTCTTTGCCGAAGTGGGCTCGTGATACTGTTGATGCAGCTGGTTCTTTGGCAGGTGATCCTTCAGATACTTGTCGCACTCGTGCTCAGACATCTGGTTCTAGTCTTTTGAGTCATACCCTTTCAGATGATCCTCAAAAGTTTTCGGAGGCGACAGGACACCTAGAGTGGGATAGGGCCATGGATGAGGAGTATTCTTCTTTGATGAAGAATCATACTTGGGATCTTTGTCCTCTTCCTAAGGGAAGAAAGTTGGTTCGGTGCAAGTGGGTGTATCATACCAAGTATGTTGCAGATGGTTCTATTGATAAGTATAAGGCCCGTCTTGTTGCCAAGGGGTTTTCTCAGGTAGAGGGTATTGACTACTCTGAAACCTTTGCTCCTGTCGCCAAGATGAATTCTATACGCCTGGTACTTTCACTTGCAGCTTCACAGGGATGGACAGTGTTTCAGATGGATGTGAAGAGTGCCTTCTTGCATGGAGACCTACATGAGGAGATCTATATGGAACAGCCTCAGGGTTTTGTGCAGGACACTTCTTTGGTTTGCAGACTTCGCCGTTCATTGTATGGTCTCAAACAAGCCCCCAGGGCTTGGTATGAGAAGATGGACTCCTTCTTGCTTTCCTCGCACTTCACACGCTGTCATTCCGATCACACAGTCTATATTCAGTGTCAGGAGGGTGATCTTTTGATTCTAGTGCTATATGTAGATGATCTCATCATTACAGGTAGCTCATCCTCCATGATTCAAAGTGTTCAGAGAGCTTTGATGGAGCAGTTTGAGATGACAGATCTTGGTCTCTTGCACTTCTTTCTGGGTCTACAGGTTATTGAGTCTTCGGATGGGATTTCCATTTTTCAGGAGAAGTATGCTCTTGATATGCTTTAGTGATTTGGCATGCTTGATTGCAAGTCTACCCCCACTCCATTTCAGTCAGGTGTTGTTTTGTCTTCCACTTGCTTTACTCCTTCAGTAGACCCCACTTTATACAGGCAGTTGGTTGGCAGTCTGTTGTACCTAACACATTCTTGTCCTGATCTTTCCTTTGTGGTTGGCCTTGTCTCTCGGTTCTCCCATGATCCTCATGAGAGCCATTGGCAAGCAGCCAAATGTATTTTGAGATATATTCAGGGCACCACACATTATGGCATTCACTACTCTTCAGGATCCCCTCACATCATTGGCTTCACTGACTCCGATTGGACTGGTGATGTCAATGATCGAAAGTCTACTTCTGGCTTCATTTTTTGCCTTGATTCTGGTCCTATCACATGGTCTTGCAAGAAGCAATCTGCTATTGCATTATCATCTACAGAGGCTGAGTACCGTGCAGCAATGTTAGCCAGTCAAGAGGTTTTATGGCTTCGACAGTCGATGACAGAGTTTGGGTTTCCTCCAGATTGTCCCACTATTCTTTGGTGTGACAACCAGAGTGCCATTCACATTTCACGCAACCTAGTGGAGCATCGGCAGACAAAGCATATTGAAATCCACATGCACTTCATCAGACAGTTGATTCAGGATGGTTCTCTCATCTTGGAGTATATTCCTACAGAGGAGCAGGTTGCTGACATCTTCACTAAACCTTTGGCATCTCCACGCTATCTTCAGTTGCGCTCAATGCTTGGGGTGAAGGAAGTTGTCCTTGGGGGGTCTCAGTGAGGCCTTCCTTCCTTCATGTTTTCTTTTCAGCATGATTCTTTATCTCTTTTTGGAGAGGATTTTTTTTCCCACTGGGTTTTCTCCTTTACTCCGCTTTATAGAGATTTTCTTGTATTCGGGTACCTCATCAGGCCTTGTTGCCGGGACCTTCTTTTGCATTGTAGTTCCTTTTCTTTCTTCTGCATTGTTTGTAGCTGCATTGTAGCTCATCTTAAGGGGGGGTGTTAGAGTAAAGTAATTAATTAACTTTGCTCTCCTCTTAAGATTTCCCTTTATGCACATATTAGTCATTTAATAATTAATATTTAATTATTAAATGCACACACCTTAGGGTTAGGTTTTCCTTTTGGTGTTGATCTCCTTTATAGGGATTGATCTTTGTATTATTCATATTCTTGATTCATTTTTCTCTGATAATACATCTTTTCTCTTTGTCAGAGCCAAAACCCTTGTATTCGTTCTCTCTCTTTCTCTGTGACAGGTTTCTTGCATGCAGGTTTCTTTTGGGTTCTGTGGATTTGTATTTCTCAAATCCTACAATCTTAACTCCCATAGACACAACCATATGAAAAGCATTCAAAAATATGCAACAACACATCAAAATCACAATAGATCAAGACTCATAAATCACACACAAAGAACTTTTAAAACATGCAGATTTAGAAACAAAGTAACAAGAAAACGCATTTAAATTCTAAGGGTGTCATGCACCAACCTTGACTCTTGCAAATGGATCTAGTGATGGAGAGGTTCGAGTCCAAGATAAATCAAGAAATCCAACTAGCTACAAGCTTCCCTTCCTTAGCTAATTTTCTTCCTAAATTTCAAATCCTTCAAAACTCTTGATCTCCAAGATTGGAGAGTATGTAATGAAATCTAAGTTAGAATTTTTCTCCTCCTAAGTATAACTCTTCTCATATCTTCCAACTTCCTTGGAAAATGATGGTGAGAGCTCATATGTTGGTCTTCCCAACCCTCTTACATGGTTTCTAAAAGAGGAAACTAAAAAGGTAATTGTAAGGTGGGGAAGAGCATCAATCACTAAAATGGAAGGTTGTCTTACCAAGGGTTAATCTTCAAAAAGCTGAATTTTTGTCTATCTTGGAAAACTCACTTTTGAAGTGACTTGGCAATCACATGTGAGTGGTTACAAGGCTAAAAATGTCCCTTACCCATAGGTATATCAAGTGGGCCTTCAAAAGTGACCTAACCTCAACTAAAGGAGTTAATTTGACCCCCAAAAGCCACCTAAAATTTATCTATGGGTTAAACTTAATTTGACCAATCCAAGGGCTCCCTAACCAAGTTATCTTTTGGGACCACTACAAGATATTTGAAAATGCATAGGGTTTCACAATCTCCCCCCTAAGGACATGTCATATGCCAACTCACAACACATCAAATACATTTGACATGCCCTTTCAAGGTTGAAAAAAAATAACTAATTAACAAATTGAACACACACTCATGCATACACTTATATAAAAATAAACACATTATAAATGAGGTGTTGTCTCTCCAAATAGACAAGCCTTGGCTTCACAAACACACATAGGTTTGTCCTAGATCTCCCGTGTATTTCCATTGTCACATGGATTAATGTCCTACGCATCTCAATTCACACATTAGTAGGTCCAAAACAATATGCATATGTATACATGCAAGAAAATACACGTCAAACACATAGCATCAAAATATGTACTGCAAGGTAAGATGATTCCATAGCATAGTTCAAGTACTTTTCCCAACAATTCACATGTGAGCATATACTCATTGCAACACTAATGAAATCATATAAAACTATCCACAAATAAGTATGCATCAAAAGATTAGGATATCACCAAGAATGAGTACTGAAATCAAGCATAATGTGGAATACATCATATCCACTAGTTTTTATGAAGATCATGTGTCAAATAGTCTCATTACCATAATGTATCAACGCTCTATCTCGAAAGATAAGTATATAACAAAAATGAAAGATATTCTTATGATGAGTTTAGGGTAGTATCCTCACACCCCTAACATACACATGATGCATAGCCAAATTATATCTAACCATCCACAAGGAGGTCAACATTCACTCAACCACCTTGCCAACATGGTTCATCATATTGAATCAAAGTATCTTAACATAGTGTTCCAACCATCCATGCAAGTTGTTAATAAGGTTAGCCATGGTCAAACTACGTTAATCCAAAGTTTGATCAGGGAGGGGTACTACATCCTCCTCTCCTAGGGTTTGACTTACTCTTGGAAGTGGCATGGCCAAGCTAAAAAAGAATAGGGACATAATGTTCCCAACAATTCCACTAAATTACTCAAAATCTTGTCTTGTCTACTAGGAAGATGCAATTCTAAAAAAATCAACTTACTAACTTAACATGTATTACCACCATACTGCACTTATCTAACATTTTTAACACAATTTCCCTCTAACTCAAGTAGGTGTTTACAAGTTCTACTTTACACATTCTGCAATTACTTTAAGTTAATGCATTATCAAATCATATCAATACGTCACATCATCCTCCATTACCTAGGTTATGCATACTAGTTCACTTATTCAATTTCTAGGAGTCATATTTTCAATAAGGATTAGTTCAAAATATGATTATTCTACTAAAATTTGTGTCCATTGCATGTGTAACACACATATTTAACATCACAACTTACTTGATCGAAGAATATGCTCGCTTATTTTACATCAAGGTGCCTCATAAGGGTGTTAATTGCTTATTTGTTCAACCACTCTATGTGCATTATTTCTTTCCACATCATAAGGCAACAAGGTATATTCAATTTTAGGTTCTTCAAATCCGCCCATAATTAGGGTAGTTTACTACCTCTAGGGATTACAATAACTAGACATCTAAGTACAAAGGTTCAAGGTATATAGGTCACATCATTCACAACCTCAAATATTAAGGTATATAATAATTCCCATTCTAAGGGAGTGGTGAAAATAATTACACTTAATTTAAATAGAATCCATGTAAACATCTCAATGCATGTGCCAACAGAACAAGTCTGCAATTTATTAACACTTACACAATTCACTAGGTCTAGTTCACCGTTTTGCTAATAAATTTTTTTTTGTTTCAATTATTTGCAACAGAGTCCCATCATAGGGGATACTCTTCCCAAAATTTTAATTTGATAAACTACTTTTTATTTATTCCTTATGCCTAATTTCACTCCTTGCAGTGTTCTCACTTGACACACTATCCAAGGTTCAACAAACATGATAGACATTACACTGATCACATAGCTAGGGCTAGCTAAATCAAATGTTTAGAATGACCACTTGACACCATGAAAGGAAGAATTAATAATTAAATTTTCCAAGTCTAATATGAAAGAAGAAAAATGTCGGCAATCGAAAAACATTAAAATCAACAATATGGCAAGTGTCAAAACTCAAATGAAAAGAAACGGAAATTTAGTGGTCCTTCCATCATAAGAAATATCAAAGAAAGTGCTAGCCCCTAACTCACATAACACTATTCAAAAGCCAATCAAACACCATCGAAATCAAAAAATCAAAACAAGGTGACCATTTTAGCCACACTATAAGGATTAACCATTACACATCACCCAATATCACATTTCCTGAGTGCGTTAGGGAGTGATTATTAGATACTTAAGGCTATTAGATGATTTGCATTTCTTTATTATCATGAAATATCTTATACACGTGAGATTACATTAGTTACATAGATCACGTTCCACTTACATCCACTTTATTACCATTATAAGCAACACTTCCCAATGTAAACTGTTATCCACTTAGGATTATCAACAACCATAGTTAGATACTAACGGTTGAATGTACTATTTCTACCATCATTCATCCATCCTTCTTGGACTTCCATAATTAAAAAAATATAATATTTCATTTGTTCAATATTACATGGTAACTCATGCATGAATACTTTTATGTTTCTCTTACTAATGGGGTAGTTAATTGAGTACAAAATCAAAACTGCATACTTAGAACCACTTAGGAGTTGTACAATGCAATCATATAATTTCACTAGGAACATCATAGGTTTTCTTAGCACCTTTTGCTAGCTCCTTGTATCTTCATATCTAGCTATCAACTTGTTCCCATCAAGTAGGAGCATGATGCCAAATTTCTAACAATTATGGTTAAGAACAAACCAAGGGTGGAATAATCGCCAAGCACAATCAATTAGGCTTGACAACCAATTCCTACTTCACACATACTATAACCCTTTTCTAATGACGTGGAAATTTGACTTATTCTTACCTATTCCACTTATGCATTTGCGAGAACAAGGGGGTGCGCACTCAAGAAGTGATAAGCATAGAAATCAACGCCCTCCTTTTAATTAATTTTTGACTAAAAGAAATTATCATTTTCTATCTTGTTACTTATGTATTTACTTGCTTGCCGACCATAATACAATGCATTTTTCGGTTATTTTCATGCCAATTAATTTGTCTTGTTATCATAGTATCAAGTTATCCTATATTCTCATATCATAAGGGTTTACCATAAGTACAATGGTCTTAATATTCCAATTGACTCCAAGTTCCTTATCGATCCATATGAGGAGGTTTTGTATCCATGTTCAAGCCCTATAAACAAATTTGCCAACTAATTTTCATTTAGTTATTGGCTACATTTATACTAATGCTCCCATCTTCCATATTCCTTATCAACCTTTGGATATTAGCTCATTCATACATAATGTTTCTTATACTTTCGCATCCTGGGTGTCATCAATTTGCAAACCTCTTTCATATATGAACAAGTAGTAAGAGTGTTCTAAACTGACACATAGCTAGTTTCACATTATAGGTTGGTTACACCTTCACCTTAGATTCTAAATACATATAATCATCCCATGAATATCTAATCCAATTTCACCTTCTTCTCCTAGTAGCTTAGTAGGGATTCTACATGACTCCCATATCATGTCATCTTACTTGACCAGTAACCTAGCCCTCTCGAGATTCCTTACCAAAAGGTCTAGTTACAACATCAAATTGTTCGATTTCCCATTATTAGACTTAATTACAAGGGGTTTTAATAAATATTTGCAATTTTCATTGTTTTAACCCAAAAGGGTTTGTGTCTCCTTGCTCTTCAAATTAAATTAATTTTAGAATTATTGGGGCTCATTTATCAAGTGGATTATTATTCATCATTACCTCTATCATCCTCAAGGTTATCCACTGTAAGCTCCTGTGTATTGATACGAGAACCCTTAACAGGTGGTCTCAAGAAGGGTAACACAGTATAGTCACATGCTCAAGATACCTATCTATCAGGAAAGGATAATGCTTCTGCCCAGGATTTATAAAGGTACCACCTAACTTGCTCTAGAAAGGTGCCCCATATGGCACCCTTTGTTTACCATTCTTGATAAACTTCCTCATATGGTTGAATGTTAATTAGAAAACTAGCACCATTTGGTATTACTATTACTTCAATAGTGCTATGTTTCATTTGACTTATTCTCTAGATTTTCATCTCAAACCTTCCTAGCTTGCTTGATTTTCCAATGCCAAGGACATGTCCCAACTTATAATATTGCCTCAATTGACTGCTACAAGTATTCT